>NC_064622.1:464992609-465669495 GCF_023898315.1 Schistocerca nitens | reverse complement strand
CAGGAGCTCGGAAGCCTTAGTGCCGAACCGTCCAGCTACAGCGCTGGGACAATCAGCGACTAAACCCGCAAGCGGATTCCTATGGCTGAGTAGCGACGAAGAGGGAGAGTACTAGCGCAGCCCCGCACACGCGTCCGCACTCTCCAGAAGCTACTCAGCGAATGGCGGCGGGACTAGGGTGGGGGTCCCTTTATGGGCTCGGGTGCGGCGGCCGGTTGCGCGCGCGCCCCATTGGTCGGCGGCCGCAACAGGGCGAGCTGGTAAAGGTGGGGTGTTGCGGTAGCGGCGGGTGCCACTGTGTGGGGAGACGCTGACTAGAGCGGAGCGCTTGCTGCTTGCTGTACGTTCGAGATGCCGCCCAAGACTAGCGGGAAGGCCGCCAAGAAGGCTGGCAAGGCGCAGAAGAACATTTCGAAGGGCGACAAGAAGAAGAAGCGCAAGAGGAAGGAGAGCTATGCCATCTACATCTACAAGGTGCTGAAGCAGGTGCACCCCGACACGGGCATCTCGTCGAAGGCGATGAGCATCATGAACAGCTTCGTGAACGACATTTTCGAGCGCATTGCGGCCGAGGCGTCTCGCCTGGCGCACTACAACAAGCGCTCGACCATCACGTCCCGCGAGATCCAGACGGCTGTGCGGCTCTTGCTGCCTGGCGAGCTGGCCAAGCACGCCGTGAGCGAGGGCACGAAGGCGGTGACCAAGTACACGAGCTCCAAGTGAGGGGGTTAAGGCTGTAGGGAGCTCCCCTCCGTTGCGAGAGCGGCAAAACGGCCCTTTTCAGGGCCACCAAATTGCCTTTGCGGGAAGAGCGGAATTGTTGTTTGTGTGAGGCGGCGCATAGCTACCCGGTTTGGTTGGTTGCGAAGCAGCTGGTGGTGGTTATGCGTGCTCGCGAGTCTTGGCGTGGTTGGTTGGTTGGTTGTTTGTCGACACATAGACAGGAGGTGTTGTCTGTGTCGCTGATTCCTTTCCTTTCTTTGTCTCTGTCTGCCCGGTTAGTCACGTGACTGCAATTGAAACCCCTCGCGATTGTTGGATGTCACCGTTAGGGCCGTCTGCGGGTTTGTTTGTTGTCACATCATACATACATACATACATGATGGCGAGGGTGAAATGTTGTGTTGCCGTCTACTATTCCCTTTGCTGTACGGCGTGGAGGTGTGTTGGTGACGTTTTAAAAAAAAAAAAATGGACGTGTCTTTACTAGTCATTAAGAAGACGCAAGAATTGTACGGGCGGGTGGGGTAGGCGACACGCACGGTGGTGTACCCATTTATTTGGCCCTTGATTTTGATAGCCGTTTCTGCAGTTGATTTGAATGATTGATTGTTGTGCGCACGCACGCCGGTGTCGTCATTCAAGGTGCACGTGTGTTCGGTTCAGTGACGGTAGACGACGACGGCCGTTGTTTGTTGTTATGGGCGTACACGCGGTTGTCTGTGTCCCCCGGTGAAATGGCCGGTTTGTCGGTGATGTGATGTGATGTGATCCGATCCGGCGGCCCTGAGTAGCTGTCTATGGGCATCATGGCAACGTGTCGGTCTGAACACCCGTCTCACTGTGGCACCGTCGGCGCTGCGAACGGTGACGAAAGGCTGACTGTGATCGGTCGGATGTCATGTCTTGTCTGGGCAGAACGTGTGGAATGAGCAAAAAAAAAAAAACTGTGGGGACGGAAACAATGGTGGAGGAGGGGAACGAAAATAATAAAACGAAACGAAACGAAGAAAAAGAAGAAGGAGAAGCAATCACCGGAAAACGAGACAGGGGAAAAACGGAGAGGCGCTGTCTAGAGCAACGGAACGTTCCCGTGCATTGCAGCCGCACTGACATGCGTTTACGGCGCGGCTGCAAGTGTCGGCCGTGGTGACGGCTGAATTGCATTGCCTTCCCGGATGCAACGTTCGCCCGATATGGCTCGGAGGAAGAATCTATGAGAGAGTGCCTTGCCCTTGCCGTTTCGTGTGCGGTGTAGCGAATGATGTGTGTGTGTGTGTGTGTATGTAGTGGGGAATGGATGGTCGATAGCTGCCGTCACGGTCGAGATAACGCAGTCAAAGGTGTCGCGAAAAAGTGTGTTAGCCGTGGTTGGTTTGTGTGTTTGTTTTGTTTTTAAAGAGAAGGGACGAGAGAAAGAAGGTAGGTGGAGAGTGCGTTGCGTGTTGCGAACTGCGTCCGTGAATACGGCAGTATTTGGTGGTGGGCGTGCCCTTGCAGGTGGCCCGGAAGGCGTGTTCGTTTCGCGGTAGTGTGGACGGGTGAGGGGCACGCGTAACGCTGCGCTGCTGGCATATTCGGGAGATGGGAGGGGGCGAAAGGAGAAAGGAGACGCGGAGGGCGCGTGCGGGTGGTTCGCGCTGCGCTCGGCGGTTGTGTTTGTTTGTGCAACAAATGTGTTGCCGGGAGGGGGACCGTTGTTGTGGTGGTTGCGGTTGTAGCCTCCGACGCGGCTGGCAGTGAACAACGTGAGACGACGGATGCGTGGCTGGGGCGGCGCATGTCGCCGGTGCCATGCCTTTAGAGCCGCGTGGTCGGGGTGTGCGCACCGCGTGTCGTGTTGCGAGACATCACATGTGCTGCTGCGCACCGGTGGCGTGGCGTGGCGTGGCGTGGGGGCGAGGAGAGCGAGCCGCGCCAGTACCGCGCGGTGTGCTTGTGCGCCGGAGAATGGCACACTGCGCCTGCCCGTTGAGGAGGCTGATGGCCGTGGTGTGGTGGAAATGGAGCGCGTCGGACGTGTACCAATGAGAAAGAGAAACAAAGCAAGCAACCACGAACGAAAGGTGGAGGGCGGCATTGTGTCACATGTGGCGGTGGGGAAAAACGAAAAAAAAAAACAAAAAACAAAAAACAAAGACGTTAAGAAAGAGGAGAAACAACAAAGACAATGAGTCGTGCGTTCGCGAGGGGGGTGGGTGTGCGTGCGTAACGCCGGTACGCGCAGTGCGGAGCCCAACGGCTGTGTCGTCGGCCGAATGGGTGCGGGAATAGAGGCCGCGTCGGCACGGAGAAGGAAGGACGCACGCGCGCTGCGGCGTTGGCGCGGTTTGCGGCTGGCGCCTTTGGTGGCAACGGCCAGGACAAGCAGCGGTGTATGGTGTTGTGCGGGGCGGACAGGGGCGGCGGTGGTGGACGGGGAGGAGGCGGTGGCGTGTGTGGTACGGCGAAAACGGGACGGACGGCCGGCGGATGTTGAGAGGCGCCGCCCGCGCACGCACGCAGACACACAGAAGGGAAGAGCGAGAAAGGAACAAATGGAGGGGGCGAATGTGGAGGTGCGGGGAGGGGGAGGCGGTGGTGTTTGTGGGCATGTGGTGGGAGAGAAGGGCGGGGGCGGAAGGACAGCAGAGGCGCGAGGCGACAGCCTGTGCTTGTTGCTTGCTTGCGTCTTTTTGTTTTTTTATTTTGTTTTTATCCTTTGGTCGCCTTGGAGCCTGTCGGTCCCGTCCGTGTGTGGCCACGCTGTGGGTGCGTGTATGTTTGTACGTTTCGTTTTTTGTCTTCTTCTGCAGCAGAGGCGGCCAGCAAATGCGTGCGGTTGGATGGATGGGCGGCCACGGCACGGCACGGCACCGCACCTGTGCCCAAGGAGGAGACGCTGGCGGCGGGCCACCCTCGGATGCGGCCGGCCGGGGCTGTGTGCGCCGCTGCAACAACAACGAGTAAACAAGACGAAGACGAAGCGGATGGCTGGTGAGTGCATTTCGGCGGTAGACAAGGCAGTGTGTGATGTGGCGTTGTGACGGGGGGGGGTTTGCTCACGCGGCCTCGTTGTGTTGATGCGCAGGAAGACGAGATGCGGGCAGACGCGTACAGAGAGACGAGCCCGGTCTGCAGCAGGATGTGTGGCGCGCCGAGTGCAGAGCAGCGCGCGCCGGCTGGGCTGGGTTCGGCTGGGCCCGCCCGGCGGCGGGCCGCGCCGTTGTCGCGGACGTGAGCGCCCCCTGGCGGGTGGTCGGAGGCGGCGCGGTGGACGTGTGGCTGGTTGGCAGTGCACATTGCGAGTGGCTGGCTGGCTGGCTGGCTGGCGGGCGGGCGGTCGGCGGCGGCGGCGAGAAGAGAGAGGAGGTATGTGTTGCGGGCGCCTTTGCTGCGCTGCGTCGTTGCGTGCCTGGGCGTGCGCCTGTCGACTGTGTGTGACTGTGTTGGGCGTTGTGCCACGTACGTGTGCTCGGCCGAAGGCAGGCGTCGGAAAGAAGAGGGCGAAGGGCAGGAAAGTGGGTCGGTGTGCGTGCGTAGCCCGTGATGTGATGATGTCACGTCACGTCATGTGTTTGCGAAGCGGCTGCCGAGAGGTGTGTGGTAGCGAGCGGGAATGTGCGTTTGGTGGTTGCGGCGTGAGGTGAGGGTGGGAGAATATTGGGGCGGGCGGGCGGGCGGGCGGGCCGGCCGTTGTTGGTGGTTCCTCCTGTGGTTGTTTGTGCAGCTTTGATGGCAACGTGGAAGGACGCCGGTTTCGTGCCTTTGCGTGTGGTTGTCGACGGTGACTGGTTGGGGTGTGCGCCGATGCACGTGCCATGTCGTTAGTATGTTTGGGTCGTGAGTGTTGTTTTTGGCTGTGTTGTTGTGTACGGGAAGGGGGGGGGGGGAGAGGAGGAGGCGGGTGGATAGTGCGTGCAGTAGTGTCGTTGCGACGGGCGCGTCGGGTGGAGCTGTGCGTAGTGGCGGAAAGGTGTAGGTTGCGGGAAGGGAGCCCGTCGTGTGTCGTGTCGGTGTCGTTGACGGGGTCGCGTGCGTGCGTTGTGAAATCGAGTGTGGCGGGAAAGGAGCAGTGTGCCGCTGGCGTCGTGGCCGTTAGCAGAGGCTGTGCTTGTCCGTTTGTTACCTGTTGGACGCTTGGTGCGAGTTGTTTGCTGCTGTTGTTGTTGTTATCGTTGTCGTTTGTCGCCCCCGTCTCGCGGGTTGTTTTTGTTTGTCGGCTGTGCTGTGTCGGCGAGCTGTTTTGCGGTGCGTGAATGTGTTGGTGCAAAAGTGGCGGCGTTATGGCTGCGCCCGCGACGAGCCGCGGGCGCGCCATTGATGATGTTCAAACACAGAGCGGCTGTGTGCAATGGGAGGCCTGCGTACGGGTAGCGGTGTTGTCGTACGTGCATCCGGCCCGGTGCGGAAAGCGCCGTTGCCGTTTGCCCCTTAGTTGCCAGCCATGTCGCGTGAGCGGCGGGTTGCCTCTGGTCGACGTGGTGCCTCGGGTTTGTGGTTTTTGGTGCCCTTTGGCCGGTGGGTGGTGTTTAATTTTGTTTTTGTGTGTGTGTGTGTTTTATATCTGCCTCCTGCTCGGTCTTGCGGCGGTTTGGTCGACGTCGTCTGTAGTTTTTGCGGCTTGCCGACGACCGACCGACCGACACACCTTTGAAACCTACGTGTGGCGCCCGAAGGTGAACGTAACCTGACCGCGGACCTCTCGGCGCCTTAACCTAACCTAACCTCTAACCTAAGATGTCCGGCCGTAGAGGTAGGTGCGGCCACCTGACGCCTCACGTCCGAACGCTTAACCTAACTTTGACGCTTAACCTAACTGTAACCCTTAACCTAACCCACGTCCACCTAACCTAACCTAACCTAACCTAACCTAACCTAACCTAACCTCACCTTAGGGTGGTGTACACCGCGAATGCCTTAGGGCATGTTATGTTATATAGTCTTAGGTGGAGTCCACTATACGCAACAAGCGGCTACACGGGTAGCAGGGGTTGTGTGGCGTGGGCTGGGCGGTTCTGTTTAGGTTGGATGGCCCTTGGGCAAGTACGGAAAGGGCAACGGGCGCGGGGCAAGGTCAGGACATGCGGGGACCAAGCGGCAATCGGTATTGTAATTGTCAACTGTCGAAGCTCTGCGTTGGTAAAGTACCGGAACGTCAAGCGCTGATAGAAAGCGCCGAAGCTGCAATCGTTATAGGTACAGACGGTGCTTTAGAAAGGATAGCGTGCATGCAACCGGTGGTGGAGTGGTTCGTCGCTGTTAGTAGTAGTTTATCCTGTGTAGTGAAGTAGAAGTGGTGGACGGTTCCTGTGAACTATTGTGGGTGGAGGGTACACTCAACAGCCGAGCTAGGTTGATAATTGGCTCCTTTTACCGACCTCGCGACTCAGCAGCATTAGTGGCCGAACAAGTGAGAGAAAATGTGGACATACATTTTCCTTTCCGCAGCGTGTTACAGTCTTAGGTGGAGATTTCAATGTGCCAGATGTTCAGGACGGGTGGTAGGGACAGAGCATCGAGTGACAGTATACTGAGTGCACCATCCGAACGAAAAATGCCGCGAGCAATTAAACAGAGAGAGAACCGACTCGTGGAGATAACATCGTGGACCTACCGATGACAAACAGACCCCGAACTTGTCGACTCTGTATGTGCAGAACAGGGACCCAGTGAACAAGAGGCCGTTGCAGCATCGCTGAATATGGACGTTAGTAGGAATATACAAACAAAAAAACAAAAAAAAACAAAAAAAAAAAAAGGGAGGAAGGTTTATCTGTTTAGCAAGAGTAATAGAAGGCAGATTTGAGACTACCAGGCAGATGCAAACGCAAATGTCTGCTCCGACACTGACAATGTTGAGTGTTTATGGAGAAAGTGCAAGGCAATCGTAAAATGCGTCTTAGACAGGTACGTGCCGAGTAAAACTGCGAGGGATGGGAAAAACCCACCGCGGTACAACAACCAAAGTTTAGGAAACTATAGCGAAAGCAAAGAGAGCTTCACTCAAAGTTGAAACGCAGCCAAAACCTCTCAGACAAACAGACGCTAAACGATGTCCAAAGTTAGCGTAAGGAGGGCTATGCGTGAAGCGTCCGGTGAATGCGAAAGTACAATTCCATGTACCGACGTGACAGGAAATCAAATCAAATCCTAGGACGTTGTGGTCGTACGTTGAATCAGTAGTAAGCGGCTCGAAGCGGCATATCCAGACACTCCGGGATGATGATGGCATTGAAACAGAGGATGACACGCGTAAAGCTGTGAAATACTAAACACCTGTTTCCAAAAGCTGTGTCACGGAGGACGACCGCACTGCAGTTCCTTCTCGCACAAACGAAAAAAATGGCTGACATCGAAATAAGTGTCCAAGGAGGAATAGAAAAGCAACTGGAATCACTCAACAGAGGAACGTCCACTGGACCCGACGGGATACCAATTCGATTCTACACAGAGTACGCGACAGAACCTCCTAACAGCCGTGTACCGCAAGTCTCTAGAGGAACGGAGGGTTCCAAATGATTGGAAAAGAGCACAGGTAGTCCCGGGCTTGAAGAAGGGTCGTCGAGCAGATGCGCAAAACTATAGGCCCTATATCTGTGACGTCGATCGGTTGTAGAATTTGAGAACATGTTTTATGCTCGAGTAGTAGCATGTCGTTTTTTGGAAACCCAGTGTCTACTATGTAGGAATCAACATGGATTCCGGAAACAGCGATCGTGTGAGACCCAACGCGCTTTATTTGTTCATGGGACCCAGAAAATATTAGATACAGGCTCCCAGGTAGATGCCATTTTGGTTGACATCCGGAAGGAGGGCGTTCGATACAGTTCCGCACTGTCGCCTGATAAACAAAGTAAGTGTCTGCAGAATGTCGGACCAAGTGTGTGGCTGGACTGAAGAGATTGTAGCAAACAGAACACAGCATGTTGTGTTATCAATGGAGAGACGTCTACAGACGTTAAAGTAACCTCTGGCGTGCCACAGGGGAGTGTTATGGGACCCATTGCTCTTCACACACAATGTATATAAATGACCTAGTAGATAGTGTCGGACGTTGCATGCGTCTTTTCGCGGATGATGCTGTAGTATACAGAGAAGTTGCAGCGAAAAATGCAGGACGATCTGCAGCGGATAGGCACGTGGTGCAGGGAGTGGCAACTGTCCCTTAACATGTATTGCGAATAATATAGAAAGAAGGACCCTTTATTGTATGATTGAGTATATGATAGCGGGACAAACACTGGTAGCAGTTACGTCTGTAAAATATCTGGGAGTATGCGTGCGGAGTGATTGGGAGTGGGATGATCATCATATTAAAAAAAAAAAACAAAAAAAAACAAACAAAAGTAATTGTTGGTAAGGCGGGTACCAGGTTGCGATTTATTGGGAGAATGCGTAGCAAATGTCGTCCATCAACAAAGGAGGAGGTGGCTTACAAAACACCCGTTCGTTCGACCTATACGTGCGTGTTGCCCATCAGTGTGGGATCCGTACCAGGTCGCGTTGACGGAGGCGACGGAGACGATCCAACGTTTCGTCGCAGGGTCATTTGGTAACCGTGATAGCGTTACGGAGATGTTTAACAAACCCACGCGGCAGACTCTGCAATAGAGGCGCTCTGCATCGCGGTGTAGCTTGCTCGCCAGGTTTCGAGATATTGCGTTTCTGGATGGGGTATCGAATATATTGCGTATACCTCCCGAGGAGATCACGAATGGATGTGGTTAGAGAGATTCGAGCGCGCACGGAGGCGTTTTTTTTTTTTTTGCAGACTGTCGTTTCGTCCCGCGAACCATACGCGACTGGAACAGCAAAGGGAGGTAAATGACATTGGCACGTGAAGTGCCCTCCGCCACACACCGTTGGGTGGCTTGCGGAGTCTAAATGTTAGAGGTCGGCTGTCGGTGTGTGCTTTTGATGAAGGCAGATTCGGTGCGTCTGTAGTTGCGGATGGCGGTTAGCCACCCTCGCTGAAAGCGGCGAGGGGCGGCGGCGCCTCGGTTGGCCGGTGCCCATGTTGCGCAGGCGGCGCTCGTTTTTGTTTTGCGGCGGGCAATGTTGTGAGAAACGGGCGCGAATGTTGGCGGGCGAGGTGGCCCGACGGCCGCGGGCCGATCGGGAAACTGTGGGAGGGCGATGGGGCGGCGGAGGTGCGTTTGCACGGCCGTCATCGCCGCACGCCTCCGCTTGTGTGGCTGTGGCGGCGGCCGCGCTGGCCGGGCTGGCGCGGCGACGGTGCGCCAGTTTTGCCGAAGGTTTGGCCATTGTGGCGGGTCGTCGGCTGGGGCTGTGGGGGCGGCATTTGGGCGGGGGCGGCGATTCTCGGCGGGCCGAGCCAGGCTGTGGCGCGCGGTAGCTGCAGTTTGGCCGTGGTTTGCGGCGCTGCCGTGGCGACTGGTTGGCGACTGTGGTGTGGCCGTGTGTAGCCCCATCCTCGGTGGTTTGAATGGCGCGGGTGGTTGCGGCGCAGGTTTGGGGCTGGTCCGCACAGGCTGTCGGACGTTGGGCGGTAGCAAGCGCGGGAGGCGCGGCGCGGCGGCGCGCAGAGTGGCGGCCGCTCTCTCGGCCGTCCGCGCCCGCCCGCGACACTGGCCGGGCCTGGCGGCGCGGCGGCTATTCTCTGCCGTGCTTGCCGCCTTGCCGCTCTCTCTCGCTGTTCTGTTGTTGTGTGTACGCGCGTCGTCCGTCGAAATAATGGCAGATCAGGCGGCTACGAACGAGACTGCTGCGGCACCCGCCGCCACCGGCACGACGAAGAAGGCCAAGTCTGCGGCGTCTGCGAAGAAGCCGCGCGCCAAGCCTGCGCACCCGCGCACCTCTGAGATGGTGACGGCCGCCATCAAGAGTCTGAAGGAGCGCGGCGGCTCGTCGCTGCAGGCGATCAAGAAGTACATTGCCGCGCACTACAAGCTGGACGCGGAGAAGCTGGCGCCCTTTATCAAGAAGTACCTCAAGTCGGCCGTCGTGGCTGGCGAGCTGGTGCAGACGAAGGGGAAGGGCGCGTCCGGCTCTTTCAAGCTTGCCGGCGCCGGCGGCGGGGCGGCCGAGGGCGGCAAGGCTCGTGCCGGCGGTGCGAAGAAGAAGCGCGCCGCTCCGGCCAGCAAGGAGAAGAAGGGCGGCCGCGCGGCCGGCGCAAAGAAGGCTGGTGGCGTGAAGGCGGCGACCGGTCGGAAGGCGGGCGCCGCCAAGAAGGCGTCTGCGGCGTCGGCGGCTCCCGCGGGTGCGAAGAAGGCGGCTGCGGCCAAGCCGGCCAAGGCCAAGTCGCCGTCGAAGGCGAAGAAGGCCGCCAAGGTTCCGACGAAGAAGCCGAAGGCGCCGCGCCCGAAGAAGGCGACGACGCCGTCTAAGGCGAAGGCGTCGCCCAAGAAGAAGAAGTAAAGTAGTAAAGTTAAAGAAAGGCAAGGGAGAGGGGTTGGCGCTTGACGCCGTCGTCCCCCACCGCCCTCCCCCGCGTCGTCTTAGTGGCGCGCGATGGCACGGCTGCGGCTGTCGCGCGGCCCAAAACGGCCCTTCTCAGGGCCATCAAAGGACGTCGGGAAGGCGTTGATTGTCGTGCATGCGCCGGTGTGGTTGGTTGGTTGGTTGTGTGTGACCCTTGTGGGTACTGTTTGCGTGCCGTGGTGGTTGGATTGTGGTGCCGGTGGCGGTAGGCGGCGGCGCGCGGTAGCGGAGCGGTTGTGGCCGTTTGTTGGTCTTTTTATTTTATTTTATTTGTTTTTTTTCTTTTTTTGTTTTTGTTGTTGTTGTTGTTGTAGTTGTTTTGTTTTGCGGCGGCCGACGTTTGGTTGCTCATGTATGTTTCTGGAGACTCTTGTTTGTTTGTGTGTTTGCTTGCTTTGCGGATGTCGTGTCTTTTGTGTGTGTGTTGTGTCTCTCTCTCTCTCTCTCTCTTTGAAAGCGGCGGGGGGACGTGAGACGTGGCAGTGGCCGGCGGGAATTGGGAAGGCGCGGTGGCGTTGACGTTGTAGTGTAGCGTAGCGTGCGCGCGCCTCGGAGACGGCGGCGGCCAGCCACCCGTGGTGTGTGGTGACGTCGTCCGGCTGTTGTGTGTGTGTATTGTGAGGGATGGGAGTGACGTCGATTGTTGGCGAGAGCGGCTGTGGACGGGAGGGGAATTGGTTGTTGTTGTTTTGCGGGGCGGCAAGACCGACAAAAGTTTTGCTCGCGACGGAGAGATGTTAGTGGCCCTGAAAAGGGCCGTTTTTGTTGGGCGGGCGCGCGTGCGCGGCGCGGTTTCTAGGCGCGCTCGCCGCGGATGCGGCGCGCGAGCTGGATGTCCTTGGGCATGATGGTGACGCGCTTGGCGTGGATTGCGCACAGGTTGGTGTCTTCGAAGAGGCCGACGAGGTAGGCCTCGCTGGCCTCCTGCAGGGCCATGACTGCGGAGCTCTGGAAGCGCAGGTCGGTCTTGAAGTCCTGGGCGATCTCGCGCACTAGGCGCTGGAACGGCAGCTTGCGGATGAGCAGCTCTGTGCTCTTCTGGTAGCGCCTGATTTCCCGCAGGGCGACGGTGCCCGGCCTGTAGCGGTGGGGCTTCTTGACGCCGCCGGTGGCGGGCGCGCTCTTCCTCGCCGCCTTGGTGGCGAGCTGTTTGCGCGGCGCCTTTCCGCCGGTGGACTTGCGGGCCGTTTGCTTTGTGCGGGCCATAGCGGTTAGCGGCGTGGAGGTGCGTGCGGTACACGAAGCGTCCGGTGCTGCCTTGACAACGGGCCCGCGCGTTTTTTTTTTTTTTTTTTTTTTTTTTTTTTGGCACATTTCATTCCCTCCCTGATGGAGAGGGCGGGCCTTTTTAGAGCTTGCTGGTTGCTCTTTTTCGGCCGATGGTGTACGGTACATTTTTTGCTTTTTAGATGTCATTTGCTTGCAATTGTGCCAAGCTTTGTTATTCTGGTAATATGTAAGGTTAACATTGTCATTTTTGAACAGTATTGGGTTTAAATTATTTTGACATTCAAGAGACATTTATGTAGTTATCATGGAAGACATATAGTAAGAATTTAGAGATATAGTTAGTACATAATGAGAACATATAATTTTAGGAAAAACATATAAATTTAAAGAGAAAGAAAAAAGCATTTAAATTTAAGAACATATAATTTTAGGAGGACATATAAAAACATATAAATCTTAAATAAATAAATTTAGGTAGACATATATTTAAGGTGGCGATATGTATTTAGGAGGGAAGTGTAACTACTCAGATTTACGTGTTATTGCTTGTTATTGCTATTGTGTATGTGGCCGTTGCGTGCGTTGTGTGTGTGTGTGTGTGTGTGTAGGGTCGTTGCCTACATCCTGGCGTCGAGATGGGGGGGAGTGAGGGTGCCGCTTACGAGTGGGGTCATGGTGGGAGCAAGGTCGGGGAATTGGGAGGTCGTGTTTTGTGCCACTGTACGCGCTGGATGGATGTATTTGAATTTAGGGCGCCTCCTTTCCGGGATTTCAGAGGTCAATAAGTCTTCCATATCTGGTCGTTTCGTCAGTATGTGTCTGCCGTAGTTGGCGCGTAGTTTCGTTAGTCGAGTTTGTAGTGGTTCTATGTTGGTGATGTCATACACGTCGTTGCTCGGCGTCTGGGGGGGGAGTTTGGTGATGCTGCGAAGTAGTCTTCTTTCAGTTCTGTAGAGTCTGTCCGCCTGGCTCTTCGCCAGACCAGCCAGGGGTGCGGCTGCATACTCCATGACCGGCCTGACGAAGGTCTTGTATGTGTGCAGGGCCGTCTCCAGGCGGCAGCCATGGAGGCGACCCTGCACCTGTCGTATGAGTCCTTGTCTTTTTCTTGTTCTGTTGAGGAGGTAGTTGATGTGCGTCTGCCAGTTTAGATGCTTGTCTAGGAACACGCCTAAGTATTTCGCGGAGTTAGTAAGCGTCAGTGGCGTGTTCCATAGTGTTAGTTGTAAGTCGCCAGTGTTTTGGTTCCTGTTCTTGGTTCGGTGTCTGTGTTGGAAGAATATGGTCTGTGTTTTGGTCGGGTTGGGTCGGATTCGCCACTGCGTCATCCAGGTCTGAAGTTTTTGTAGGTAGTCCGTCGTTTTCCGTTGTATGGTCCTGGTGTTTGGGGCAGTGCACCAATATGCAGTGTCGTCTGCATATAGTGCGACTGTCTCGTCTGTTGTCGCTGTGGTGGGGATGTCTGCTGTGTACAGCGCGTACAGGGTCGGGGACAGGATGCCTCCTTGTGGGACACCTGCCTGTGGCGTGAACGGTTCGGAATGTTGATCCCCTACATGGATCCTGCATACTCTGTTGCTAAGGTAGGCTTTTATGATTTTAATGAATTTAATGGGGAGTCCTAGTCGGCTTAGTTTGAGGAGGAGCCCTTGATGCCACAGCTTGTCGAATGCACGCTCGATGTCTAGGAATACCGCGAGCGTGCATCGTCCGTCGTTGAATCCCTTAGTAATGCTGTTAGTAAGTTTAAAGAGAGGGTCATTCGTCGAGTGGTTGGGTCTGAAGCCTGCCTGGATTGTCGGGGGTAGTCCTTTGTCTTCTGTGAATTTTCTAAGTCTGTTCGCTAATATGCGTTCGTATGTCTTCCCTATAACGTCTAGCAGAGAGATTGGTCTGTATGAGCGGGGGTCAGTCTTCGGTTTGTCAGGCTTGAGGATCATAATTGTCTTACTCGTCTTCCAGTTGGTCGGTAACGTTTCATAGGTGAGGCAATAATTGAAGATTATGGAGAGAATGGGGATGAGGATGTGGGGGGGGGCTTTCTGTAGGTGCAGTCGTCGGATTTCGTTTTGTCCAGGAGCGGAGTTACGTCCTGTGTGGATGGCTTCGGCTATTTCAGTGTTGGTTATTTCCTTGGTCAGGTTGTGTTCGTACTCTGTGTCCACTGTTGCTGTGGTGAGTATTCGATTTAGTTGTAGTTCCACTGTACGTCTGTGTACTTCGTCAAAGAGATTGTCATTGGGGAAGGAGTATACCTCCTGCAGTACCTGTTTGAAGATGGTCGCCTGTTCACGTTTGTCTGTTGTCGGTTCGTTGTTTGTTATTAAGGTAAGTTCAGTAGTTCGTCGTTGTCCCGTTAGTGTCCTGAATTTTTTCCAGAATTTGCCTCCACTCCTGTAGTCTAGTTGTTTGCAGGTGTCGTCCCACTGTGTTTGTCTATGTGTGGATATTATGTTCCTGACTCTGTTGTTTAGTCTGTTCCAAAGTCGTCTTAGATCTGGGTTGTTCGTACGTCTAATCTCTCTGTGTAGTCGTTTCTTTTGTTGTATTAGCTGTAGGGCCTCACGGGGGATGGATGGTCTCCAGTTATTTATGATTTTCGTCGGTATTGCTTCGTCGGTGGCTTGTTTGATTGCGTCTTCAAGGCGTCTGGTCACTAATAGTAGGTCGTTGTCGTCAGTGATGCTCACTGGGAAGTTTAATTGGTCTGTGATGACTTCGCAATATCGTTCCCAATTTGCATTTGCATAGTTGCGGATGGTACGTCTGGTGGGAGGGGGGTCTGGAGGGTTGAGTGCCTCTGTGGAGAAGGTGAGTGGTAGGTGGTCACTCGTTATCGGATTGCCGATCTTTGGGGAGGTGATGGTGTCCGTCAGTGTGGGGCTAAACAGTATGTGGTCGGGGGCAGACTGTCCGTTGTGCCCTACAAAGGTGTAGTCATAGATGGGAAGGCGGTCTATTGGCTGAGTGGCTAGGATGCAGGCCGCGGCAAGGGAGGAAAGGGGCTGGGCAAGGGTGGCGCCAAGCGGCACCGCAAGGTGTTGCGCGACAACATCCAGGGCATCACGAAGCCCGCCATCCGCCGCCTGGCTCGCAGGGGCGGCGTGAAGCGCATCTCTGGTCTGATCTACGAGGAGACCCGCGGAGTGCTGAAGGTGTTCCTGGAGAACGTGATCCGCGACGCGGTGACGTACACTGAGCACGCCAAGCGCAAGACTGTGACGGCCATGGACGTGGTGTACGCCCTGAAGAGGCAGGGGCGCACCCTGTACGGTTTCGGCGGTTAGGCAGGCAGGCAGCCAGCCAGCCAGCCAGCCGGTGTGCTGTGCTGCGTTGTGGCCTTCCCGCGGCCGTGCCGTGCCCGTGCTTGGTGGGAGAGACGAAAACGGCCCTTTTCAGGGCCACCACACTGTTCGGAGATTGAAAAGTGCGAAAGAGTCTGTGTTGCCTGTGCGTGTTGTTGTTGTTGTTGTTGCTGCTGCGCGTGCGTTAGTTTTTGAGTTTGACGCGATGGGCGCGGCTGAGTCCAGTGTGTGCGTGGTTTGTTGTTTGTTTGTGGCGTGGGCATAGGCGGGCGGGCCGGATCGATCGATCGATCGGATCAGCTGTTTGGTTTTTTTGTCTGTGCCACGCGCGCCCCTTTAATTGAAACATTATAATGCTAACAATGATCATCACATTATCGGTGTATCGATGTCGTTGTCGTTTGGAACGCGACTCTGTGCGTGCGCGGAGGGGTGCAGAAACAAAAAAGACAAAAAGAGAGAAACGACAAAATGTGTGCGCGTTCGGCCACACGGGCTGTGGACAAGATGGCGGACGTGCGCCGGCGCTGGCTGTGCAATGTATGTATGTGGACGTGTTGTGTAAAGTGCGGCGAGCACGGACGACGGAAACTTTGCTTTGGACGTAGGTTTGTGTGGTGGCCCTGAAAAGGGCCGATTGTTGTGAGCCGAGCCGGCAAGGCAAAGGCAGGCGCGTTTGCGTGCAGGGAGCACGCAAGCGCAGCGCCGCGCTCTCTGTTTAGGCCTTCTTCTCGGTCTTCTTTGGCAGCAGGACGGCCTGGATGTTGGGCAGGACACCACCCTGTGCGATGGTGACGCCCGACAAGAGCTTGTTGAGCTCCTCGTCGTTGCGGATGGCGAGCTGCAGGTGGCGCGGGATGATGCGCGTCTTCTTGTTGTCGCGGGCCGCGTTTCCGGCCAGCTCGAGCACCTCAGCCGCGAGGTACTCCATGACGGCGGCGAGGTAGACGGGCGCCCCGGCGCCGACGCGCTCGGCGTAGTTTCCCTTGCGCAGGAGGCGGTGGATTCTGCCGACCGGGAACTGGAGCCCAGCCCTGCTTGAGCGGGACTTTGACTTGCCCTTGACTTTGCCTCCCTTTCCGCGTCCGGACATGGCGTTTGGCTAGTTGAAACACGTAACGTAACGGTGCGAGCCGCAGCGAGTCGAGCAGCGGAGTGCGTGGCGGCGGGACTACTGCTGCTGCTTACATCTAATACTTTCTCCTCTTTGGAGAAGTGTGAGGGGGAGTTTGTAGCCTTTCGGCTTTTACTCCCCTGTGTACTTGTGTGTATGATTATTTCTGTATTTTTTTGGTGTCTATGAAATGTGATGTTTGTTCTGTGTGAGTCTGGTACTTGCCTGAGGTTTGGCGAGATAATTGTAGTGGTTTGGGTAGGAGCAGGATTTGGGAATGGATATTGGGATTTTTCTCTTCGACTTAGTCGTCGAAGATCGTCATAGGGCGCTTATGCTTATCGCGGGACATGTCATACCGACCTAGGGAGTGGATGAGTGCATTTCCGGATCTGGAAGAACCCTCATAGAAGGCCCTTGCCAGATCCTGGAAACGCTCTCTCAGGAGTGGGATTTCGGCTGCGGCGTGCAAGTCGTCTGTAGGGAATCCGAGAGGTAGGTGCAATGCCCTTCTGAGGGCGCGGTTCTGCAGCCTCTGGAGTTTGTCCAGGTGCTGCTTTGCCGCGTATCCCCAGACAGGGCACGCATACTCCATTACCGGCCGGATCAGGGCCTGGTATACATTTACTGCTACTGGGCAAGGAAGGGAGCTGGTTGTGTTCAGGATAGGGTATAGGATGGACATTCTGGCGCAGACCTTCCTGTGGACCTCGTCTATGTGGGGTTTCCACGTAAGTCGAGAGTCCAGGGTTACACCAAGGTACTTGGCGGTTCTGCGCCAGGGGAGTTGGGTTCCATTTAGGTGAAGGTGGAGGGGGGGACGTTGAGGAGGTACGCGCCTTCCGAGCCTGCGGGTAATCAGCATTGCCTGTGTCTTCTCCGAGTTGATGGTGATGCGCCAGCGACGGGCCCAGGTTTCTGTGTCATCTAAAACCCTTTGTAGCCTACGAATGACCAGGTCCTTGTTCGCGTTTCTCGTGTAGAAGGCTGTATCGTCAGCGTACTGCGCAGTATGCACCAGGGGGGCCGTTGGAGTGTCCGCAGTGTACAGACTGTACAATACGGGCCCCAGGACCGATCCCTGTGGCACCCCCGCACGAATACGCCTTCTGGTGGAGGTGGCAGTTTCTACTTTGACGGAGAAAGTCCTATTGGTGAGATAGCTCTTGATCAGCTGAACTATACTCCCAGGAAACCCTTGTGTGTACAACTTGTAGAGTAGCCCTCTATGCCATACTGAATCAAAGGCTTTGGCTACGTCTAGTAGCACTATCCCGCAGTAGCCTCTGTGGTTGAAGCCCTCCGTGGCTGCTTCAACCACTCTCATGACCTGTTGTGGGGCAGAGTGGTTCTGCCGGAATCCGAATTGGAAATCCGGCAGAATTTGCTCTCTGGTAATATGTTCTTGTATGGGTCTTAGCAGGAGGCGCTCATAGATCTTGCTGAGAGTTGGCAAGAGGCTAATCGGCCTGTAGTGCTGCGGGAATAGAGGGTCTTTCCCTGGTTTGTGTATCGCGACCACTTCCGCATGTTTCCAGCAAGCTGGGAAAATACGGGAACGAGTAATCTCGTTGAGGACGTTCGCGAGGTGTGTGATCGCTGTGGGTGGGAGTTTTTTGACTAGCTGGTTTGTGACACTATCGTGCCCTGGCGCCTTTTTTGTAGGTAGGGACCTGATTACTCTTGCCACGTCCTCGGGGGCAAAAAGTGTGGGTTCGTCCTCTGGGTCCTCCTCAGCATTGAGGAAGACAGCCAGTTGACGACTAACTACCTCTTCATGCTCTTCATCCTGGGGTTCTGCCGTTTGAAACTGCTTCTCGAAGGAGTCGGCGAGGGCGTTGGCCTTTCCAGCATGGCTGTAGACCAGTCCACGCTCGCCATGCAGTGGCGGCATCCTAGCGCGTCGTTTTGTAAACTGTTTGGTCGCTTGCCATAGTGTATGGTCGTCTACTTTGAGAGCTGTGAGGCGGTTTTGCCATTGCTGGTTTCTGTGCTCATTGAGCGCTACCTTTAGTTCTCTCTGTAGACGATTGAGCAGCCTCCTGGTGGCCTGGTTTCTGGTGATCTTCCACTCTTTTGCCACTCTGTTCTTGTGTCGAATTTGAGCTAGCAAGTGTTCCGGGAGCTGTATTTGCGGCGGAGGGCCATCCCTTTGTGGAGGGGTGGCTTCTTCCGCTGCCTGCAAGATGGTGCCTGTTAGGTCTTGTAGCGCTTGTTCTACTGTTTCCGCAGTAGGTGGCGGAGCGCGAGCGATATCAGAGGCGACAGTTTCTTGGTATCGCTCCCAGTCTGTACGTTTGTACGACGTCTGGTACCGTGGGAGTGCTACCCATTCTCCCACATCGACCTCCAGAATCACTGGGTTGTGGTCGGAGGACATTCTGTTGATTGTCCTTGCGGCCACAAACCCTGCGATCCTCCTAGTGAGAGCTATGTCTAACACGTCGGGCCTGGCTCCATTTTTTGGAAAATGTGTGGGCTCGACTGGACCCCATGTTTCGAAGTGGTGGGTGCGCGCTAGTTGTTGCAGTTTGGCGCCTGCTCTGGAGGTTACTCTAGAATTCCAGTCAGGATGTTTGGCATTGAAGTCTCCCCCTATTATGAGTTTGCCTTCAATTTGCCCTAGAGCAGCTATGTCTCCCTCATCTATCTGGTCATGTGGGGGTCGGTAGACTGCGACAATTGTTAGGGGTCCAGTGGCAGTGGTTACTTCCACCGCTACTGCTTCGATTTTGTTGGTAGCTGGTAAGAATACCTGGTGGTGGGGGATCCCTCTTTTTACATATATGGCCACTCCTCCGCCTTGGGTTGGCCTGTCTTTACGGTAGGTAACGTAGTTGGGAACTGTCGCTTTTATTCCCGGCTTTAGGTGGGTTTCCCCCATCATGCATATGTCGATGGAGAACTCCTTCATGAGTTCTCGGAACTCGACCTCTTGATTAACAATGCCGTCTGCGTTAAAGACGCACGTTGTCAGGCCTTGAATATTCGGTCGTCTATTCATGTTGGGGTTTTGATACTACTGAGGAAGTCGCAGAGGGGAGCGACTGCTGGACTGTTGCCTGAAGGGCGACGAGGATCTGTGTGTTCTGCTTCTGGGCTTCCCTGAATTCCTTCATCATTTCCATGACGAGGTTCATGGTCTGCACCATTACGCCTAACAACTGATCCATGGGGGGGGAGTGTGTGTGGGGTTCCCTAGATCTTCCCCCGTCATGGTGGACCTGGTCGTTGTTGCTGTGTGTTTCCCGGTGTTGTTCTTGTGATAGCGTCTGGTGTTGTGGTGATTGGGCCACGCTTTCATGGTTCCTCGGAGGAGAAACCACTTCCGCATATGTCGCCCTCGGTGTGTCCGGCCTTGGTTTTCCCCAGGCCTTGTCTGTGTGTGTTGTAATGTTTCGGTTTCTTGTGTGTCTCGATGGGTTCATGGTGTTTTCTTTTCGTGTGTGGGGGGCGGCCTTTGCGCCCTTTGCCTGCTGTGTGTGTCTTTTATGGACCTCACAACCTTGGTAGCCCGCTGTGTGGTTTTTGCCACACAGCGCGCACCTTATTTGCGGGTCCGTGTGTTTTATGTTGCACGTTCGTGTGTCATGGGCCTCGGCGCATTTTCTGCACCTCACTGCCATTGAGCAGTGTGCCGCAATGTGGTTGAGGCCCTGACATCTGAAGCACTGCACCGTCTTGTTTTTGCGGCGCAGTGGTTCAGTGGTCACAGGGACCGCCAGGATCGTCTTAATGTCCCTTCTGTTCTGTGGGACGTCTGGCAGTGTGACCTGATACAGGGGCCATTTGCTGCCTATGTTTCCCATCTGTTGGACCGCCTTGACGATGTACCCCTGGGCAGTCAGGTCCGTTTTGATCGCCTGGGGGGCCACTCGTCTCGGTAGGTCTCTGATGACTATGTTTCTGTTTCGTGTTTTTGTTGTGGGGAAAGTGTAGTGAGGTATGTTTTTGCTGTTGAGAAGTGTTTTTGTTGTGTTGTAGTGCTCGAGTGTGAGTAATGTTATTTTTATTTTGTCACCACCAGCAGGTTTTGCTTTGAAATTGCCTCCCCCGATTGCTGCTTTTAGCATTTCGAAGAGTTCCTCGTAGTTCCGAGTGAACTCCGCGACGATCGGAGGGAGGTGGTGGGTGACCTGGTTTTGTGTTTGCGTTGTTTCTTGCGGTGTGTCTGGCTCATCAGCCACCGCCTGGAACCTGTTCGGGGTGGGTTCCAGTCCCCGGGCCGGCGGGAGCCTCGGCTGGCGAAACGTTTTCTTCGCCAGCACGAAACCATCCGTATCCTGCCCGGTTTCGTGGTTCCCTTCCAGTGCCGATGTTTCCTGGTCCCCTCCCAGGACGACGACAGGTGCTGTCGGGGGCGCTGGCTCCTCAGAGGGTGTGGAAGTGGTTGGGGTGGTGGTGGTGGAGTGTTTTTTCCCCTTGGAGTGCTTCTCCTTCTTGTCCTTCCTTACACGCCGTTGCTTGGATGTGGTGAACTTGAGTGGGGGGGATTTGAGGAACTGGGATCGGGTAGGGGGTTGGGTGGCAGTTGCGGGTTTGGGGAGGATTTTAGCCGGCTGACTGGACTTCTGCTTGCCATTCAGGTTACGGATGTGATCAGCAAGGAGGCCACAGCTGTTGGCAAGCAGGAGAGGGCTGAGGAGAGGGGAGGGAGGGGCGGGATCGCAAATCCTGACGATGTATTTGTCTGTCTGCGTTTTGTGTGGTTTTGCCATGTCGGTAGCGGAAAGGGGGCTTGCTGCCAGGTTATTGTCAGTTGCAACTTTTGTTGGCACCGTTGGGTTTTCCGGTTGCAGAGCTGACCCTAATAGCACGATGGCAGACGCGGAATTCTGAACGGGGGCGGCGGAAAACCTCTCTGTGGTTCCGCGGCCCGCTTCCAGGTCCTGGCCTACTTTTTCCCTATTCTTGGGGGGGGCAGAGACTGACTCTGCGGCAGCCGAAGTGCTCGAGACGGCCGGCCGCGCGGCCCGCGGCAACAAGAAGGCGCGCCTCGTGTCATCGGCGGAAAGAGACCGCCGCGACCCCAAGGCGCCACCCAAGCTCGGCATATCACGACGACGAGGAGACACGACAACTCTGCCAGGCGACGCCATGCAAAATTTTATCCCTGTGCCGTCCGTGCTAAGACCTCGACGCAAGTGCCCGTCAATGTTTTAATAAAAACAAAGCCGGTGAACACTCCTGTTTGTACTCCCGTGCAAGCGGGGGCCTATGGCTGACAGTATGCGAGTGAGAGGAGCGATGCTCAACCCTCGACTGCTACTCAGCGAGTGGCGGCGGGACTAGGGTGGGGGTCCCTTTATGGGCTCGGGTGCGGCGGCCGGTTGCGCGCGCGCCCCATTGGTCGGCGGCCGCAACAGGGCGAGCTGGTAAAGGTGGGGTGTTGCGGTAGCGGCGGGTGCCACTGTGTGGGGAGACGCTGACTAGAGCGGAGCGCTTGCTGCTTGCTGTACGTTCGAGATGCCGCCCAAGACTAGCGGGAAGGCCGCCAAGAAGGCTGGCAAGGCGCAGAAGAACATTTCGAAGGGCGACAAGAAGAAGAAGCGCAAGAGGAAGGAGAGCTATGCCATCTACATCTACAAGGTGCTGAAGCAGGTGCACCCCGACACGGGCATCTCGTCGAAGGCGATGAGCATCATGAACAGCTTCGTGAACGACATTTTCGAGCGCATTGCGGCCGAGGCGTCTCGCCTGGCGCACTACAACAAGCGCTCGACCATCACGTCCCGCGAGATCCAGACGGCTGTGCGGCTCTTGCTGCCTGGCGAGCTGGCCAAGCACGCCGTGAGCGAGGGCACGAAGGCGGTGACCAAGTACACGAGCTCCAAGTGAGGGGGTTAAGGCTGTAGGGAGCTCCCCTCCGTTGCGAGAGCGGCAAAACGGCCCTTTTCAGGGCCACCAAATTGCCTTTGCGGGAAGAGCGGAATTGTTGTTTGTGTGAGGCGGCGCATAGCTACCCGGTTTGGTTGGTTGCGAAGCAGCTGGTGGTGGTTATGCGTGCTCGCGAGTCTTGGCGTGGTTGGTTGGTTGGTTGTTTGTCGACACATAGACAGGAGGTGTTGTCTGTGTCGCTGATTCCTTTCCTTTCTTTGTCTCTGTCTGCCCGGTTAGTCACGTGACTGCAATTGAAACCCCTCGCGATTGTTGGATGTCACCGTTAGGGCCGTCTGCGGGTTTGTTTGTTGTCACATCATACATACATACATACATGATGGCGAGGGTGAAATGTTGTGTTGCCGTCTACTATTCCCTTTGCTGTACGGCGTGGAGGTGTGTTGGTGACGTTTTAAAAAAAAAAAAATGGACGTGTCTTTACTAGTCATTAAGAAGACGCAAGAATTGTACGGGCGGGTGGGGTAGGCGACACGCACGGTGGTGTACCCATTTATTTGGCCCTTGATTTTGATAGCCGTTTCTGCAGTTGATTTGAATGATTGATTGTTGTGCGCACGCACGCCGGTGTCGTCATTCAAGGTGCACGTGTGTTCGGTTCAGTGACGGTAGACGACGACGGCCGTTGTTTGTTGTTATGGGCGTACACGCGGTTGTCTGTGTCCCCCGGTGAAATGGCCGGTTTGTCGGTGATGTGATGTGATGTGATCCGATCCGGCGGCCCTGAGTAGCTGTCTATGGGCATCATGGCAACGTGTCGGTCTGAACACCCGTCTCACTGTGGCACCGTCGGCGCTGCGAACGGTGACGAAAGGCTGACTGTGATCGGTCGGATGTCATGTCTTGTCTGGGCAGAACGTGTGGAATGAGCAAAAAAAAAAAAACTGTGGGGACGGAAACAATGGTGGAGGAGGGGAACGAAAATAATAAAACGAAACGAAACGAAGAAAAAGAAGAAGGAGAAGCAATCACCGGAAAACGAGACAGGGGAAAAACGGAGAGGCGCTGTCTAGAGCAACGGAACGTTCCCGTGCATTGCAGCCGCACTGACATGCGTTTACGGCGCGGCTGCAAGTGTCGGCCGTGGTGACGGCTGAATTGCATTGCCTTCCCGGATGCAACGTTCGCCCGATATGGCTCGGAGGAAGAATCTATGAGAGAGTGCCTTGCCCTTGCCGTTTCGTGTGCGGTGTAGCGAATGATGTGTGTGTGTGTGTGTGTGTGTGTGTGTGTGTATGTAGTGGGGAATGGATGGTCGATAGCTGCCGTCACGGTCGAGATAACGCAGTCAAAGGTGTCGCGAAAAAGTGTGTTAGCCGTGGTTGGTTTGTGTGTTTGTTTTGTTTTTAAAGAGAAGGGACGAGAGAAAGAAGGTAGGTGGAGAGTGCGTTGCGTGTTGCGAACTGCGTCCGTGAATACGGCAGTATTTGGTGGTGGGCGTGCCCTTGCAGGTGGCCCGGAAGGCGTGTTCGTTTCGCGGTAGTGTGGACGGGTGAGGGGCACGCGTAACGCTGCGCTGCTGGCATATTCGGGAGATGGGAGGGGGCGAAAGGAGAAAGGAGACGCGGAGGGCGCGTGCGGGTGGTTCGCGCTGCGCTCGGCGGTTGTGTTTGTTTGTGCAACAAATGTGTTGCCGGGAGGGGGACCGTTGTTGTGGTGGTTGCGGTTGTAGCCTCCGACGCGGCTGGCAGTGAACAACGTGAGACGACGGATGCGTGGCTGGGGCGGCGCATGTCGCCGGTGCCATGCCTTTAGAGCCGCGTGGTCGGGGTGTGCGCACCGCGTGTCGTGTTGCGAGACATCACATGTGCTGCTGCGCACCGGTGGCGTGGCGTGGCGTGGCGTGGGGGCGAGGAGAGCGAGCCGCGCCAGTACCGCGCGGTGTGCTTGTGCGCCGGAGAATGGCACACTGCGCCTGCCCGTTGAGGAGGCTGATGGCCGTGGTGTGGTGGAAATGGAGCGCGTCGGACGTGTACCAATGAGAAAGAGAAACAAAGCAAGCAACCACGAACGAAAGGTGGAGGGCGGCATTGTGTCACATGTGGCGGTGGGGAAAAACGAAAAAAAAAAACAAAAAACAAAAAACAAAGACGTTAAGAAAGAGGAGAAACAACAAAGACAATGAGTCGTGCGTTCGCGAGGGGGGTGGGTGTGCGTGCGTAACGCCGGTACGCGCAGTGCGGAGCCCAACGGCTGTGTCGTCGGCCGAATGGGTGCGGGAATAGAGGCCGCGTCGGCACGGAGAAGGAAGGACGCACGCGCGCTGCGGCGTTGGCGCGGTTTGCGGCTGGCGCCTTTGGTGGCAACGGCCAGGACAAGCAGCGGTGTATGGTGTTGTGCGGGGCGGACAGGGGCGGCGGTGGTGGACGGGGAGGAGGCGGTGGCGTGTGTGGTACGGCGAAAACGGGACGGACGGCCGGCGGATGTTGAGAGGCGCCGCCCGCGCACGCACGCAGACACACAGAAGGGAAGAGCGAGAAAGGAACAAATGGAGGGGGCGAATGTGGAGGTGCGGGGAGGGGGAGGCGGTGGTGTTTGTGGGCATGTGGTGGGAGAGAAGGGCGGGGGCGGAAGGACAGCAGAGGCGCGAGGCGACAGCCTGTGCTTGTTGCTTGCTTGCGTCTTTTTGTTTTTTTATTTTGTTTTTATCCTTTGGTCGCCTTGGAGCCTGTCGGTCCCGTCCGTGTGTGGCCACGCTGTGGGTGCGTGTATGTTTGTACGTTTCGTTTTTTGTCTTCTTCTGCAGCAGAGGCGGCCAGCAAATGCGTGCGGTTGGATGGATGGGCGGCCACGGCACGGCACGGCACCGCACCTGTGCCCAAGGAGGAGACGCTGGCGGCGGGCCACCCTCGGATGCGGCCGGCCGGGGCTGTGTGCGCCGCTGCAACAACAACGAGTAAACAAGACGAAGACGAAGCGGATGGCTGGTGAGTGCATTTCGGCGGTAGACAAGGCAGTGTGTGATGTGGCGTTGTGACGGGGGGGGGTTTGCTCACGCGGCCTCGTTGTGTTGATGCGCAGGAAGACGAGATGCGGGCAGACGCGTACAGAGAGACGAGCCCGGTCTGCAGCAGGATGTGTGGCGCGCCGAGTGCAGAGCAGCGCGCGCCGGCTGGGCTGGGTTCGGCTGGGCCCGCCCGGCGGCGGGCCGCGCCGTTGTCGCGGACGTGAGCGCCCCCTGGCGGGTGGTCGGAGGCGGCGCGGTGGACGTGTGGCTGGTTGGCAGTGCACATTGCGAGTGGCTGGCTGGCTGGCTGGCTGGCGGGCGGGCGGTCGGCGGCGGCGGCGAGAAGAGAGAGGAGGTATGTGTTGCGGGCGCCTTTGCTGCGCTGCGTCGTTGCGTGCCTGGGCGTGCGCCTGTCGACTGTGTGTGACTGTGTTGGGCGTTGTGCCACGTACGTGTGCTCGGCCGAAGGCAGGCGTCGGAAAGAAGAGGGCGAAGGGCAGGAAAGTGGGTCGGTGTGCGTGCGTAGCCCGTGATGTGATGATGTCACGTCACGTCATGTGTTTGCGAAGCGGCTGCCGAGAGGTGTGTGGTAGCGAGCGGGAATGTGCGTTTGGTGGTTGCGGCGTGAGGTGAGGGTGGGAGAATATTGGGGCGGGCGGGCGGGCGGGCGGGCCGGCCGTTGTTGGTGGTTCCTCCTGTGGTTGTTTGTGCAGCTTTGATGGCAACGTGGAAGGACGCCGGTTTCGTGCCTTTGCGTGTGGTTGTCGACGGTGACTGGTTGGGGTGTGCGCCGATGCACGTGCCATGTCGTTAGTATGTTTGGGTCGTGAGTGTTGTTTTTGGCTGTGTTGTTGTGTACGGGAAGGGGGGGGGGGGAGAGGAGGAGGCGGGTGGATAGTGCGTGCAGTAGTGTCGTTGCGACGGGCGCGTCGGGTGGAGCTGTGCGTAGTGGCGGAAAGGTGTAGGTTGCGGGAAGGGAGCCCGTCGTGTGTCGTGTCGGTGTCGTTGACGGGGTCGCGTGCGTGCGTTGTGAAATCGAGTGTGGCGGGAAAGGAGCAGTGTGCCGCTGGCGTCGTGGCCGTTAGCAGAGGCTGTGCTTGTCCGTTTGTTACCTGTTGGACGCTTGGTGCGAGTTGTTTGCTGCTGTTGTTGTTGTTATCGTTGTCGTTTGTCGCCCCCGTCTCGCGGGTTGTTTTTGTTTGTCGGCTGTGCTGTGTCGGCGAGCTGTTTTGCGGTGCGTGAATGTGTTGGTGCAAAAGTGGCGGCGTTATGGCTGCGCCCGCGACGAGCCGCGGGCGCGCCATTGATGATGTTCAAACACAGAGCGGCTGTGTGCAATGGGAGGCCTGCGTACGGGTAGCGGTGTTGTCGTACGTGCATCCGGCCCGGTGCGGAAAGCGCCGTTGCCGTTTGCCCCTTAGTTGCCAGCCATGTCGCGTGAGCGGCGGGTTGCCTCTGGTCGACGTGGTGCCTCGGGTTTGTGGTTTTTGGTGCCCTTTGGCCGGTGGGTGGTGTTTAATTTTGTTTTTGTGTGTGTGTGTGTTTTATATCTGCCTCCTGCTCGGTCTTGCGGCGGTTTGGTCGACGTCGTCTGTAGTTTTTGCGGCTTGCCGACGACCGACCGACCGACACACCTTTGAAACCTACGTGTGGCGCCCGAAGGTGAACGTAACCTGACCGCGGACCTCTCGGCGCCTTAACCTAACCTAACCTCTAACCTAAGATGTCCGGCCGTAGAGGTAGGTGCGGCCACCTGACGCCTCACGTCCGAACGCTTAACCTAACTTTGACGCTTAACCTAACTGTAACCCTTAACCTAACCCACGTCCACCTAACCTAACCTAACCTAACCTAACCTAACCTAACCTAACCTCACCTTAGGGTGGTGTACACCGCGAATGCCTTAGGGCATGTTATGTTATATAGTCTTAGGTGGAGTCCACTATACGCAACAAGCGGCTACACGGGTAGCAGGGGTTGTGTGGCGTGGGCTGGGCGGTTCTGTTTAGGTTGGATGGCCCTTGGGCAAGTACGGAAAGGGCAACGGGCGCGGGGCAAGGTCAGGACATGCGGGGACCAAGCGGCAATCGGTATTGTAATTGTCAACTGTCGAAGCTCTGCGTTGGTAAAGTACCGGAACGTCAAGCGCTGATAGAAAGCGCCGAAGCTGCAATCGTTATAGGTACAGACGGTGCTTTAGAAAGGATAGCGTGCATGCAACCGGTGGTGGAGTGGTTCGTCGCTGTTAGTAGTAGTTTATCCTGTGTAGTGAAGTAGAAGTGGTGGACGGTTCCTGTGAACTATTGTGGGTGGAGGGTACACTCAACAGCCGAGCTAGGTTGATAATTGGCTCCTTTTACCGACCTCGCGACTCAGCAGCATTAGTGGCCGAACAAGTGAGAGAAAATGTGGACATACATTTTCCTTTCCGCAGCGTGTTACAGTCTTAGGTGGAGATTTCAATGTGCCAGATGTTCAGGACGGGTGGTAGGGACAGAGCATCGAGTGACAGTATACTGAGTGCACCATCCGAACGAAAAATGCCGCGAGCAATTAAACAGAGAGAGAACCGACTCGTGGAGATAACATCGTGGACCTACCGATGACAAACAGACCCCGAACTTGTCGACTCTGTATGTGCAGAACAGGGACCCAGTGAACAAGAGGCCGTTGCAGCATCGCTGAATATGGACGTTAGTAGGAATATACAAACAAAAAAACAAAAAAAAACAAAAAAAAAAAAAGGGAGGAAGGTTTATCTGTTTAGCAAGAGTAATAGAAGGCAGATTTGAGACTACCAGGCAGATGCAAACGCAAATGTCTGCTCCGACACTGACAATGTTGAGTGTTTATGGAGAAAGTGCAAGGCAATCGTAAAATGCGTCTTAGACAGGTACGTGCCGAGTAAAACTGCGAGGGATGGGAAAAACCCACCGCGGTACAACAACCAAAGTTTAGGAAACTATAGCGAAAGCAAAGAGAGCTTCACTCAAAGTTGAAACGCAGCCAAAACCTCTCAGACAAACAGACGCTAAACGATGTCCAAAGTTAGCGTAAGGAGGGCTATGCGTGAAGCGTCCGGTGAATGCGAAAGTACAATTCCATGTACCGACGTGACAGGAAATCAAATCAAATCCTAGGACGTTGTGGTCGTACGTTGAATCAGTAGTAAGCGGCTCGAAGCGGCATATCCAGACACTCCGGGATGATGATGGCATTGAAACAGAGGATGACACGCGTAAAGCTGTGAAATACTAAACACCTGTTTCCAAAAGCTGTGTCACGGAGGACGACCGCACTGCAGTTCCTTCTCGCACAAACGAAAAAAATGGCTGACATCGAAATAAGTGTCCAAGGAGGAATAGAAAAGCAACTGGAATCACTCAACAGAGGAACGTCCACTGGACCCGACGGGATACCAATTCGATTCTACACAGAGTACGCGACAGAACCTCCTAACAGCCGTGTACCGCAAGTCTCTAGAGGAACGGAGGGTTCCAAATGATTGGAAAAGAGCACAGGTAGTCCCGGGCTTGAAGAAGGGTCGTCGAGCAGATGCGCAAAACTATAGGCCCTATATCTGTGACGTCGATCGGTTGTAGAATTTGAGAACATGTTTTATGCTCGAGTAGTAGCATGTCGTTTTTTGGAAACCCAGTGTCTACTATGTAGGAATCAACATGGATTCCGGAAACAGCGATCGTGTGAGACCCAACGCGCTTTATTTGTTCATGGGACCCAGAAAATATTAGATACAGGCTCCCAGGTAGATGCCATTTTGGTTGACATCCGGAAGGAGGGCGTTCGATACAGTTCCGCACTGTCGCCTGATAAACAAAGTAAGTGTCTGCAGAATGTCGGACCAAGTGTGTGGCTGGACTGAAGAGATTGTAGCAAACAGAACACAGCATGTTGTGTTATCAATGGAGAGACGTCTACAGACGTTAAAGTAACCTCTGGCGTGCCACAGGGGAGTGTTATGGGACCCATTGCTCTTCACACACAATGTATATAAATGACCTAGTAGATAGTGTCGGACGTTGCATGCGTCTTTTCGCGGATGATGCTGTAGTATACAGAGAAGTTGCAGCGAAAAATGCAGGACGATCTGCAGCGGATAGGCACGTGGTGCAGGGAGTGGCAACTGTCCCTTAACATGTATTGCGAATAATATAGAAAGAAGGACCCTTTATTGTATGATTGAGTATATGATAGCGGGACAAACACTGGTAGCAGTTACGTCTGTAAAATATCTGGGAGTATGCGTGCGGAGTGATTGGGAGTGGGATGATCATCATATTAAAAAAAAAAAACAAAAAAAAACAAACAAAAGTAATTGTTGGTAAGGCGGGTACCAGGTTGCGATTTATTGGGAGAATGCGTAGCAAATGTCGTCCATCAACAAAGGAGGAGGTGGCTTACAAAACACCCGTTCGTTCGACCTATACGTGCGTGTTGCCCATCAGTGTGGGATCCGTACCAGGTCGCGTTGACGGAGGCGACGGAGACGATCCAACGTTTCGTCGCAGGGTCATTTGGTAACCGTGATAGCGTTACGGAGATGTTTAACAAACCCACGCGGCAGACTCTGCAATAGAGGCGCTCTGCATCGCGGTGTAGCTTGCTCGCCAGGTTTCGAGATATTGCGTTTCTGGATGGGGTATCGAATATATTGCGTATACCTCCCGAGGAGATCACGAATGGATGTGGTTAGAGAGATTCGAGCGCGCACGGAGGCGTTTTTTTTTTTTTTGCAGACTGTCGTTTCGTCCCGCGAACCATACGCGACTGGAACAGCAAAGGGAGGTAAATGACATTGGCACGTGAAGTGCCCTCCGCCACACACCGTTGGGTGGCTTGCGGAGTCTAAATGTTAGAGGTCGGCTGTCGGTGTGTGCTTTTGATGAAGGCAGATTCGGTGCGTCTGTAGTTGCGGATGGCGGTTAGCCACCCTCGCTGAAAGCGGCGAGGGGCGGCGGCGCCTCGGTTGGCCGGTGCCCATGTTGCGCAGGCGGCGCTCGTTTTTGTTTTGCGGCGGGCAATGTTGTGAGAAACGGGCGCGAATGTTGGCGGGCGAGGTGGCCCGACGGCCGCGGGCCGATCGGGAAACTGTGGGAGGGCGATGGGGCGGCGGAGGTGCGTTTGCACGGCCGTCATCGCCGCACGCCTCCGCTTGTGTGGCTGTGGCGGCGGCCGCGCTGGCCGGGCTGGCGCGGCGACGGTGCGCCAGTTTTGCCGAAGGTTTGGCCATTGTGGCGGGTCGTCGGCTGGGGCTGTGGGGGCGGCATTTGGGCGGGGGCGGCGATTCTCGGCGGGCCGAGCCAGGCTGTGGCGCGCGGTAGCTGCAGTTTGGCCGTGGTTTGCGGCGCTGCCGTGGCGACTGGTTGGCGACTGTGGTGTGGCCGTGTGTAGCCCCATCCTCGGTGGTTTGAATGGCGCGGGTGGTTGCGGCGCAGGTTTGGGGCTGGTCCGCACAGGCTGTCGGACGTTGGGCGGTAGCAAGCGCTCCGTCCACCTTTCTTATTGCTAGTTCTTATAGCTATTTTTGCAGGTTTTACTTTTTAGCATTGCCTGCATCTTCTGTGGGACATGTGTTAAAAAATTTGTTCATCTTTATTGAGCTGTGTCTTGTGTGTTTGTGGGACGGGAGTGTGACTTTCTGGCTTTTGCGGGGTTTTCTATTTTACTTTTTGGAGCTTTTTTACTTCAGAGCCTGTTGTCCAGGCTGGATGTAGTCATTATGAGTCTTCTTTCTTCGTCAGCGGTCAAGTAGTGCAATTGGTCTTCGGTATTTGTCCCTCGCCGGTTGTGGTTCCGTCAGTGCTCGTATTAGCGGATTGTCAGCGTCATGTGCCCGGTCGTAAAATCTTCGTGCTTGGTCCTTGTGTCTCTGTAATACTTCTTTTTCTTCCGCCGCGTCTTGAAGAAATCGATGTGGAAATTGCGAATGTACATGAAATACTCGTCGTAGAATTTTGTTCTGCAGCGATTGTATTCGTTGTATGTGCGTCCTTGCCGCACAGCCCCATACTTCGCAGGCATAATCCATTACTGGTCTGATGTACATTCTGAATATTAGGAGGCCGTTCTCAATAGATAGGTCAGATGTCTCATTGATTAGTGGATACAATGCGCCGATGCGTTGGTTGATTTTTGCTCTGACGTCGTCAATTTGCAGTTTCCATGTTAGTCTCTTGTCAAGGATTACGCCCAGATACCGCGCTGATGTGTCCCACGGTAGTTGCGTATTGTAAAGTCGGAGGTGACGAGCTGGCATTGTCTTCTTCCTAGTGAAAATCACTGCTTGTGTCTTCGTCGGGTTGAATGTGATGCGCCATTTTGCTGCCCATTGTTCAAGTGAGTTTAGCGCGCTCTGTAGCCGCGGCACCAAGACTTCTCTCCAGCGGCTGCGTGTGTATATGACAGTATCATCGGCGTAGATTGCTTTTTCTACCCTCGGTTGCGTCGGGATGTCAGTCGTGAATAGTGAGTGGAGGATCGGCCCAAGGACCGATCCTTGGGGCACCCCGGCGTTGATTGGTCGTGGCGTCGATAGTGCGTCATCCATCCGGACAGCGAAGGTACGGGCTTGCAGATATGAGGCGAGGAGGCGAATGAATGGCTTCGGAAAATGAAGATGATGTAGTTTCCAGATAAGTCCTTTATGCCATACTGTATCAAATGCCTTTGTTACGTCCAATAAAACTGCTCCACAAAATTCCTTACGATTGAATGCTTCAATGATGTAGTGTACAACTCGGAGAATTTGCTGGGTTGTGCTGTGGCCACTTCTAAATCCAAATTGTTCTTGAGGTAGTGCTTCTGTCCTGGTTATAATATTTTGTAGTCTGGCGAGAAATATGCGTTCGAACAGTTTACTGATGTGTGGTAACAGACTGATTGGTCGGTAGTTCTGCGGTTGACGTCTGTCTTTTCCGGGTTTTGGTACGGCAACAACTATTGAATGCTTCCACTGTGATGGGTATGTTGATGTGGTGAAAATCCAGTTAAAGATGGCTGCAAGTCGTACAATCGCTGTCCACGGAAGTTGTTTAAGAACTCGTCCTTGTATGTCGTCAACGCCGGGGGCTTTGTTCGGCGGCAGCATCCTTATTGCAGCTTGAACTTCCCTTGGGCTGGTAGGTGTTATCCGGTTTTGCTCGTCTTCATCGTCGTCGTCGTCTGGCTCGTGAAGTAACTCGTCTGCCTCTCTCTCTATGCGTTCGACTCTCTGTTGGTCTACTCTGTCGTTTTGCGGTTGAAAGTTCTGTTCAAAATTGTCAGCGAGCATGTTGGCTTTGTCTTCTGGTCTGTAAGCAGTCCTGTCTTGTGTCTGAAGCGGCGGTATTGTGGTCCTGCGGTTTGTGAAGAATTTTATCATGTGCCAATGCATAGGATCGGGTGTGAAGGCGCGTAGTTTAGCTGCCCACTGCTGGTTTTTGTGGTCGATGAGTGCTGCCTTGATGTCACGTCGTAACTGGTTAATTTGTCTCTTGAGCTGCGGATTTCTTGTAAGTCGCCATTCTCGGCATAATCGGTTGCGTCGTCGTATAGAATCAAGAATGTGTTGCGGCAGTCCGGGAGTCGGTACATGCGGCGGCTTAGGTGGCGGCGTCGAGAGGTGTAGTGCTTCTGTGATGGTGTCAGTGAATTCAGTAATCGATTGTTCGGTAATTTCGTCGTCATCCTGTATCATGTCTATTGAAGATGTTACATGCTCGCGGAATGAGTCCCAATTGGTGCGGCGAAGATTTAGACGGCCTGTGTGCTGTACCGGTGTGATGTGAAGGGTGAAAATGACGGGCAGATGATTTGAATTTAAGGCATGCACTACTTCTGCTGTCATAAACTGTGGGATTCCTTTTGTGATGGCGATGTCAATTATGTCAGGTCGGCCGCGTGACGGGTAACACGTCGGCTCGTCGGGGCCACAGACGTACGCGTTTGCCTCTTCCGTTGCCTGCAATAGGAGGCGGCCACTCATATTGGTTACGAGAGAATTCCAGGCGGCATGTTTTGAATTTAGGTCACCGGCAATAAAAAGTCGGCCTGGGGTTCTTAACAATTGTCTTGCGTCATCAATGTCAAGAATGTGACGCGGGCTGCGATAAACGGAGATGAACGTAATTGGTCCGTTTTGTGTGTCGACAATGATAGACGTCGCTTCGATGTGGCGCGTGATTGGCGGAGCCGCTTCATGATGAGTAATGGAACGACGAATGAAAATAGCTGTGCCGCCGCCGTGCGTCAATCTGTCCGTCCGATAGCACTTGTAATTTGGAATATTTGATCGAATTCCGGGCTTCAGAAAGGTTTCATTCACGAGACAGATGTCAATGTTATAGTCCGTAATAAATTGTTGCAGCTCAAGCAAGTCATTTGTCAGATTGTCTGCGTTATACGCCATTATGCGTAAATTGTCAAGTCGTGGCAGTCTAGGCATGCTGCATAGTCATGTCATTATCTGTTGTTTGCATTCTTCTGAGCGTCGCGTCAATGGTGGCGGCGATGGTTTGCGGCAGCTGCGCTAGTGCTCTACTCACCTCTGCTAGGGTAGATGCGATCTGCACAAGCAGCACCTGTAAATCAGGCTGTTCCATCCGCGGTGGTGGGGACGGCTGTCTCGGTTGTGGTCCAGATGCTGGCGGCACAGTTTGGCGCTGTGACGCCGGAATCGACGCAGACGCACGCGGCTGGAGGCCCTGCTTTAGAGCTTCCGCTGCCGTAAGCTCTGCGCGCAGCCTGTTGGCGCGGTGCTGCATCGGTGTGGGCCAGCTGCTCGGGTCCACAGTCGGCGGTGGTGGAGGCGGCGGCAGTCGTTGCCGGCGCGTAGATGGCTTCATTGGCGGCAACCCCCTGAATCTTCTACTTGCTTCTTTGTGTTTTGGACACGTCCTGTAATTAGCAGGATGAGCCCCGCCACAGAGCCCGCACGTTGGCGCTTCTTCTCTTGTCCTTTTGCATTCTCGGCTGTCGTGTCCCGCGCCGCATTTTACACACACTGGTGGCATCGTACAATAGCGGGCAACATGATTAAATCCTTGACATCTATAACATTGTATATGTCCACGTGATCTTCTCAGCCGTTCTACTTTCACAGAAAGGTCGTAGATCCTGGTGAGTTGAAAGATGCCTCGGTGTTCGGTCGTATCCGGAAGTATTACAACGCGGTGCCCAGTCGGTTGATTAGTTCCCGGCATCTTGTGATTCTCGATCAGTGTGGTAACATATCCAAGGTCTTCTAATTCTTCTTTAAGCTCTGAGTGTGTCACAGTCGTCGGTACCCCCTTAATCAGCGTCTTTATAGTTGGTGGGCGGACCGCTGGCGTCGTGTACATTGGAATCCCTTGTTCCCCCAGCTTTCCCACGACGTTTACATAATCTTCAGTGGTGTTTAACAGTAGTTTCAACATCTCTCCGCCCGTCTGTCGCACTGTAAAGGCCGCCTTGCAGGTGCTCTTGAGCCATGTGTGTAGCTGCTTGTATGACTCCGTATACCTCAAAGTTATCGGCGGAATTCTCTTCGGTCCGGTAGGTGGTGTTGGCTGGTCGTCTGCTTCCATATTATCGTTGTTTCCAGGATCTGCAGGCGTGTTTTGCCGCCGCTGTTCTTCATCTCGATGTCTCTGTTTCGCGACTAAATCATCAGTTGCGGTGTCCAATGACACCCCCGTCCCTCTCAGGGGCTCATACCGGTTCGTCACATCAAGTTCTCTGGCCACTATGGGCTGCTGCTGCCGCGCCTGCTTTTTCCGCGGCGGGAACTGGAAGTCCGCTGCGGCTGTGCTTCCGTGTTCTTGACGGCCGTCTGTGGAGCGGCTACGGCCTCCTCTTCCTTGGTTTTTCCCGTCTCTCGAGGCTACAGGAGTCTCAGCTGGTCCCTCTTCATCTGGTAGCGCCGGTGTAGTGTCCATATCGTGGTCCATAGGCATCTCCGACGCGAGGGTACTAATACTTCCCCTCGCGCCGGGTCGAGTCATCGTAGATGTGCCGGCTGATGGCGGGGCGGTCGACGGAGCAAGCCCCATCAAACCGCGGCCGGCCGGCACAGGCGTTTCTGGTACATGAGCACCAGACTCACGAGCACGGAGGTAGCAAGCGCGGGAGGCGCGGCGCGGCGGCGCGCAGAGTGGCGGCCGCTCTCTCGGCCGTCCGCGCCCGCCCGCGACACTGGCCGGGCCTGGCGGCGCGGCGGCTATTCTCTGCCGTGCTTGCCGCCTTGCCGCTCTCTCTCGCTGTTCTGTTGTTGTGTGTACGCGCGTCGTCCGTCGAAATAATGGCAGATCAGGCGGCTACGAACGAGACTGCTGCGGCACCCGCCGCCACCGGCACGACGAAGAAGGCCAAGTCTGCGGCGTCTGCGAAGAAGCCGCGCGCCAAGCCTGCGCACCCGCGCACCTCTGAGATGGTGACGGCCGCCATCAAGAGTCTGAAGGAGCGCGGCGGCTCGTCGCTGCAGGCGATCAAGAAGTACATTGCCGCGCACTACAAGCTGGACGCGGAGAAGCTGGCGCCCTTTATCAAGAAGTACCTCAAGTCGGCCGTCGTGGCTGGCGAGCTGGTGCAGACGAAGGGGAAGGGCGCGTCCGGCTCTTTCAAGCTTGCCGGCGCCGGCGGCGGGGCGGCCGAGGGCGGCAAGGCTCGTGCCGGCGGTGCGAAGAAGAAGCGCGCCGCTCCGGCCAGCAAGGAGAAGAAGGGCGGCCGCGCGGCCGGCGCAAAGAAGGCTGGTGGCGTGAAGGCGGCGACCGGTCGGAAGGCGGGCGCCGCCAAGAAGGCGTCTGCGGCGTCGGCGGCTCCCGCGGGTGCGAAGAAGGCGGCTGCGGCCAAGCCGGCCAAGGCCAAGTCGCCGTCGAAGGCGAAGAAGGCCGCCAAGGTTCCGACGAAGAAGCCGAAGGCGCCGCGCCCGAAGAAGGCGACGACGCCGTCTAAGGCGAAGGCGTCGCCCAAGAAGAAGAAGTAAAGTAGTAAAGTTAAAGAAAGGCAAGGGAGAGGGGTTGGCGCTTGACGCCGTCGTCCCCCACCGCCCTCCCCCGCGTCGTCTTAGTGGCGCGCGATGGCACGGCTGCGGCTGTCGCGCGGCCCAAAACGGCCCTTCTCAGGGCCATCAAAGGACGTCGGGAAGGCGTTGATTGTCGTGCATGCGCCGGTGTGGTTGGTTGGTTGGTTGTGTGTGACCCTTGTGGGTACTGTTTGCGTGCCGTGGTGGTTGGATTGTGGTGCCGGTGGCGGTAGGCGGCGGCGCGCGGTAGCGGAGCGGTTGTGGCCGTTTGTTGGTCTTTTTATTTTATTTTATTTGTTTTTTTTCTTTTTTTGTTTTTGTTGTTGTTGTTGTTGTAGTTGTTTTGTTTTGCGGCGGCCGACGTTTGGTTGCTCATGTATGTTTCTGGAGACTCTTGTTTGTTTGTGTGTTTGCTTGCTTTGCGGATGTCGTGTCTTTTGTGTGTGTGTTGTGTCTCTCTCTCTCTCTCTCTCTTTGAAAGCGGCGGGGGGACGTGAGACGTGGCAGTGGCCGGCGGGAATTGGGAAGGCGCGGTGGCGTTGACGTTGTAGTGTAGCGTAGCGTGCGCGCGCCTCGGAGACGGCGGCGGCCAGCCACCCGTGGTGTGTGGTGACGTCGTCCGGCTGTTGTGTGTGTGTATTGTGAGGGATGGGAGTGACGTCGATTGTTGGCGAGAGCGGCTGTGGACGGGAGGGGAATTGGTTGTTGTTGTTTTGCGGGGCGGCAAGACCGACAAAAGTTTTGCTCGCGACGGAGAGATGTTAGTGGCCCTGAAAAGGGCCGTTTTTGTTGGGCGGGCGCGCGTGCGCGGCGCGGTTTCTAGGCGCGCTCGCCGCGGATGCGGCGCGCGAGCTGGATGTCCTTGGGCATGATGGTGACGCGCTTGGCGTGGATTGCGCACAGGTTGGTGTCTTCGAAGAGGCCGACGAGGTAGGCCTCGCTGGCCTCCTGCAGGGCCATGACTGCGGAGCTCTGGAAGCGCAGGTCGGTCTTGAAGTCCTGGGCGATCTCGCGCACTAGGCGCTGGAACGGCAGCTTGCGGATGAGCAGCTCTGTGCTCTTCTGGTAGCGCCTGATTTCCCGCAGGGCGACGGTGCCCGGCCTGTAGCGGTGGGGCTTCTTGACGCCGCCGGTGGCGGGCGCGCTCTTCCTCGCCGCCTTGGTGGCGAGCTGTTTGCGCGGCGCCTTTCCGCCGGTGGACTTGCGGGCCGTTTGCTTTGTGCGGGCCATAGCGGTTAGCGGCGTGGAGGTGCGTGCGGTACACGAAGCGTCCGGTGCTGCCTTGACAACGGGCCCGCGCGGCCCCGCGCCGCGCTTATATGCCCTCGGTGCGCGTGGTGGGGGGAGGGCGGGCCAGAGTCTATATAGGGGGGCGGCGGCAGAGAGCTCGCACCGTAGCCGACTCGCTAGCGCCGGGTGAGGAGCTGGCGCTTGTGTTTTTTCGCTTGCTTGCTTTGAGGAGGAGGAAGGAAGAAGAATGACAGGCCGCGGCAAGGGAGGAAAGGGGCTGGGCAAGGGTGGCGCCAAGCGGCACCGCAAGGTGTTGCGCGACAACATCCAGGGCATCACGAAGCCCGCCATCCGCCGCCTGGCTCGCAGGGGCGGCGTGAAGCGCATCTCTGGTCTGATCTACGAGGAGACCCGCGGAGTGCTGAAGGTGTTCCTGGAGAACGTGATCCGCGACGCGGTGACGTACACTGAGCACGCCAAGCGCAAGACTGTGACGGCCATGGACGTGGTGTACGCCCTGAAGAGGCAGGGGCGCACCCTGTACGGTTTCGGCGGTTAGGCAGGCAGGCAGCCAGCCAGCCAGCCAGCCGGTGTGCTGTGCTGCGTTGTGGCCTTCCCGCGGCCGTGCCGTGCCCGTGCTTGGTGGGAGAGACGAAAACGGCCCTTTTCAGGGCCACCACACTGTTCGGAGATTGAAAAGTGCGAAAGAGTCTGTGTTGCCTGTGCGTGTTGTTGTTGTTGTTGTTGCTGCTGCGCGTGCGTTAGTTTTTGAGTTTGACGCGATGGGCGCGGCTGAGTCCAGTGTGTGCGTGGTTTGTTGTTTGTTTGTGGCGTGGGCATAGGCGGGCGGGCCGGATCGATCGATCGATCGGATCAGCTGTTTGGTTTTTTTGTCTGTGCCACGCGCGCCCCTTTAATTGAAACATTATAATGCTAACAATGATCATCACATTATCGGTGTATCGATGTCGTTGTCGTTTGGAACGCGACTCTGTGCGTGCGCGGAGGGGTGCAGAAACAAAAAAGACAAAAAGAGAGAAACGACAAAATGTGTGCGCGTTCGGCCACACGGGCTGTGGACAAGATGGCGGACGTGCGCCGGCGCTGGCTGTGCAATGTATGTATGTGGACGTGTTGTGTAAAGTGCGGCGAGCACGGACGACGGAAACTTTGCTTTGGACGTAGGTTTGTGTGGTGGCCCTGAAAAGGGCCGATTGTTGTGAGCCGAGCCGGCAAGGCAAAGGCAGGCGCGTTTGCGTGCAGGGAGCACGCAAGCGCAGCGCCGCGCTCTCTGTTTAGGCCTTCTTCTCGGTCTTCTTTGGCAGCAGGACGGCCTGGATGTTGGGCAGGACACCACCCTGTGCGATGGTGACGCCCGACAAGAGCTTGTTGAGCTCCTCGTCGTTGCGGATGGCGAGCTGCAGGTGGCGCGGGATGATGCGCGTCTTCTTGTTGTCGCGGGCCGCGTTTCCGGCCAGCTCGAGCACCTCAGCCGCGAGGTACTCCATGACGGCGGCGAGGTAGACGGGCGCCCCGGCGCCGACGCGCTCGGCGTAGTTTCCCTTGCGCAGGAGGCGGTGGATTCTGCCGACCGGGAACTGGAGCCCAGCCCTGCTTGAGCGGGACTTTGACTTGCCCTTGACTTTGCCTCCCTTTCCGCGTCCGGACATGGCGTTTGGCTAGTTGAAACACGTAACGTAACGGTGCGAGCCGCAGCGAGTCGAGCAGCGGAGTGCGTGGCGGCGGGACTAGGAGACTACTGCATTTGTGCTATCCTCTCTTTCGAGGAGAGCATGTGTGGTGGAGGGTGTTGTCCTATGGGACATTTCCTCCTCTATGCTTTATGTGTGGTTTGTCTTTGCTGTGATGTATGTCATGTTATGGTGCAGTATGTTTGGTGTTCTGTGCTGCCTTTTAGGCTGTGTTAGTTAGTATACTTTTTGGTCGTCTGTGTCTGTCCTGAGTAGTGTCGTACTGTCCCAGGTGTTTGATTAGTCTGTTGTCAGATCTGGCCGTGTTTTCATAAAAACTTTCGGCCAGTTCAATGAAGCGCTCGTGGAGCGTTTGTATTCCAGCCGCTTCATGTAGGTCAGCAGTGGGGAAGCGGAAGGGAAGGTGTAGTGCCCTTTTGAGCGCGCGGTTTTGTACTGACTGGAGTTTGCGGAGGTGCCAGTGCGCCGCATAACCCCAGACAGGGCAAGCGTACTCCATTATCGGTCGAATCAGTGAGCAGTATGTTCTGACTCCTATGTCAGCCGCTAGGGTGCTTTGGGTGTTTAGGATAGGATACAACATTTGCATCCTACCGCTGGCTTTGCGGCGCAAGTCCTCGATGTGAGCCCGCCAGGTGAGCCTGGTGTCGAGGGTGACTCCAAGGTACCTGGCGGTACGTCGCCATGGGAGTTCTTGGCCGTTCAGCTTAAGCAGTAGCGGCTGACGGGCCGGAGCCCGCTTGCCCAGTTTCCGGGTGATCATGATGGCTTGTGTTTTCGTCTCATTGAGTGTGATGCGCCATTTTTTAGCCCAGCGGCCGGTCTCGTCCAGCGCTGTTTGCAATCTTCGCGTAACCCTGTCTCTGTTCGGGTTACGCGTGAAGAACGCTGTGTCGTCGGCGTACTGGGCAGCGTGCACCAACGGTACGGTCGGGAGGTCGGCAGTGTACAGGTTGTACAGTACCGGGCCCAGTACCGACCCCTGGGGCACGCCCGCCCTGATGCGCCGTTTTGTGGAAAGCGACGACTCGATCCTAACGGAGAAAGTCCTTTGGGAGAGATAGCTCGCGAGTAGCTTCACTATCGGACCTGGGAAGCCTTGGGAGAATAGCTTGTAGAGAAGCCCGGTGTGCCAGACAGAGTCAAAGGCAGCGGCTACGTCAAGTAGCACTACCCCGCAGTAACTTTTACGGTTGAAGCTTTCGGTAGCTGCTTCAACGACCCTCATTAGTTGCTGGGGCGCGGAGTGTTCCTGCCTGAAACCGAACTGAAAGTCAGGCAGGATTTGTTGCGTTTTGACGTGGTCGAGAATGGGAACAAGTAGCAGGCGTTCGTAAATTTTGCTAAGGGTTGGCAAAAGGCTGATTGGTCGGTGGTTCTGCGGGATAACCGGGTCCTTACCGGGTTTCGCGATCGCGACGACTTCTGCGTGTTTCCAGCACCTTGGAAACTTGCGGGAACGCGTGATCTCATTGAAGATGTTTGCGATGTGGGCTACGGCAGGGGGTGGGAGGTGTTTCACTACTACGTTATTGAGCTGGTCGTGGCCAGGGGCTCTTTTGTTGTGCAACGTCCTGATTACTCGTTTCACGTCATCGGGTGTGAAGAGCGGTGTGTTTTCTTCCTCGTCGTCGGCGTCGTCCGCCGCGAGGAATGTGGCGAGCTGACGTCGAACGACGGCTTCGTGGTCCCTGTCCTGCGCCTCTGCGGGGCGGAACTGTTTTTCAAAGGCATCTGCCAGGGCATTTGCCTTATCTGTGGTGCTAAAGACAAGTCCGCGCTCGCCGTGCAGAGGTGGCAGTCTGGCGCGTCTTTTGGTGATCTGTTTGGTCGCCTGCCAGAGGCTGTTGTCGTCCACGCGGAGGGCTGAAAGCCGCGCCGACCATTGCTGGTTGCGGTGCTCAGTGAGTGCCACCTTCAGCTCTCTTTGCAGGCGGTTCAGTAGCCTCCTGGTTACGGGGTTCTTTGTGAGCTTCCACTCTTTGGCGATCCTATTTTTGTTTCTAATTTGGGCAAGCAGGTGCGGCGGGAGTTGCTTAACAGGGGGAGGGCCGTCCGGTGGCCGTGGTGTGGCATCCTTTGCTGCTTGCAGGATCGTGCTCGTGAGATCTTTAAGCGCCTGTTCTGCAGAATCTGCAGTTGGAGGCGGGGCCTGGGCAATTGCTGAAGTTACGTCAACTTTGAATTGCTCCCAGTTAGTGCGCTTGTATGAGATGTGTTGTTGCTGGAGAGGTACCCAGTCTCCTATGTCAACCTCGAGAATCACGGGATTGTGATCGGAGGACATTCGGTTGACCGATTGTGCGGTCACAAATCCCGTTATTCTTTTGGTGAGCGCTATGTCGAGGACGTCCGCCCTCCCCCCGTTTCTGGGGAAGTGGGTGGGCTCCTCTGGACCCCATATGTGAAAGTGGTGGGTGCGCGCGAGTCGTTGCAGTTGACGACCAGCTCTGTTTGAGTTTCGCGAGTGCCAGTCTGCGTGCTTGGCGTTCAGGTCACCGCCAATGAAGAGTTTTCCTCTGATTTGGCCTAGGGCTGCTATGTCGTCCTCTTCCAGAGTGTAGGAGGGAGGGCGATATGCTGCAACGACAGTGAGGGGCCCTGTGACAGTGGCAATCTCTATTGCCACTGTTTCTATTTGTCTAGTTGCTGGTGGGTGAACCTGATAATGGGGGATTCCACGTTTGACGTATGTTGCTACCCCGCCTCCAGCGGTGGGCCGGTCGGTCCTATAGCAGTTGTAGTTGGGTACCGACACCCTTACACCCGGTTTTAGGTGTGTCTCGGCCACCATACATACGTCTATGTTTTCGTCGCGTAGGAACTCGCGGAACTCATTGTTTTGTCCGACGATGCCGTTTGCGTTGAAGACGCACATTCTGAGTCCTTGGATGTGGGGTCGTCTATCCATCACTGGCGGGAGGATTTCTCTGCTGTAGTCGCATTGTTATGCGACCCTTGGAGCACCAAATTAATGGCGGTAAGAATTTGGGCATTCTGTTGCCTGATTTCGTGGAGCAGTTGCGTTAGGAGGCCTAACGTTTGTTCCACGACACCAGACGGCCGTAGGGCATTTGCACTCTCTTCAGAAGTGCTGGGCTGAGAGCCTTGTGACGTGCACTCAGCTGCCGCTACTGGCTGCAGACTGGACTTAGTTTGAGGGGAGGAGGCTTCCCTGGACGTTTCTTCGTTAGCGGGGAACGGCTGCTGGGCTGAGTGTATAGTTGGAGTCGTTTGTTGACTCCTGTCAGTGCCTGCCACGGCCGCGTAGCTTGCGCTACCTCGCGGTCTCGATCGGGTTGTTGTCGATCGTGTTTGCCGCGGTTGTGGAATGGCCGGCGCTCGCGAGGTCGTAGACCCGGCGCCACGGTTGGTTTTCTGTGTGGCGGGGGTCTTAGTGCCTTGCGCGCGTGAGCGGTACTCTTTTTGTACCCGGCAGCCTTGGTAGAAGGCGCCGTGTCCAGATTCACCGCATAGGGCGCACTTGCTCTTTGGGTCTCCTCTCTGTAAGGAGCACTCGGAGGTAGGGTGCCCCTCGGCGCATTTCATGCACCGAGTTGGCATGTCGCAGTGCTTGGCAACGTGCCCTAAGCCTTGGCAGTTGTAACACTGCACGTTGCCACTTTTCCTGCGTAGGGGCTCCACCGTGACGGGCACTGACAGGACATGTGATATGTGTTTTTGCCTGTTTTGTGGAATGTCAGGCAAATTGACTTGGTACAGTGGCCATTTGTTGCCACTGTAGACTTCCTTCATGTGGGTGACGCTGTTTACTTCGTAGCCCTGCCTCTGCAGGTCCTTCTTAATGGCGTCGGTGCCCACTTTTCGGGGTAAGTCCCTTATTACAAGCTTCATCAGTCGTTGTTTGGCTGTGGGGAAGGTGTAATGGGGGACTTTGTGTTCAGAGAGCAGGGCTTTCACAGCGGTGTAATCGTCCAGCTCTCTGAACATAAGTTTAATTTTGTCCCCTCCGGCGGACTTTGCAGTAAACTGCTTCTCTCCTAAGCAGTTGCTGACGAGGGAGTGAAGCTCCTCGTAATTACTGCTGAATTCAGCGATTATGGGAGGGAGCCTGTGTCTAGGTGTGTGTGTGGGTTGTGGCGCATCACCACTCGCTGGTACCGCTTCGTCCTCGTCTGACAGCGGCAAGAACTTATTGCTTGTAGAAGCAACACCTCTTGCCTGCTGGGTGACGGATAGGCGGGCGGTTTTCCGCGCTTTTTGGAACCCATCCCCGTCGGTGCCGGGTGTTTGAGGCTCGGTTGTATCTCTGGATTCGTCGATGACGAGGGGGCGGTCCGCCTCGTCTCCACTCCCTGAGGGGGAGGGAGTACGTGGCTTGGTGGTGGGTGGTGGGATTGATGCTTTCTTCGTTTGCTTGCGCCTGACAGCAGTTCTATGTTTTCTCGCGCTTTTGACTACGTCTTTGATACGCTTGGGTGGGACAGGTGGGTGTAGCGTCTTGGTTTGTTCTGGGGGAGAGGGTTTAGGAGCGGGAGCGGTCTTTTTGGGTTGGGCTTTAGGTATGGGTTTGGGGAGGATGCTGACTGGGAGATGCCTTCTTTGTGCGGGAGTAAGGTGCTGCGCCAGCGCTTGTGCCTGCCCTGTGGTGATCATCAGGGTGGCCATGGACATCCTACCGCTGGTTGGTGGAAGAGACGAACTCCTTTTCGTCGAGTATTCCCCGTTTGCGTGTCGCACGCAGGTTAGGGAGGCAAAGTCAATGGCTGCCGTGGGACTACCAGTCGCCGCCTTTGTTGCCGACACCGTTAGGTTTCCGGCGGCAGAACCTGGTCCTATAACACTAACAGGCGCGGGACACTGGCCAGAGGCCAGGCCCTGACCTGCGGATGCCCTAACGCTCGGGGGAGCAGAGCTATTCTCTGCGGCAGCTGAGGCGCTCGAGCCAACCGGAAAAGCGGCCGACGGAAACAAAGAGACGGCGTCGTTGCCGCCAGCAGCGGGCTGCTGGGGCCCCAAGGCGCCGCTGCAACTCGACATCGCAATCGAAGATTCGCTCGACATCGACATCGGCAATCTGCTGCGAGTGCTCGTTTACGCCTTAATAAAGGCGCATCCGAAAAACACCCCTGGTTTTTCACCCGTACAAGCGGGGGCCTATGGCTTCGCGTAACAGACTGACGGAGGCTTGCTCAACGCCCGACTGCCGCTCGGCGAATGCGGCGGGACTAGCCTCTGCTGCACTATATGCTTCCTCTGCTTGAGGATGGCTGCGTGTGGAGTTTGTTGTCCTAGAGACATTTACTCCAACTGGGTTTGGGTGATTTTTTTTTTTTATTAAATTTTACTTTACTTTGTGGTAGGTCTTATTTCTGGTGTGCATTTATTTGTGGATTACTTGACTGCCCTAATTAGGGGCTGGCTTGGATGATGGTGATGTGATGGGGTTGTTGGATGATTTAATGGGTGGTTTGTTTGCTAGTCATAAAAGATCGATTTCGGTCTTTTATGCCTGTCTCTTGTTGGGTCGTATTGTCCCAGCCTGCTGATCAGGTTGTTTGTGGACCTGGAAGCTGTGTCATAGAAGGTTTCTGCGAGTTCTTTAAATCTTTCTATTAGTGGCATGACTTCTGCTGCCTCGTGTAGATCGGCCGTTGGGAACTGCGAGGGGACGTGTAGCGCTCGTCTCAGCGCCCTGTTTTGTACACGCTGGAGTTTTACAATGTGTGTTTTAGCAGCATAACCCCAGATGGGGCATGCATACTCCATGATGGGGCGGATGAGTGAGCAGTACACTCTTATACCTATATTTGCAGCCAGCGAGCTTCCTGTATTGAGAACAGGATACAAGAGGCTCATTCTGGCGCTAGCTTTAAGTCTTAGGTCCTCAATATGTGGTTTCCATGTGAGGCGTTTGTCAAGTGTCACTCCTAGGTATTTTGCTGTTTGCCTCCACGGTAGCTCCTGGCCATTTAGCCTAAGGTGTAGTGGAGGTCTTCGTTGTGGTCCGCGCTTGCCTAGTCGGCGCGTTATGAGCATGGCCTGTGTTTTTTCACTATTGATGGTGATGCGCCATTTCTTTGCCCATTGTTCTGTGTCGTTTAGGACTGTCTGTAGTCGTCTGGTGACCAGATCCCTGTTGGCGTTGCGTGTGAAGAACGCTGTATCGTCCGCATACTGCGCTGTGTGCACCAGGGGTGCGGTGGGCGTGTCTGCAGTGTATAGACTATACAGGACGGGCCCTAGCACCGAACCCTGGGGCACTCCAGCGCGCACGCGTCTTCTTGTCGAGAGTGAAGAGTCAACCCTAACGGAGAAAGTTCTGTTCGAGAGATAGCTTTTCAGTAGTTTGACTATCGTCCCGGGGAAGCCCTGTGTGTACAGTTTGTATAGTAACCCAGTGTGCCATACGGTGTCGAAGGCCTTGGCTACGTCAAGTAGCACTATCCCACAGTAGCCTCTTCGATTGAAAGCTTCGGTTGCTGGCGGCGGGTGCCACTGTGTGGGGAGACGCTGACTAGAGCGGAGCGCTTGCTGCTTGCTGTACGTTCGAGATGCCGCCCAAGACTAGCGGGAAGGCCGCCAAGAAGGCTGGCAAGGCGCAGAAGAACATTTCGAAGGGCGACAAGAAGAAGAAGCGCAAGAGGAAGGAGAGCTATGCCATCTACATCTACAAGGTGCTGAAGCAGGTGCACCCCGACACGGGCATCTCGTCGAAGGCGATGAGCATCATGAACAGCTTCGTGAACGACATTTTCGAGCGCATTGCGGCCGAGGCGTCTCGCCTGGCGCACTACAACAAGCGCTCGACCATCACGTCCCGCGAGATCCAGACGGCTGTGCGGCTCTTGCTGCCTGGCGAGCTGGCCAAGCACGCCGTGAGCGAGGGCACGAAGGCGGTGACCAAGTACACGAGCTCCAAGTGAGGGGGTTAAGGCTGTAGGGAGCTCCCCTCCGTTGCGAGAGCGGCAAAACGGCCCTTTTCAGGGCCACCAAATTGCCTTTGCGGGAAGAGCGGAATTGTTGTTTGTGTGAGGCGGCGCATAGCTACCCGGTTTGGTTGGTTGCGAAGCAGCTGGTGGTGGTTATGCGTGCTCGCGAGTCTTGGCGTGGTTGGTTGGTTGGTTGTTTGTCGACACATAGACAGGAGGTGTTGTCTGTGTCGCTGATTCCTTTCCTTTCTTTGTCTCTGTCTGCCCGGTTAGTCACGTGACTGCAATTGAAACCCCTCGCGATTGTTGGATGTCACCGTTAGGGCCGTCTGCGGGTTTGTTTGTTGTCACATCATACATACATACATACATGATGGCGAGGGTGAAATGTTGTGTTGCCGTCTACTATTCCCTTTGCTGTACGGCGTGGAGGTGTGTTGGTGACGTTTTAAAAAAAAAAAAATGGACGTGTCTTTACTAGTCATTAAGAAGACGCAAGAATTGTACGGGCGGGTGGGGTAGGCGACACGCACGGTGGTGTACCCATTTATTTGGCCCTTGATTTTGATAGCCGTTTCTGCAGTTGATTTGAATGATTGATTGTTGTGCGCACGCACGCCGGTGTCGTCATTCAAGGTGCACGTGTGTTCGGTTCAGTGACGGTAGACGACGACGGCCGTTGTTTGTTGTTATGGGCGTACACGCGGTTGTCTGTGTCCCCCGGTGAAATGGCCGGTTTGTCGGTGATGTGATGTGATGTGATCCGATCCGGCGGCCCTGAGTAGCTGTCTATGGGCATCATGGCAACGTGTCGGTCTGAACACCCGTCTCACTGTGGCACCGTCGGCGCTGCGAACGGTGACGAAAGGCTGACTGTGATCGGTCGGATGTCATGTCTTGTCTGGGCAGAACGTGTGGAATGAGCAAAAAAAAAAAAACTGTGGGGACGGAAACAATGGTGGAGGAGGGGAACGAAAATAATAAAACGAAACGAAACGAAGAAAAAGAAGAAGGAGAAGCAATCACCGGAAAACGAGACAGGGGAAAAACGGAGAGGCGCTGTCTAGAGCAACGGAACGTTCCCGTGCATTGCAGCCGCACTGACATGCGTTTACGGCGCGGCTGCAAGTGTCGGCCGTGGTGACGGCTGAATTGCATTGCCTTCCCGGATGCAACGTTCGCCCGATATGGCTCGGAGGAAGAATCTATGAGAGAGTGCCTTGCCCTTGCCGTTTCGTGTGCGGTGTAGCGAATGATGTGTGTGTGTGTGTGTGTGTGTGTGTGTGTATGTAGTGGGGAATGGATGGTCGATAGCTGCCGTCACGGTCGAGATAACGCAGTCAAAGGTGTCGCGAAAAAGTGTGTTAGCCGTGGTTGGTTTGTGTGTTTGTTTTGTTTTTAAAGAGAAGGGACGAGAGAAAGAAGGTAGGTGGAGAGTGCGTTGCGTGTTGCGAACTGCGTCCGTGAATACGGCAGTATTTGGTGGTGGGCGTGCCCTTGCAGGTGGCCCGGAAGGCGTGTTCGTTTCGCGGTAGTGTGGACGGGTGAGGGGCACGCGTAACGCTGCGCTGCTGGCATATTCGGGAGATGGGAGGGGGCGAAAGGAGAAAGGAGACGCGGAGGGCGCGTGCGGGTGGTTCGCGCTGCGCTCGGCGGTTGTGTTTGTTTGTGCAACAAATGTGTTGCCGGGAGGGGGACCGTTGTTGTGGTGGTTGCGGTTGTAGCCTCCGACGCGGCTGGCAGTGAACAACGTGAGACGACGGATGCGTGGCTGGGGCGGCGCATGTCGCCGGTGCCATGCCTTTAGAGCCGCGTGGTCGGGGTGTGCGCACCGCGTGTCGTGTTGCGAGACATCACATGTGCTGCTGCGCACCGGTGGCGTGGCGTGGCGTGGCGTGGGGGCGAGGAGAGCGAGCCGCGCCAGTACCGCGCGGTGTGCTTGTGCGCCGGAGAATGGCACACTGCGCCTGCCCGTTGAGGAGGCTGATGGCCGTGGTGTGGTGGAAATGGAGCGCGTCGGACGTGTACCAATGAGAAAGAGAAACAAAGCAAGCAACCACGAACGAAAGGTGGAGGGCGGCATTGTGTCACATGTGGCGGTGGGGAAAAACGAAAAAAAAAAACAAAAAACAAAAAACAAAGACGTTAAGAAAGAGGAGAAACAACAAAGACAATGAGTCGTGCGTTCGCGAGGGGGGTGGGTGTGCGTGCGTAACGCCGGTACGCGCAGTGCGGAGCCCAACGGCTGTGTCGTCGGCCGAATGGGTGCGGGAATAGAGGCCGCGTCGGCACGGAGAAGGAAGGACGCACGCGCGCTGCGGCGTTGGCGCGGTTTGCGGCTGGCGCCTTTGGTGGCAACGGCCAGGACAAGCAGCGGTGTATGGTGTTGTGCGGGGCGGACAGGGGCGGCGGTGGTGGACGGGGAGGAGGCGGTGGCGTGTGTGGTACGGCGAAAACGGGACGGACGGCCGGCGGATGTTGAGAGGCGCCGCCCGCGCACGCACGCAGACACACAGAAGGGAAGAGCGAGAAAGGAACAAATGGAGGGGGCGAATGTGGAGGTGCGGGGAGGGGGAGGCGGTGGTGTTTGTGGGCATGTGGTGGGAGAGAAGGGCGGGGGCGGAAGGACAGCAGAGGCGCGAGGCGACAGCCTGTGCTTGTTGCTTGCTTGCGTCTTTTTGTTTTTTTATTTTGTTTTTATCCTTTGGTCGCCTTGGAGCCTGTCGGTCCCGTCCGTGTGTGGCCACGCTGTGGGTGCGTGTATGTTTGTACGTTTCGTTTTTTGTCTTCTTCTGCAGCAGAGGCGGCCAGCAAATGCGTGCGGTTGGATGGATGGGCGGCCACGGCACGGCACGGCACCGCACCTGTGCCCAAGGAGGAGACGCTGGCGGCGGGCCACCCTCGGATGCGGCCGGCCGGGGCTGTGTGCGCCGCTGCAACAACAACGAGTAAACAAGACGAAGACGAAGCGGATGGCTGGTGAGTGCATTTCGGCGGTAGACAAGGCAGTGTGTGATGTGGCGTTGTGACGGGGGGGGGTTTGCTCACGCGGCCTCGTTGTGTTGATGCGCAGGAAGACGAGATGCGGGCAGACGCGTACAGAGAGACGAGCCCGGTCTGCAGCAGGATGTGTGGCGCGCCGAGTGCAGAGCAGCGCGCGCCGGCTGGGCTGGGTTCGGCTGGGCCCGCCCGGCGGCGGGCCGCGCCGTTGTCGCGGACGTGAGCGCCCCCTGGCGGGTGGTCGGAGGCGGCGCGGTGGACGTGTGGCTGGTTGGCAGTGCACATTGCGAGTGGCTGGCTGGCTGGCTGGCTGGCGGGCGGGCGGTCGGCGGCGGCGGCGAGAAGAGAGAGGAGGTATGTGTTGCGGGCGCCTTTGCTGCGCTGCGTCGTTGCGTGCCTGGGCGTGCGCCTGTCGACTGTGTGTGACTGTGTTGGGCGTTGTGCCACGTACGTGTGCTCGGCCGAAGGCAGGCGTCGGAAAGAAGAGGGCGAAGGGCAGGAAAGTGGGTCGGTGTGCGTGCGTAGCCCGTGATGTGATGATGTCACGTCACGTCATGTGTTTGCGAAGCGGCTGCCGAGAGGTGTGTGGTAGCGAGCGGGAATGTGCGTTTGGTGGTTGCGGCGTGAGGTGAGGGTGGGAGAATATTGGGGCGGGCGGGCGGGCGGGCGGGCCGGCCGTTGTTGGTGGTTCCTCCTGTGGTTGTTTGTGCAGCTTTGATGGCAACGTGGAAGGACGCCGGTTTCGTGCCTTTGCGTGTGGTTGTCGACGGTGACTGGTTGGGGTGTGCGCCGATGCACGTGCCATGTCGTTAGTATGTTTGGGTCGTGAGTGTTGTTTTTGGCTGTGTTGTTGTGTACGGGAAGGGGGGGGGGGGAGAGGAGGAGGCGGGTGGATAGTGCGTGCAGTAGTGTCGTTGCGACGGGCGCGTCGGGTGGAGCTGTGCGTAGTGGCGGAAAGGTGTAGGTTGCGGGAAGGGAGCCCGTCGTGTGTCGTGTCGGTGTCGTTGACGGGGTCGCGTGCGTGCGTTGTGAAATCGAGTGTGGCGGGAAAGGAGCAGTGTGCCGCTGGCGTCGTGGCCGTTAGCAGAGGCTGTGCTTGTCCGTTTGTTACCTGTTGGACGCTTGGTGCGAGTTGTTTGCTGCTGTTGTTGTTGTTATCGTTGTCGTTTGTCGCCCCCGTCTCGCGGGTTGTTTTTGTTTGTCGGCTGTGCTGTGTCGGCGAGCTGTTTTGCGGTGCGTGAATGTGTTGGTGCAAAAGTGGCGGCGTTATGGCTGCGCCCGCGACGAGCCGCGGGCGCGCCATTGATGATGTTCAAACACAGAGCGGCTGTGTGCAATGGGAGGCCTGCGTACGGGTAGCGGTGTTGTCGTACGTGCATCCGGCCCGGTGCGGAAAGCGCCGTTGCCGTTTGCCCCTTAGTTGCCAGCCATGTCGCGTGAGCGGCGGGTTGCCTCTGGTCGACGTGGTGCCTCGGGTTTGTGGTTTTTGGTGCCCTTTGGCCGGTGGGTGGTGTTTAATTTTGTTTTTGTGTGTGTGTGTGTTTTATATCTGCCTCCTGCTCGGTCTTGCGGCGGTTTGGTCGACGTCGTCTGTAGTTTTTGCGGCTTGCCGACGACCGACCGACCGACACACCTTTGAAACCTACGTGTGGCGCCCGAAGGTGAACGTAACCTGACCGCGGACCTCTCGGCGCCTTAACCTAACCTAACCTCTAACCTAAGATGTCCGGCCGTAGAGGTAGGTGCGGCCACCTGACGCCTCACGTCCGAACGCTTAACCTAACTTTGACGCTTAACCTAACTGTAACCCTTAACCTAACCCACGTCCACCTAACCTAACCTAACCTAACCTAACCTAACCTAACCTAACCTCACCTTAGGGTGGTGTACACCGCGAATGCCTTAGGGCATGTTATGTTATATAGTCTTAGGTGGAGTCCACTATACGCAACAAGCGGCTACACGGGTAGCAGGGGTTGTGTGGCGTGGGCTGGGCGGTTCTGTTTAGGTTGGATGGCCCTTGGGCAAGTACGGAAAGGGCAACGGGCGCGGGGCAAGGTCAGGACATGCGGGGACCAAGCGGCAATCGGTATTGTAATTGTCAACTGTCGAAGCTCTGCGTTGGTAAAGTACCGGAACGTCAAGCGCTGATAGAAAGCGCCGAAGCTGCAATCGTTATAGGTACAGACGGTGCTTTAGAAAGGATAGCGTGCATGCAACCGGTGGTGGAGTGGTTCGTCGCTGTTAGTAGTAGTTTATCCTGTGTAGTGAAGTAGAAGTGGTGGACGGTTCCTGTGAACTATTGTGGGTGGAGGGTACACTCAACAGCCGAGCTAGGTTGATAATTGGCTCCTTTTACCGACCTCGCGACTCAGCAGCATTAGTGGCCGAACAAGTGAGAGAAAATGTGGACATACATTTTCCTTTCCGCAGCGTGTTACAGTCTTAGGTGGAGATTTCAATGTGCCAGATGTTCAGGACGGGTGGTAGGGACAGAGCATCGAGTGACAGTATACTGAGTGCACCATCCGAACGAAAAATGCCGCGAGCAATTAAACAGAGAGAGAACCGACTCGTGGAGATAACATCGTGGACCTACCGATGACAAACAGACCCCGAACTTGTCGACTCTGTATGTGCAGAACAGGGACCCAGTGAACAAGAGGCCGTTGCAGCATCGCTGAATATGGACGTTAGTAGGAATATACAAACAAAAAAACAAAAAAAAACAAAAAAAAAAAAAGGGAGGAAGGTTTATCTGTTTAGCAAGAGTAATAGAAGGCAGATTTGAGACTACCAGGCAGATGCAAACGCAAATGTCTGCTCCGACACTGACAATGTTGAGTGTTTATGGAGAAAGTGCAAGGCAATCGTAAAATGCGTCTTAGACAGGTACGTGCCGAGTAAAACTGCGAGGGATGGGAAAAACCCACCGCGGTACAACAACCAAAGTTTAGGAAACTATAGCGAAAGCAAAGAGAGCTTCACTCAAAGTTGAAACGCAGCCAAAACCTCTCAGACAAACAGACGCTAAACGATGTCCAAAGTTAGCGTAAGGAGGGCTATGCGTGAAGCGTCCGGTGAATGCGAAAGTACAATTCCATGTACCGACGTGACAGGAAATCAAATCAAATCCTAGGACGTTGTGGTCGTACGTTGAATCAGTAGTAAGCGGCTCGAAGCGGCATATCCAGACACTCCGGGATGATGATGGCATTGAAACAGAGGATGACACGCGTAAAGCTGTGAAATACTAAACACCTGTTTCCAAAAGCTGTGTCACGGAGGACGACCGCACTGCAGTTCCTTCTCGCACAAACGAAAAAAATGGCTGACATCGAAATAAGTGTCCAAGGAGGAATAGAAAAGCAACTGGAATCACTCAACAGAGGAACGTCCACTGGACCCGACGGGATACCAATTCGATTCTACACAGAGTACGCGACAGAACCTCCTAACAGCCGTGTACCGCAAGTCTCTAGAGGAACGGAGGGTTCCAAATGATTGGAAAAGAGCACAGGTAGTCCCGGGCTTGAAGAAGGGTCGTCGAGCAGATGCGCAAAACTATAGGCCCTATATCTGTGACGTCGATCGGTTGTAGAATTTGAGAACATGTTTTATGCTCGAGTAGTAGCATGTCGTTTTTTGGAAACCCAGTGTCTACTATGTAGGAATCAACATGGATTCCGGAAACAGCGATCGTGTGAGACCCAACGCGCTTTATTTGTTCATGGGACCCAGAAAATATTAGATACAGGCTCCCAGGTAGATGCCATTTTGGTTGACATCCGGAAGGAGGGCGTTCGATACAGTTCCGCACTGTCGCCTGATAAACAAAGTAAGTGTCTGCAGAATGTCGGACCAAGTGTGTGGCTGGACTGAAGAGATTGTAGCAAACAGAACACAGCATGTTGTGTTATCAATGGAGAGACGTCTACAGACGTTAAAGTAACCTCTGGCGTGCCACAGGGGAGTGTTATGGGACCCATTGCTCTTCACACACAATGTATATAAATGACCTAGTAGATAGTGTCGGACGTTGCATGCGTCTTTTCGCGGATGATGCTGTAGTATACAGAGAAGTTGCAGCGAAAAATGCAGGACGATCTGCAGCGGATAGGCACGTGGTGCAGGGAGTGGCAACTGTCCCTTAACATGTATTGCGAATAATATAGAAAGAAGGACCCTTTATTGTATGATTGAGTATATGATAGCGGGACAAACACTGGTAGCAGTTACGTCTGTAAAATATCTGGGAGTATGCGTGCGGAGTGATTGGGAGTGGGATGATCATCATATTAAAAAAAAAAAACAAAAAAAAACAAACAAAAGTAATTGTTGGTAAGGCGGGTACCAGGTTGCGATTTATTGGGAGAATGCGTAGCAAATGTCGTCCATCAACAAAGGAGGAGGTGGCTTACAAAACACCCGTTCGTTCGACCTATACGTGCGTGTTGCCCATCAGTGTGGGATCCGTACCAGGTCGCGTTGACGGAGGCGACGGAGACGATCCAACGTTTCGTCGCAGGGTCATTTGGTAACCGTGATAGCGTTACGGAGATGTTTAACAAACCCACGCGGCAGACTCTGCAATAGAGGCGCTCTGCATCGCGGTGTAGCTTGCTCGCCAGGTTTCGAGATATTGCGTTTCTGGATGGGGTATCGAATATATTGCGTATACCTCCCGAGGAGATCACGAATGGATGTGGTTAGAGAGATTCGAGCGCGCACGGAGGCGTTTTTTTTTTTTTTGCAGACTGTCGTTTCGTCCCGCGAACCATACGCGACTGGAACAGCAAAGGGAGGTAAATGACATTGGCACGTGAAGTGCCCTCCGCCACACACCGTTGGGTGGCTTGCGGAGTCTAAATGTTAGAGGTCGGCTGTCGGTGTGTGCTTTTGATGAAGGCAGATTCGGTGCGTCTGTAGTTGCGGATGGCGGTTAGCCACCCTCGCTGAAAGCGGCGAGGGGCGGCGGCGCCTCGGTTGGCCGGTGCCCATGTTGCGCAGGCGGCGCTCGTTTTTGTTTTGCGGCGGGCAATGTTGTGAGAAACGGGCGCGAATGTTGGCGGGCGAGGTGGCCCGACGGCCGCGGGCCGATCGGGAAACTGTGGGAGGGCGATGGGGCGGCGGAGGTGCGTTTGCACGGCCGTCATCGCCGCACGCCTCCGCTTGTGTGGCTGTGGCGGCGGCCGCGCTGGCCGGGCTGGCGCGGCGACGGTGCGCCAGTTTTGCCGAAGGTTTGGCCATTGTGGCGGGTCGTCGGCTGGGGCTGTGGGGGCGGCATTTGGGCGGGGGCGGCGATTCTCGGCGGGCCGAGCCAGGCTGTGGCGCGCGGTAGCTGCAGTTTGGCCGTGGTTTGCGGCGCTGCCGTGGCGACTGGTTGGCGACTGTGGTGTGGCCGTGTGTAGCCCCATCCTCGGTGGTTTGAATGGCGCGGGTGGTTGCGGCGCAGGTTTGGGGCTGGTCCGCACAGGCTGTCGGACGTTGGGCGGTAGCAAGCGCGGGAGGCGCGGCGCGGCGGCGCGCAGAGTGGCGGCCGCTCTCTCGGCCGTCCGCGCCCGCCCGCGACACTGGCCGGGCCTGGCGGCGCGGCGGCTATTCTCTGCCGTGCTTGCCGCCTTGCCGCTCTCTCTCGCTGTTCTGTTGTTGTGTGTACGCGCGTCGTCCGTCGAAATAATGGCAGATCAGGCGGCTACGAACGAGACTGCTGCGGCACCCGCCGCCACCGGCACGACGAAGAAGGCCAAGTCTGCGGCGTCTGCGAAGAAGCCGCGCGCCAAGCCTGCGCACCCGCGCACCTCTGAGATGGTGACGGCCGCCATCAAGAGTCTGAAGGAGCGCGGCGGCTCGTCGCTGCAGGCGATCAAGAAGTACATTGCCGCGCACTACAAGCTGGACGCGGAGAAGCTGGCGCCCTTTATCAAGAAGTACCTCAAGTCGGCCGTCGTGGCTGGCGAGCTGGTGCAGACGAAGGGGAAGGGCGCGTCCGGCTCTTTCAAGCTTGCCGGCGCCGGCGGCGGGGCGGCCGAGGGCGGCAAGGCTCGTGCCGGCGGTGCGAAGAAGAAGCGCGCCGCTCCGGCCAGCAAGGAGAAGAAGGGCGGCCGCGCGGCCGGCGCAAAGAAGGCTGGTGGCGTGAAGGCGGCGACCGGTCGGAAGGCGGGCGCCGCCAAGAAGGCGTCTGCGGCGTCGGCGGCTCCCGCGGGTGCGAAGAAGGCGGCTGCGGCCAAGCCGGCCAAGGCCAAGTCGCCGTCGAAGGCGAAGAAGGCCGCCAAGGTTCCGACGAAGAAGCCGAAGGCGCCGCGCCCGAAGAAGGCGACGACGCCGTCTAAGGCGAAGGCGTCGCCCAAGAAGAAGAAGTAAAGTAGTAAAGTTAAAGAAAGGCAAGGGAGAGGGGTTGGCGCTTGACGCCGTCGTCCCCCACCGCCCTCCCCCGCGTCGTCTTAGTGGCGCGCGATGGCACGGCTGCGGCTGTCGCGCGGCCCAAAACGGCCCTTCTCAGGGCCATCAAAGGACGTCGGGAAGGCGTTGATTGTCGTGCATGCGCCGGTGTGGTTGGTTGGTTGGTTGTGTGTGACCCTTGTGGGTACTGTTTGCGTGCCGTGGTGGTTGGATTGTGGTGCCGGTGGCGGTAGGCGGCGGCGCGCGGTAGCGGAGCGGTTGTGGCCGTTTGTTGGTCTTTTTATTTTATTTTATTTGTTTTTTTTCTTTTTTTGTTTTTGTTGTTGTTGTTGTTGTAGTTGTTTTGTTTTGCGGCGGCCGACGTTTGGTTGCTCATGTATGTTTCTGGAGACTCTTGTTTGTTTGTGTGTTTGCTTGCTTTGCGGATGTCGTGTCTTTTGTGTGTGTGTTGTGTCTCTCTCTCTCTCTCTCTCTTTGAAAGCGGCGGGGGGACGTGAGACGTGGCAGTGGCCGGCGGGAATTGGGAAGGCGCGGTGGCGTTGACGTTGTAGTGTAGCGTAGCGTGCGCGCGCCTCGGAGACGGCGGCGGCCAGCCACCCGTGGTGTGTGGTGACGTCGTCCGGCTGTTGTGTGTGTGTATTGTGAGGGATGGGAGTGACGTCGATTGTTGGCGAGAGCGGCTGTGGACGGGAGGGGAATTGGTTGTTGTTGTTTTGCGGGGCGGCAAGACCGACAAAAGTTTTGCTCGCGACGGAGAGATGTTAGTGGCCCTGAAAAGGGCCGTTTTTGTTGGGCGGGCGCGCGTGCGCGGCGCGGTTTCTAGGCGCGCTCGCCGCGGATGCGGCGCGCGAGCTGGATGTCCTTGGGCATGATGGTGACGCGCTTGGCGTGGATTGCGCACAGGTTGGTGTCTTCGAAGAGGCCGACGAGGTAGGCCTCGCTGGCCTCCTGCAGGGCCATGACTGCGGAGCTCTGGAAGCGCAGGTCGGTCTTGAAGTCCTGGGCGATCTCGCGCACTAGGCGCTGGAACGGCAGCTTGCGGATGAGCAGCTCTGTGCTCTTCTGGTAGCGCCTGATTTCCCGCAGGGCGACGGTGCCCGGCCTGTAGCGGTGGGGCTTCTTGACGCCGCCGGTGGCGGGCGCGCTCTTCCTCGCCGCCTTGGTGGCGAGCTGTTTGCGCGGCGCCTTTCCGCCGGTGGACTTGCGGGCCGTTTGCTTTGTGCGGGCCATAGCGGTTAGCGGCGTGGAGGTGCGTGCGGTACACGAAGCGTCCGGTGCTGCCTTGACAACGGGCCCGCGCGGCCCCGCGCCGCGCTTATATGCCCTCGGTGCGCGTGGTGGGGGGAGGGCGGGCCAGAGTCTATATAGGGGGGCGGCGGCAGAGAGCTCGAGGGGCCCCATCTCTTAATTAATAGAGAGCTCGCACCGTAGCCGACTCGCTAGCGCCGGGTGAGGAGCTGGCGCTTGTGTTTTTTCGCTTGCTTGCTTTGAGGAGGAGGAAGGAAGAAGAATGACAGGCCGCGGCAAGGGAGGAAAGGGGCTGGGCAAGGGTGGCGCCAAGCGGCACCGCAAGGTGTTGCGCGACAACATCCAGGGCATCACGAAGCCCGCCATCCGCCGCCTGGCTCGCAGGGGCGGCGTGAAGCGCATCTCTGGTCTGATCTACGAGGAGACCCGCGGAGTGCTGAAGGTGTTCCTGGAGAACGTGATCCGCGACGCGGTGACGTACACTGAGCACGCCAAGCGCAAGACTGTGACGGCCATGGACGTGGTGTACGCCCTGAAGAGGCAGGGGCGCACCCTGTACGGTTTCGGCGGTTAGGCAGGCAGGCAGCCAGCCAGCCAGCCAGCCGGTGTGCTGTGCTGCGTTGTGGCCTTCCCGCGGCCGTGCCGTGCCCGTGCTTGGTGGGAGAGACGAAAACGGCCCTTTTCAGGGCCACCACACTGTTCGGAGATTGAAAAGTGCGAAAGAGTCTGTGTTGCCTGTGCGTGTTGTTGTTGTTGTTGTTGCTGCTGCGCGTGCGTTAGTTTTTGAGTTTGACGCGATGGGCGCGGCTGAGTCCAGTGTGTGCGTGGTTTGTTGTTTGTTTGTGGCGTGGGCATAGGCGGGCGGGCCGGATCGATCGATCGATCGGATCAGCTGTTTGGTTTTTTTGTCTGTGCCACGCGCGCCCCTTTAATTGAAACATTATAATGCTAACAATGATCATCACATTATCGGTGTATCGATGTCGTTGTCGTTTGGAACGCGACTCTGTGCGTGCGCGGAGGGGTGCAGAAACAAAAAAGACAAAAAGAGAGAAACGACAAAATGTGTGCGCGTTCGGCCACACGGGCTGTGGACAAGATGGCGGACGTGCGCCGGCGCTGGCTGTGCAATGTATGTATGTGGACGTGTTGTGTAAAGTGCGGCGAGCACGGACGACGGAAACTTTGCTTTGGACGTAGGTTTGTGTGGTGGCCCTGAAAAGGGCCGATTGTTGTGAGCCGAGCCGGCAAGGCAAAGGCAGGCGCGTTTGCGTGCAGGGAGCACGCAAGCGCAGCGCCGCGCTCTCTGTTTAGGCCTTCTTCTCGGTCTTCTTTGGCAGCAGGACGGCCTGGATGTTGGGCAGGACACCACCCTGTGCGATGGTGACGCCCGACAAGAGCTTGTTGAGCTCCTCGTCGTTGCGGATGGCGAGCTGCAGGTGGCGCGGGATGATGCGCGTCTTCTTGTTGTCGCGGGCCGCGTTTCCGGCCAGCTCGAGCACCTCAGCCGCGAGGTACTCCATGACGGCGGCGAGGTAGACGGGCGCCCCGGCGCCGACGCGCTCGGCGTAGTTTCCCTTGCGCAGGAGGCGGTGGATTCTGCCGACCGGGAACTGGAGCCCAGCCCTGCTTGAGCGGGACTTTGACTTGCCCTTGACTTTGCCTCCCTTTCCGCGTCCGGACATGGCGTTTGGCTAGTTGAAACACGTAACGTAACGGTGCGAGCCGCAGCGAGTCGAGCAGCGGAGTGCGTGGCGGCGGGACTAGGGTGGGGGTCCCTTTATGGGCTCGGGTGCGGCGGCCGGTTGCGCGCGCGCCCCATTGGTCGGCGGCCGCAACAGGGCGAGCTGGTAAAGGTGGGGTGTTGCGGTAGCGGCGGGTGCCAGTGCCAGAATTCCGAGCTCGCACTCCGCGCTGAACGGAGCTTCCTGCTGCCTGGCGCACGTGTGCTTGCCTCCGCCTTTGTCCGCTCGCTGCCTTTGTTCGGATTCCGGTCTCGAACAAAGACGGAGGGACTTTGCGACTGTATTTAGGTGTTTTGCTGCGCGCTCGTATACGAGCGTGAAGCAAAAAGCAGAATTTGTTTGTGTTCGCGAGGCTGTTCATGATGCTGGCCCCTGGCTAGCTCGCAAAGTTGTCGTGTCACTCCTGCCACCAGTACAACACGCAGCAGAGCTCCCACTCTGCATCCTCCGAGTATAGGGACTACTCCAAGTCAGGGCCCGTGGCGTTGCCCGGTGTCCCGCGCTTGTGTATGCTAGGGTCAGCACTGCACCGGCAACCTTGCGGTGTTAACCAAGGTGTAACTGACATACCCCGCGTGGAGGCTGGTGGACTTTCCCAAGGCCAAACGTCTGAGCAAACCGCCCCTGGGCAGGACACTAACACACTCCGCTGTGGCAGCCCACTGGGCTACCACAGCCAGGACATGTCGACCACACAGAAAAACCCGCGTAAACAGGCGCGAACACTAAATGAGCCAGGAGATAGTCCTGACAGCCAGGCTAAACGTCAGGCCACAGAGGACCTATCAGCAGCTGCTGAAACCCCCCTACCTCAAGACTGCGAGGATCTAAACATGGAGGTCACTGTACCTACCGCTAATCGTTTCGAAACACTTACCCGCGATGCGGAAGATGCTCCCCGCCCTAGCACCTCAAAGCCAGTAGAGAGGAAGTACAAAGTACCCCCCCTCATCTGCTACATGACGAGAGGGTACTTAGACCTCGTAACTGAACTCAAACCTGGTCTAAAAAGCAAAATCCTGTGTGCGTACAGGAAAGATAATATTAAAATCCAACTTGATAACATAGATGACTACAAATACGTAGAAAGTTGTCTAAAGATTCGAAACATCCAATACCACACCTACGACCTGGACCCTAAGCAGTTCGTGAAGGTTATCGTAAGAGACCTTCCGATCGAAGCTGAAGAAGTCCAGGTCAAGGACGCGTTACAGGAGCTAGAATATGAAGTCCACAACATTGTGGCATACAAGAAAGTAGAGGAAGTCGATGGAACGCGGCAGATCGGAAAAATGCCGATCTTCTGCGTCACCATCTCCAGGAGTCCAAACTGGGACTCCATTTATAAGATCAAACGCCTCCTCGACTTCAAGTGTAGGATTGAATCCTTCAAAAAATCAGATGGCCCTACCCAGTGCTTTAGGTGCCAGCGATTCAATCATGGGTCACGAAACTGTCACGCAAACCCCCGCTGCGTCAAGTGTGGCGGTGATCACTTTAGCAACCTGTGCACTAAACCACGAACGACACCGGCAAAGTGCGTCCACTGCCAGGGGGCGCACCCAGCCAACTACAGAAAGTGCACAGCTTGGCTTTCCATGATACAACAAATGAGTACTAACACCACTCGAAAAGCAAACCCAGTAGCACCTAAACCAACCCCAGATCTCACACCAAACCAATTCCCAGCCTTACGCCAAAACCGTCGTCAGCAAACCCAGGCTGCACAACAGCCAGCTGCTGCCCCTACCACCACTTCTACCGCCACTCCCAAGAATGCCGGGCGCGCTGCACCCGCACCGCCACGCAGGCCAGCTTGGAACACCCCTACACCACCACAAACCAATCAAATGGACATGCTCGCACAAATTATGAGCCTCCTAGGAAACTGCGACATGACCAGACTTTTCCAAACGGTAAAATCCACCTTAGAGCAACTGGTAAATGCCCCTGACAAACTCAGTAAAGTCATGGTAATAGCTCAGGGTGTCATGTCTTACTTCAATGGACCATAGACCCCAATCAAACTTAACTATATCAATCTGGAATGCCGATGGCATTCTGAACCAAAAGCACGCAGTCGAACTATTCCTAGACGACTGTGGCATAGATGTTGCCCTCATAAACGAGACACATCTATCCCCACGGGACAACCTTAACATTAGAAATTATGTAGTATATAGAAATGATAGGTTAAATCGCCAAGGGGGCGGAACACTAGTCTTAGTCAAAAATAGGATAGTACATAGGCAAATAGTAATCCCTCCACTAGAAAGAGTAGAAGCAACAGCCATAGAGCTGAAAGTAGGACAACACCCACTAGTCTTAGTTGCCACCTACAATCCTCCTGGCAGGAACATCCCAGAAGGGGACTTAGACATAATACTAGGATTAGGTGAAAGGCTCGTCATTGGTGGAGACTTAAACTCGAAAGACAGATCATGGGGTTGCAGAACTATAAATGCCAGTGGGAGATTCCTGAGGAACTACCTCCTGAGAAGAGATGATGTCACAATAGTAGCACCAGAAGAGCCAACCCACTTTCCTAGGGTAGCACAACATAGGCCAGACATCTTGGACATCTTCCTAGTCAAGAACTTCCCCTGGCTATACAATCCCACAGTTCTGAACCAGCTCGACTCTGACCACAATCCAGTAATAGCTGAACTAGCTGGCGCTGGGCATGATGGAGGCAGCGGATCCTACTACACCTATGAAACCGACTGGGAGAGGTATTCAGAACTTGTTGGTCTGCACACAGAAGTAGTTCCGCAGCTACACACAAAACGCCAAGTTGATGAGGCGGTAACTCACTTCTCAAACATAATCAACGAATGTTGTAAGCAGACCACAACAAGAACTCGTCACGAGAGGAGGCGACAGGACCTGCCAGAGGAACTCCGTGTACTTATAAGTACAAAAAGGAGATACAGGAAGCGCTGGCAGGACTATCGCGATCCGATCGATAGACGAATAATGCACAGCCTAGCTGAAGAGCTAAGAGTCAAGCTAGCGGAGTACAGAAGTACCCGCTGGGAAAACACATTAAGAGACACAAGAGGAAACCCCCAGAAATTCTGGCGGATTGTCAAATCAAGAAGAGAGAAACCGAGGAGCTTGCAACCACTCCACGGAGAAAATGGCCTCGTATACGACGCGCAAGACAAGACGGAGGCCATGGCCAACTCACTGGAACTCCATTTCCAGGAACACATCGTCGACGACGAAGAGGCTGACAACCAGGAAGATATAGTCGAGAGGGAGGTCCCAAGGATACTGCGGAGAGTGCCGACGACGTCCTTCCCACCTGTCACTTGCCAAACAGTCTGCTCAGTCATAAAAGGGCTCGGCAATGCTAAATCACCTGGTCCCGACGGCGTAAAGCCCCTGCAGCTCAAAAACTTACCTCCCTCAGCTCTCCTTTACCTAACAACGATATTCAACTCCTGCCTGAAACTGATGTACTTCCCATCCTGCTGGAAAACAGCTAAAGTAATCACCATTCCTAAACCAAACAAAAATCCCCTCTTTCCTCAAAACTATCGTCCTATCTCACTCCTAAGTTTTCAAGCCAAAATTCTTGAACGCCTCATCCTACAATCACTTCAATCCTTCCTCACCGACAATAGCATTACCATTCCAGAGCAATTCGGTTTCCGTGCTGGGCATGGCACATTATCCCAAGTCACCCGAGTAACTGAGCAGATCTGCAAGGCAAGGGCAGATGGAAACAGCATGGGAGCAGTGTTCCTGGATATTGAAAAAGCCTTTGACCGAGTCTGGCATAATGGGCTCATCTATAAGCTCCACCAATACGAATGCCCACTTCACATCACTAGAATCATAGCTTCCTTCCTAGTAGATAGAAAATTTTATGTAAGTTTAGCAAAATGTAAAAGTAGGCTTAAGACTATAGAAGCAGGTGTCCCCCAAGGCTCAGTGTTGGGACCAATCCTCTATAGTATATATACAAATGATATCCCCAAACGTCCCAACACTCAACTAGCTTTATTTGCAGACGACACTGCCGTCTACTCTACTCACCCGAACCTCAATTACATAACACTAAATCTAAATAGGCACCTAGAGGTGATAACCCAATGGTGCAACATTTGGAAAATTAAAGTCAATGCGGAAAAATGTAATGCAATTATGTTTACAACCAGAAGGAGGCCACCAAACCGCCAAGTCTCCATAGATGGGAGAAACCTTCCCTGGTGTAACGATGTAAAGTACCTCGGCCTAAAATTTGACTCAAAACTGCTGTGGAACGCCCACATCACAGATGTGTGTAATCGAGGTTCGGGTAGTATTTATAACTTATACCCATTACTTAAGGGTAATGGACTAACCACCAAAACTAAACTACTAATATGGAAGATGGTGGTTCTTCCATCACTACTGTATGGTTGTGAGGTCTGGGGTATGGCAGCAGACACCCACTTAAAAAAGATCCAGATCCTGCAGAATAAGGCTCTCAGGATTATCACCGCCGCTCCTTGGTTCGCTTCCAACAGGGTCATCCACCACAATACAAACATGCCCACCATAACACAACTCATACAACAAAAAACACAATCATTCTACGCATCCTCTGAAACCTCACCCCACCTACTCATTTCTACCCTGGGCTCTGACCCGCTACACGCAAATTACAAACATCCAAAGAACACACTAACTCGCCATTTCCGAGTATAACAACATGCACACAATAGTAGATACACAGCACACACAACATAACACAAGGACTAACAACAACATCTCAAAACACCCTAGCTCAGACAGAAGGCATAATGGGAAAGTCCACTGACCCTTCAAAAATTACAAGGGCAATTGCCCACCATGTTAACGGCAACGGCAACGGCGGGTGCCACTGTGTGGGGAGACGCTGACTAGAGCGGAGCGCTTGCTGCTTGCTGTACGTTCGAGATGCCGCCCAAGACTAGCGGGAAGGCCGCCAAGAAGGCTGGCAAGGCGCAGAAGAACATTTCGAAGGGCGACAAGAAGAAGAAGCGCAAGAGGAAGGAGAGCTATGCCATCTACATCTACAAGGTGCTGAAGCAGGTGCACCCCGACACGGGCATCTCGTCGAAGGCGATGAGCATCATGAACAGCTTCGTGAACGACATTTTCGAGCGCATTGCGGCCGAGGCGTCTCGCCTGGCGCACTACAACAAGCGCTCGACCATCACGTCCCGCGAGATCCAGACGGCTGTGCGGCTCTTGCTGCCTGGCGAGCTGGCCAAGCACGCCGTGAGCGAGGGCACGAAGGCGGTGACCAAGTACACGAGCTCCAAGTGAGGGGGTTAAGGCTGTAGGGAGCTCCCCTCCGTTGCGAGAGCGGCAAAACGGCCCTTTTCAGGGCCACCAAATTGCCTTTGCGGGAAGAGCGGAATTGTTGTTTGTGTGAGGCGGCGCATAGCTACCCGGTTTGGTTGGTTGCGAAGCAGCTGGTGGTGGTTATGCGTGCTCGCGAGTCTTGGCGTGGTTGGTTGGTTGGTTGTTTGTCGACACATAGACAGGAGGTGTTGTCTGTGTCGCTGATTCCTTTCCTTTCTTTGTCTCTGTCTGCCCGGTTAGTCACGTGACTGCAATTGAAACCCCTCGCGATTGTTGGATGTCACCGTTAGGGCCGTCTGCGGGTTTGTTTGTTGTCACATCATACATACATACATACATGATGGCGAGGGTGAAATGTTGTGTTGCCGTCTACTATTCCCTTTGCTGTACGGCGTGGAGGTGTGTTGGTGACGTTTAAAAAAAAAAAAAATGGACGTGTCTTTACTAGTCATTAAGAAGACGCAAGAATTGTACGGGCGGGTGGGGTAGGCGACACGCACGGTGGTGTACCCATTTATTTGGCCCTTGATTTTGATAGCCGTTTCTGCAGTTGATTTGAATGATTGATTGTTGTGCGCACGCACGCCGGTGTCGTCATTCAAGGTGCACGTGTGTTCGGTTCAGTGACGGTAGACGACGACGGCCGTTGTTTGTTGTTATGGGCGTACACGCGGTTGTCTGTGTCCCCCGGTGAAATGGCCGGTTTGTCGGTGATGTGATGTGATGTGATCCGATCCGGCGGCCCTGAGTAGCTGTCTATGGGCATCATGGCAACGTGTCGGTCTGAACACCCGTCTCACTGTGGCACCGTCGGCGCTGCGAACGGTGACGAAAGGCTGACTGTGATCGGTCGGATGTCATGTCTTGTCTGGGCAGAACGTGTGGAATGAGCAAAAAAAAAAAAACTGTGGGGACGGAAACAATGGTGGAGGAGGGGAACGAAAATAATAAAACGAAACGAAACGAAGAAAAAGAAGAAGGAGAAGCAATCACCGGAAAACGAGACAGGGGAAAAACGGAGAGGCGCTGTCTAGAGCAACGGAACGTTCCCGTGCATTGCAGCCGCACTGACATGCGTTTACGGCGCGGCTGCAAGTGTCGGCCGTGGTGACGGCTGAATTGCATTGCCTTCCCGGATGCAACGTTCGCCCGATATGGCTCGGAGGAAGAATCTATGAGAGAGTGCCTTGCCCTTGCCGTTTCGTGTGCGGTGTAGCGAATGATGTGTGTGTGTGTGTGTGTGTGTGTGTGTATGTAGTGGGGAATGGATGGTCGATAGCTGCCGTCACGGTCGAGATAACGCAGTCAAAGGTGTCGCGAAAAAGTGTGTTAGCCGTGGTTGGTTTGTGTGTTTGTTTTGTTTTTAAAGAGAAGGGACGAGAGAAAGAAGGTAGGTGGAGAGTGCGTTGCGTGTTGCGAACTGCGTCCGTGAATACGGCAGTATTTGGTGGTGGGCGTGCCCTTGCAGGTGGCCCGGAAGGCGTGTTCGTTTCGCGGTAGTGTGGACGGGTGAGGGGCACGCGTAACGCTGCGCTGCTGGCATATTCGGGAGATGGGAGGGGGCGAAAGGAGAAAGGAGACGCGGAGGGCGCGTGCGGGTGGTTCGCGCTGCGCTCGGCGGTTGTGTTTGTTTGTGCAACAAATGTGTTGCCGGGAGGGGGACCGTTGTTGTGGTGGTTGCGGTTGTAGCCTCCGACGCGGCTGGCAGTGAACAACGTGAGACGACGGATGCGTGGCTGGGGCGGCGCATGTCGCCGGTGCCATGCCTTTAGAGCCGCGTGGTCGGGGTGTGCGCACCGCGTGTCGTGTTGCGAGACATCACATGTGCTGCTGCGCACCGGTGGCGTGGCGTGGCGTGGCGTGGGGGCGAGGAGAGCGAGCCGCGCCAGTACCGCGCGGTGTGCTTGTGCGCCGGAGAATGGCACACTGCGCCTGCCCGTTGAGGAGGCTGATGGCCGTGGTGTGGTGGAAATGGAGCGCGTCGGACGTGTACCAATGAGAAAGAGAAACAAAGCAAGCAACCACGAACGAAAGGTGGAGGGCGGCATTGTGTCACATGTGGCGGTGGGGAAAAACGAAAAAAAAAAACAAAAAACAAAAAACAAAGACGTTAAGAAAGAGGAGAAACAACAAAGACAATGAGTCGTGCGTTCGCGAGGGGGGTGGGTGTGCGTGCGTAACGCCGGTACGCGCAGTGCGGAGCCCAACGGCTGTGTCGTCGGCCGAATGGGTGCGGGAATAGAGGCCGCGTCGGCACGGAGAAGGAAGGACGCACGCGCGCTGCGGCGTTGGCGCGGTTTGCGGCTGGCGCCTTTGGTGGCAACGGCCAGGACAAGCAGCGGTGTATGGTGTTGTGCGGGGCGGACAGGGGCGGCGGTGGTGGACGGGGAGGAGGCGGTGGCGTGTGTGGTACGGCGAAAACGGGACGGACGGCCGGCGGATGTTGAGAGGCGCCGCCCGCGCACGCACGCAGACACACAGAAGGGAAGAGCGAGAAAGGAACAAATGGAGGGGGCGAATGTGGAGGTGCGGGGAGGGGGAGGCGGTGGTGTTTGTGGGCATGTGGTGGGAGAGAAGGGCGGGGGCGGAAGGACAGCAGAGGCGCGAGGCGACAGCCTGTGCTTGTTGCTTGCTTGCGTCTTTTTGTTTTTTTATTTTGTTTTTATCCTTTGGTCGCCTTGGAGCCTGTCGGTCCCGTCCGTGTGTGGCCACGCTGTGGGTGCGTGTATGTTTGTACGTTTCGTTTTTTGTCTTCTTCTGCAGCAGAGGCGGCCAGCAAATGCGTGCGGTTGGATGGATGGGCGGCCACGGCACGGCACGGCACCGCACCTGTGCCCAAGGAGGAGACGCTGGCGGCGGGCCACCCTCGGATGCGGCCGGCCGGGGCTGTGTGCGCCGCTGCAACAACAACGAGTAAACAAGACGAAGACGAAGCGGATGGCTGGTGAGTGCATTTCGGCGGTAGACAAGGCAGTGTGTGATGTGGCGTTGTGACGGGGGGGGGTTTGCTCACGCGGCCTCGTTGTGTTGATGCGCAGGAAGACGAGATGCGGGCAGACGCGTACAGAGAGACGAGCCCGGTCTGCAGCAGGATGTGTGGCGCGCCGAGTGCAGAGCAGCGCGCGCCGGCTGGGCTGGGTTCGGCTGGGCCCGCCCGGCGGCGGGCCGCGCCGTTGTCGCGGACGTGAGCGCCCCCTGGCGGGTGGTCGGAGGCGGCGCGGTGGACGTGTGGCTGGTTGGCAGTGCACATTGCGAGTGGCTGGCTGGCTGGCTGGCTGGCGGGCGGGCGGTCGGCGGCGGCGGCGAGAAGAGAGAGGAGGTATGTGTTGCGGGCGCCTTTGCTGCGCTGCGTCGTTGCGTGCCTGGGCGTGCGCCTGTCGACTGTGTGTGACTGTGTTGGGCGTTGTGCCACGTACGTGTGCTCGGCCGAAGGCAGGCGTCGGAAAGAAGAGGGCGAAGGGCAGGAAAGTGGGTCGGTGTGCGTGCGTAGCCCGTGATGTGATGATGTCACGTCACGTCATGTGTTTGCGAAGCGGCTGCCGAGAGGTGTGTGGTAGCGAGCGGGAATGTGCGTTTGGTGGTTGCGGCGTGAGGTGAGGGTGGGAGAATATTGGGGCGGGCGGGCGGGCGGGCGGGCCGGCCGTTGTTGGTGGTTCCTCCTGTGGTTGTTTGTGCAGCTTTGATGGCAACGTGGAAGGACGCCGGTTTCGTGCCTTTGCGTGTGGTTGTCGACGGTGACTGGTTGGGGTGTGCGCCGATGCACGTGCCATGTCGTTAGTATGTTTGGGTCGTGAGTGTTGTTTTTGGCTGTGTTGTTGTGTACGGGAAGGGGGGGGGGGGAGAGGAGGAGGCGGGTGGATAGTGCGTGCAGTAGTGTCGTTGCGACGGGCGCGTCGGGTGGAGCTGTGCGTAGTGGCGGAAAGGTGTAGGTTGCGGGAAGGGAGCCCGTCGTGTGTCGTGTCGGTGTCGTTGACGGGGTCGCGTGCGTGCGTTGTGAAATCGAGTGTGGCGGGAAAGGAGCAGTGTGCCGCTGGCGTCGTGGCCGTTAGCAGAGGCTGTGCTTGTCCGTTTGTTACCTGTTGGACGCTTGGTGCGAGTTGTTTGCTGCTGTTGTTGTTGTTATCGTTGTCGTTTGTCGCCCCCGTCTCGCGGGTTGTTTTTGTTTGTCGGCTGTGCTGTGTCGGCGAGCTGTTTTGCGGTGCGTGAATGTGTTGGTGCAAAAGTGGCGGCGTTATGGCTGCGCCCGCGACGAGCCGCGGGCGCGCCATTGATGATGTTCAAACACAGAGCGGCTGTGTGCAATGGGAGGCCTGCGTACGGGTAGCGGTGTTGTCGTACGTGCATCCGGCCCGGTGCGGAAAGCGCCGTTGCCGTTTGCCCCTTAGTTGCCAGCCATGTCGCGTGAGCGGCGGGTTGCCTCTGGTCGACGTGGTGCCTCGGGTTTGTGGTTTTTGGTGCCCTTTGGCCGGTGGGTGGTGTTTAATTTTGTTTTTGTGTGTGTGTGTGTTTTATATCTGCCTCCTGCTCGGTCTTGCGGCGGTTTGGTCGACGTCGTCTGTAGTTTTTGCGGCTTGCCGACGACCGACCGACCGACACACCTTTGAAACCTACGTGTGGCGCCCGAAGGTGAACGTAACCTGACCGCGGACCTCTCGGCGCCTTAACCTAACCTAACCTCTAACCTAAGATGTCCGGCCGTAGAGGTAGGTGCGGCCACCTGACGCCTCACGTCCGAACGCTTAACCTAACTTTGACGCTTAACCTAACTGTAACCCTTAACCTAACCCACGTCCACCTAACCTAACCTAACCTAACCTAACCTAACCTAACCTAACCTCACCTTAGGGTGGTGTACACCGCGAATGCCTTAGGGCATGTTATGTTATATAGTCTTAGGTGGAGTCCACTATACGCAACAAGCGGCTACACGGGTAGCAGGGGTTGTGTGGCGTGGGCTGGGCGGTTCTGTTTAGGTTGGATGGCCCTTGGGCAAGTACGGAAAGGGCAACGGGCGCGGGGCAAGGTCAGGACATGCGGGGACCAAGCGGCAATCGGTATTGTAATTGTCAACTGTCGAAGCTCTGCGTTGGTAAAGTACCGGAACGTCAAGCGCTGATAGAAAGCGCCGAAGCTGCAATCGTTATAGGTACAGACGGTGCTTTAGAAAGGATAGCGTGCATGCAACCGGTGGTGGAGTGGTTCGTCGCTGTTAGTAGTAGTTTATCCTGTGTAGTGAAGTAGAAGTGGTGGACGGTTCCTGTGAACTATTGTGGGTGGAGGGTACACTCAACAGCCGAGCTAGGTTGATAATTGGCTCCTTTTACCGACCTCGCGACTCAGCAGCATTAGTGGCCGAACAAGTGAGAGAAAATGTGGACATACATTTTCCTTTCCGCAGCGTGTTACAGTCTTAGGTGGAGATTTCAATGTGCCAGATGTTCAGGACGGGTGGTAGGGACAGAGCATCGAGTGACAGTATACTGAGTGCACCATCCGAACGAAAAATGCCGCGAGCAATTAAACAGAGAGAGAACCGACTCGTGGAGATAACATCGTGGACCTACCGATGACAAACAGACCCCGAACTTGTCGACTCTGTATGTGCAGAACAGGGACCCAGTGAACAAGAGGCCGTTGCAGCATCGCTGAATATGGACGTTAGTAGGAATATACAAACAAAAAAACAAAAAAAAACAAAAAAAAAAAAAGGGAGGAAGGTTTATCTGTTTAGCAAGAGTAATAGAAGGCAGATTTGAGACTACCAGGCAGATGCAAACGCAAATGTCTGCTCCGACACTGACAATGTTGAGTGTTTATGGAGAAAGTGCAAGGCAATCGTAAAATGCGTCTTAGACAGGTACGTGCCGAGTAAAACTGCGAGGGATGGGAAAAACCCACCGCGGTACAACAACCAAAGTTTAGGAAACTATAGCGAAAGCAAAGAGAGCTTCACTCAAAGTTGAAACGCAGCCAAAACCTCTCAGACAAACAGACGCTAAACGATGTCCAAAGTTAGCGTAAGGAGGGCTATGCGTGAAGCGTCCGGTGAATGCGAAAGTACAATTCCATGTACCGACGTGACAGGAAATCAAATCAAATCCTAGGACGTTGTGGTCGTACGTTGAATCAGTAGTAAGCGGCTCGAAGCGGCATATCCAGACACTCCGGGATGATGATGGCATTGAAACAGAGGATGACACGCGTAAAGCTGTGAAATACTAAACACCTGTTTCCAAAAGCTGTGTCACGGAGGACGACCGCACTGCAGTTCCTTCTCGCACAAACGAAAAAAATGGCTGACATCGAAATAAGTGTCCAAGGAGGAATAGAAAAGCAACTGGAATCACTCAACAGAGGAACGTCCACTGGACCCGACGGGATACCAATTCGATTCTACACAGAGTACGCGACAGAACCTCCTAACAGCCGTGTACCGCAAGTCTCTAGAGGAACGGAGGGTTCCAAATGATTGGAAAAGAGCACAGGTAGTCCCGGGCTTGAAGAAGGGTCGTCGAGCAGATGCGCAAAACTATAGGCCCTATATCTGTGACGTCGATCGGTTGTAGAATTTGAGAACATGTTTTATGCTCGAGTAGTAGCATGTCGTTTTTTGGAAACCCAGTGTCTACTATGTAGGAATCAACATGGATTCCGGAAACAGCGATCGTGTGAGACCCAACGCGCTTTATTTGTTCATGGGACCCAGAAAATATTAGATACAGGCTCCCAGGTAGATGCCATTTTGGTTGACATCCGGAAGGAGGGCGTTCGATACAGTTCCGCACTGTCGCCTGATAAACAAAGTAAGTGTCTGCAGAATGTCGGACCAAGTGTGTGGCTGGACTGAAGAGATTGTAGCAAACAGAACACAGCATGTTGTGTTATCAATGGAGAGACGTCTACAGACGTTAAAGTAACCTCTGGCGTGCCACAGGGGAGTGTTATGGGACCCATTGCTCTTCACACACAATGTATATAAATGACCTAGTAGATAGTGTCGGACGTTGCATGCGTCTTTTCGCGGATGATGCTGTAGTATACAGAGAAGTTGCAGCGAAAAATGCAGGACGATCTGCAGCGGATAGGCACGTGGTGCAGGGAGTGGCAACTGTCCCTTAACATGTATTGCGAATAATATAGAAAGAAGGACCCTTTATTGTATGATTGAGTATATGATAGCGGGACAAACACTGGTAGCAGTTACGTCTGTAAAATATCTGGGAGTATGCGTGCGGAGTGATTGGGAGTGGGATGATCATCATATTAAAAAAAAAAAACAAAAAAAAACAAACAAAAGTAATTGTTGGTAAGGCGGGTACCAGGTTGCGATTTATTGGGAGAATGCGTAGCAAATGTCGTCCATCAACAAAGGAGGAGGTGGCTTACAAAACACCCGTTCGTTCGACCTATACGTGCGTGTTGCCCATCAGTGTGGGATCCGTACCAGGTCGCGTTGACGGAGGCGACGGAGACGATCCAACGTTTCGTCGCAGGGTCATTTGGTAACCGTGATAGCGTTACGGAGATGTTTAACAAACCCACGCGGCAGACTCTGCAATAGAGGCGCTCTGCATCGCGGTGTAGCTTGCTCGCCAGGTTTCGAGATATTGCGTTTCTGGATGGGGTATCGAATATATTGCGTATACCTCCCGAGGAGATCACGAATGGATGTGGTTAGAGAGATTCGAGCGCGCACGGAGGCGTTTTTTTTTTTTTTGCAGACTGTCGTTTCGTCCCGCGAACCATACGCGACTGGAACAGCAAAGGGAGGTAAATGACATTGGCACGTGAAGTGCCCTCCGCCACACACCGTTGGGTGGCTTGCGGAGTCTAAATGTTAGAGGTCGGCTGTCGGTGTGTGCTTTTGATGAAGGCAGATTCGGTGCGTCTGTAGTTGCGGATGGCGGTTAGCCACCCTCGCTGAAAGCGGCGAGGGGCGGCGGCGCCTCGGTTGGCCGGTGCCCATGTTGCGCAGGCGGCGCTCGTTTTTGTTTTGCGGCGGGCAATGTTGTGAGAAACGGGCGCGAATGTTGGCGGGCGAGGTGGCCCGACGGCCGCGGGCCGATCGGGAAACTGTGGGAGGGCGATGGGGCGGCGGAGGTGCGTTTGCACGGCCGTCATCGCCGCACGCCTCCGCTTGTGTGGCTGTGGCGGCGGCCGCGCTGGCCGGGCTGGCGCGGCGACGGTGCGCCAGTTTTGCCGAAGGTTTGGCCATTGTGGCGGGTCGTCGGCTGGGGCTGTGGGGGCGGCATTTGGGCGGGGGCGGCGATTCTCGGCGGGCCGAGCCAGGCTGTGGCGCGCGGTAGCTGCAGTTTGGCCGTGGTTTGCGGCGCTGCCGTGGCGACTGGTTGGCGACTGTGGTGTGGCCGTGTGTAGCCCCATCCTCGGTGGTTTGAATGGCGCGGGTGGTTGCGGCGCAGGTTTGGGGCTGGTCCGCACAGGCTGTCGGACGTTGGGCGGTAGCAAGCGCGGGAGGCGCGGCGCGGCGGCGCGCAGAGTGGCGGCCGCTCTCTCGGCCGTCCGCGCCCGCCCGCGACACTGGCCGGGCCTGGCGGCGCGGCGGCTATTCTCTGCCGTGCTTGCCGCCTTGCCGCTCTCTCTCGCTGTTCTGTTGTTGTGTGTACGCGCGTCGTCCGTCGAAATAATGGCAGATCAGGCGGCTACGAACGAGACTGCTGCGGCACCCGCCGCCACCGGCACGACGAAGAAGGCCAAGTCTGCGGCGTCTGCGAAGAAGCCGCGCGCCAAGCCTGCGCACCCGCGCACCTCTGAGATGGTGACGGCCGCCATCAAGAGTCTGAAGGAGCGCGGCGGCTCGTCGCTGCAGGCGATCAAGAAGTACATTGCCGCGCACTACAAGCTGGACGCGGAGAAGCTGGCGCCCTTTATCAAGAAGTACCTCAAGTCGGCCGTCGTGGCTGGCGAGCTGGTGCAGACGAAGGGGAAGGGCGCGTCCGGCTCTTTCAAGCTTGCCGGCGCCGGCGGCGGGGCGGCCGAGGGCGGCAAGGCTCGTGCCGGCGGTGCGAAGAAGAAGCGCGCCGCTCCGGCCAGCAAGGAGAAGAAGGGCGGCCGCGCGGCCGGCGCAAAGAAGGCTGGTGGCGTGAAGGCGGCGACCGGTCGGAAGGCGGGCGCCGCCAAGAAGGCGTCTGCGGCGTCGGCGGCTCCCGCGGGTGCGAAGAAGGCGGCTGCGGCCAAGCCGGCCAAGGCCAAGTCGCCGTCGAAGGCGAAGAAGGCCGCCAAGGTTCCGACGAAGAAGCCGAAGGCGCCGCGCCCGAAGAAGGCGACGACGCCGTCTAAGGCGAAGGCGTCGCCCAAGAAGAAGAAGTAAAGTAGTAAAGTTAAAGAAAGGCAAGGGAGAGGGGTTGGCGCTTGACGCCGTCGTCCCCCACCGCCCTCCCCCGCGTCGTCTTAGTGGCGCGCGATGGCACGGCTGCGGCTGTCGCGCGGCCCAAAACGGCCCTTCTCAGGGCCATCAAAGGACGTCGGGAAGGCGTTGATTGTCGTGCATGCGCCGGTGTGGTTGGTTGGTTGGTTGTGTGTGACCCTTGTGGGTACTGTTTGCGTGCCGTGGTGGTTGGATTGTGGTGCCGGTGGCGGTAGGCGGCGGCGCGCGGTAGCGGAGCGGTTGTGGCCGTTTGTTGGTCTTTTTATTTTATTTTATTTGTTTTTTTTCTTTTTTTGTTTTTGTTGTTGTTGTTGTTGTAGTTGTTTTGTTTTGCGGCGGCCGACGTTTGGTTGCTCATGTATGTTTCTGGAGACTCTTGTTTGTTTGTGTGTTTGCTTGCTTTGCGGATGTCGTGTCTTTTGTGTGTGTGTTGTGTCTCTCTCTCTCTCTCTCTCTTTGAAAGCGGCGGGGGGACGTGAGACGTGGCAGTGGCCGGCGGGAATTGGGAAGGCGCGGTGGCGTTGACGTTGTAGTGTAGCGTAGCGTGCGCGCGCCTCGGAGACGGCGGCGGCCAGCCACCCGTGGTGTGTGGTGACGTCGTCCGGCTGTTGTGTGTGTGTATTGTGAGGGATGGGAGTGACGTCGATTGTTGGCGAGAGCGGCTGTGGACGGGAGGGGAATTGGTTGTTGTTGTTTTGCGGGGCGGCAAGACCGACAAAAGTTTTGCTCGCGACGGAGAGATGTTAGTGGCCCTGAAAAGGGCCGTTTTTGTTGGGCGGGCGCGCGTGCGCGGCGCGGTTTCTAGGCGCGCTCGCCGCGGATGCGGCGCGCGAGCTGGATGTCCTTGGGCATGATGGTGACGCGCTTGGCGTGGATTGCGCACAGGTTGGTGTCTTCGAAGAGGCCGACGAGGTAGGCCTCGCTGGCCTCCTGCAGGGCCATGACTGCGGAGCTCTGGAAGCGCAGGTCGGTCTTGAAGTCCTGGGCGATCTCGCGCACTAGGCGCTGGAACGGCAGCTTGCGGATGAGCAGCTCTGTGCTCTTCTGGTAGCGCCTGATTTCCCGCAGGGCGACGGTGCCCGGCCTGTAGCGGTGGGGCTTCTTGACGCCGCCGGTGGCGGGCGCGCTCTTCCTCGCCGCCTTGGTGGCGAGCTGTTTGCGCGGCGCCTTTCCGCCGGTGGACTTGCGGGCCGTTTGCTTTGTGCGGGCCATAGCGGTTAGCGGCGTGGAGGTGCGTGCGGTACACGAAGCGTCCGGTGCTGCCTTGACAACGGGCCCGCGCGGCCCCGCGCCGCGCTTATATGCCCTCGGTGCGCGTGGTGGGGGGAGGGCGGGCCAGAGTCTATATAGGGGGGCGGCGGCAGAGAGCTCGCACCGTAGCCGACTCGCTAGCGCCGGGTGAGGAGCTGGCGCTTGTGTTTTTTCGCTTGCTTGCTTTGAGGAGGAGGAAGGAAGAAGAATGACAGGCCGCGGCAAGGGAGGAAAGGGGCTGGGCAAGGGTGGCGCCAAGCGGCACCGCAAGGTGTTGCGCGACAACATCCAGGGCATCACGAAGCCCGCCATCCGCCGCCTGGCTCGCAGGGGCGGCGTGAAGCGCATCTCTGGTCTGATCTACGAGGAGACCCGCGGAGTGCTGAAGGTGTTCCTGGAGAACGTGATCCGCGACGCGGTGACGTACACTGAGCACGCCAAGCGCAAGACTGTGACGGCCATGGACGTGGTGTACGCCCTGAAGAGGCAGGGGCGCACCCTGTACGGTTTCGGCGGTTAGGCAGGCAGGCAGCCAGCCAGCCAGCCAGCCGGTGTGCTGTGCTGCGTTGTGGCCTTCCCGCGGCCGTGCCGTGCCCGTGCTTGGTGGGAGAGACGAAAACGGCCCTTTTCAGGGCCACCACACTGTTCGGAGATTGAAAAGTGCGAAAGAGTCTGTGTTGCCTGTGCGTGTTGTTGTTGTTGTTGTTGCTGCTGCGCGTGCGTTAGTTTTTGAGTTTGACGCGATGGGCGCGGCTGAGTCCAGTGTGTGCGTGGTTTGTTGTTTGTTTGTGGCGTGGGCATAGGCGGGCGGGCCGGATCGATCGATCGATCGGATCAGCTGTTTGGTTTTTTTGTCTGTGCCACGCGCGCCCCTTTAATTGAAACATTATAATGCTAACAATGATCATCACATTATCGGTGTATCGATGTCGTTGTCGTTTGGAACGCGACTCTGTGCGTGCGCGGAGGGGTGCAGAAACAAAAAAGACAAAAAGAGAGAAACGACAAAATGTGTGCGCGTTCGGCCACACGGGCTGTGGACAAGATGGCGGACGTGCGCCGGCGCTGGCTGTGCAATGTATGTATGTGGACGTGTTGTGTAAAGTGCGGCGAGCACGGACGACGGAAACTTTGCTTTGGACGTAGGTTTGTGTGGTGGCCCTGAAAAGGGCCGATTGTTGTGAGCCGAGCCGGCAAGGCAAAGGCAGGCGCGTTTGCGTGCAGGGAGCACGCAAGCGCAGCGCCGCGCTCTCTGTTTAGGCCTTCTTCTCGGTCTTCTTTGGCAGCAGGACGGCCTGGATGTTGGGCAGGACACCACCCTGTGCGATGGTGACGCCCGACAAGAGCTTGTTGAGCTCCTCGTCGTTGCGGATGGCGAGCTGCAGGTGGCGCGGGATGATGCGCGTCTTCTTGTTGTCGCGGGCCGCGTTTCCGGCCAGCTCGAGCACCTCAGCCGCGAGGTACTCCATGACGGCGGCGAGGTAGACGGGCGCCCCGGCGCCGACGCGCTCGGCGTAGTTTCCCTTGCGCAGGAGGCGGTGGATTCTGCCGACCGGGAACTGGAGCCCAGCCCTGCTTGAGCGGGACTTTGACTTGCCCTTGACTTTGCCTCCCTTTCCGCGTCCGGACATGGCGTTTGGCTAGTTGAAACACGTAACGTAACGGTGCGAGCCGCAGCGAGTCGAGCAGCGGAGTGCGTGGCGGCGGGACTGACTGCTCACTCTAATTTCTTCCTCTGTCTTCAGAGGTTGTGTTCTGAGAAGGTTTTTGTCCCATTCGGACATTTCCTTCAATTTTCTGGGGGGTTTGTTGGATGTGCTTGTCTTTTTGTTTGTTCTTTTCTTTAGAGTGCTTGTGGATTCTTTTCTGTCACTTTATTAGTAACGGTCATTTTTTTTAATATTTATTTTTTTTTTCTCTTTTAGTTATGCGAGGAGTATTGCTTTTGGTCTTTTATACCGGTCTGGTACGTTGTTGTACCGACCAAGTGAGTTTATGAGGTCGTTTGGCGATCTTTCCGCGTTGGCGTAGAACTGCTCCGCCAGGGTTCGGAATCTCGTGTTTAATTTTTCGATGTCTGCCGCTATGTGGAGGTCTTCCGTCGGGAATCGCGGCGGTGTGTGTAGCGCTCTTCTGAGCGCTCTGTTCTGAATCTTTTGTAGCCGTTCTACCGTCGATCTAGCAGCGTAACCCCATACGGGGCACGCATACTCCAGTATCGGTCTAATTAGACTTCGATAGACGGCTACTCCTGTGCTTGGGTCAAGGGAACTTGTACTGTTTAGTATTGGGTAGAGGATCTGCATCCTGCCTAGGGCCTTTTTGCGAACCTCCTCGATGTGGCACTTCCAAGTCAGGCGCTTGTCTAGTGTCACACCGAGGTACCTCGCAGTGTTTCTCCAGGGGAGGTTTTGGCCCTGCAGGTGCAGCATTTGGTAGGGTCTTCTGGGGGGGCGAAGTTTACCGAGACGTCTAGTCATTAGCATGGCTTGGGTCTTCTCAGAGTTTAGTGAGATTCGCCATTGTTTGGCCCATTCGTCTGTCTTATTTAGGGCGGTTTGGAGACGTCTCGTGACCAGGTTCCTGTTTGTTGAGCAGGAGAAGAATGCGGTGTCGTCAGCATACTGTGCTGTTTGTACGTGTTGGGTGGTTGGTATATCCGCAGTGTAGAGACTGTACAGGGTTGGACCAAGAACCGAACCCTGTGGTACCCCTGCATGTATTCTTCTCCTGCTTGACAGTGATGTTTCTACCTTTACAGAGAATGTCCTACCGGAGAGATAGCTTTTTATAAGTTTCACAATCTTTCCGGGGAAGCCCTGGGTGTACATTTTATGGAGAAGCCCGGTGTGCCAGACTGAATCAAAGGCTTTTGCCACGTCTAGTAGGACGATCCCGCAATAGCCTTTGCGGTTGAAGCTTTCTGTGGCTGCTTCTACCACCCTCATTATTTGTTGGGGGGCCGAATGTTGTGGGCGGAACCCAAACTGGAATTTGGGCAGGATTTGCTCTCTTCTGATGTGATCCTGTATCGGTACTAGGAGGAGACGCTCGTATAGTTTACTGAGGGTAGGCAGTAGACTAATTGGTCTGTAGTGTTGCGGGAACACCGGGTCTTTTCCAGGTTTTGCGATCGAGACTACTTCAGCGTGTTTCCACTGTGTCGGGAATTTTAGCGATCGCGTAATTTCGTTTAGGATATCTGCTAAGTGTGTTATTGCCATGGGCGGGATATGTTTTAATAGTTCGTTGGTGAGCTGGTCGTGGCCTGGTGCCTTTCTTGTTGGCAGCGATTTGATGACACTAGCCACATCTTCAGAACTGAAGTGCGGCGTGTATTCATCGTCGTCGTCTGCCTCTAAAAAGGTGGCCAGTTGTCTGCGGACGATTGCGACGTGTTCTCTGTCCTGTACCTCTGCTGGCGTAAATTGTTTTTCGAACACGTCTGCTAGTGCATTTGCTTTGTCTTCGGTGCTGAATTGCAGTCCACGTTCACCATGCAGAGGGGGCATTTTTGCGCGTCTTCTCGTGAACTGCTTCGTGGCTTGCCACAAGCTGTGGTCATCTAGTTTGAGAGTTGATAGTCGTTCTGACCATTGCTGGTTGCGATACTCAGTGAGTGCAACTTTCAACTCTCGTTGTAGTCTGTTGAGCAGCCTCCTCGTGTTTTTGTTCCTAGTAAGTTTCCATTCTTTGGCGATCCTGTTTTTGTGTCTGATTTGGGCAAGCAGGTGCTGAGGGAGCTGCCTGGAGCGGGGGGCTCCCGCTGGCGCAGGTGTTGCTTCCTCAGCTGCTTGCAGGATCGCTTTAGTGAAGTCTTCCAGCGCTTGTTCAGCAGTCTCTGCTGTTGGAGGCGGGGCTTGGGCAAGTTCAGCAGCTATTCCGTTGCTGAACTGTTCCCAGTTTGTTCGTTTGTAAGTTGTGGTGCGCTGTGGGAGCGAGAGCCATTCTCCCATGTCGACCTCTAGGATAACTGGATTGTGGTCTGAAGACATCCTGTTTATCGAATTGGCAGACACAAAACCCGTAACGTGTTTCGTGAGTGCGATGTCGAGGACGTCCGCCCTGTTTCCGTTGTTTGGGAAATGGGTGGGCTCCACGGGGCCCCATACCTGAAACTGGTGGATGCGCGCGAGTCGTTGCAGTTGTCGACCAGCTCTGTTGCTTACTCGTGAGTGCCAGTCTGCGTGCTTGGCATTGAGGTCTCCTCCTATTAGGAGCTTGCCTCTTATTCTCCCTAGTGCAGCTATGTCCTCTTCTTCTAACGTTTGGGAAGGGGGGCGGTAGGCTGCAACGACTGTGAGGGGCCCTGTTACAGTGGCAATTTCTATTGCGACTGTTTCAATTTGGCGAGTTGCTGGTGGGTACACTTGGTGGTGTCTAATACCTCGTTTGACATATACTGCAACCCCGCCTCCTGCGGTAGGCCGATCGCGTCTGTAGCAGTTGTAGTTAGCTACAGATGCTCTTACACCTGGCTTCAGGTGTGTTTCGGCCACTAAGCATATGTCAATGTCTTCCTCTTTTATGAATTCCCTGAATTCGAGGGCTTGCTGGAATAGACCGTTTGCGTTGAAGACGCACATTTTTAGACCTTGTATGTTAGGTCGTCTATCCATGTCGAGGGTTTGGGTTTCCTGATGTCATCGCCGATGAGGGCGCCTGCTTTGCTGCCGATGAGTGTTCGGCGGGGTGTTGAGTCATTGTGGCCAAAATGTTTGCCAGTTGATTCACCTGAGCCTGAAGGGCCTTTACTGTTGCTGCCAGTTGTTCCACCGAGACGTTCTGTGTCGTGTCACGCAGACTGGGCTCTAGTGAGTAGGGGGGGGCTTCCCTAGGCGATTCTCCGTTGACAGGAACCTGGTTGTGTGGAGGAGGGCGAGGTGGGGCACTGACCGTTGACGAGTATGTCCGTGATTGAAATACCCTTGACGCTGTGGGTCTTGGATATCGGCTTGGTGGTGGTGGAGGTGGTGGAGGTGCGGCGCGAAGCTTAGCCCCTGTTGTCTGTGGGTGCTTTCCCCTTAGGCGGTCCCTAGCTTTACGGAATTCCGGGCACCCCAGGTAGCTGGCAGGATGCGCGCCAGCACAATTGCAGCACTTCTCCTTGCCCTCCCCCTGCGGTACCGGGCATTCCTCGTACTTGTGCTTTTCGCCGCACCTAACACACCTCATTGGCATGTCACAGTCCCTAGCCATGTGCCCCACTTTTTGGCAATTAAAACATCGCCCTGGGCCCGATCTTTTTTTCAGCTTCTCTGGAGTGACTGTTACCCTCATTATCATTTTCACCTCCCATATCTTCCTATTTTGGGCAGAGTCGGGTAAGGTGACTGTGTGCAGTGGCCACGGTCTTCTCGGGTTTGTCTTGACGACCGAGCTCACTTCGAAACCCTCCCTTTCCAGGTAACTTTTTATGTCCCCAGTGTCTGTCTTGTGTGGCATGCCCCGGAATACTATTTTTATAGGTTTTTTGGCAGCTATGGGGAAGGTATAGAAGTGGGTTTCCTTCTCTTTTAACATGGCCTTCACCGCTTTGTAGTCGTCAACTGTCTTTAGTGTGATCTTGAGTTGGTCCTCCCCGGTTGTTTTTGCGGTGAATTTGTTTTCTCCGAGTGTTGCATTGATGTTGTCATACAACTCGGAGTACGACTTCTCGTAGTGGATTATAAGAGGAGGGATCCGAAAGCGGCGGGACTAGACTACTGCATTTGTGCTGTCCTCGCTTTCGAGGAGAGCGTATGTGATGGAGGGTATTGTCCTCTGGGACATTTCCTCCTCTATGCTTTGTCGGTAGTTTGTCTTTGCTGTGTGGTATGTCATTTTAAGGTGCAGTGTGTTTATTGTTTCTATGCTGCCTTATAGGCTGTCTTAGCTTGTTACTATGGTTTTTGGTCGTCTGTGTCTGTCAAGTGTTGAGTCGTACTGTCCCAAGTTTTTGATAAGTCTGTTGTCTGATCTGGCCGTGTTTTCGTAGAAACTTTCGGCCTGGTCTTTGAAGCGCTCGTGGAGCGTAGGTAGTCCCGCTGCCTCGTGGAGGTCAGCAGTGGGGAAGCGGAAGGGAAGGTGTAATGCCCTTTTAAGCGCTCGGTTTTGCACAGACTGGAGTTTGCGAAGATGCCAGTGTGACGCGTATCCCCAGACAGGGCAAGCGTACTCCATAATCGGTCGAATGAGTGAACAGTACGTTCTCACTCCTATGTCAGCCGCTAGGGTGCTGCGAGTGTTTAGGATAGGATACAACATTTGCATCCTACCACTGGCTTTGCGGCGCAAGTCCTCGATGTGAGCCCGCCAGGTGAGCCTGGTGTCGAGAGTGACTCCAAGATACCTGGCGGTGCGTCGCCATGGGAGTTCTTGGCCGTTCAGCTTGAGCAGTAGCGGCTGACGGGCTGGAGCCCGCTTGCCCAGTTTCCGGGTGATCATTATGGCTTGAGTTTTGGTCTCATTGAGTGTGATGCGCCATTTTTTAGCCCAGCGGCCGGTCTCGTCCAGCGCTGTTTGCAATCTTCGCGTAACCCTGTCTCTGTTCGGGTTACGCGTGAAGAACGCTGTGTCGTCGGCGTACTGGGCAGCGTGCACCAACGGTACGGTCGGGAGGTCGGCAGTGTACAGGTTGTACAGTACCGGGCCCAGTACCGACCCCTGGGGCACGCCCGCCCTGATGCGCCGTTTTGTGGAAAGCGACGACTCGATCCTAACGGAGAAAGTCCTTTGGGAGAGATAGCTCGCGAGTAGCTTCACTATCGGTCCTGGGAAGCCTTGGGAGAATAGCTTGTAGAGAAGCCCGGTGTGCCAGACAGAGTCAAAGGCAGCGGCTACGTCAAGTAGCACTACCCCGCAGTAACTTTTACGATTGAAGCTTTCGGTAGCTGCTTCGACGACCCTCATTAGTTGCTGGGGCGCGGAGTGTTCCTGCCTGAAACCGAACTGAAAGTCAGGCAGGATTTGTTGCGTTTTGATGTGGTCGAGAATGGGAATAAGTAGCAGGCGTTCGTAAATTTTGCTAAGGGTTGGCAAAAGGCTGATTGGTCGGTGGTTCTGCGGGATAACCGGGTCTTTACCGGGTTTCGCGATCGCGACGACTTCTGCGTGTTTCCAGCACCTTGGAAACTTGCGGGAACGCGTGATCTCATTGAAGATGTTTGCGATGTGGGCTACGGCAGGGGGTGGGAGGTGCTTCACTACTACGTTATTGAGCTGGTCGTGGCCTGGGGCTCTTTTGTTGTGTAGCGACCTGATTACTCTGTTCACGTCGTCGGGTGTGAAGAGCGGTGTGTTTTCTTCGTCGTCGTCGGCGTCGTCCGCCGCGAGGAATGTGGCGAGCTGACGTCGAACGACGGCTTCGTGGTCCCTGTCCTGCGCCTCTGCGGGGCGGAACTGTTTTTCAAAGGCATCTGCCAGGGCATTTGCCTTATCTGTGGTGCTAAAGACAAGTCCGCGCTCACCGTGCAGAGGTGGCAGTCTGGCGCGTCTTTTGGTGATCTGTTTGGTCGCCTGCCAGAGGCTATTGTCGTCCACGCGGAGGGCTGAAAGCCGCGCCGACCATTGCTGGTTGCGGTGCTCAGTGAGTGCCACCTTCAGCTCTCTTTGTAGGCGGTTCAGTAGCCTCCTAGTTACGGGGTTCTTTGTGAGCTTCCACTCTTTGGCGATCCTATTTTTGTTTCTAATTTGAGCAAGCAGGTGCGGCGGGAGTTGCTTAGCAGGGGGAGGGCCGTCCGGTGGCCGTGGTGTGGCATCCTTTGCTGCTTGCAGGATCGTGCTGGTGAGATCTTTAAGCGCCTGTTCTGCAGAATCTGCAGTTGGAGGCGGGGCCTGGGCAATTGCTGAAGTTACGTCAACTTTGAATTGCTCCCAGTTAGTGCGCTTGTACGAGATGTGTTGTTGCTGGAGAGGTACCCAGTCTCCTATGTCAACCTCGAGAATCACGGGATTGTGATCGGAGGACATTCGATTGACCGAATGCGCGGTCACAAATCCCGTGATTCTTTTGGTGAGCGCTATGTCGAGGACGTCCGCCCTCCCCCCGTTTCGGGGGAAGTGGGTGGGCTCCTCTGGACCCCATATGTGAAAGTGTTGGGTGCGCGCGAGTCGTTGCAGTTGACGACCAGCTCTGTTTGAGTTTCGCGAGTGCCAGTCTGCGTGCTTGGCATTCAGGTCACCGCCAATGAGGAGTTTTCCTCTGATTTGGCCTAGGGCTGCTATGTCGTCCTCTTCCAGAGCGTAGGAGGGAGGGCGATATGCTGCAACGACAGTGAGGGGCCCTGTGACAGTGGCAATCTCTATTGCCACTGTTTCTATTTGCCTAGTTGCTGGTGGGTGGACCTGATAATGGGGTATTCCGCGTTTGACGTATGTTGCTACCCCGCCTCCAGCGGTGGGCCGGTCGGTCCTATAGCAGTTGTAGTTGGGTACCGACACCCTTACGCCCGGTTTTAGGTGTGTCTCGGCCACCATACATACGTCTATGTTTTCGTCACGTAGGAACTCGCGGAACTCATTGTTTTGTCCGACGATGCCGTTGGCGTTGAAGACGCACATTCTGAGTCCTTGGATGTGGGGTCGTCTATCCATCACTGGGGGGAGGATTTCTCTGCTGTAGTCGCATTGTTATGCGACCCTTGGAGCACCAAATTAATGGCGGTTAGAATTTGGGCGTTCTGTTGCCTGATTTCGTGGAGCAGTTGCGTTAGGAGGCCTAACGTTTGCTCCACGACACCAGACGGCCGTAGGGCATTTGCACTCTCTTCAGAAGTGCTGGGCTGAGGGCCTTGTGACAGGCACTCAACTGCCTCTACTGGCTGCAGACTGGCCTTTTGAGTTTGAGGGGAGGAGGCTTCCCTGGACGTTTCTCCGTTAGCGGGGAACGGCTGCTGGGCTGAGTGTAAAGTTGGAGTCGTTTGTTGACTCCTGTCAGTGCCTGCCACGGTCGCGTAGCTTGCGCTACCTCGCGGTCTCGACCGGGTTGTTGTCGGTCGTGTTTGGTGCGGTTGCGGGTTGGCCGGCGCTCTCAAGATCGTAGAGCTGGCGCCACGGTTGGGTTTCTGTGTGGCGGGGGGCTTGGTGCCTTGTGCGCGTAGGCGGTACTCCTTTTGTACACGGCAGCCTTGGTAGAAGGCGCCGTGTCCAGATTCGCCGCATAGGGCACACTTGCTCTTCGGATCACCTCTCTCTAAGGAGCACTCGGATGTGGGGTGCCCTTCTGCGCATTTCATGCACCGGGTTGGCATGTCGCAGTGTTTGGCAACGTGCCCTAATCCCTGGCAGTTGTAGCACTGCACGTTGCCACTTTTCCTGCGCAGCGGTTCGATGGTGACCGGCACTGACAGGACGTGTGTAATTTGTTTTAGCCTGTTTTGAGGGGTGTCAGGCAAGTTGACTTGGTACAGTGGCCATTTGTTGCCACTGTATACTTCTCGCATGTGGGTGACGCCATTAACTTCGTAGCCCTGCCTCTGCAGGTCCTTCCTAATGGCGTCGGTGCCCACTTTGCGGGGTAAGTCCCTGATTACTAGCTTCATCAGCCGTTGTTTGGCTGTGGGGAAGGTGTAATGGGGGACTTTGTGTTCAGAGAGCAGGGCCTTCACGGCGGTGTAATCGTCCAGCTCTCTGAACATAAGTTTAATTTTGTCCCCTCCGGCGGACTTTGCAGTAAACTGCTTCTCGCCTAAGCAGCTACTGACGAGGGAGTGAAGCTCCTCGTAATTTTTGCTGAATTCAGCGATTATGGGGGGGAGTCGGTGTCTTGGTGTGTGTGTGGGTTGTGGCGCATCACCACTCACGGGTACTGCTTCGTCCTCGTCAGACAGCGGCAAGAACTTATTGCTTGTAGAAGCAATGCCTCTTGCCTGCTGGGTGACGGGTAGGCGGGCGGTTTTCCGCGCTTTCTGAAAACCGTCGCCCTCGGTGCCTGATGTCTGGGGCTCGGTAGTGTCTGCGGGGGTGGGTTCCCGGGATTCGTCGATGACGAGGGGGCGGTCTGTCTCGTCCCCGCTCCCTGAGGGGGAGGGAGTACGTGCCTTGGTGGTTGGCGGTGGGATTGATGTTGCTTTCTTAGGTGGTTTCCGCCTGACGGTGGTTTTGTGCTTTCTGGCACTTTTTACCACGTCTTTGATGCGCTTGGACGGGGCAGATGGATGTTGTGTCTTGGTTTGTTCGGGAGGAGAGGGTTTAGGTGCGGGAGCGGTCTTTTTGGGTTGGGCATTGGGTGTGGGTTTGGGGAGGATGCTGACTGGGAGATGCCTTCTTTGTGCTGGGGTAAGGTGCTGCGCCAGCGCTTGTGCCTGCCCTGTGGAAATCATCAGGGTGGCCATGGACATCCTACCGCTGGTTGGTGGAAGAGACGAACTCCTTTTCGTCGTGTATTCCCCGTTTGCATGCCGCACGCAGGTAAGGGAGGCAAAGTCAATGGCTGCCGTGGGACTACCAGTTGCCGCCTTTGTTGCCGACACCGTTAGGTTTCCGGCGGCAGAACCTGGTCCTATCACACTAACAGGCGCGGGACACTGGCCAGAGGCCAGGCCCTGACCTGCGAATGCCCTAACGCTCGGGGGAGCAGAGCTATTCTCTGCGGCAGCTGAGGCGCTCGAGCCAGCCGGAAAAGCGGCCGGCGGAAACAAAGAGACGGCGTCGTTGCCGCCAGCAGCGGGCTGCTGGGGCCCCAAGGCGCTGCTGCAACTCGACATCGCAATCGACGATTCGCTCGACATCGACATCGGCAATCTGCTGCGAGTGCTCGTTTACGCCTTAATAAAGACGCATCCGAAAACACCCCTGGTTTGTCACCCGTACAAGCGGGGGCCTATGGCTTCGCGTAACAGACTGACGGAGACTCGCTCAACGCCCGACTGCCGCTCGGCGAATGGGGTGGGGGTCCCTTTATGGGCTCGGGTGCGGCGGCCGGTTGCGCGCGCGCCCCATTGGTCGGCGGCCGCAACAGGGCGAGCTGGTAAAGGTGGGGTGTTGCGGTAGCGGCGGGTGCCACTGTGTGGGGAGACGCTGACTAGAGCGGAGCGCTTGCTGCTTGCTGTTGTACGTTCGAGATGCCGCCCAAGACTAGCGGGAAGGCCGCCAAGAAGGCTGGCAAGGCGCAGAAGAACATTTCGAAGGGCGACAAGAAGAAGAAGCGCAAGAGGAAGGAGAGCTATGCCATCTACATCTACAAGGTGCTGAAGCAGGTGCACCCCGACACGGGCATCTCGTCGAAGGCGATGAGCATCATGAACAGCTTCGTGAACGACATTTTCGAGCGCATTGCGGCCGAGGCGTCTCGCCTGGCGCACTACAACAAGCGCTCGACCATCACGTCCCGCGAGATCCAGACGGCTGTGCGGCTCTTGCTGCCTGGCGAGCTGGCCAAGCACGCCGTGAGCGAGGGCACGAAGGCGGTGACCAAGTACACGAGCTCCAAGTGAGGGGGTTAAGGCTCTAGGGAGCTCCCCTCCGTTGCGAGAGCGGCAAAACGGCCCTTTTCAGGGCCACCAAATTGCCTTTGCGGGAAGAGCGGAATTGTTGTTTGTGTGAGGCGGCGCATAGCTACCCGGTTTGGTTGGTTGCGAAGCAGCTGGTGGTGGTGGTGGTGGTGGTTATGCGTGCTCGCGAGTCGTGGCGTGGTTGGTTGGTTGGTTGGTTGGTTGTTTGTCGACACACAGACAGGAGGTGTTGTCTGTGTCGCTGATTCCTTTCCTTTCTTTGTCTCTGTCTGCCCGGTTAGTCACGTGACTGCAATTGAAACCCCTCGCGATTGTTGGATGTCACCGTTAGGGCCGTCTGCGGGTTTGTTTGTTGTCACATCATACATACATGATGGCGAGGGTGAAATGTTGTGTTGCCGTCTACTATTCCCTTTGCTGTACGGCGTGGAGGTGTGTTGGTGACGTTTAAAAAAAAAAAAAAAAAAAAAAAAATGGACGTGTCTTTACTAGTCATTAAGAAGACGCAAGAATTGTACGGGCGGGTGGGGTAGGCGACACGCACGGTGGTGTACCCATTTATTTGGCCCTTGATTTTGATAGCCGTTTCTGCAGTTGATTTGAATGATTGATTGTTGTGCGCACGCACGCCGGTGTCGTCATTCAAGGTGCACGTGTGTTCGGTTCAGTGACGGTAGACGACGACGGCCGTTGTTTGTTGTTATGGGCGTACACGCGGTTGTCTGTGTCCCCCGGTGAAATGGCCGGTTTGTCGGTGATGTGATCCGATCCGGCGGCCCTGAGTAGCTGTCTATGGGCATCATGGCAACGTGTCGGTCTGAACACCCGTCTCACTGTGGCACCGTCGGCGCTGCGAACGGTGACGAAAGGCTGACTGTGATCGGTCGGATGTCATGTCTTGTCTGGGCAGAACGTGTGGAATGAGCAAAAAAAAAAAAAACTGTGGGGACGGAAACAATGGTGGAGGAGGGGAACGAAAATAATAAAACGAAACGAAACGAAGAAAAAGAAGAAGGAGAAGCAATCACCGGAAAACGAGACAGGGGAAAAACGGAGAGGCGCTGTCTAGAGCAACGGAACGTTCCCGTGCATTGCAGCCGCACTGACATGCGTTTACGGCGCGGCTGCAAGTGTCGGCCGTGGTGACGGCTGAATTGCATTGCCTTCCCGGATGCAACGTTCGCCCGATATGGCTCGGAGGAAGAATCTATGAGAGAGTGCCTTGCCCTTGCCGTTTCGTGTGCGGTGTAGCGAATGATGTGTGTGTGTGTGTAGTGGGGAATGGATGGTCGATAGCTGCCGTCACGGTCGAGATAACGCAGTCAAAGGTGTCGCGAAAAAGTGTGTTAGCCGTGGTTGGTTTGTGTGTTTGTTTTGTTTTTAAAGAGAAGGGACGAGAGAAAGAAGGTAGGTGGAGAGTGCGTTGCGTGTTGCGAACTGCGTCCGTGAATACGGCAGTATTTGGTGGTGGGCGTGCCCTTGCAGGTGGCCCGGAAGGCGTGTTCGTTTCGCGGTAGTGTGGACGGGTGAGGGGCACGCGTAACGCTGCGCTGCTGGCATATTCGGGAGATGGGAGGGGGCGAAAGGAGAAAGGAGACGCGGAGGGCGCGTGTGGGTGGTTCGCGCTGCGCTCGGCGGTTGTGTTTGTTTGTGCAACAAATGTGTTGCCGGGAGGGGGACCGTTGTTGTGGTGGTTGCGGTTGTAGCCTCCGACGCGGCTGGCAGTGAACAACGTGAGACGACGGATGCGTGGCTGGGGCGGCGCATGTCGCCGGTGCCATGCCTTTAGAGCCGCGTGGTCGGGGTGTGCGCACCGCGTGTCGTGTTGCGAGACATCACATGTGCTGCTGCGCACCGGTGGCGTGGCGTGGCGTGGCGTGGGGGCGAGGAGAGCGAGCCGCGCCAGTACCGCGCGGTGTGCTTGTGCGCCGGAGAATGGCACACTGCGCCTGCCCGTTGAGGAGGCTGATGGCCGTGGTGTGGTGGAAATGGAGCGCGTCGGACGTGTACCAATGAGAAAGAGAAACAAAGCAAGCAACCACGAACGAAAGGTGGAGGGCGGCATTGTGTCACATGTGGCGGTGGGGAAAAACGAAAAAAAAAACAAAAAACAAAAAACAAAGACGTTAAGAAAGAGGAGAAACAACAAAGACAATGAGTCGTGCGTTCGCGAGGGGGGTGGGTGTGCGTGCGTAACGCCGGTACGCGCAGTGCGGAGCCCAACGGCTGTGTCGTCGGCCGAATGGGTGCGGGAATAGAGGCCGCGTCGGCACGGAGAAGGAAGGACGCACGCGCGCTGCGGCGTTGGCGCGGTTTGCGGCTGGCGCCTTTGGTGGCAACGGCCAGGACAAGCAGCGGTGTATGGTGTTGTGCGGGGCGGACAGGGGCGGCGGTGGTGGACGGGGAGGAGGCGGTGGCGTGTGTGGTACGGCGAAAACGGGACGGACGGCCGGCGGATGTTGAGAGGCGCCGCCCGCGCACGCACGCAGACACACAGAAGGGAAGAGCGAGAAAGGAACAAATGGAGGGGGCGAATGTGGAGGTGCGGGGAGGGGGAGGCGGTGGTGTTTGTGGGCATGTGGTGGGAGAGAAGGGCGGGGGCGGAAGGACAGCAGAGGCGCGAGGCGACAGCCTGTGCTTGTTGCTTGCTTGCGTCTTTTTGTTTTTTTATTTTGTTTTTATCCTTTGGTCGCCTTGGAGCCTGTCGGTCCCGTCCGTGTGTGGCCACGCTGTGGGTGCGTGTATGTTTGTACGTTTCGTTTTTTGTCTTCTTCTGCAGCAGAGGCGGCCAGCAAATGCGTGCGGTTGGATGGATGGGCGGCCACGGCACGGCACGGCACCGCACCTGTGCCCAAGGAGGAGACGCTGGCGGCGGGCCACCCTCGGATGCGGCCGGCCGGGGCTGTGTGCGCCGCTGCAACAACAACGAGTAAACAAGACGAAGACGAAGCGGATGGCTGGTGAGTGCATTTCGGCGGTAGACAAGGCAGTGTGTGATGTGGCGTTGTGACGGGGGGGGGGTTTGCTCACGCGGCCTCGTTGTGTTGATGCGCAGGAAGACGAGATGCGGGCAGACGCGTACAGAGAGACGAGCCCGGTCTGCAGCAGGATGTGTGGCGCGCCGAGTGCAGAGCAGCGCGCGCCGGCTGGGCTGGGTTCGGCTGGGCCCGCCCGGCGGCGGGCCGCGCCGTTGTCGCGGACGTGAGCGCCCCCTGGCGGGTGATCGGAGGCGGCGCGGTGGACGTGTGGCTGGTTGGCAGTGCACATTGCGAGTGGCTGGCTGGCTGGCTGGCTGGCGGGCGGGCGGTCGGCGGCGGCGGCGAGAAGAGAGAGGAGGTATGTGTTGCGGGCGCCTTTGCTGCGCTGCGTCGTTGCGTGCCTGGGCGTGCGCCTGTCGACTGTGTGTGACTGTGTTGGGCGTTGTGCCACGTACGTGTGCTCGGCCGAAGGCAGGCGTCGGAAAGAAGAGGGCGAAGGGCAGGAAAGTGGGTCGGTGTGCGTGCGTAGCCCGTGATGTGATGATGTCACGTCACGTCATGTGTTTGCGAAGCGGCTGCCGAGAGGTGTGTGGTAGCGAGCGGGAATGTGCGTTTGGTGGTTGCGGCGTGAGGTGAGGGTGGGAGAATATTGGGGCGGGCGGGCGGGCGGGCGGGCCGGCCGTTGTTGGTGGTTCCTCCTGTGGTTGTTTGTGCAGCTTTGATGGCAACGTGGAAGGACGCCGGTTTCGTGCCTTTGCGTGTGGTTGTCGACGGTGACTGGTTGGGGTGTGCGCCGATGCACGTGCCATGTCGTTAGTATGTTTGGGTCGTGAGTGTTGTTTTTGGCTGTGTTGTTGTGTACGGGAAGGGGGGGGGGGGGAGAGGAGGAGGCGGGTGGATAGTGCGTGCAGTAGTGTCGTTGCGACGGGCGCGTCGGGTGGAGCTGTGCGTAGTGGCGGAAAGGTGTAGGTTGCGGGAAGGGAGCCCGTCGTGTGTCGTGTCGGTGTCGTTGACGGGGTCGCGTGCGTGCGTTGTGAAATCGAGTGTGGCGGGAAAGGAGCAGTGTGCCGCTGGCGTCGTGGCCGTTAGCAGAGGCTGTGCTTGTCCGTTTGTTACCTGTTGGACGCTTGGTGCGAGTTGTTTGCTGCTGTTGTTGTTGTTATCGTTGTCGTTTGTCGCCCCCGTCTCGCGGGTTGTTTTTGTTTGTCGGCTGTGCTGTGTCGGCGAGCTGTTTTGCGGTGCGTGAATGTGTTGGTGCAAAAGTGGCGGCGTTATGGCTGCGCCCGCGACGAGCCGCGGGCGCGCCATTGATGATGTTCAAACACAGAGCGGCTGTGTGCAATGGGAGGCCTGCGTACGGGTAGCGGTGTTGTCGTACGTGCATCCGGCCCGGTGCGGAAAGCGCCGTTGCCGTTTGCCCCTTAGTTGCCAGCCATGTCGCGTGAGCGGCGGGTTGCCTCTGGTCGACGTGGTGCCTCGGGTTTGTGGTTTTTGGTGCCCTTTGGCCGGTGGGTGGTGTTTAATTTTGTTTTTGTGTGTGTGTGTGTTTTATATCTGCCTCCTGCTCGGTCTTGCGGCGGTTTGGTCGACGTCGTCTGTAGTTTTTGCGGCTTGCCGACGACCGACCGACCGACACACCTTTGAAACCTACGTGTGGCGCCCGAAGGTGAACGTAACCTGACCGCGGACCTCTCGGCGCCTTAACCTAACCTAACCTCTAACCTAAGATGTCCGGCCGTAGAGGTAGGTGCGGCCACCTGACGCCTCACGTCCGAACGCTTAACCTAACTTTGACGCTTAACCTAACTGTAACCCTTAACCTAACCCACGTCCACCTAACCTAACCTAACCTAACCTAACCTAACCTAACCTAACCTCACCTTAGGGTGGTGTACACCGCGAATGCCTTAGGGCATGTTATGTTATATAGTCTTAGGTGGAGTCCACTATACGCAACAAGCGGCTACACGGGTAGCAGGGGTTGTGTGGCGTGGGCTGGGCGGTTCTGTTTAGGTTGGATGGCCCTTGGGCAAGTACGGAAAGGGCAACGGGCGCGGGGCAAGGTCAGGACATGCGGGGACCAAGCGGCAATCGGTATTGTAATTGTCAACTGTCGAAGCTCTGCGTTGGTAAAGTACCGGAACGTCAAGCGCTGATAGAAAGCGCCGAAGCTGCAATCGTTATAGGTACAGACGGTGCTTTAGAAAGGATAGCGTGCATGCAACCGGTGGTGGAGTGGTTCGTCGCTGTTAGTAGTAGTTTATCCTGTGTAGTGAAGTAGAAGTGGTGGACGGTTCCTGTGAACTATTGTGGGTGGAGGGTACACTCAACAGCCGAGCTAGGTTGATAATTGGCTCCTTTTACCGACCTCGCGACTCAGCAGCATTAGTGGCCGAACAAGTGAGAGAAAATGTGGACATACATTTTCCTTTCCGCAGCGTGTTACAGTCTTAGGTGGAGATTTCAATGTGCCAGATGTTCAGGACGGGTGGTAGGGACAGAGCATCGAGTGACAGTATACTGAGTGCACCATCCGAACGAAAAATGCCGCGAGCAATTAAACAGAGAGAGAACCGACTCGTGGAGATAACATCGTGGACCTACCGATGACAAACAGACCCCGAACTTGTCGACTCTGTATGTGCAGAACAGGGACCCAGTGAACAAGAGGCCGTTGCAGCATCGCTGAATATGGACGTTAGTAGGAATATACAAACAAAAAAACAAAAAAAAACAAAAAAAAAAAAAGGGAGGAAGGTTTATCTGTTTAGCAAGAGTAATAGAAGGCAGATTTGAGACTACCAGGCAGATGCAAACGCAAATGTCTGCTCCGACACTGACAATGTTGAGTGTTTATGGAGAAAGTGCAAGGCAATCGTAAAATGCGTCTTAGACAGGTACGTGCCGAGTAAAACTGCGAGGGATGGGAAAAACCCACCGCGGTACAACAACCAAAGTTTAGGAAACTATAGCGAAAGCAAAGAGAGCTTCACTCAAAGTTGAAACGCAGCCAAAACCTCTCAGACAAACAGACGCTAAACGATGTCCAAAGTTAGCGTAAGGAGGGCTATGCGTGAAGCGTCCGGTGAATGCGAAAGTACAATTCCATGTACCGACGTGACAGGAAATCAAATCAAATCCTAGGACGTTGTGGTCGTACGTTGAATCAGTAGTAAGCGGCTCGAAGCGGCATATCCAGACACTCCGGGATGATGATGGCATTGAAACAGAGGATGACACGCGTAAAGCTGTGAAATACTAAACACCTGTTTCCAAAAGCTGTGTCACGGAGGACGACCGCACTGCAGTTCCTTCTCGCACAAACGAAAAAAATGGCTGACATCGAAATAAGTGTCCAAGGAGGAATAGAAAAGCAACTGGAATCACTCAACAGAGGAACGTCCACTGGACCCGACGGGATACCAATTCGATTCTACACAGAGTACGCGACAGAACCTCCTAACAGCCGTGTACCGCAAGTCTCTAGAGGAACGGAGGGTTCCAAATGATTGGAAAAGAGCACAGGTAGTCCCGGGCTTGAAGAAGGGTCGTCGAGCAGATGCGCAAAACTATAGGCCCTATATCTGTGACGTCGATCGGTTGTAGAATTTGAGAACATGTTTTATGCTCGAGTAGTAGCATGTCGTTTTTTGGAAACCCAGTGTCTACTATGTAGGAATCAACATGGATTCCGGAAACAGCGATCGTGTGAGACCCAACGCGCTTTATTTGTTCATGGGACCCAGAAAATATTAGATACAGGCTCCCAGGTAGATGCCATTTTGGTTGACATCCGGAAGGAGGGCGTTCGATACAGTTCCGCACTGTCGCCTGATAAACAAAGTAAGTGTCTGCAGAATGTCGGACCAAGTGTGTGGCTGGACTGAAGAGATTGTAGCAAACAGAACACAGCATGTTGTGTTATCAATGGAGAGACGTCTACAGACGTTAAAGTAACCTCTGGCGTGCCACAGGGGAGTGTTATGGGACCCATTGCTCTTCACACACAATGTATATAAATGACCTAGTAGATAGTGTCGGACGTTGCATGCGTCTTTTCGCGGATGATGCTGTAGTATACAGAGAAGTTGCAGCGAAAAATGCAGGACGATCTGCAGCGGATAGGCACGTGGTGCAGGGAGTGGCAACTGTCCCTTAACATGTATTGCGAATAATATAGAAAGAAGGACCCTTTATTGTATGATTGAGTATATGATAGCGGGACAAACACTGGTAGCAGTTACGTCTGTAAAATATCTGGGAGTATGCGTGCGGAGTGATTGGGAGTGGGATGATCATCATATTAAAAAAAAAAAACAAAAAAAAACAAACAAAAGTAATTGTTGGTAAGGCGGGTACCAGGTTGCGATTTATTGGGAGAATGCGTAGCAAATGTCGTCCATCAACAAAGGAGGAGGTGGCTTACAAAACACCCGTTCGTTCGACCTATACGTGCGTGTTGCCCATCAGTGTGGGATCCGTACCAGGTCGCGTTGACGGAGGCGACGGAGACGATCCAACGTTTCGTCGCAGGGTCATTTGGTAACCGTGATAGCGTTACGGAGATGTTTAACAAACCCACGCGGCAGACTCTGCAATAGAGGCGCTCTGCATCGCGGTGTAGCTTGCTCGCCAGGTTTCGAGATATTGCGTTTCTGGATGGGGTATCGAATATATTGCGTATACCTCCCGAGGAGATCACGAATGGATGTGGTTAGAGAGATTCGAGCGCGCACGGAGGCGTTTTTTTTTTTTTTGCAGACTGTCGTTTCGTCCCGCGAACCATACGCGACTGGAACAGCAAAGGGAGGTAAATGACATTGGCACGTGAAGTGCCCTCCGCCACACACCGTTGGGTGGCTTGCGGAGTCTAAATGTTAGAGGTCGGCTGTCGGTGTGTGCTTTTGATGAAGGCAGATTCGGTGCGTCTGTAGTTGCGGATGGCGGTTAGCCACCCTCGCTGAAAGCGGCGAGGGGCGGCGGCGCCTCGGTTGGCCGGTGCCCATGTTGCGCAGGCGGCGCTCGTTTTTGTTTTGCGGCGGGCAATGTTGTGAGAAACGGGCGCGAATGTTGGCGGGCGAGGTGGCCCGACGGCCGCGGGCCGATCGGGAAACTGTGGGAGGGCGATGGGGCGGCGGAGGTGCGTTTGCACGGCCGTCATCGCCGCACGCCTCCGCTTGTGTGGCTGTGGCGGCGGCCGCGCTGGCCGGGCTGGCGCGGCGACGGTGCGCCAGTTTTGCCGAAGGTTTGGCCATTGTGGCGGGTCGTCGGCTGGGGCTGTGGGGGCGGCATTTGGGCGGGGGCGGCGATTCTCGGCGGGCCGAGCCAGGCTGTGGCGCGCGGTAGCTGCAGTTTGGCCGTGGTTTGCGGCGCTGCCGTGGCGACTGGTTGGCGACTGTGGTGTGGCCGTGTGTAGCCCCATCCTCGGTGGTTTGAATGGCGCGGGTGGTTGCGGCGCAGGTTTGGGGCTGGTCCGCACAGGCTGTCGGACGTTGGGCGGTAGCAAGCGCGGGAGGCGCGGCGCGGCGGCGCGCAGAGTGGCGGCCGCTCTCTCGGCCGTCCGCGCCCGCCCGCGACACTGGCCGGGCCTGGCGGCGCGGCGGCTATTCTCTGCCGTGCTTGCCGCCTTGCCGCTCTCTCTCGCTGTTCTGTTGTTGTGTGTACGCGCGTCGTCCGTCGAAATAATGGCAGATCAGGCGGCTACGAACGAGACTGCTGCGGCACCCGCCGCCACCGGCACGACGAAGAAGGCCAAGTCTGCGGCGTCTGCGAAGAAGCCGCGCGCCAAGCCTGCGCACCCGCGCACCTCTGAGATGGTGACGGCCGCCATCAAGAGTCTGAAGGAGCGCGGCGGCTCGTCGCTGCAGGCGATCAAGAAGTACATTGCCGCGCACTACAAGCTGGACGCGGAGAAGCTGGCGCCCTTTATCAAGAAGTACCTCAAGTCGGCCGTCGTGGCTGGCGAGCTGGTGCAGACGAAGGGGAAGGGCGCGTCCGGCTCTTTCAAGCTTGCCGGCGCCGGCGGCGGGGCGGCCGAGGGCGGCAAGGCTCGTGCCGGCGGTGCGAAGAAGAAGCGCGCCGCTCCGGCCAGCAAGGAGAAGAAGGGCGGCCGCGCGGCCGGCGCAAAGAAGGCTGGTGGCGTGAAGGCGGCGACCGGTCGGAAGGCGGGCGCCGCCAAGAAGGCGTCTGCGGCGTCGGCGGCTCCCGCGGGTGCGAAGAAGGCGGCTGCGGCCAAGCCGGCCAAGGCCAAGTCGCCGTCGAAGGCGAAGAAGGCCGCCAAGGTTCCGACGAAGAAGCCGAAGGCGCCGCGCCCGAAGAAGGCGACGACGCCGTCTAAGGCGAAGGCGTCGCCCAAGAAGAAGAAGTAAAGTAGTAAAGTTAAAGAAAGGCAAGGGAGAGGGGTTGGCGCTTGACGCCGTCGTCCCCCACCGCCCTCCCCCGCGTCGTCTTAGTGGCGCGCGATGGCACGGCTGCGGCTGTCGCGCGGCCCAAAACGGCCCTTCTCAGGGCCATCAAAGGACGTCGGGAAGGCGTTGATTGTCGTGCATGCGCCGGTGTGGTTGGTTGGTTGGTTGTGTGTGACCCTTGTGGGTACTGTTTGCGTGCCGTGGTGGTTGGATTGTGGTGCCGGTGGCGGTAGGCGGCGGCGCGCGGTAGCGGAGCGGTTGTGGCCGTTTGTTGGTCTTTTTATTTTATTTTATTTGTTTTTTTTCTTTTTTTGTTTTTGTTGTTGTTGTTGTTGTAGTTGTTTTGTTTTGCGGCGGCCGACGTTTGGTTGCTCATGTATGTTTCTGGAGACTCTTGTTTGTTTGTGTGTTTGCTTGCTTTGCGGATGTCGTGTCTTTTGTGTGTGTGTTGTGTCTCTCTCTCTCTCTCTCTCTTTGAAAGCGGCGGGGGGACGTGAGACGTGGCAGTGGCCGGCGGGAATTGGGAAGGCGCGGTGGCGTTGACGTTGTAGTGTAGCGTAGCGTGCGCGCGCCTCGGAGACGGCGGCGGCCAGCCACCCGTGGTGTGTGGTGACGTCGTCCGGCTGTTGTGTGTGTGTATTGTGAGGGATGGGAGTGACGTCGATTGTTGGCGAGAGCGGCTGTGGACGGGAGGGGAATTGGTTGTTGTTGTTTTGCGGGGCGGCAAGACCGACAAAAGTTTTGCTCGCGACGGAGAGATGTTAGTGGCCCTGAAAAGGGCCGTTTTTGTTGGGCGGGCGCGCGTGCGCGGCGCGGTTTCTAGGCGCGCTCGCCGCGGATGCGGCGCGCGAGCTGGATGTCCTTGGGCATGATGGTGACGCGCTTGGCGTGGATTGCGCACAGGTTGGTGTCTTCGAAGAGGCCGACGAGGTAGGCCTCGCTGGCCTCCTGCAGGGCCATGACTGCGGAGCTCTGGAAGCGCAGGTCGGTCTTGAAGTCCTGGGCGATCTCGCGCACTAGGCGCTGGAACGGCAGCTTGCGGATGAGCAGCTCTGTGCTCTTCTGGTAGCGCCTGATTTCCCGCAGGGCGACGGTGCCCGGCCTGTAGCGGTGGGGCTTCTTGACGCCGCCGGTGGCGGGCGCGCTCTTCCTCGCCGCCTTGGTGGCGAGCTGTTTGCGCGGCGCCTTTCCGCCGGTGGACTTGCGGGCCGTTTGCTTTGTGCGGGCCATAGCGGTTAGCGGCGTGGAGGTGCGTGCGGTACACGAAGCGTCCGGTGCTGCCTTGACAACGGGCCCGCGCGGCCCCGCGCCGCGCTTATATGCCCTCGGTGCGCGTGGTGGGGGGAGGGCGGGCCAGAGTCTATATAGGGGGGCGGCGGCAGAGAGCTCGCACCGTAGCCGACTCGCTAGCGCCGGGTGAGGAGCTGGCGCTTGTGTTTTTTCGCTTGCTTGCTTTGAGGAGGAGGAAGGAAGAAGAATGACAGGCCGCGGCAAGGGAGGAAAGGGGCTGGGCAAGGGTGGCGCCAAGCGGCACCGCAAGGTGTTGCGCGACAACATCCAGGGCATCACGAAGCCCGCCATCCGCCGCCTGGCTCGCAGGGGCGGCGTGAAGCGCATCTCTGGTCTGATCTACGAGGAGACCCGCGGAGTGCTGAAGGTGTTCCTGGAGAACGTGATCCGCGACGCGGTGACGTACACTGAGCACGCCAAGCGCAAGACTGTGACGGCCATGGACGTGGTGTACGCCCTGAAGAGGCAGGGGCGCACCCTGTACGGTTTCGGCGGTTAGGCAGGCAGGCAGCCAGCCAGCCAGCCAGCCGGTGTGCTGTGCTGCGTTGTGGCCTTCCCGCGGCCGTGCCGTGCCCGTGCTTGGTGGGAGAGACGAAAACGGCCCTTTTCAGGGCCACCACACTGTTCGGAGATTGAAAAGTGCGAAAGAGTCTGTGTTGCCTGTGCGTGTTGTTGTTGTTGTTGTTGCTGCTGCGCGTGCGTTAGTTTTTGAGTTTGACGCGATGGGCGCGGCTGAGTCCAGTGTGTGCGTGGTTTGTTGTTTGTTTGTGGCGTGGGCATAGGCGGGCGGGCCGGATCGATCGATCGATCGGATCAGCTGTTTGGTTTTTTTGTCTGTGCCACGCGCGCCCCTTTAATTGAAACATTATAATGCTAACAATGATCATCACATTATCGGTGTATCGATGTCGTTGTCGTTTGGAACGCGACTCTGTGCGTGCGCGGAGGGGTGCAGAAACAAAAAAGACAAAAAGAGAGAAACGACAAAATGTGTGCGCGTTCGGCCACACGGGCTGTGGACAAGATGGCGGACGTGCGCCGGCGCTGGCTGTGCAATGTATGTATGTGGACGTGTTGTGTAAAGTGCGGCGAGCACGGACGACGGAAACTTTGCTTTGGACGTAGGTTTGTGTGGTGGCCCTGAAAAGGGCCGATTGTTGTGAGCCGAGCCGGCAAGGCAAAGGCAGGCGCGTTTGCGTGCAGGGAGCACGCAAGCGCAGCGCCGCGCTCTCTGTTTAGGCCTTCTTCTCGGTCTTCTTTGGCAGCAGGACGGCCTGGATGTTGGGCAGGACACCACCCTGTGCGATGGTGACGCCCGACAAGAGCTTGTTGAGCTCCTCGTCGTTGCGGATGGCGAGCTGCAGGTGGCGCGGGATGATGCGCGTCTTCTTGTTGTCGCGGGCCGCGTTTCCGGCCAGCTCGAGCACCTCAGCCGCGAGGTACTCCATGACGGCGGCGAGGTAGACGGGCGCCCCGGCGCCGACGCGCTCGGCGTAGTTTCCCTTGCGCAGGAGGCGGTGGATTCTGCCGACCGGGAACTGGAGCCCAGCCCTGCTTGAGCGGGACTTTGACTTGCCCTTGACTTTGCCTCCCTTTCCGCGTCCGGACATGGCGTTTGGCTAGTTGAAACACGTAACGTAACGGTGCGAGCCGCAGCGAGTCGAGCAGCGGAGTGCGTGGCGGCGGGACAGGCTTTCTGTTTGTACTCTTGTAATGAAGTACCACTGGGCTGTGCCCGTCTGACTTCTAGGATTGCGCTAGGGGGTTCATGAAGATGGTGGTTTGGTTTGTGTGCGTGTTTTTGAGTAACTGTTTGTTTTGGGTGTTTGTTTGTGTGTTTTAAATGTCCCTAAAGCGGCGCGTAAGGGTTAGTTTAGGTCTCTTATGTTGAAGGTCTGGATGTTCGCAGCCTAAATTTCTAATGAGGTGATGGGGCGATGTTTGTGTCCTCTCATAAAGTTTGGAAGATTTTTCCTTTATGAGGGAATAGATGGTGGGGTGTTCTAAGAAGTCTCTGATTTGTGTGTTGCGGACGTATCTGTCAGCACCTGTGATTACCCGAAAGGTTTTATTTTGTAGCCGTTGTAGTCTTGAAAGTGAGGTGTCTGACGCCATTGACCACACTTCCGAACCATACAAGATGACCGGAAGCATGAGTTGGCGCCAGAGAAGCATTTTGCATTTCAAGGTGAGTCCTTCACCCTTCAGAAGAGGGTATAGTTGGCCCAGGAGCGCGCACCCCTTGTTTGCCGCTTTCTTTATGTGTTGTCTCCATGTGAGGCGGTTGTCGATCTCCATCCCGAGGTAGGTGATGCAATTTCGCCAGGCTAGGTCCCGACCACCAATTGTCAGTTGTTGGTCTGGGAGTTTTAGCCTGGTTGTGAAAAATATGGCCTGGGTTTTACTAGGATTGATTTTAATTTTCCATAAATTGCACCACTGCGTTATGGAGTCGAGGTGGGCTTGAAGCTTTCGTCGTATGAAATCAAGGCTGCGGCAGCTCCTGTAAATGGCAGTGTCATCGGCGTAGAGAGCGATCTCTCCGCCGACCTGCTTCGGTATGTCGTTCGTGTAAATGGAGTATAGGACGGGACCTAAAACCGAACCTTGCGGGACTCCGGCCGCAATCGGTCGTATCTGGCTCGATACTGTCCCATTTCTTACGAAGAAGTGACGCTCCGCAAGAAATGAGTCAATGATCTTTATGATATGTTCTGGGCACCCTATGTGATCTAGTTTGAATATTAGGCCATCGTGCCAGACGCGGTCGAATGCTTTCTCTATGTCCAGGAATACTGCTCCAGTGGATTCTCTCTTTGCCCTGGCCAGACAAGCGTGCTCTACCAAGCGCAGGCATTGTTGGACTGTGGAGTGCTCAGCGCGGAATCCAAACTGTTCAGGCAACAGGATGTTGTTGTCAGTAAGGAATTTCTGGAGGGTTGTGAGTATTAGCAGCTCAAGGATTTTACTCATGCCAGTGAGTAAGGAAATTGGTCTGTAACTTTCGGGTAGGAGAAGGTTTTTGTTAGGTTTGGGGAGGGTGATTACCTTAGCAGTTTTCCACGCTGAGGGGAAGTAGGTGAGTTTTAGGCAAGCGTTGAAGACGCTTGCCAGAAATGTTATGGCGGGAGGTGGAAGGTGCTTTAGGAGTGGGGTGCGGATACGGTCAGGGCCAGGAGCCTTGTGGTTTCCCTGTCGCTTGATGAGTGCACTTATTGTCGGCTCGTTAACGGGCACGAATTCTGTGTTTGGGCGCGAATTTCTTATCTGAGTCACTCGTCCGATGACTATTCTTTCCTGCCTCTCACTCTCGTCATCATCGATGACATGAGTTCGGAATTGTGACTCTAGTGATTTTGCCATTATTTCTGCTTTTTCTTGGTCTTCATAAGCTAGACCGTTCTCGCCGTGGAGTGGCCTGTTCTCTCTGGTGGGGGCTTTCCGCTGCCGGGCTACTTGCCAGATCTTGCGTTTGCTGTTTTCTGCTTCGGCGGTTTGTAACATCTCCTCCCAGCAGCGGCTCCTGTGCTCCTGCAGTCGGAGTTTCACCTGGTCCTCAAGCCTCCGCAGCTGGCGGCGGTCAGCAGGGTCGCGGTGACGCTGCCACTGCTTCCGCAGCCTGCGTTTGGCGACTATGAGGTCCCAGATGTCAGGGGGCAGGTCCCTGGCGCCTGGCTCTGTGGTGAGCCTGACGCTTGTAGCGCGAGCACAGGCGTGGAGGACGTCTGTGAAGTTCGCTATAGCGTCGTCTATTTCTCCTGTTGTCTCCATCTGCGGGATTTCCTCCACGTGCTCACCCACCAGGTATTTATATCGGTCCCAGTTTGTTATCACTTCTGTTTTTGCCATCCTCCCGGCATCGTCTTCGACACTGGCTATGTCCAGAACGACCGGATTATGATCGGAGTTCAGCTCGTGGTGCACAGTGACCGTCGCGTCGAGAGCGAAGTTTTTTACGACAAAAATATCCAGGACGTCTGGATTGCTTGTCGGGTCTGCGGGGATGTGCGTAGGCTCGTCGGGTGCGATGACGCTGAGGGCAGCACGCCGCTCGACGAGTCCATGCAACCTCACGCCACTTCTGTTCTCGGCGCGGCAGCCAAAGGCCCTATGTTTCGAGTTGAGGTCCCCTCCCACAATTACACGAGCGCCAGTACCTAGCAGAGCCTGAAGGTCCTGTTGCAGTATAGTGGTGGCTGGGGAGTGGTACGCGGAAATTACTATATATGTTGAGTTTTTAATTTTGATCTCTATACCGGCCGCCTCGATGCTGGGTGTCTGAGGTAAGTCCACGGTGCGAAAACACCGTCTGCCTTTCACGAGGATCGCCACTCCGCCACGTGGGCGGCCTACGCGGTCGGCTCTATGTATGGCATAGTTACGGACGGAGAAGCGGTCCTCAGGCTTAAGGTGGGTCTCCGTCAGGCACACAACATCGATGTCATGCCGGTCGAGAAACTCTTCTAGCATCTGTTTTTGAGGTTTTACGCCATTGGCGTTAAAGTTTAATATTGACATTTTCCTGGATCTAGGGGGATCCATTAAAAGAATCAAATAATGACATTGCACCCTCAGCGAGGGCCATGAATTTGCTGAGGCCATCAGGCGCCGCCCGCACGCGCACCATGGTGTCCCTAATTGTTGACATAACATTTGCTAGGCTGAAGCCCGCAAACAGTTGGCGCAGCTCGTCAAAGACGCCGAGCGGCGTCCCTGGCTGCTGGCCAGCAGCCGACTGAGGCGGCGCGGCAGCTGCGGGCGCCTCAGTGCGCTGGTGGCGTGGGGGGGGCCAGGCGGCTGCAGCCGTCGGGGCGCGGGGTGGGGGAAGCGAGGGAAAGGCCTCTCGCCCCAGCGCAGTCGCTCCGCGGCTGCTGGCGGCGGCAGAACTAGCTGCCGGCGCCTTGGCCGCAGGGGCAGGCTGCGTCGACCCCGCAGGAGCGGGAGCGCCTCGCGGCAGCGCCGCGCCGTTTGCCGACCGGGGTGGACGGGTAGACATTAACTGTATGCGCATTGGACAGCGGCTGTAGTTCGCCGGGTGATCGCCCTCACACAGCGCGCATTTTGCCGGAGTTTTGCGACTCTTCTTACATGCGTTCGTCAAGTGCGGTCCGGCGCATTTGACGCATTTTGGGGGGTGGTGGCATTGTTCCGCAGTGTGGAACAGCTGTTGGCATTGGTGGCACTGTACAGGGCCTTCAGGCTGTTGGTACCGTTCAATGGTGACTTTACAATTCATGAAAAGCTCGGTTCTTAGGAGCTCTCTATTCTTTTCATCTGGGTGAAGGATCACCTTGAATTGCGCACGCTTTCTGCGTCCCTCACCGGGGTTGTTGGGGTCAGAGGCGCGCGTTTCTTGCTTCACCTCAATAACTCTGTACTTGCGCTCAATGAGCAGCTCTTTTATTTCAGCGGGATCAGTGTCTCGCGGGAGACCCTTAATCACCGCCTTATATGTGTGCTTTTCCGTTAGCGGATACGTGTGGAAAGGGATTTTTTTTTTTGAGAAAAGTACTCAACTAAAAACCTGTAGTCAGGGGGTGTCGATGGCTGAAACTTCACCGACGACCCCCTACATGACGTGTTAAGTCCCCCTTTAAGGTGTGGGGCGACCTCTTTTATGATCTTCATTGTCCCATTTTGGATGGTAGCAATGACGGGAGGCACTTTCTCCCGTCTCTGTTTTTGTTGCGCTTGCGCGCCAGAGGTCGAGGGACGAACAGGCGTCGCTTCGACCGCTTCCGCGCCGTCGGAAGCGATCGGCGCGAAGCTGTTTGAAGTGGGGATGTTGGCTACAACGGTTTCCCCCCCTATTTCCATGTTATCACTGTCTGGGCTTTCGAGTTCCTCGGCGAGCCGGCTTGGGGCCGGACGCTTAGGTGCTGGCATCACGTCCGTTTCCTGTAAGCGTGTTTTTGCTTTGGTTATGCCTGTTGTGGATTGGCCGCGGGTACCCAGGGACTGGGTGCCGCAGCGGGCTGGGACTTTGGGCTTACCCAATATGTCTGATCTAGCGGTCCTAGAAGCCTGACGGACTAGGGTGGGGGTCCCTTTATGGGCTCGGGTGCGGCGGCCGGTTGCGCGCGCGCCCCATTGGTCGGCGGCCGCAACAGGGCGAGCTGGTAAAGGTGGGGTGTTGCGGTAGCGGCGGGTGCCACTGTGTGGGGAGACGCTGACTAGAGCGGAGCGCTTGCTGCTTGCTGTACGTTCGAGATGCCGCCCAAGACTAGCGGGAAGGCCGCCAAGAAGGCTGGCAAGGCGCAGAAGAACATTTCGAAGGGCGACAAGAAGAAGAAGCGCAAGAGGAAGGAGAGCTATGCCATCTACATCTACAAGGTGCTGAAGCAGGTGCGCCCCGACACGGGCATCTCGTCGAAGGCGATGAGCATCATGAACAGCTTCGTGAACGACATTTTCGAGCGCATTGCGGCCGAGGCGTCTCGCCTGGCGCACTACAACAAGCGCTCGACCATCACGTCCCGCGAGATCCAGACGGCTGTGCGGCTCTTGCTGCCTGGCGAGCTGGCCAAGCACGCCGTGAGCGAGGGCACGAAGGCGGTGACCAAGTACACGAGCTCCAAGTGAGGGGGTTAAGGCTGTAGGGAGCTCCCCTCCGTTGCGAGAGCGGCAAAACGGCCCTTTTCAGGGCCACCAAATTGCCTTTGCGGGAAGAGCGGAATTGTTGTTTGTGTGAGGCGGCGCATAGCTACCCGGTTTGGTTGGTTGCGAAGCAGCTGGTGGTGGTTATGCGTGCTCGCGAGTCTTGGCGTGGTTGGTTGGTTGGTTGTTTGTCGACACATAGACAGGAGGTGTTGTCTGTGTCGCTGATTCCTTTCCTTTCTTTGTCTCTGTCTGCCCGGTTAGTCACGTGACTGCAATTGAAACCCCTCGCGATTGTTGGATGTCACCGTTAGGGCCGTCTGCGGGTTTGTTTGTTGTCACATCATACATACATACATACATGATGGCGAGGGTGAAATGTTGTGTTGCCGTCTACTATTCCCTTTGCTGTACGGCGTGGAGGTGTGTTGGTGACGTTTTAAAAAAAAAAAAATGGACGTGTCTTTACTAGTCATTAAGAAGACGCAAGAATTGTACGGGCGGGTGGGGTAGGCGACACGCACGGTGGTGTACCCATTTATTTGGCCCTTGATTTTGATAGCCGTTTCTGCAGTTGATTTGAATGATTGATTGTTGTGCGCACGCACGCCGGTGTCGTCATTCAAGGTGCACGTGTGTTCGGTTCAGTGACGGTAGACGACGACGGCCGTTGTTTGTTGTTATGGGCGTACACGCGGTTGTCTGTGTCCCCCGGTGAAATGGCCGGTTTGTCGGTGATGTGATGTGATGTGATCCGATCCGGCGGCCCTGAGTAGCTGTCTATGGGCATCATGGCAACGTGTCGGTCTGAACACCCGTCTCACTGTGGCACCGTCGGCGCTGCGAACGGTGACGAAAGGCTGACTGTGATCGGTCGGATGTCATGTCTTGTCTGGGCAGAACGTGTGGAATGAGCAAAAAAAAAAAAACTGTGGGGACGGAAACAATGGTGGAGGAGGGGAACGAAAATAATAAAACGAAACGAAACGAAGAAAAAGAAGAAGGAGAAGCAATCACCGGAAAACGAGACAGGGGAAAAACGGAGAGGCGCTGTCTAGAGCAACGGAACGTTCCCGTGCATTGCAGCCGCACTGACATGCGTTTACGGCGCGGCTGCAAGTGTCGGCCGTGGTGACGGCTGAATTGCATTGCCTTCCCGGATGCAACGTTCGCCCGATATGGCTCGGAGGAAGAATCTATGAGAGAGTGCCTTGCCCTTGCCGTTTCGTGTGCGGTGTAGCGAATGATGTGTGTGTGTGTGTGTGTATGTAGTGGGGAATGGATGGTCGATAGCTGCCGTCACGGTCGAGATAACGCAGTCAAAGGTGTCGCGAAAAAGTGTGTTAGCCGTGGTTGGTTTGTGTGTTTGTTTTGTTTTTAAAGAGAAGGGACGAGAGAAAGAAGGTAGGTGGAGAGTGCGTTGCGTGTTGCGAACTGCGTCCGTGAATACGGCAGTATTTGGTGGTGGGCGTGCCCTTGCAGGTGGCCCGGAAGGCGTGTTCGTTTCGCGGTAGTGTGGACGGGTGAGGGGCACGCGTAACGCTGCGCTGCTGGCATATTCGGGAGATGGGAGGGGGCGAAAGGAGAAAGGAGACGCGGAGGGCGCGTGCGGGTGGTTCGCGCTGCGCTCGGCGGTTGTGTTTGTTTGTGCAACAAATGTGTTGCCGGGAGGGGGACCGTTGTTGTGGTGGTTGCGGTTGTAGCCTCCGACGCGGCTGGCAGTGAACAACGTGAGACGACGGATGCGTGGCTGGGGCGGCGCATGTCGCCGGTGCCATGCCTTTAGAGCCGCGTGGTCGGGGTGTGCGCACCGCGTGTCGTGTTGCGAGACATCACATGTGCTGCTGCGCACCGGTGGCGTGGCGTGGCGTGGCGTGGGGGCGAGGAGAGCGAGCCGCGCCAGTACCGCGCGGTGTGCTTGTGCGCCGGAGAATGGCACACTGCGCCTGCCCGTTGAGGAGGCTGATGGCCGTGGTGTGGTGGAAATGGAGCGCGTCGGACGTGTACCAATGAGAAAGAGAAACAAAGCAAGCAACCACGAACGAAAGGTGGAGGGCGGCATTGTGTCACATGTGGCGGTGGGGAAAAACGAAAAAAAAAAACAAAAAACAAAAAACAAAGACGTTAAGAAAGAGGAGAAACAACAAAGACAATGAGTCGTGCGTTCGCGAGGGGGGTGGGTGTGCGTGCGTAACGCCGGTACGCGCAGTGCGGAGCCCAACGGCTGTGTCGTCGGCCGAATGGGTGCGGGAATAGAGGCCGCGTCGGCACGGAGAAGGAAGGACGCACGCGCGCTGCGGCGTTGGCGCGGTTTGCGGCTGGCGCCTTTGGTGGCAACGGCCAGGACAAGCAGCGGTGTATGGTGTTGTGCGGGGCGGACAGGGGCGGCGGTGGTGGACGGGGAGGAGGCGGTGGCGTGTGTGGTACGGCGAAAACGGGACGGACGGCCGGCGGATGTTGAGAGGCGCCGCCCGCGCACGCACGCAGACACACAGAAGGGAAGAGCGAGAAAGGAACAAATGGAGGGGGCGAATGTGGAGGTGCGGGGAGGGGGAGGCGGTGGTGTTTGTGGGCATGTGGTGGGAGAGAAGGGCGGGGGCGGAAGGACAGCAGAGGCGCGAGGCGACAGCCTGTGCTTGTTGCTTGCTTGCGTCTTTTTGTTTTTTTATTTTGTTTTTATCCTTTGGTCGCCTTGGAGCCTGTCGGTCCCGTCCGTGTGTGGCCACGCTGTGGGTGCGTGTATGTTTGTACGTTTCGTTTTTTGTCTTCTTCTGCAGCAGAGGCGGCCAGCAAATGCGTGCGGTTGGATGGATGGGCGGCCACGGCACGGCACGGCACCGCACCTGTGCCCAAGGAGGAGACGCTGGCGGCGGGCCACCCTCGGATGCGGCCGGCCGGGGCTGTGTGCGCCGCTGCAACAACAACGAGTAAACAAGACGAAGACGAAGCGGATGGCTGGTGAGTGCATTTCGGCGGTAGACAAGGCAGTGTGTGATGTGGCGTTGTGACGGGGGGGGGTTTGCTCACGCGGCCTCGTTGTGTTGATGCGCAGGAAGACGAGATGCGGGCAGACGCGTACAGAGAGACGAGCCCGGTCTGCAGCAGGATGTGTGGCGCGCCGAGTGCAGAGCAGCGCGCGCCGGCTGGGCTGGGTTCGGCTGGGCCCGCCCGGCGGCGGGCCGCGCCGTTGTCGCGGACGTGAGCGCCCCCTGGCGGGTGGTCGGAGGCGGCGCGGTGGACGTGTGGCTGGTTGGCAGTGCACATTGCGAGTGGCTGGCTGGCTGGCTGGCTGGCGGGCGGGCGGTCGGCGGCGGCGGCGAGAAGAGAGAGGAGGTATGTGTTGCGGGCGCCTTTGCTGCGCTGCGTCGTTGCGTGCCTGGGCGTGCGCCTGTCGACTGTGTGTGACTGTGTTGGGCGTTGTGCCACGTACGTGTGCTCGGCCGAAGGCAGGCGTCGGAAAGAAGAGGGCGAAGGGCAGGAAAGTGGGTCGGTGTGCGTGCGTAGCCCGTGATGTGATGATGTCACGTCACGTCATGTGTTTGCGAAGCGGCTGCCGAGAGGTGTGTGGTAGCGAGCGGGAATGTGCGTTTGGTGGTTGCGGCGTGAGGTGAGGGTGGGAGAATATTGGGGCGGGCGGGCGGGCGGGCGGGCCGGCCGTTGTTGGTGGTTCCTCCTGTGGTTGTTTGTGCAGCTTTGATGGCAACGTGGAAGGACGCCGGTTTCGTGCCTTTGCGTGTGGTTGTCGACGGTGACTGGTTGGGGTGTGCGCCGATGCACGTGCCATGTCGTTAGTATGTTTGGGTCGTGAGTGTTGTTTTTGGCTGTGTTGTTGTGTACGGGAAGGGGGGGGGGGGAGAGGAGGAGGCGGGTGGATAGTGCGTGCAGTAGTGTCGTTGCGACGGGCGCGTCGGGTGGAGCTGTGCGTAGTGGCGGAAAGGTGTAGGTTGCGGGAAGGGAGCCCGTCGTGTGTCGTGTCGGTGTCGTTGACGGGGTCGCGTGCGTGCGTTGTGAAATCGAGTGTGGCGGGAAAGGAGCAGTGTGCCGCTGGCGTCGTGGCCGTTAGCAGAGGCTGTGCTTGTCCGTTTGTTACCTGTTGGACGCTTGGTGCGAGTTGTTTGCTGCTGTTGTTGTTGTTATCGTTGTCGTTTGTCGCCCCCGTCTCGCGGGTTGTTTTTGTTTGTCGGCTGTGCTGTGTCGGCGAGCTGTTTTGCGGTGCGTGAATGTGTTGGTGCAAAAGTGGCGGCGTTATGGCTGCGCCCGCGACGAGCCGCGGGCGCGCCATTGATGATGTTCAAACACAGAGCGGCTGTGTGCAATGGGAGGCCTGCGTACGGGTAGCGGTGTTGTCGTACGTGCATCCGGCCCGGTGCGGAAAGCGCCGTTGCCGTTTGCCCCTTAGTTGCCAGCCATGTCGCGTGAGCGGCGGGTTGCCTCTGGTCGACGTGGTGCCTCGGGTTTGTGGTTTTTGGTGCCCTTTGGCCGGTGGGTGGTGTTTAATTTTGTTTTTGTGTGTGTGTGTGTTTTATATCTGCCTCCTGCTCGGTCTTGCGGCGGTTTGGTCGACGTCGTCTGTAGTTTTTGCGGCTTGCCGACGACCGACCGACCGACACACCTTTGAAACCTACGTGTGGCGCCCGAAGGTGAACGTAACCTGACCGCGGACCTCTCGGCGCCTTAACCTAACCTAACCTCTAACCTAAGATGTCCGGCCGTAGAGGTAGGTGCGGCCACCTGACGCCTCACGTCCGAACGCTTAACCTAACTTTGACGCTTAACCTAACTGTAACCCTTAACCTAACCCACGTCCACCTAACCTAACCTAACCTAACCTAACCTAACCTAACCTAACCTCACCTTAGGGTGGTGTACACCGCGAATGCCTTAGGGCATGTTATGTTATATAGTCTTAGGTGGAGTCCACTATACGCAACAAGCGGCTACACGGGTAGCAGGGGTTGTGTGGCGTGGGCTGGGCGGTTCTGTTTAGGTTGGATGGCCCTTGGGCAAGTACGGAAAGGGCAACGGGCGCGGGGCAAGGTCAGGACATGCGGGGACCAAGCGGCAATCGGTATTGTAATTGTCAACTGTCGAAGCTCTGCGTTGGTAAAGTACCGGAACGTCAAGCGCTGATAGAAAGCGCCGAAGCTGCAATCGTTATAGGTACAGACGGTGCTTTAGAAAGGATAGCGTGCATGCAACCGGTGGTGGAGTGGTTCGTCGCTGTTAGTAGTAGTTTATCCTGTGTAGTGAAGTAGAAGTGGTGGACGGTTCCTGTGAACTATTGTGGGTGGAGGGTACACTCAACAGCCGAGCTAGGTTGATAATTGGCTCCTTTTACCGACCTCGCGACTCAGCAGCATTAGTGGCCGAACAAGTGAGAGAAAATGTGGACATACATTTTCCTTTCCGCAGCGTGTTACAGTCTTAGGTGGAGATTTCAATGTGCCAGATGTTCAGGACGGGTGGTAGGGACAGAGCATCGAGTGACAGTATACTGAGTGCACCATCCGAACGAAAAATGCCGCGAGCAATTAAACAGAGAGAGAACCGACTCGTGGAGATAACATCGTGGACCTACCGATGACAAACAGACCCCGAACTTGTCGACTCTGTATGTGCAGAACAGGGACCCAGTGAACAAGAGGCCGTTGCAGCATCGCTGAATATGGACGTTAGTAGGAATATACAAACAAAAAAACAAAAAAAAACAAAAAAAAAAAAAGGGAGGAAGGTTTATCTGTTTAGCAAGAGTAATAGAAGGCAGATTTGAGACTACCAGGCAGATGCAAACGCAAATGTCTGCTCCGACACTGACAATGTTGAGTGTTTATGGAGAAAGTGCAAGGCAATCGTAAAATGCGTCTTAGACAGGTACGTGCCGAGTAAAACTGCGAGGGATGGGAAAAACCCACCGCGGTACAACAACCAAAGTTTAGGAAACTATAGCGAAAGCAAAGAGAGCTTCACTCAAAGTTGAAACGCAGCCAAAACCTCTCAGACAAACAGACGCTAAACGATGTCCAAAGTTAGCGTAAGGAGGGCTATGCGTGAAGCGTCCGGTGAATGCGAAAGTACAATTCCATGTACCGACGTGACAGGAAATCAAATCAAATCCTAGGACGTTGTGGTCGTACGTTGAATCAGTAGTAAGCGGCTCGAAGCGGCATATCCAGACACTCCGGGATGATGATGGCATTGAAACAGAGGATGACACGCGTAAAGCTGTGAAATACTAAACACCTGTTTCCAAAAGCTGTGTCACGGAGGACGACCGCACTGCAGTTCCTTCTCGCACAAACGAAAAAAATGGCTGACATCGAAATAAGTGTCCAAGGAGGAATAGAAAAGCAACTGGAATCACTCAACAGAGGAACGTCCACTGGACCCGACGGGATACCAATTCGATTCTACACAGAGTACGCGACAGAACCTCCTAACAGCCGTGTACCGCAAGTCTCTAGAGGAACGGAGGGTTCCAAATGATTGGAAAAGAGCACAGGTAGTCCCGGGCTTGAAGAAGGGTCGTCGAGCAGATGCGCAAAACTATAGGCCCTATATCTGTGACGTCGATCGGTTGTAGAATTTGAGAACATGTTTTATGCTCGAGTAGTAGCATGTCGTTTTTTGGAAACCCAGTGTCTACTATGTAGGAATCAACATGGATTCCGGAAACAGCGATCGTGTGAGACCCAACGCGCTTTATTTGTTCATGGGACCCAGAAAATATTAGATACAGGCTCCCAGGTAGATGCCATTTTGGTTGACATCCGGAAGGAGGGCGTTCGATACAGTTCCGCACTGTCGCCTGATAAACAAAGTAAGTGTCTGCAGAATGTCGGACCAAGTGTGTGGCTGGACTGAAGAGATTGTAGCAAACAGAACACAGCATGTTGTGTTATCAATGGAGAGACGTCTACAGACGTTAAAGTAACCTCTGGCGTGCCACAGGGGAGTGTTATGGGACCCATTGCTCTTCACACACAATGTATATAAATGACCTAGTAGATAGTGTCGGACGTTGCATGCGTCTTTTCGCGGATGATGCTGTAGTATACAGAGAAGTTGCAGCGAAAAATGCAGGACGATCTGCAGCGGATAGGCACGTGGTGCAGGGAGTGGCAACTGTCCCTTAACATGTATTGCGAATAATATAGAAAGAAGGACCCTTTATTGTATGATTGAGTATATGATAGCGGGACAAACACTGGTAGCAGTTACGTCTGTAAAATATCTGGGAGTATGCGTGCGGAGTGATTGGGAGTGGGATGATCATCATATTAAAAAAAAAAAACAAAAAAAAACAAACAAAAGTAATTGTTGGTAAGGCGGGTACCAGGTTGCGATTTATTGGGAGAATGCGTAGCAAATGTCGTCCATCAACAAAGGAGGAGGTGGCTTACAAAACACCCGTTCGTTCGACCTATACGTGCGTGTTGCCCATCAGTGTGGGATCCGTACCAGGTCGCGTTGACGGAGGCGACGGAGACGATCCAACGTTTCGTCGCAGGGTCATTTGGTAACCGTGATAGCGTTACGGAGATGTTTAACAAACCCACGCGGCAGACTCTGCAATAGAGGCGCTCTGCATCGCGGTGTAGCTTGCTCGCCAGGTTTCGAGATATTGCGTTTCTGGATGGGGTATCGAATATATTGCGTATACCTCCCGAGGAGATCACGAATGGATGTGGTTAGAGAGATTCGAGCGCGCACGGAGGCGTTTTTTTTTTTTTTGCAGACTGTCGTTTCGTCCCGCGAACCATACGCGACTGGAACAGCAAAGGGAGGTAAATGACATTGGCACGTGAAGTGCCCTCCGCCACACACCGTTGGGTGGCTTGCGGAGTCTAAATGTTAGAGGTCGGCTGTCGGTGTGTGCTTTTGATGAAGGCAGATTCGGTGCGTCTGTAGTTGCGGATGGCGGTTAGCCACCCTCGCTGAAAGCGGCGAGGGGCGGCGGCGCCTCGGTTGGCCGGTGCCCATGTTGCGCAGGCGGCGCTCGTTTTTGTTTTGCGGCGGGCAATGTTGTGAGAAACGGGCGCGAATGTTGGCGGGCGAGGTGGCCCGACGGCCGCGGGCCGATCGGGAAACTGTGGGAGGGCGATGGGGCGGCGGAGGTGCGTTTGCACGGCCGTCATCGCCGCACGCCTCCGCTTGTGTGGCTGTGGCGGCGGCCGCGCTGGCCGGGCTGGCGCGGCGACGGTGCGCCAGTTTTGCCGAAGGTTTGGCCATTGTGGCGGGTCGTCGGCTGGGGCTGTGGGGGCGGCATTTGGGCGGGGGCGGCGATTCTCGGCGGGCCGAGCCAGGCTGTGGCGCGCGGTAGCTGCAGTTTGGCCGTGGTTTGCGGCGCTGCCGTGGCGACTGGTTGGCGACTGTGGTGTGGCCGTGTGTAGCCCCATCCTCGGTGGTTTGAATGGCGCGGGTGGTTGCGGCGCAGGTTTGGGGCTGGTCCGCACAGGCTGTCGGACGTTGGGCGGTAGCAAGCGCTCCAGTCCACTATCATCTAACTTCATCAAGTGGGAGTAATGTAGCATTTACCCGAAGGCATTTACTACACCGTCTGAGGAACGGAAAAGAGAAACATCAGGTTTTTCTTTATTGTCATCTAAGGATGTGGTGGTGGAAACAGACTATCATGGGGAACTGAAGTTTCTGAAAGTTGCAACTGCTGTCGCTAGCGACGGAGCAGCGCAACGGGCCTCTGATAGAGGTCGCGGTCATCTACAGGCGCCCCAAGGTTCCTGAGAAGGGGATTATCCGAAGCAGCAGCCGTGGCATACATCTTCTGGGCGATGGCTTGAAAGCGAGCGAGGACTTCCTGTTCATGGGCAGCTTCGTGAAGATATCGCGCCGGAAACTGGGGATGCACGTGGAAAATCCGGCGAAGAGCCTTATTCTGCTGCTGTTGTAGGCGATGGAGGTGTCGGTGCGCCGCATTTCCCCAAGCAGCACAGGCATAGTCCATCACAGGACGCACAAACATCCGGTAGATGAGGAGCCCATTATTGACGGAGAGCGCGGAGTGCTCGTTCAGCAGGGGATAAAGCGCCCCCAGCCGCTGCTCAACCTTCCGGCGAACTTCTAGCACCTGCTGCCGCCAGATGAGTTGGCGGTCCATCACAACGCCGAGGTAGGTGGCTGTCGGCGTCCAGGGGATGACCTCGCCGAATAACTGGAGTTGTTGATCGTGTGGCGGGGTCCTCTTGCGCGTGAAGACCACGGCTTGGCTCTTCTGAGCGTTGAACCGGACACGCCAAAGAGTCGCCCACGCTTCGAGGGCGGCGCACGCGTCCTGGAGACGTCGATACATGGCTTGAGGCCACCGGCTGCGGGTGAAGATCGCTGTGTCATCGGCGTACATCGCGCGCTCCACCCGGGGAGAGGTAGGAAGATCGGCCGTATACAGAGAGTACAGGGTCGGACCGAGGACCGAACCCTGCGGGACGCCGGCGGCAATAGGTCGGAGCGTCGACGTCGAGTCGTCAATGCGGACCACAAAGGTGCGGCCCCGCAGATAGCTGTCCAGAAGGCGGATGAAGGACCGCGGAAATCCGTGCATATGGAGCTTCCACAGCAGCCCGGAGTGCCACACGCTGTCGAAAGCCTTCGTAACATCGAGGAAAATGGCGCCACAATATTCCTGATTGTTGAAGGCCGTGGTGACCGCTTCAACAACGCGGACGAGCTGCTGCGTAGAGGAGTGGCCACCCCGGAAACCAAACTGCTCCGGAGGCAACAGGCGACGACGGTCCATGATGATCTTGAGCCGGTGAAGGAGAAGCCGCTCGAAAAGCTTGCTTAGTTGCGGAAGCAAGCTGATGGGCCGGTAGTTGTTAGGATTCTTCCGGTCCTTACCCGGCTTGGGGATGGCGACAACAACAGCGTGCTTCCAGGCAGCCGGATAGGTACAAGTCACTAGTATGGCAGTAAACAGGCGGGCCAGATAGGCAAAAGCAGCAGGAGGCAGTTCCTTGAGCGCCTTCCCAGGAACGTCGTCGGCACCAGGAGCCTTGTTAGCGGCCATCGCCCGGACGCAGGAGGTCACCTCGTCGGTCGTGAAGACTGGCAGATGATCGCCGTCACGGTGGTCGGCAGAGAGGTAGGCCTCGAGGCCACGGTCCACATCATGAACGAACTGAGCGTCCACAGGATCGTCGAGAGGGACGAAGTTCGCCTGAAACACATCAGCAAGGGCGTTTGCCTTAGCCACAGGGGTATAGGCGACACCAGTCGGCGAGTCCAGAGGAGGCAGAGCGTGCTTCCGCTTGGTAAAGAAGCGCACCGCGTCCCACGCGTGGGGATCCGGAGTGAACGACGCCAGCTTCTGAGCCCACTGCTCGTTCTTGTGGGCGCTGATGGCGGCCTTGATGTCACGGCGGAGGAGGTTGACACGCCGCTTCAGAAGGGGGTCGCGGGTGAGGCGCCATTCCTTGCTGAGGCGATTCCGTACACGGATTAGATCCAGAATGTCGGCCGGGAGTCCCGGGCGCCGGGGAAGCGTGCCCCGGGACGGCGGTGTGGATCGCAGCAGGGCTGAGTGGACGGCATCAGCGAAGGCAGCGACGTCAGCATCGACGTCGTGGATGTCGGCGTCAAGACGCGGCCGCACACGAGCGAGGACGTCCGCGCGGTAGGCAGTCCAATCAGTGCGCCGAAGGTGAAGGCGAGGCGAGGCGACGGCGGGATCAACAGCGAGATTGAAGAGGACCGGCAGATGGTTTGAGTTCAGCTCGTGGACGACGTCAGCCGTCAGGAATTGATGCAGGCCTTTTGTGACGGCGAAGTCCAGGACGTCCGGCGTGCCGCGGGATGGGTAGCAGGTCGGCTCCTCAGGCCCGCAAGCGTAAGCGCCAACCCTGTCAATGACCTGATGAAACTGGCGGCCGCTGTGGGTGGTGTGCAGAGAATTCCACGCCGCATGTTTTGCGTTGAAGTCGCCGGCTAAAAAGAGCTTCCCCGGGAGACGGAGCAGCGCATAGGCGTCGTCCAAGTCCAGCAAGTAGCGTGGAGGACGGTAGACGGAGACGAAGGTGACCACCCCCGCCGAGGTCACCACGGCCACAGCTGTCGCCTCCATCTGTCGTAACGGTGGCGTGGGTACGACATAGTGGCGAATGTTCCGCTTGATGTAGATCGCGGTGCCGCCACCGCGGGTGGGGCGGTCGTAGCGATAGCACTTGTAGTTTGAGATGTTGGCCCGTAGACCCGCCTTCAGGTGCGTCTCCGTCACGAGGAAGATGTCAATGTTGTGGGCTGCAAGGAAGTGCTTGACTTCCAGGAGATCGCGGAAAAGTCCGTCTGCGTTGTACGTGGAAATACGAAGTTCCTCGAAGCGTCGCACCCTATCCATGATGTTGTTGGGGAGCGTCACTGGTGGGATGGAGAACGCTTCGGATCGTGGATTCCACGGTGGCAGCAAGTGTGGCGGGCAACGCCTGGATGGCGCGGCTCATCTCGGTGACCGCCGTCATCATGGTTTGGAGGAGGGTGAAGAGGTCGTGGGAGTCGACACCCGGCTGCTGGCTGTCCGGCGGAGTAAGGTCGACGGGACGGCGGCGGCGCAACGGCGGAAAGGCGGCGGGGCCTTCGGGAACGTCCGTCGGAGCAGCAGAGGACGCAGGGGCGTCTCTGCGGATGACGTACGGTGCAGCAAGTGGACGTTGCCAGGCGTTAGGAGGGCGAGACTGCGAGAGTGAGTCCCGTCCCTGCTGCTGGGCCCCCGCGTGGCGGAAGCTGGCAGGAGTGCTGCTGACGACAGCGGTCCTACGGCGGCGATCCCTGGCGGTGAGCGGGGGAAGCCCTCGTTGCCGGCGGCTGGCCTCCTTGTGCTTAGGACACGACCTGAAGTTGGCGGGGTGTTGTCCGCCACACAGGCCGCACTTCGCAGGTTGTTCCCGAGGTACTTGGCATTGCCGGCTATCATGGGCGCCGCCGCACTTGACGCAAACAAAAGGCATCGTACAACCACGGGCAACATGGTTGAAGCCTTGGCACCGGTAGCATTGCGTTACCCCACGTGACTTGCGGAGCGTTTCGGCAGACATGACAAGTCCGCAAAGGCGGGTGACGTGAAAAATCTTCCGATGGTCAGGCGTATCAGGAAGGATGACGATTCTGAGGCCCGACCGACGGTTAGTGCCCGGTATTTTGTGGTAATCCACGATCGTGGCGGCAAAGCCGAGGTCTTCCAGTTCTTCTTTGACCCAGTCGTTAGGGAGGGACTCAAGAATCCCCCGAAGAATCACCTTCAAGGTCGGCGGCCGAACGACCGGAAAAGTATAATTCGGGATGCCTTGCGAACCAAGGAAGTCCATAACGGTGGAGTAGTCGTCGAGGGTGGTGACAGAAAGCTTCAGCTTGTCGCCGCCCGTCTGGCGCGCGGTGAAAGGCTGCTTTAGGTGCTGCTTCAACCACTCGTAAAATTCCTTGTAGGACGAGGGAAGCTGCAGCACGATCGGCGGAATGCGCTTCTGCTGTTGCGGTGGCGGCTGCTGCTGCTGCGCCTGGTGCTGGAGAGTGGGCGGAGCCGCATCGTCAGCGTCTTCAGGGATGTCATCGAATCGGTTGTGCACCGGAATATCCGTCGCCTGCGGCTGAGCTTGCGCCGCCCGCGCTTGACGCTTCTTCGGCGGTCTGCGGAAGCCATCATCCGGCACATCGGCAGCGCGCGAACCACTATCAGTGCCCCTCTTCTTCCGAGAAGCCGCCGTCGACGGTGTCTGCCTCAGGACGACGTCGTCGTCGATGGAAGTATCGGAGAAATCGGCCAAATCGAGGTCCATAGTCGAAGCCGGGTCCGTCATAATCGTGTTCCTCTCTGCCATAGCTCTGGTCGTCATAGATGGGGGGCCGGATGGGGCCGCCGACGGGGCAAGCCCCGCCGGACGGCGATCCGCCACACCCGTCGCTCCGCGCACGTCCGTCTGCTGCGACATCTCGCACTCGAATGGTAGCAAGCGCGGGAGGCGCGGCGCGGCGGCGCGCAGAGTGGCGGCCGCTCTCTCGGCCGTCCGCGCCCGCCCGCGACACTGGCCGGGCCTGGCGCCGGAAGCAGTGCGTATTGTCACATCGATCTTTAACGCCATCCTCCGCACAGGCGCCTACCCCGATGCGTGGAAACACGCTGAGGTGGTCGCCATTCCGAAGGCTGGCAAGGACCCCAGGCTGGCGCAGAACTACCGACCAATAAGCCTGCTGCCCTCCCTCTCGAAGACCTTCGAGAGGATACTCGCCAAACGGCTACAGCGCCACGTCAGAGAAGAAGGCCTGCTTCCTGACGAGCAGTTTGGCTTTCGAAGTGGGCACTCAACACAGCACCAACTGCTGCGACTGGTGGAGCAGGCGATGGGGGCCCTGGAGCGACGCGAGTACCTTGGGGCGGTACTCCTCGACGTCTCCAAGGCCTTTGACAGCGTGTGGCACGACGGCCTCCTGTATAAGCTGCTGGTACAGGGGGTACCCGTGTCGTACGTCCGCCTCCTCCAGTCCTACCTGCGAGGGCGCACCTTCCATGTGCGTGCAGACGGTGGCGTGTCCACGGCGCGCCACATACGTGCTGGAGTGCCGCAGGGGTCCGTCCTTGGCCCCCTGCTGTACTCTCTCTTCACCGCTGACGTCCCGAAGACGACGCCGAGGGTCCATCTGGCGCTCTACGCCGATGATACCGCGCTGTACACGCGCAGCATGAGCGCGCAGCTGATGCGCCGCCGCCTGCAGCTCGCCTGCACCGAGATTGGAGCATGGGCCACCAAATGGCGGCTCAAGTTCAACGCCGGGAAGAGCCAGGCGGTGGTGTTCACTCGCCGCCGCATACCCGACGCGCTGCCGCAAGTGCGGATCATGGGAGGCCCCATCCCGTGGTCGCGCACTGGGAAGTACCTCGGCGTCACTTTGGACCGACGCCTGACCTGGGGTCCACACATCAGGGAGCTGAGGGGCCGGGCGCTTGGACGGATGCGCTCGCTCTACCCCCTCCTCAACCCCACGACGACACTGCCCCCCCACTGCGGCCTCACGCTCTACCTAGCACTAATCAGGCCAGTGCTAGAGTACGCGGCCGTGGTGTGGGGAAATGCTGCCGACACACATGTCCAGACGCTGCAACGGGTGCAGAACAAAGCCCTTCGGCTGGCGCTCCACCTGCCAAGGGACTACGACACCCGTATGCTGCACGACATCGCGGGAGTTCCGATGCTGAAGCGCCGCTTCCGCGCGCTCGCACGGAACTTCTACGAGTCGGCGAGGACGTCGAGGAACCCGCTGGTCAGTGGACTGGGAAACCAGCTCCACTGGCGCCCAGCGACCAGATGGCCGGACCGGTTGCTGGAATAACCCCAGCACCCAGCGAGGACGACCAACATTGTGAACAAGAGATGACCTACATAAACTGAGGACCACATCGATCTGAAGAATACAGCACGCAGGAAAAGCAGTTGACCTGCTTAACCTGCTTTGAATCGTGCAGGGATTGCACGCGAGTCACACGGTAGGCGCGGCGGCTATTCTCTGCCGTGCTTGCCGCCTTGCCGCTCTCTCTCGCTGTTCTGTTGTTGTGTGTACGCGCGTCGTCCGTCGAAATAATGGCAGATCAGGCGGCTACGAACGAGACTGCTGCGGCACCCGCCGCCACCGGCACGACGAAGAAGGCCAAGTCTGCGGCGTCTGCGAAGAAGCCGCGCGCCAAGCCTGCGCACCCGCGCACCTCTGAGATGGTGACGGCCGCCATCAAGAGTCTGAAGGAGCGCGGCGGCTCGTCGCTGCAGGCGATCAAGAAGTACATTGCCGCGCACTACAAGCTGGACGCGGAGAAGCTGGCGCCCTTTATCAAGAAGTACCTCAAGTCGGCCGTCGTGGCTGGCGAGCTGGTGCAGACGAAGGGGAAGGGCGCGTCCGGCTCTTTCAAGCTTGCCGGCGCCGGCGGCGGGGCGGCCGAGGGCGGCAAGGCTCGTGCCGGCGGTGCGAAGAAGAAGCGCGCCGCTCCGGCCAGCAAGGAGAAGAAGGGCGGCCGCGCGGCCGGCGCAAAGAAGGCTGGTGGCGTGAAGGCGGCGACCGGTCGGAAGGCGGGCGCCGCCAAGAAGGCGTCTGCGGCGTCGGCGGCTCCCGCGGGTGCGAAGAAGGCGGCTGCGGCCAAGCCGGCCAAGGCCAAGTCGCCGTCGAAGGCGAAGAAGGCCGCCAAGGTTCCGACGAAGAAGCCGAAGGCGCCGCGCCCGAAGAAGGCGACGACGCCGTCTAAGGCGAAGGCGTCGCCCAAGAAGAAGAAGTAAAGTAGTAAAGTTAAAGAAAGGCAAGGGAGAGGGGTTGGCGCTTGACGCCGTCGTCCCCCACCGCCCTCCCCCGCGTCGTCTTAGTGGCGCGCGATGGCACGGCTGCGGCTGTCGCGCGGCCCAAAACGGCCCTTCTCAGGGCCATCAAAGGACGTCGGGAAGGCGTTGATTGTCGTGCATGCGCCGGTGTGGTTGGTTGGTTGGTTGTGTGTGACCCTTGTGGGTACTGTTTGCGTGCCGTGGTGGTTGGATTGTGGTGCCGGTGGCGGTAGGCGGCGGCGCGCGGTAGCGGAGCGGTTGTGGCCGTTTGTTGGTCTTTTTATTTTATTTTATTTGTTTTTTTTCTTTTTTTGTTTTTGTTGTTGTTGTTGTTGTAGTTGTTTTGTTTTGCGGCGGCCGACGTTTGGTTGCTCATGTATGTTTCTGGAGACTCTTGTTTGTTTGTGTGTTTGCTTGCTTTGCGGATGTCGTGTCTTTTGTGTGTGTGTTGTGTCTCTCTCTCTCTCTCTCTCTTTGAAAGCGGCGGGGGGACGTGAGACGTGGCAGTGGCCGGCGGGAATTGGGAAGGCGCGGTGGCGTTGACGTTGTAGTGTAGCGTAGCGTGCGCGCGCCTCGGAGACGGCGGCGGCCAGCCACCCGTGGTGTGTGGTGACGTCGTCCGGCTGTTGTGTGTGTGTATTGTGAGGGATGGGAGTGACGTCGATTGTTGGCGAGAGCGGCTGTGGACGGGAGGGGAATTGGTTGTTGTTGTTTTGCGGGGCGGCAAGACCGACAAAAGTTTTGCTCGCGACGGAGAGATGTTAGTGGCCCTGAAAAGGGCCGTTTTTGTTGGGCGGGCGCGCGTGCGCGGCGCGGTTTCTAGGCGCGCTCGCCGCGGATGCGGCGCGCGAGCTGGATGTCCTTGGGCATGATGGTGACGCGCTTGGCGTGGATTGCGCACAGGTTGGTGTCTTCGAAGAGGCCGACGAGGTAGGCCTCGCTGGCCTCCTGCAGGGCCATGACTGCGGAGCTCTGGAAGCGCAGGTCGGTCTTGAAGTCCTGGGCGATCTCGCGCACTAGGCGCTGGAACGGCAGCTTGCGGATGAGCAGCTCTGTGCTCTTCTGGTAGCGCCTGATTTCCCGCAGGGCGACGGTGCCCGGCCTGTAGCGGTGGGGCTTCTTGACGCCGCCGGTGGCGGGCGCGCTCTTCCTCGCCGCCTTGGTGGCGAGCTGTTTGCGCGGCGCCTTTCCGCCGGTGGACTTGCGGGCCGTTTGCTTTGTGCGGGCCATAGCGGTTAGCGGCGTGGAGGTGCGTGCGGTACACGAAGCGTCCGGTGCTGCCTTGACAACGGGCCCGCGCGGCCCCGCGCCGCGCTTATATGCCCTCGGTGCGCGTGGTGGGGGGAGGGCGGGCCAGAGTCTATATAGGGGGGCGGCGGCAGAGAGCTCGCACCAGACGCTCGGCGGACGCTGGAGACTGCGGACGGAGCGCACGGGCACGCTGTACACGTGGCAGCAGAAGAAGCCGGCGCGCACGCACCTCCACACGCAGGCGAACATGGCTGGACGCAGGAAGGGCAGCAAGATTGCGGCCGCGATCGAACTCCTGGTCGATGCGATCGGGAAGGACCGCGGTCGCAGTCGCCGCCACAAGAAGAAGCAGCGCACGGAGCAGCAATGCTTCAAGTGCCAAAAGATGGGGCACATCGCGAAAGCGTGCAGGGGCACTCCAGCGTGTTTGAAGTGTGCTGAGGCACACGACACACGCGACTGCACCAAGCCTCGCGACGCGGCTGCCAAGTGCGTGAATTGCGGCGGTGCCCACGCCGCAAACTCGCGCAGCTGCGCCTACGTGCGGGGCTACAGACACAAGATGGCCGCCCCACGCCCAGCAGAGGTGCCTGGCGTCGAGACGGACGTCCCGCCCCCCCGTTCCCGCGGGGGTGGCGCACCGTGCCGTCGCGAAGCCACCACCGACGACGCACTGGCCGCCTTCCACACGGCCCTTGCGGCCGAGAGGGCCGCCATGAGGGAGGAACTCGTGGCTGTTCACCGCCAGCTGCAACAGCTGCGTGAGGAGCTGCGGGTCCTCAGGAAGACGCCAAACCCCACTGCGAGTCGGCCAACGGGGGTCGACGCCTCCACCCAAACGGTGCCACCCGAGCCGCCAGTTGATGTGACGGGCGGCGCGGAGGCACCCATGGAGATCGAAGTGGTGCTGCCTACTCTCCCTCCTGACGGGGAGGTCGAGCCGCGGGCACACGACGTGGAGACGCACACGGAGACACCCACAGCTACCGTGACGGCGGCGGAACGCCGGTCGCTCGATGCGATCGCGGACCAGGCGATGCAGATGTTCCGGAATATTAATGGCTGGGCACAACCGGGCCTGGACAACGCCTGTCCAGCCACTCCACCCCTCAGGACGAAGCCCGCTTCTTCGCAAGCTGAAGAAGCGGTAACAGACGAAGAGCTGCCCCTCCCGCTCCCAGACGAGCGGAGCGTGCAGCCCTTCCTCAAGAAGATCGTGGCGTCGCTGAAGGACGGGTCGTACCCTCACGGGGACAACCCATACCCCTTCACGCCGGCGCCCGCGAAGCCACCACCGCCTCACCAACCGTGTGACCTCAAACACATGCGTTGCATGTTGCATGAGGCCGTAACCAGGAAGGAGCTGAAACTGCTCAACAGCCGCCCCATCTTCACCCCTTCGGACTGGGAACACATCACCCGGGTCACAGAGAAGTGGGTGAAGGAGGAGTGGCGCTCCGGCAGGCGTCAGCCTGCCCCAGAAGACATACCAATGCATGACTACTTCGCTAGTCTAAACTCAGCGGGGTAGCCGAGGCCGATTCCAACGAGAGGCCACAAATACAACAACAACAACAGAGGAATCAAGGAGGAACAGCAGCACTGCTGCTTAGCCTCCACCATCTCCGGACTGAGGAGGTCCGTGATTTTCAAGCGAAGCGAAGCGAAGAGCTCGCACCACCACCCCGAGAGCGGCCTGAGCTGGCGAGGTGAGCGCATCGCTGGTGTTGCGCGCTTCGCTTACTCGGCCGTTGAGAGCTCGTGAAGAGGTTTTCTGTGCTGTGGGCGCTGCGGAAAGCAAATTGTCGTGCGTTGTTTTGACAACGCGTGCAAATTGTCGTGTTCCGCGCCTCGCAGTATGGGGAAGAAGCGTGCGCAAGGGAAACCTGCCGCTACGAAGGGTCCTTCGGTTGTGCAACTCACTGAGTCTGCCGACCGTGCAAGGAACTCTAGAGAAGACGAGTCGCGGCCTGTCCCCCCTTTGTATGTCAAGTGCAAAGGCGGGTGGACAGCGCTGTTCGACACCATGACGAGCTGCGCTCGGAACGAGGTGGTCTACGAGTCTGTCGATACAGACTCGCTGATCTGCGTTCGAGCCGCAAACGTGGCCGACCACAGGGCGATCAAGGTCGCAGTGGCCGACCACATCGTCGACGCGCCGCCGGCGCGAGAGAAGGCACCTTCCGTAGGAAGGGTGAAGACGACTAAGGCACTCCTCAGGGGGTTGCCTTGGTGCTGTGACGAGGCAGCGGTCCGGGAAGGGCTGCTGCGAGCCGGGTTTGGTAGTGCAGCCGCAAGGTTGCACAACCGAACCAACAGGAAGAGGGCGCCGCTCTATGCCGTGACCGTGCAAACGGTCGACGGCGGGAGTGACATCTTCGACTTGCGGAAGTTGCTGGGCTTCCCGGTTACGACGGAGGCTCTCCCGACCGCCATGGATCCTCAGCCCCAGTGCTTCAGGTGCCAGGGCGAGGGCCATGTAGCGAAGTATTGCCGCAACGCGGCGCGGTGCGTCAAGTGCTCAGGTGAGCACGACAGCCGCGCTTGCGACCGCGGCAGCAACGCTCTGCCGACTTGTGTCCGGTGTGGCGGCCCGCACGTCGCCAGTTGGCGCGGCTGTGCGGCTTTCTCAAGCCGCAGCCGTGCCGGGGGCGGCGAAGCGGCCGCGGCCGCACCGACGCAGCAGCAGAAGAGAAGACGACGTCGAAAACGACGTAGGGCGCAGAACAGCCCGGCGCAGCTGAGGGACGGCGCAGCAGCAGATCCACCTGCCAGGGGCAGGGACGGCCGCTCGGAAACGGGCAGCCAGGACGCAGCTCGCCTTCCTGCGAAGAGATGTGACCTCCAACTCGGCACCGCCGTGAAGGAGGCCACAGCAGCCCTCAAAGCCGTAATGGCGGCGGAGAGGGCTGCCTTCGCAGCCGCCGTGGCTGCAGAGAAGGAAGAGGCCTTGAGGCAACTGCGAGCAGTTTTCGCCCAAGGCCTCAGTGCAGTCGTACCCGCGAACACTCCTGCGACCTCGCAGAAGGAAGTTCGCGCCCCTATCCCTGCTTTTGTTCCAGCAGCATCGCAGGTGAGAGGCGCAGGGAAGACAACCGCCGCCCCAGAGGAGCCGGTGGCGACGCCGCCCGCTGCGGGATTCGACCCCTCAAGGGGCCGAGAAGAGAGGAAGGCAGCCGTCATCGCGCAAGCGCGAGCGAGCGGCTTGCATCTCTCCGACGCTGAAGCGGCGCAGATCACTGGAACAGCGGACCAGTTCACAGCTGCAGTGCAGAAGGGCTGCGCCGTGCAGTAGAGGAGGACGCTGTAGCCGATCGCCGTCGTTCTGCGCCAGCCTGATGAAGCTGCACCAAGTCACTGACGACAAGGCGCAGCAGAGGGCCTAACAGCAGCGCATGCGTTGCCGCGCCGAACTTTTTATGTTACAGGGAGGAAGCCATTGCGGCCGGCCCAGGAGAATACAAGCGAGCCCAGCCGCAGCACCGGCCTGACCCAGCTAACGACCACGCAGTACATAGGTAACGTTGCACGATACCTCACGATAACCACCCCTCACCTTGCATGCTCTGTCGCAGCTAGCAAGCCGCTACTGCCCTTACCACCCGTCCTACTGTCGCAGAGGTTTTTTTCCCTTGGCGCTGGCCTTGGCACTTTTTTTCCTCTGCTCTTAAAACCGCTACCCTTCGATCGTTTTCGACCACTACTATCTCCTGATGGACCATGTTAATGAGTAGCCTTACCCAGACGCATGGATAACATCACAGCCTGCATCCTGTGACGCCTGATTCTAAACTAACATGCTTACGGAGGTGACAGTAAAACTTTTGTGTTGGTCACCACGTTGGTGCGGGCGTGGAGGGGCCCCATCCTTTATTAAAGAGAGCTCGCACCGTAGCCGACTCGCTAGCGCCGGGTGAGGAGCTGGCGCTTGTGTTTTTTCGCTTGCTTGCTTTGAGGAGGAGGAAGGAAGAAGAATGACAGGCCGCGGCAAGGGAGGAAAGGGGCTGGGCAAGGGTGGCGCCAAGCGGCACCGCAAGGTGTTGCGCGACAACATCCAGGGCATCACGAAGCCCGCCATCCGCCGCCTGGCTCGCAGGGGCGGCGTGAAGCGCATCTCTGGTCTGATCTACGAGGAGACCCGCGGAGTGCTGAAGGTGTTCCTGGAGAACGTGATCCGCGACGCGGTGACGTACACTGAGCACGCCAAGCGCAAGACTGTGACGGCCATGGACGTGGTGTACGCCCTGAAGAGGCAGGGGCGCACCCTGTACGGTTTCGGCGGTTAGGCAGGCAGGCAGCCAGCCAGCCAGCCAGCCGGTGTGCTGTGCTGCGTTGTGGCCTTCCCGCGGCCGTGCCGTGCCCGTGCTTGGTGGGAGAGACGAAAACGGCCCTTTTCAGGGCCACCACACTGTTCGGAGATTGAAAAGTGCGAAAGAGTCTGTGTTGCCTGTGCGTGTTGTTGTTGTTGTTGTTGCTGCTGCGCGTGCGTTAGTTTTTGAGTTTGACGCGATGGGCGCGGCTGAGTCCAGTGTGTGCGTGGTTTGTTGTTTGTTTGTGGCGTGGGCATAGGCGGGCGGGCCGGATCGATCGATCGATCGGATCAGCTGTTTGGTTTTTTTGTCTGTGCCACGCGCGCCCCTTTAATTGAAACATTATAATGCTAACAATGATCATCACATTATCGGTGTATCGATGTCGTTGTCGTTTGGAACGCGACTCTGTGCGTGCGCGGAGGGGTGCAGAAACAAAAAAGACAAAAAGAGAGAAACGACAAAATGTGTGCGCGTTCGGCCACACGGGCTGTGGACAAGATGGCGGACGTGCGCCGGCGCTGGCTGTGCAATGTATGTATGTGGACGTGTTGTGTAAAGTGCGGCGAGCACGGACGACGGAAACTTTGCTTTGGACGTAGGTTTGTGTGGTGGCCCTGAAAAGGGCCGATTGTTGTGAGCCGAGCCGGCAAGGCAAAGGCAGGCGCGTTTGCGTGCAGGGAGCACGCAAGCGCAGCGCCGCGCTCTCTGTTTAGGCCTTCTTCTCGGTCTTCTTTGGCAGCAGGACGGCCTGGATGTTGGGCAGGACACCACCCTGTGCGATGGTGACGCCCGACAAGAGCTTGTTGAGCTCCTCGTCGTTGCGGATGGCGAGCTGCAGGTGGCGCGGGATGATGCGCGTCTTCTTGTTGTCGCGGGCCGCGTTTCCGGCCAGCTCGAGCACCTCAGCCGCGAGGTACTCCATGACGGCGGCGAGGTAGACGGGCGCCCCGGCGCCGACGCGCTCGGCGTAGTTTCCCTTGCGCAGGAGGCGGTGGATTCTGCCGACCGGGAACTGGAGCCCAGCCCTGCTTGAGCGGGACTTTGACTTGCCCTTGACTTTGCCTCCCTTTCCGCGTCCGGACATGGCGTTTGGCTAGTTGAAACACGTAACGTAACGGTGCGAGCCGCAGCGAGTCGAGCAGCGGAGTGCGTGGCGGCGGGACTAGGGTGGGGGTCCCTTTATGGGCTCGGGTGCGGCGGCCGGTTGCGCGCGCGCCCCATTGGTCGGCGGCCGCAACAGGGCGAGCTGGTAAAGGTGGGGTGTTGCGGTAGCGGCGGGTGCCACTGTGTGGGGAGACGCTGACTAGAGCGGAGCGCTTGCTGCTTGCTGTACGTTCGAGATGCCGCCCAAGACTAGCGGGAAGGCCGCCAAGAAGGCTGGCAAGGCGCAGAAGAACATTTCGAAGGGCGACAAGAAGAAGAAGCGCAAGAGGAAGGAGAGCTATGCCATCTACATCTACAAGGTGCTGAAGCAGGTGCACCCCGACACGGGCATCTCGTCGAAGGCGATGAGCATCATGAACAGCTTCGTGAACGACATTTTCGAGCGCATTGCGGCCGAGGCGTCTCGCCTGGCGCACTACAACAAGCGCTCGACCATCACGTCCCGCGAGATCCAGACGGCTGTGCGGCTCTTGCTGCCTGGCGAGCTGGCCAAGCACGCCGTGAGCGAGGGCACGAAGGCGGTGACCAAGTACACGAGCTCCAAGTGAGGGGGTTAAGGCTGTAGGGAGCTCCCCTCCGTTGCGAGAGCGGCAAAACGGCCCTTTTCAGGGCCACCAAATTGCCTTTGCGGGAAGAGCGGAATTGTTGTTTGTGTGAGGCGGCGCATAGCTACCCGGTTTGGTTGGTTGCGAAGCAGCTGGTGGTGGTTATGCGTGCTCGCGAGTCTTGGCGTGGTTGGTTGGTTGGTTGTTTGTCGACACATAGACAGGAGGTGTTGTCTGTGTCGCTGATTCCTTTCCTTTCTTTGTCTCTGTCTGCCCGGTTAGTCACGTGACTGCAATTGAAACCCCTCGCGATTGTTGGATGTCACCGTTAGGGCCGTCTGCGGGTTTGTTTGTTGTCACATCATACATACATACATACATGATGGCGAGGGTGAAATGTTGTGTTGCCGTCTACTATTCCCTTTGCTGTACGGCGTGGAGGTGTGTTGGTGACGTTTTAAAAAAAAAAAAATGGACGTGTCTTTACTAGTCATTAAGAAGACGCAAGAATTGTACGGGCGGGTGGGGTAGGCGACACGCACGGTGGTGTACCCATTTATTTGGCCCTTGATTTTGATAGCCGTTTCTGCAGTTGATTTGAATGATTGATTGTTGTGCGCACGCACGCCGGTGTCGTCATTCAAGGTGCACGTGTGTTCGGTTCAGTGACGGTAGACGACGACGGCCGTTGTTTGTTGTTATGGGCGTACACGCGGTTGTCTGTGTCCCCCGGTGAAATGGCCGGTTTGTCGGTGATGTGATGTGATGTGATCCGATCCGGCGGCCCTGAGTAGCTGTCTATGGGCATCATGGCAACGTGTCGGTCTGAACACCCGTCTCACTGTGGCACCGTCGGCGCTGCGAACGGTGACGAAAGGCTGACTGTGATCGGTCGGATGTCATGTCTTGTCTGGGCAGAACGTGTGGAATGAGCAAAAAAAAAAAAACTGTGGGGACGGAAACAATGGTGGAGGAGGGGAACGAAAATAATAAAACGAAACGAAACGAAGAAAAAGAAGAAGGAGAAGCAATCACCGGAAAACGAGACAGGGGAAAAACGGAGAGGCGCTGTCTAGAGCAACGGAACGTTCCCGTGCATTGCAGCCGCACTGACATGCGTTTACGGCGCGGCTGCAAGTGTCGGCCGTGGTGACGGCTGAATTGCATTGCCTTCCCGGATGCAACGTTCGCCCGATATGGCTCGGAGGAAGAATCTATGAGAGAGTGCCTTGCCCTTGCCGTTTCGTGTGCGGTGTAGCGAATGATGTGTGTGTGTGTGTGTGTATGTAGTGGGGAATGGATGGTCGATAGCTGCCGTCACGGTCGAGATAACGCAGTCAAAGGTGTCGCGAAAAAGTGTGTTAGCCGTGGTTGGTTTGTGTGTTTGTTTTGTTTTTAAAGAGAAGGGACGAGAGAAAGAAGGTAGGTGGAGAGTGCGTTGCGTGTTGCGAACTGCGTCCGTGAATACGGCAGTATTTGGTGGTGGGCGTGCCCTTGCAGGTGGCCCGGAAGGCGTGTTCGTTTCGCGGTAGTGTGGACGGGTGAGGGGCACGCGTAACGCTGCGCTGCTGGCATATTCGGGAGATGGGAGGGGGCGAAAGGAGAAAGGAGACGCGGAGGGCGCGTGCGGGTGGTTCGCGCTGCGCTCGGCGGTTGTGTTTGTTTGTGCAACAAATGTGTTGCCGGGAGGGGGACCGTTGTTGTGGTGGTTGCGGTTGTAGCCTCCGACGCGGCTGGCAGTGAACAACGTGAGACGACGGATGCGTGGCTGGGGCGGCGCATGTCGCCGGTGCCATGCCTTTAGAGCCGCGTGGTCGGGGTGTGCGCACCGCGTGTCGTGTTGCGAGACATCACATGTGCTGCTGCGCACCGGTGGCGTGGCGTGGCGTGGCGTGGGGGCGAGGAGAGCGAGCCGCGCCAGTACCGCGCGGTGTGCTTGTGCGCCGGAGAATGGCACACTGCGCCTGCCCGTTGAGGAGGCTGATGGCCGTGGTGTGGTGGAAATGGAGCGCGTCGGACGTGTACCAATGAGAAAGAGAAACAAAGCAAGCAACCACGAACGAAAGGTGGAGGGCGGCATTGTGTCACATGTGGCGGTGGGGAAAAACGAAAAAAAAAAACAAAAAACAAAAAACAAAGACGTTAAGAAAGAGGAGAAACAACAAAGACAATGAGTCGTGCGTTCGCGAGGGGGGTGGGTGTGCGTGCGTAACGCCGGTACGCGCAGTGCGGAGCCCAACGGCTGTGTCGTCGGCCGAATGGGTGCGGGAATAGAGGCCGCGTCGGCACGGAGAAGGAAGGACGCACGCGCGCTGCGGCGTTGGCGCGGTTTGCGGCTGGCGCCTTTGGTGGCAACGGCCAGGACAAGCAGCGGTGTATGGTGTTGTGCGGGGCGGACAGGGGCGGCGGTGGTGGACGGGGAGGAGGCGGTGGCGTGTGTGGTACGGCGAAAACGGGACGGACGGCCGGCGGATGTTGAGAGGCGCCGCCCGCGCACGCACGCAGACACACAGAAGGGAAGAGCGAGAAAGGAACAAATGGAGGGGGCGAATGTGGAGGTGCGGGGAGGGGGAGGCGGTGGTGTTTGTGGGCATGTGGTGGGAGAGAAGGGCGGGGGCGGAAGGACAGCAGAGGCGCGAGGCGACAGCCTGTGCTTGTTGCTTGCTTGCGTCTTTTTGTTTTTTTATTTTGTTTTTATCCTTTGGTCGCCTTGGAGCCTGTCGGTCCCGTCCGTGTGTGGCCACGCTGTGGGTGCGTGTATGTTTGTACGTTTCGTTTTTTGTCTTCTTCTGCAGCAGAGGCGGCCAGCAAATGCGTGCGGTTGGATGGATGGGCGGCCACGGCACGGCACGGCACCGCACCTGTGCCCAAGGAGGAGACGCTGGCGGCGGGCCACCCTCGGATGCGGCCGGCCGGGGCTGTGTGCGCCGCTGCAACAACAACGAGTAAACAAGACGAAGACGAAGCGGATGGCTGGTGAGTGCATTTCGGCGGTAGACAAGGCAGTGTGTGATGTGGCGTTGTGACGGGGGGGGGTTTGCTCACGCGGCCTCGTTGTGTTGATGCGCAGGAAGACGAGATGCGGGCAGACGCGTACAGAGAGACGAGCCCGGTCTGCAGCAGGATGTGTGGCGCGCCGAGTGCAGAGCAGCGCGCGCCGGCTGGGCTGGGTTCGGCTGGGCCCGCCCGGCGGCGGGCCGCGCCGTTGTCGCGGACGTGAGCGCCCCCTGGCGGGTGGTCGGAGGCGGCGCGGTGGACGTGTGGCTGGTTGGCAGTGCACATTGCGAGTGGCTGGCTGGCTGGCTGGCTGGCGGGCGGGCGGTCGGCGGCGGCGGCGAGAAGAGAGAGGAGGTATGTGTTGCGGGCGCCTTTGCTGCGCTGCGTCGTTGCGTGCCTGGGCGTGCGCCTGTCGACTGTGTGTGACTGTGTTGGGCGTTGTGCCACGTACGTGTGCTCGGCCGAAGGCAGGCGTCGGAAAGAAGAGGGCGAAGGGCAGGAAAGTGGGTCGGTGTGCGTGCGTAGCCCGTGATGTGATGATGTCACGTCACGTCATGTGTTTGCGAAGCGGCTGCCGAGAGGTGTGTGGTAGCGAGCGGGAATGTGCGTTTGGTGGTTGCGGCGTGAGGTGAGGGTGGGAGAATATTGGGGCGGGCGGGCGGGCGGGCGGGCCGGCCGTTGTTGGTGGTTCCTCCTGTGGTTGTTTGTGCAGCTTTGATGGCAACGTGGAAGGACGCCGGTTTCGTGCCTTTGCGTGTGGTTGTCGACGGTGACTGGTTGGGGTGTGCGCCGATGCACGTGCCATGTCGTTAGTATGTTTGGGTCGTGAGTGTTGTTTTTGGCTGTGTTGTTGTGTACGGGAAGGGGGGGGGGGGAGAGGAGGAGGCGGGTGGATAGTGCGTGCAGTAGTGTCGTTGCGACGGGCGCGTCGGGTGGAGCTGTGCGTAGTGGCGGAAAGGTGTAGGTTGCGGGAAGGGAGCCCGTCGTGTGTCGTGTCGGTGTCGTTGACGGGGTCGCGTGCGTGCGTTGTGAAATCGAGTGTGGCGGGAAAGGAGCAGTGTGCCGCTGGCGTCGTGGCCGTTAGCAGAGGCTGTGCTTGTCCGTTTGTTACCTGTTGGACGCTTGGTGCGAGTTGTTTGCTGCTGTTGTTGTTGTTATCGTTGTCGTTTGTCGCCCCCGTCTCGCGGGTTGTTTTTGTTTGTCGGCTGTGCTGTGTCGGCGAGCTGTTTTGCGGTGCGTGAATGTGTTGGTGCAAAAGTGGCGGCGTTATGGCTGCGCCCGCGACGAGCCGCGGGCGCGCCATTGATGATGTTCAAACACAGAGCGGCTGTGTGCAATGGGAGGCCTGCGTACGGGTAGCGGTGTTGTCGTACGTGCATCCGGCCCGGTGCGGAAAGCGCCGTTGCCGTTTGCCCCTTAGTTGCCAGCCATGTCGCGTGAGCGGCGGGTTGCCTCTGGTCGACGTGGTGCCTCGGGTTTGTGGTTTTTGGTGCCCTTTGGCCGGTGGGTGGTGTTTAATTTTGTTTTTGTGTGTGTGTGTGTTTTATATCTGCCTCCTGCTCGGTCTTGCGGCGGTTTGGTCGACGTCGTCTGTAGTTTTTGCGGCTTGCCGACGACCGACCGACCGACACACCTTTGAAACCTACGTGTGGCGCCCGAAGGTGAACGTAACCTGACCGCGGACCTCTCGGCGCCTTAACCTAACCTAACCTCTAACCTAAGATGTCCGGCCGTAGAGGTAGGTGCGGCCACCTGACGCCTCACGTCCGAACGCTTAACCTAACTTTGACGCTTAACCTAACTGTAACCCTTAACCTAACCCACGTCCACCTAACCTAACCTAACCTAACCTAACCTAACCTAACCTAACCTCACCTTAGGGTGGTGTACACCGCGAATGCCTTAGGGCATGTTATGTTATATAGTCTTAGGTGGAGTCCACTATACGCAACAAGCGGCTACACGGGTAGCAGGGGTTGTGTGGCGTGGGCTGGGCGGTTCTGTTTAGGTTGGATGGCCCTTGGGCAAGTACGGAAAGGGCAACGGGCGCGGGGCAAGGTCAGGACATGCGGGGACCAAGCGGCAATCGGTATTGTAATTGTCAACTGTCGAAGCTCTGCGTTGGTAAAGTACCGGAACGTCAAGCGCTGATAGAAAGCGCCGAAGCTGCAATCGTTATAGGTACAGACGGTGCTTTAGAAAGGATAGCGTGCATGCAACCGGTGGTGGAGTGGTTCGTCGCTGTTAGTAGTAGTTTATCCTGTGTAGTGAAGTAGAAGTGGTGGACGGTTCCTGTGAACTATTGTGGGTGGAGGGTACACTCAACAGCCGAGCTAGGTTGATAATTGGCTCCTTTTACCGACCTCGCGACTCAGCAGCATTAGTGGCCGAACAAGTGAGAGAAAATGTGGACATACATTTTCCTTTCCGCAGCGTGTTACAGTCTTAGGTGGAGATTTCAATGTGCCAGATGTTCAGGACGGGTGGTAGGGACAGAGCATCGAGTGACAGTATACTGAGTGCACCATCCGAACGAAAAATGCCGCGAGCAATTAAACAGAGAGAGAACCGACTCGTGGAGATAACATCGTGGACCTACCGATGACAAACAGACCCCGAACTTGTCGACTCTGTATGTGCAGAACAGGGACCCAGTGAACAAGAGGCCGTTGCAGCATCGCTGAATATGGACGTTAGTAGGAATATACAAACAAAAAAACAAAAAAAAACAAAAAAAAAAAAAGGGAGGAAGGTTTATCTGTTTAGCAAGAGTAATAGAAGGCAGATTTGAGACTACCAGGCAGATGCAAACGCAAATGTCTGCTCCGACACTGACAATGTTGAGTGTTTATGGAGAAAGTGCAAGGCAATCGTAAAATGCGTCTTAGACAGGTACGTGCCGAGTAAAACTGCGAGGGATGGGAAAAACCCACCGCGGTACAACAACCAAAGTTTAGGAAACTATAGCGAAAGCAAAGAGAGCTTCACTCAAAGTTGAAACGCAGCCAAAACCTCTCAGACAAACAGACGCTAAACGATGTCCAAAGTTAGCGTAAGGAGGGCTATGCGTGAAGCGTCCGGTGAATGCGAAAGTACAATTCCATGTACCGACGTGACAGGAAATCAAATCAAATCCTAGGACGTTGTGGTCGTACGTTGAATCAGTAGTAAGCGGCTCGAAGCGGCATATCCAGACACTCCGGGATGATGATGGCATTGAAACAGAGGATGACACGCGTAAAGCTGTGAAATACTAAACACCTGTTTCCAAAAGCTGTGTCACGGAGGACGACCGCACTGCAGTTCCTTCTCGCACAAACGAAAAAAATGGCTGACATCGAAATAAGTGTCCAAGGAGGAATAGAAAAGCAACTGGAATCACTCAACAGAGGAACGTCCACTGGACCCGACGGGATACCAATTCGATTCTACACAGAGTACGCGACAGAACCTCCTAACAGCCGTGTACCGCAAGTCTCTAGAGGAACGGAGGGTTCCAAATGATTGGAAAAGAGCACAGGTAGTCCCGGGCTTGAAGAAGGGTCGTCGAGCAGATGCGCAAAACTATAGGCCCTATATCTGTGACGTCGATCGGTTGTAGAATTTGAGAACATGTTTTATGCTCGAGTAGTAGCATGTCGTTTTTTGGAAACCCAGTGTCTACTATGTAGGAATCAACATGGATTCCGGAAACAGCGATCGTGTGAGACCCAACGCGCTTTATTTGTTCATGGGACCCAGAAAATATTAGATACAGGCTCCCAGGTAGATGCCATTTTGGTTGACATCCGGAAGGAGGGCGTTCGATACAGTTCCGCACTGTCGCCTGATAAACAAAGTAAGTGTCTGCAGAATGTCGGACCAAGTGTGTGGCTGGACTGAAGAGATTGTAGCAAACAGAACACAGCATGTTGTGTTATCAATGGAGAGACGTCTACAGACGTTAAAGTAACCTCTGGCGTGCCACAGGGGAGTGTTATGGGACCCATTGCTCTTCACACACAATGTATATAAATGACCTAGTAGATAGTGTCGGACGTTGCATGCGTCTTTTCGCGGATGATGCTGTAGTATACAGAGAAGTTGCAGCGAAAAATGCAGGACGATCTGCAGCGGATAGGCACGTGGTGCAGGGAGTGGCAACTGTCCCTTAACATGTATTGCGAATAATATAGAAAGAAGGACCCTTTATTGTATGATTGAGTATATGATAGCGGGACAAACACTGGTAGCAGTTACGTCTGTAAAATATCTGGGAGTATGCGTGCGGAGTGATTGGGAGTGGGATGATCATCATATTAAAAAAAAAAAACAAAAAAAAACAAACAAAAGTAATTGTTGGTAAGGCGGGTACCAGGTTGCGATTTATTGGGAGAATGCGTAGCAAATGTCGTCCATCAACAAAGGAGGAGGTGGCTTACAAAACACCCGTTCGTTCGACCTATACGTGCGTGTTGCCCATCAGTGTGGGATCCGTACCAGGTCGCGTTGACGGAGGCGACGGAGACGATCCAACGTTTCGTCGCAGGGTCATTTGGTAACCGTGATAGCGTTACGGAGATGTTTAACAAACCCACGCGGCAGACTCTGCAATAGAGGCGCTCTGCATCGCGGTGTAGCTTGCTCGCCAGGTTTCGAGATATTGCGTTTCTGGATGGGGTATCGAATATATTGCGTATACCTCCCGAGGAGATCACGAATGGATGTGGTTAGAGAGATTCGAGCGCGCACGGAGGCGTTTTTTTTTTTTTTGCAGACTGTCGTTTCGTCCCGCGAACCATACGCGACTGGAACAGCAAAGGGAGGTAAATGACATTGGCACGTGAAGTGCCCTCCGCCACACACCGTTGGGTGGCTTGCGGAGTCTAAATGTTAGAGGTCGGCTGTCGGTGTGTGCTTTTGATGAAGGCAGATTCGGTGCGTCTGTAGTTGCGGATGGCGGTTAGCCACCCTCGCTGAAAGCGGCGAGGGGCGGCGGCGCCTCGGTTGGCCGGTGCCCATGTTGCGCAGGCGGCGCTCGTTTTTGTTTTGCGGCGGGCAATGTTGTGAGAAACGGGCGCGAATGTTGGCGGGCGAGGTGGCCCGACGGCCGCGGGCCGATCGGGAAACTGTGGGAGGGCGATGGGGCGGCGGAGGTGCGTTTGCACGGCCGTCATCGCCGCACGCCTCCGCTTGTGTGGCTGTGGCGGCGGCCGCGCTGGCCGGGCTGGCGCGGCGACGGTGCGCCAGTTTTGCCGAAGGTTTGGCCATTGTGGCGGGTCGTCGGCTGGGGCTGTGGGGGCGGCATTTGGGCGGGGGCGGCGATTCTCGGCGGGCCGAGCCAGGCTGTGGCGCGCGGTAGCTGCAGTTTGGCCGTGGTTTGCGGCGCTGCCGTGGCGACTGGTTGGCGACTGTGGTGTGGCCGTGTGTAGCCCCATCCTCGGTGGTTTGAATGGCGCGGGTGGTTGCGGCGCAGGTTTGGGGCTGGTCCGCACAGGCTGTCGGACGTTGGGCGGTAGCAAGCGCGGGAGGCGCGGCGCGGCGGCGCGCAGAGTGGCGGCCGCTCTCTCGGCCGTCCGCGCCCGCCCGCGACACTGGCCGGGCCTGGCGGCGCGGCGGCTATTCTCTGCCGTGCTTGCCGCCTTGCCGCTCTCTCTCGCTGTTCTGTTGTTGTGTGTACGCGCGTCGTCCGTCGAAATAATGGCAGATCAGGCGGCTACGAACGAGACTGCTGCGGCACCCGCCGCCACCGGCACGACGAAGAAGGCCAAGTCTGCGGCGTCTGCGAAGAAGCCGCGCGCCAAGCCTGCGCACCCGCGCACCTCTGAGATGGTGACGGCCGCCATCAAGAGTCTGAAGGAGCGCGGCGGCTCGTCGCTGCAGGCGATCAAGAAGTACATTGCCGCGCACTACAAGCTGGACGCGGAGAAGCTGGCGCCCTTTATCAAGAAGTACCTCAAGTCGGCCGTCGTGGCTGGCGAGCTGGTGCAGACGAAGGGGAAGGGCGCGTCCGGCTCTTTCAAGCTTGCCGGCGCCGGCGGCGGGGCGGCCGAGGGCGGCAAGGCTCGTGCCGGCGGTGCGAAGAAGAAGCGCGCCGCTCCGGCCAGCAAGGAGAAGAAGGGCGGCCGCGCGGCCGGCGCAAAGAAGGCTGGTGGCGTGAAGGCGGCGACCGGTCGGAAGGCGGGCGCCGCCAAGAAGGCGTCTGCGGCGTCGGCGGCTCCCGCGGGTGCGAAGAAGGCGGCTGCGGCCAAGCCGGCCAAGGCCAAGTCGCCGTCGAAGGCGAAGAAGGCCGCCAAGGTTCCGACGAAGAAGCCGAAGGCGCCGCGCCCGAAGAAGGCGACGACGCCGTCTAAGGCGAAGGCGTCGCCCAAGAAGAAGAAGTAAAGTAGTAAAGTTAAAGAAAGGCAAGGGAGAGGGGTTGGCGCTTGACGCCGTCGTCCCCCACCGCCCTCCCCCGCGTCGTCTTAGTGGCGCGCGATGGCACGGCTGCGGCTGTCGCGCGGCCCAAAACGGCCCTTCTCAGGGCCATCAAAGGACGTCGGGAAGGCGTTGATTGTCGTGCATGCGCCGGTGTGGTTGGTTGGTTGGTTGTGTGTGACCCTTGTGGGTACTGTTTGCGTGCCGTGGTGGTTGGATTGTGGTGCCGGTGGCGGTAGGCGGCGGCGCGCGGTAGCGGAGCGGTTGTGGCCGTTTGTTGGTCTTTTTATTTTATTTTATTTGTTTTTTTTCTTTTTTTGTTTTTGTTGTTGTTGTTGTTGTAGTTGTTTTGTTTTGCGGCGGCCGACGTTTGGTTGCTCATGTATGTTTCTGGAGACTCTTGTTTGTTTGTGTGTTTGCTTGCTTTGCGGATGTCGTGTCTTTTGTGTGTGTGTTGTGTCTCTCTCTCTCTCTCTCTCTTTGAAAGCGGCGGGGGGACGTGAGACGTGGCAGTGGCCGGCGGGAATTGGGAAGGCGCGGTGGCGTTGACGTTGTAGTGTAGCGTAGCGTGCGCGCGCCTCGGAGACGGCGGCGGCCAGCCACCCGTGGTGTGTGGTGACGTCGTCCGGCTGTTGTGTGTGTGTATTGTGAGGGATGGGAGTGACGTCGATTGTTGGCGAGAGCGGCTGTGGACGGGAGGGGAATTGGTTGTTGTTGTTTTGCGGGGCGGCAAGACCGACAAAAGTTTTGCTCGCGACGGAGAGATGTTAGTGGCCCTGAAAAGGGCCGTTTTTGTTGGGCGGGCGCGCGTGCGCGGCGCGGTTTCTAGGCGCGCTCGCCGCGGATGCGGCGCGCGAGCTGGATGTCCTTGGGCATGATGGTGACGCGCTTGGCGTGGATTGCGCACAGGTTGGTGTCTTCGAAGAGGCCGACGAGGTAGGCCTCGCTGGCCTCCTGCAGGGCCATGACTGCGGAGCTCTGGAAGCGCAGGTCGGTCTTGAAGTCCTGGGCGATCTCGCGCACTAGGCGCTGGAACGGCAGCTTGCGGATGAGCAGCTCTGTGCTCTTCTGGTAGCGCCTGATTTCCCGCAGGGCGACGGTGCCCGGCCTGTAGCGGTGGGGCTTCTTGACGCCGCCGGTGGCGGGCGCGCTCTTCCTCGCCGCCTTGGTGGCGAGCTGTTTGCGCGGCGCCTTTCCGCCGGTGGACTTGCGGGCCGTTTGCTTTGTGCGGGCCATAGCGGTTAGCGGCGTGGAGGTGCGTGCGGTACACGAAGCGTCCGGTGCTGCCTTGACAACGGGCCCGCGCGGCCCCGCGCCGCGCTTATATGCCCTCGGTGCGCGTGGTGGGGGGAGGGCGGGCCAGAGTCTATATAGGGGGGCGGCGGCAGAGAGCTGGCCAGAGTCTATATAGGGGGGCGGCGGCAGAGAGCTCGCACCACCAGACGCTCGGCGGACGCTGGAGACTGCGGACGGAGCGCACGGGCACGCTGTACACGTGGCAGCAGAAGAAGCCGGCGCGCACGCACCTCCACACGCAGGCGAACATGGCTGGACGCAGGAAGGGCAGCAAGATTGCGGCCGCGATCGAACTCCTGGTCGATGCGATCGGGAAGGACCGCGGTCGCAGTCGCCGCCACAAGAAGAAGCAGCGCACGGAGCAGCAATGCTTCAAGTGCCAAAAGATGGGGCACATCGCGAAAGCGTGCAGGGGCACTCCAGCGTGTTTGAAGTGTGCTGAGGCACACGACACACGCGACTGCACCAAGCCTCGCGACGCGGCTGCCAAGTGCGTGAATTGCGGCGGTGCCCACGCCGCAAACTCGCGCAGCTGCGCCTACGTGCGGGGCTACAGACACAAGATGGCCGCCCCACGCCCAGCAGAGGTGCCTGGCGTCGAGACGGACGTCCCGCCCCCCCGTTCCCGCGGGGGTGGCGCACCGTGCCGTCGCGAAGCCACCACCGACGACGCACTGGCCGCCTTCCACACGGCCCTTGCGGCCGAGAGGGCCGCCATGAGGGAGGAACTCGTGGCTGTTCACCGCCAGCTGCAACAGCTGCGTGAGGAGCTGCGGGTCCTCAGGAAGACGCCAAACCCCACTGCGAGTCGGCCAACGGGGGTCGACGCCTCCACCCAGACGGTGCCACCCGAGCCGCCAGTTGATGTGACGGGCGGCGCGGAGGCACCCATGGAGATCGAAGTGGTGCTGCCTACTCTCCCTCCTGACGGGGAGGTCGAGCCGCGGGCACACGACGTGGAGACGCACACGGAGACACCCACAGCTACCGTGACGGCGGCGGAACGCCGGTCGCTCGATGCGATCGCGGACCAGGCGATGCAGATGTTCCGGAATATTAATGGCTGGGCACAACCGGGCCTGGACAACGCCTGTCCAGCCACTCCACCCCTCAGGACGAAGCCCGCTTCTTCGCAAGCTGAAGAAGCGGTAACAGACGAAGAGCTGCCCCTCCCGCTCCCAGACGAGCGGAGCGTGCAGCCCTTCCTCAAGAAGATCGTGGCGTCGCTGAAGGACGGGTCGTACCCTCACGGGGACAACCCATACCCCTTCACGCCGGCGCCCGCGAAGCCACCACCGCCTCACCAACCGTGTGACCTCAAACACATGCGTTGCATGTTGCATGAGGCCGTAACCAGGAAGGAGCTGAAACTGCTCAACAGCCGCCCCATCTTCACCCCTTCGGACTGGGAACACATCACCCGGGTCACAGAGAAGTGGGTGAAGGAGGAGTGGCGCTCCGGCAGGCGTCAGCCTGCCCCAGAAGACATACCAATGCATGACTACTTCGCTAGTCTAAACTCAGCGGGGTAGCCGAGGCCGATTCCAACGAGAGGCCACAAATACAACAACAACAACAGAGGAATCAAGGAGGAACAGCAGCACTGCTGCTTAGCCTCCACCATCTCCGGACTGAGGAGGTCCGTGATTTTCAAGCGAAGCGAAGCGAAGAGCTCGCACCATTCGAGCCGTGGCAGCGGGAGCGTACAGGTCGTCGTAGCGGAGCGCCGAGGGAGCCACCAGCCACCTCTACCCCCTCCCCCATCACAAGACAAAGGCAGCAGCGGCAAGCGGACGAGCCGAAGCGTCCAGACATAATAGATTGGCCGGGAATCAACAATAGCCGTTGCCGCTAAAAAAGCTAAAACGGTAACCTCCAGAAAAGCATTTGTCGTGCAACCAAAAAAAAGCAAAAGTGTCGAATACCGTTTCGTCATGGCAGCGAAACGAATCTAAGGCGACAAAGCCACAGTTCCATTCACCACATAGCGCCGCACGGCAGAGCATCTCTGCCCCCCTCTATAGGGACAAATCCGTGTCAGGGCCGGCAGCACTGCTCCGTAACCCGCGCACGAGTAAATAGGGCTGACCACTCCCGTGGATACCTTCAGGCGTCAAAGCAAGGTGCCAACGAAGCGGGAACTCAGCGCCCCAAGTGCGGCCACACACACATGCCTAAGTATTTGGACTATCGAGCTGCCAACACGCCAGCGCAACATCAAAATCCAAACCGATCCGAGATGACTGGAAGACCGACTGGTGACCCCCCCAACCCCACTACCATCAGCCCAGCATCCCCAGATGACATACCGTCTGCCCAGCGGGACCAGAGGAGCCGGACCCCGTCATCGAGAGGTACCTCACCGAGCTCCTACGGCAGCACGCCGCCACGAAGACCGAGAGTGTCCACCTATGAAATATTCAACCTACCACGAGACACCACACAAAACACAATCGCAACAACCTTCAAACAGTTCGCCAACGCAAATATGAAGGCAAACATTGTCAACATCAACGTCAGGAGAGGCCTCTCCACAATAATAAAATACGCGTCCGAGGAAGCTGCGCCAACCCTGCAAACCTTCTTCCGCAACCACCTCTCCCCAGCAGTTAAAGTGCAACTGCTCCCTCCCAGGGAACCACTACAACGAAGGCAACTTAACAAGCCCTCCCTTAGCGCGGTAATCAAGGGTGTAGAGCAAGAGGTGGATGAGGAAGAGGTAAAACAACAACTTATCGAGCAGGGATTGAAGGTCCACAAAACCTGGCGAATCACCTCCCGCGAAACTGGTGGGCCAACGATGAAGTTCCGAGTATTGACCCACGATCCTGACACCATCGACAGAATGTTAAATGATGGTGTCAGGATTGACTACAAAATAAGAGCGGTAGAACCATCCAACCTTCTGCCCCCCCAGCCAGCGCAATGCGGTCGATGTTTGTCATTCGACCACAAAACGCATGGCTGCGTGGCCAAGCAAATATGCCCACAGTGCAGCGGCGAACACACGCTCTCAAGGTGTAACGCGCCTCCAGACAACACAAAATGCGCGAACTGCGGAGAGAGCCACTCGGCACTATCACTGAAATGCCAGAGCCGACCGAAAGAAGCAGTCAACACCTATGCACAAGCCGTCATAAAAACGATTGACGAACCTGCCCTACGCCCCCAAACAACAGCAGAACTAAAAGAAGAGGCTGTAATGAAGGAAGACTTCATTCGCACAATTACTACCGTTCTGCTCAACGTCTTCCAAGACAGGAAATACGAGATCAAGACAGTCTTGCGCCAAACGATCAGACAACTCCTAAACAAAGACCTGGAAGTGACGCAAAGCAACAACAGGGTCCACGTCACAATTACAGACACGAACTAAACAACTCCCCCCCCTCCCCCTACATCGGCAAAAGCACGATGGCGGGCCTGACAGTGAACGACAGCGCAAACATCATGTTTGTGAATGTCCAAGGGCTACGAAATAGAAAACATGCACTTATGCACAGCATGCATCAACACAAGATACACATCCTTGGCGTGGCTGAAACATGGCTACGCCCACAACAACACTGCAAACTAAATAGATATACCTGCCATTCCAAAAACAGACCCGACGGCAGGGGGGGCGTAGCAATATACACAGATAGCAACATCCCAGTTAAAGAGATGCCCCTCCCGCAGCAACTACAGGACACGGAAGCTGTCGTGGTACAAATCAGGACACAACAAAGATGCAAGCTGACTGTCGCATGTTTGTACAACCCACCCGGACACCCCATCCCACAAGACTTCTTGCAGTACTTGGCGACGACCTACAACAAATTCATCCTGCTGACCGACCTGAACGCACGCCACACACAACTAGGCTGCACAGCAACAAACGACAATGGACGAGCACTCTTTGACATACTAACAACCGACCCGATAGCCAGACTAGCACTCAACCAACCAACATTCATCGGACACCGCGGCTCATCCACCCCAGACCATATCCTCCATAGCCCGATCCTAACTAATAACCTATCCAATCCCTTCCTAGGTGACCCCATAACCAGCGACCATCTCCCCATCATATTCGCCACAACCGCTATAAACCCACCACCGCCTCACCCCACACAACGCAACATCCGCCTATACGCAAAAGCCGACTGGAGGAAATTCAAAACCATCATACAAGACGAACTAGCACTGCCAACTACACTGACAGACAACGCCGACCTGGAACACCTAAACGAACGACTAGAAACCACCTTCACAACAGCAATAGACGAGGCAATCCCACAAAAGACAATAGAGAACTGGAGGCCCACCATCCCGGCGGAGGCGCTAGCGATCCTAAGACGGAAAAGGCAACTACAGCGCGAAATTAGACGTACAAATAACCCAGACTTAAGACGACAGTGGAACCGACTAAACGCACAAGCGAAACGCATAATCTCCCAGCACAAACAAAAAGAATGGGACGACACCTGCCGCCAACTCAACTACAAAGAAGGCAGAAAATTTTGGAACAAATTCAAGACGCTGACTGGACAAAAGAAACCCCCCAACCAGACGCTAATAGTAGACAATGAACCAATCACAGACCCTAAAACACAAGCAGACACATTCCAGAACGCCCTCCGAATCATCCACTCCTTCCCAACAGACGCTAAGTTCGACAACGACTTCTACCGACACGTAGAGAACCAACTCCCTGACCTACTAACAAGTCCAACAGCAGAAACAGAAGACACCTCCGAACTGACCAACCCTATAACAGACGCTGAAATCACCAACGCAATACGGACCGGACGAAACTCAGCCCCAGGACAAAACAACATCAAACGTATCCACCTGCAGAACGCCCCCCTCCCTGCCTTAATCCCAGTCCTCTCACTGATGTTCAACTACTGCCTAACGACAGAAACAATCCCGACTGCGTGGAAGACAAGTAAGACCATAATGATCCCCAAACCCGACAAACCACGAACGGACCCCCTCTCCTACCGACCTATCTCACTACTGGACGTTATAGGAAAAACTTATGAACGTATACTGACCGACAGACTGCGAAAATATGTGGACAACAAACAACTACTCCCCCTACTCCAAGCCGGCTTCCGCACCAACCACTCCACCACAGACCCACTTCTCAAACTGACATGTGACATCACCCAGGGCTTCAACAGATCGCACTGTACGCTAGCCATATTCCTCGACATCGAGCGCGCCTTCGACCGTCTATGGCACAATGGGCTCCTGTTCAAACTGCTCAAACTCGGCATCCCACCGAAATTCGTACGCCTAATAAAAAATCAAATCACCGGACGACACAGCAGAGTACATGTGCAAGACGCCACCTCTGAACCATTCACCCCAGAGGCAGGAGTCCCGCAAGGTGCAATATTATCCCCACTACTGTACTCGCTATACACACACGACGTACCGACCCCAACAGACCAACACGAAAAACTCGCCCTATATGCAGATGACACTGCATATTGGTGCACAGGACTTAGAACAGACGTAATACAAAGAAAAGCAGCAAAATACCTGACCAAACTAGAGACATGGATGACAAAATGGAGAATCCGACCCAACCCGACTAAAACACAGCTAGTCCTATTCCAACACCGCAACCTGACGAAAAAACGACAGCAAAAACAAGAAGACATAACACTCCGACTATGGAACGAACCCCTACAACTGACCGACAAGGCGAGATACCTCGGTGTCCACCTAGACAAACACCTCAACTACCAAGCACATCTGCAATACCTGCTCAACAAAACGAGGAAACGACAACAATTAATCCGACAAGTACAAGGACGACTGTATGGCTGCTCCACCAGGACAGCCATACACACATACAAGACGTACATACGACCAATATACGAATACGCCGCTGCACCACTAGGCGGAATACCAAAGACAATAGCAAACAAACTGTACTCGACAGAACGCCGACTACTACGCAGCATAGCAAAACTACCATACCGCACCCCTAGCGACGAAGTATACGAGGCAACAGAAATAACCCCTCTACAAACAAGACTGACAAAACTCAGAGCAAGATACGGCTCACACATCCTACACAAACGACCCGACATGGAAGACATTCTGACGACCAAGCCACGCACAGCAAGACGCCCAAAAAAGAAATACATTTACCCGGCGCGTACAGTAGCACAAAATACAACAACTGAATTCCCCGACCTAGCACCCACAATGACACAACTGACAGGAGACGAAACCACCCCACCCCACCTAGACAAAAGACAATAGCACAGCACAAATGACGTAGTGCACCACGACAGCCCCTCACACTCAGCACACAACACAACCCATAGAACAAAACACAGTAACATTAAGGAAATCATAGGTCAAATAAGAACTACTGTTAACAAAAAAAAAAAACCAGCTCCAAGTACCACCAAAGGGAAAGGAGAAAATGTAAAACTAGAATAAGGCAAAAAACATTGTAGCAACCAGCTCCAAGTACTACAAATAGGAAAGGAGAACCTGTAAACATTAGTATTAAGATTAGTCTAAGCTAGAATATATCATCCTAAAAAACATACTCCATCACATAGAAGTACTACAGAGGGAAAAACAAGTGTAAGCACTGTTAAAAATCCCCAATTAAAATAAGGTGTCACTTCCAGTTATAAACTAGTATTAATTACGTAAACAATTAGTATATTAAGTTAGTTATATTGTTAAAAATGTTCAGTTAATACATAACAAAATCAATCAATATTCTCTCACATTATATACACCAAAAAATAACGTAAAATTAAAGATACCCAACATAAGATAATAGCATGTAATCAGATATATAAGAAAAATGGAAATAAATAAAATAAAAATGTACCCTATGGCTGATAAAGGGCAAACAGACAAGCCCTAAAACAGCCCGCCTTCTCCCCTTAGGAGAAGGAATGAAAAGTGCTAAAAAAAAAAAAAAAAAAAAAAAAAAAAAAAAAGAGAGAGCTCGCACCGTAGCCGACTCGCTAGCGCCGGGTGAGGAGCTGGCGCTTGTGTTTTTTCGCTTGCTTGCTTTGAGGAGGAGGAAGGAAGAAGAATGACAGGCCGCGGCAAGGGAGGAAAGGGGCTGGGCAAGGGTGGCGCCAAGCGGCACCGCAAGGTGTTGCGCGACAACATCCAGGGCATCACGAAGCCCGCCATCCGCCGCCTGGCTCGCAGGGGCGGCGTGAAGCGCATCTCTGGTCTGATCTACGAGGAGACCCGCGGAGTGCTGAAGGTGTTCCTGGAGAACGTGATCCGCGACGCGGTGACGTACACTGAGCACGCCAAGCGCAAGACTGTGACGGCCATGGACGTGGTGTACGCCCTGAAGAGGCAGGGGCGCACCCTGTACGGTTTCGGCGGTTAGGCAGGCAGGCAGCCAGCCAGCCAGCCAGCCGGTGTGCTGTGCTGCGTTGTGGCCTTCCCGCGGCCGTGCCGTGCCCGTGCTTGGTGGGAGAGACGAAAACGGCCCTTTTCAGGGCCACCACACTGTTCGGAGATTGAAAAGTGCGAAAGAGTCTGTGTTGCCTGTGCGTGTTGTTGTTGTTGTTGTTGCTGCTGCGCGTGCGTTAGTTTTTGAGTTTGACGCGATGGGCGCGGCTGAGTCCAGTGTGTGCGTGGTTTGTTGTTTGTTTGTGGCGTGGGCATAGGCGGGCGGGCCGGATCGATCGATCGATCGGATCAGCTGTTTGGTTTTTTTGTCTGTGCCACGCGCGCCCCTTTAATTGAAACATTATAATGCTAACAATGATCATCACATTATCGGTGTATCGATGTCGTTGTCGTTTGGAACGCGACTCTGTGCGTGCGCGGAGGGGTGCAGAAACAAAAAAGACAAAAAGAGAGAAACGACAAAATGTGTGCGCGTTCGGCCACACGGGCTGTGGACAAGATGGCGGACGTGCGCCGGCGCTGGCTGTGCAATGTATGTATGTGGACGTGTTGTGTAAAGTGCGGCGAGCACGGACGACGGAAACTTTGCTTTGGACGTAGGTTTGTGTGGTGGCCCTGAAAAGGGCCGATTGTTGTGAGCCGAGCCGGCAAGGCAAAGGCAGGCGCGTTTGCGTGCAGGGAGCACGCAAGCGCAGCGCCGCGCTCTCTGTTTAGGCCTTCTTCTCGGTCTTCTTTGGCAGCAGGACGGCCTGGATGTTGGGCAGGACACCACCCTGTGCGATGGTGACGCCCGACAAGAGCTTGTTGAGCTCCTCGTCGTTGCGGATGGCGAGCTGCAGGTGGCGCGGGATGATGCGCGTCTTCTTGTTGTCGCGGGCCGCGTTTCCGGCCAGCTCGAGCACCTCAGCCGCGAGGTACTCCATGACGGCGGCGAGGTAGACGGGCGCCCCGGCGCCGACGCGCTCGGCGTAGTTTCCCTTGCGCAGGAGGCGGTGGATTCTGCCGACCGGGAACTGGAGCCCAGCCCTGCTTGAGCGGGACTTTGACTTGCCCTCGACTTTGCCTCCCTTTCCGCGTCCGGACATGGCGTTTGGCTAGTTGAAACACGTAACGTAACGGTGCGAGCCGCAGCGAGTCGAGCAGCGGAGTGCGTGGCGGCGGGACTAGGGTGGGGGTCCCTTTATGGGCTCGGGTGCGGCGGCCGGTTGCGCGCGCGCCCCATTGGTCGGCGGCCGCAACAGGGCGAGCTGGTAAAGGTGGGGTGTTGCGGTAGCGGCGGGTGCCACTGTGTGGGGAGACGCTGACTAGAGCGGAGCGCTTGCTGCTTGCTGTACGTTCGAGATGCCGCCCAAGACTAGCGGGAAGGCCGCCAAGAAGGCTGGCAAGGCGCAGAAGAACATTTCGAAGGGCGACAAGAAGAAGAAGCGCAAGAGGAAGGAGAGCTATGCCATCTACATCTACAAGGTGCTGAAGCAGGTGCACCCCGACACGGGCATCTCGTCGAAGGCGATGAGCATCATGAACAGCTTCGTGAACGACATTTTCGAGCGCATTGCGGCCGAGGCGTCTCGCCTGGCGCACTACAACAAGCGCTCGACCATCACGTCCCGCGAGATCCAGACGGCTGTGCGGCTCTTGCTGCCTGGCGAGCTGGCCAAGCACGCCGTGAGCGAGGGCACGAAGGCGGTGACCAAGTACACGAGCTCCAAGTGAGGGGGTTAAGGCTGTAGGGAGCTCCCCTCCGTTGCGAGAGCGGCAAAACGGCCCTTTTCAGGGCCACCAAATTGCCTTTGCGGGAAGAGCGGAATTGTTGTTTGTGTGAGGCGGCGCATAGCTACCCGGTTTGGTTGGTTGCGAAGCAGCTGGTGGTGGTTATGCGTGCTCGCGAGTCTTGGCGTGGTTGGTTGGTTGGTTGTTTGTCGACACATAGACAGGAGGTGTTGTCTGTGTCGCTGATTCCTTTCCTTTCTTTGTCTCTGTCTGCCCGGTTAGTCACGTGACTGCAATTGAAACCCCTCGCGATTGTTGGATGTCACCGTTAGGGCCGTCTGCGGGTTTGTTTGTTGTCACATCATACATACATACATACATGATGGCGAGGGTGAAATGTTGTGTTGCCGTCTACTATTCCCTTTGCTGTACGGCGTGGAGGTGTGTTGGTGACGTTTTAAAAAAAAAAAAATGGACGTGTCTTTACTAGTCATTAAGAAGACGCAAGAATTGTACGGGCGGGTGGGGTAGGCGACACGCACGGTGGTGTACCCATTTATTTGGCCCTTGATTTTGATAGCCGTTTCTGCAGTTGATTTGAATGATTGATTGTTGTGCGCACGCACGCCGGTGTCGTCATTCAAGGTGCACGTGTGTTCGGTTCAGTGACGGTAGACGACGACGGCCGTTGTTTGTTGTTATGGGCGTACACGCGGTTGTCTGTGTCCCCCGGTGAAATGGCCGGTTTGTCGGTGATGTGATGTGATGTGATCCGATCCGGCGGCCCTGAGTAGCTGTCTATGGGCATCATGGCAACGTGTCGGTCTGAACACCCGTCTCACTGTGGCACCGTCGGCGCTGCGAACGGTGACGAAAGGCTGACTGTGATCGGTCGGATGTCATGTCTTGTCTGGGCAGAACGTGTGGAATGAGCAAAAAAAAAAAAACTGTGGGGACGGAAACAATGGTGGAGGAGGGGAACGAAAATAATAAAACGAAACGAAACGAAGAAAAAGAAGAAGGAGAAGCAATCACCGGAAAACGAGACAGGGGAAAAACGGAGAGGCGCTGTCTAGAGCAACGGAACGTTCCCGTGCATTGCAGCCGCACTGACATGCGTTTACGGCGCGGCTGCAAGTGTCGGCCGTGGTGACGGCTGAATTGCATTGCCTTCCCGGATGCAACGTTCGCCCGATATGGCTCGGAGGAAGAATCTATGAGAGAGTGCCTTGCCCTTGCCGTTTCGTGTGCGGTGTAGCGAATGATGTGTGTGTGTGTGTGTGTGTGTGTGTGTATGTAGTGGGGAATGGATGGTCGATAGCTGCCGTCACGGTCGAGATAACGCAGTCAAAGGTGTCGCGAAAAAGTGTGTTAGCCGTGGTTGGTTTGTGTGTTTGTTTTGTTTTTAAAGAGAAGGGACGAGAGAAAGAAGGTAGGTGGAGAGTGCGTTGCGTGTTGCGAACTGCGTCCGTGAATACGGCAGTATTTGGTGGTGGGCGTGCCCTTGCAGGTGGCCCGGAAGGCGTGTTCGTTTCGCGGTAGTGTGGACGGGTGAGGGGCACGCGTAACGCTGCGCTGCTGGCATATTCGGGAGATGGGAGGGGGCGAAAGGAGAAAGGAGACGCGGAGGGCGCGTGCGGGTGGTTCGCGCTGCGCTCGGCGGTTGTGTTTGTTTGTGCAACAAATGTGTTGCCGGGAGGGGGACCGTTGTTGTGGTGGTTGCGGTTGTAGCCTCCGACGCGGCTGGCAGTGAACAACGTGAGACGACGGATGCGTGGCTGGGGCGGCGCATGTCGCCGGTGCCATGCCTTTAGAGCCGCGTGGTCGGGGTGTGCGCACCGCGTGTCGTGTTGCGAGACATCACATGTGCTGCTGCGCACCGGTGGCGTGGCGTGGCGTGGCGTGGGGGCGAGGAGAGCGAGCCGCGCCAGTACCGCGCGGTGTGCTTGTGCGCCGGAGAATGGCACACTGCGCCTGCCCGTTGAGGAGGCTGATGGCCGTGGTGTGGTGGAAATGGAGCGCGTCGGACGTGTACCAATGAGAAAGAGAAACAAAGCAAGCAACCACGAACGAAAGGTGGAGGGCGGCATTGTGTCACATGTGGCGGTGGGGAAAAACGAAAAAAAAAAACAAAAAACAAAAAACAAAGACGTTAAGAAAGAGGAGAAACAACAAAGACAATGAGTCGTGCGTTCGCGAGGGGGGTGGGTGTGCGTGCGTAACGCCGGTACGCGCAGTGCGGAGCCCAACGGCTGTGTCGTCGGCCGAATGGGTGCGGGAATAGAGGCCGCGTCGGCACGGAGAAGGAAGGACGCACGCGCGCTGCGGCGTTGGCGCGGTTTGCGGCTGGCGCCTTTGGTGGCAACGGCCAGGACAAGCAGCGGTGTATGGTGTTGTGCGGGGCGGACAGGGGCGGCGGTGGTGGACGGGGAGGAGGCGGTGGCGTGTGTGGTACGGCGAAAACGGGACGGACGGCCGGCGGATGTTGAGAGGCGCCGCCCGCGCACGCACGCAGACACACAGAAGGGAAGAGCGAGAAAGGAACAAATGGAGGGGGCGAATGTGGAGGTGCGGGGAGGGGGAGGCGGTGGTGTTTGTGGGCATGTGGTGGGAGAGAAGGGCGGGGGCGGAAGGACAGCAGAGGCGCGAGGCGACAGCCTGTGCTTGTTGCTTGCTTGCGTCTTTTTGTTTTTTTATTTTGTTTTTATCCTTTGGTCGCCTTGGAGCCTGTCGGTCCCGTCCGTGTGTGGCCACGCTGTGGGTGCGTGTATGTTTGTACGTTTCGTTTTTTGTCTTCTTCTGCAGCAGAGGCGGCCAGCAAATGCGTGCGGTTGGATGGATGGGCGGCCACGGCACGGCACGGCACCGCACCTGTGCCCAAGGAGGAGACGCTGGCGGCGGGCCACCCTCGGATGCGGCCGGCCGGGGCTGTGTGCGCCGCTGCAACAACAACGAGTAAACAAGACGAAGACGAAGCGGATGGCTGGTGAGTGCATTTCGGCGGTAGACAAGGCAGTGTGTGATGTGGCGTTGTGACGGGGGGGGGTTTGCTCACGCGGCCTCGTTGTGTTGATGCGCAGGAAGACGAGATGCGGGCAGACGCGTACAGAGAGACGAGCCCGGTCTGCAGCAGGATGTGTGGCGCGCCGAGTGCAGAGCAGCGCGCGCCGGCTGGGCTGGGTTCGGCTGGGCCCGCCCGGCGGCGGGCCGCGCCGTTGTCGCGGACGTGAGCGCCCCCTGGCGGGTGGTCGGAGGCGGCGCGGTGGACGTGTGGCTGGTTGGCAGTGCACATTGCGAGTGGCTGGCTGGCTGGCTGGCTGGCTGGCTGGCTGGCGCGGGTCGGCGGCGGCGGCGAGAAGAGAGAGGAGGTATGTGTTGCGGGCGCCTTTGCTGCGCTGCGTCGTTGCGTGCCTGGGCGTGCGCCTGTCGACTGTGTGTGACTGTGTTGGGCGTTGTGCCACGTACGTGTGCTCGGCCGAAGGCAGGCGTCGGAAAGAAGAGGGCGAAGGGCAGGAAAGTGGGTCGGTGTGCGTGCGTAGCCCGTGATGTGATGATGTCACGTCACGTCATGTGTTTGCGAAGCGGCTGCCGAGAGGTGTGTGGTAGCGAGCGGGAATGTGCGTTTGGTGGTTGCGGCGTGAGGTGAGGGTGGGAGAATATTGGGGCGGGCGGGCGGGCGGGCGGGCCGGCCGTTGTTGGTGGTTCCTCCTGTGGTTGTTTGTGCAGCTTTGATGGCAACGTGGAAGGACGCCGGTTTCGTGCCTTTGCGTGTGGTTGTCGACGGTGACTGGTTGGGGTGTGCGCCGATGCACGTGCCATGTCGTTAGTATGTTTGGGTCGTGAGTGTTGTTTTTGGCTGTGTTGTTGTGTACGGGAAGGGGGGGGGGGGAGAGGAGGAGGCGGGTGGATAGTGCGTGCAGTAGTGTCGTTGCGACGGGCGCGTCGGGTGGAGCTGTGCGTAGTGGCGGAAAGGTGTAGGTTGCGGGAAGGGAGCCCGTCGTGTGTCGTGTCGGTGTCGTTGACGGGGTCGCGTGCGTGCGTTGTGAAATCGAGTGTGGCGGGAAAGGAGCAGTGTGCCGCTGGCGTCGTGGCCGTTAGCAGAGGCTGTGCTTGTCCGTTTGTTACCTGTTGGACGCTTGGTGCGAGTTGTTTGCTGCTGTTGTTGTTGTTATCGTTGTCGTTTGTCGCCCCCGTCTCGCGGGTTGTTGTTTTTGTTTGTCGGCTGTGCTGTGTCGGCGAGCTGTTTTGCGGTGCGTGAATGTGTTGGTGCAAAAGTGGCGGCGTTATGGCTGCGCCCGCGACGAGCCGCGGGCGCGCCATTGATGATGTTCAAACACAGAGCGGCTGTGTGCAATGGGAGGCCTGCGTACGGGTAGCGGTGTTGTCGTACGTGCATCCGGCCCGGTGCGGAAAGCGCCGTTGCCGTTTGCCCCTTAGTTGCCAGCCATGTCGCGTGAGCGGCGGGTTGCCTCTGGTCGACGTGGTGCCTCGGGTTTGTGGTTTTTGGTGCCCTTTGGCCGGTGGGTGGTGTTTAATTTTGTTTTTGTGTGTGTGTGTGTTTTATATCTGCCTCCTGCTCGGTCTTGCGGCGGTTTGGTCGACGTCGTCTGTAGTTTTTGCGGCTTGCCGACGACCGACCGACCGACACACCTTTGAAACCTACGTGTGGCGCCCGAAGGTGAACGTAACCTGACCGCGGACCTCTCGGCGCCTTAACCTAACCTAACCTCTAACCTAAGATGTCCGGCCGTAGAGGTAGGTGCGGCCACCTGACGCCTCACGTCCGAACGCTTAACCTAACTTTGACGCTTAACCTAACTGTAACCCTTAACCTAACCCACGTCCACCTAACCTAACCTAACCTAACCTAACCTAACCTAACCTAACCTCACCTTAGGGTGGTGTACACCGCGAATGCCTTAGGGCATGTTATGTTATATAGTCTTAGGTGGAGTCCACTATACGCAACAAGCGGCTACACGGGTAGCAGGGGTTGTGTGGCGTGGGCTGGGCGGTTCTGTTTAGGTTGGATGGCCCTTGGGCAAGTACGGAAAGGGCAACGGGCGCGGGGCAAGGTCAGGACATGCGGGGACCAAGCGGCAATCGGTATTGTAATTGTCAACTGTCGAAGCTCTGCGTTGGTAAAGTACCGGAACGTCAAGCGCTGATAGAAAGCGCCGAAGCTGCAATCGTTATAGGTACAGACGGTGCTTTAGAAAGGATAGCGTGCATGCAACCGGTGGTGGAGTGGTTCGTCGCTGTTAGTAGTAGTTTATCCTGTGTAGTGAAGTAGAAGTGGTGGACGGTTCCTGTGAACTATTGTGGGTGGAGGGTACACTCAACAGCCGAGCTAGGTTGATAATTGGCTCCTTTTACCGACCTCGCGACTCAGCAGCATTAGTGGCCGAACAAGTGAGAGAAAATGTGGACATACATTTTCCTTTCCGCAGCGTGTTACAGTCTTAGGTGGAGATTTCAATGTGCCAGATGTTCAGGACGGGTGGTAGGGACAGAGCATCGAGTGACAGTATACTGAGTGCACCATCCGAACGAAAAATGCCGCGAGCAATTAAACAGAGAGAGAACCGACTCGTGGAGATAACATCGTGGACCTACCGATGACAAACAGACCCCGAACTTGTCGACTCTGTATGTGCAGAACAGGGACCCAGTGAACAAGAGGCCGTTGCAGCATCGCTGAATATGGACGTTAGTAGGAATATACAAACAAAAAAACAAAAAAAAACAAAAAAAAAAAAAGGGAGGAAGGTTTATCTGTTTAGCAAGAGTAATAGAAGGCAGATTTGAGACTACCAGGCAGATGCAAACGCAAATGTCTGCTCCGACACTGACAATGTTGAGTGTTTATGGAGAAAGTGCAAGGCAATCGTAAAATGCGTCTTAGACAGGTACGTGCCGAGTAAAACTGCGAGGGATGGGAAAAACCCACCGCGGTACAACAACCAAAGTTTAGGAAACTATAGCGAAAGCAAAGAGAGCTTCACTCAAAGTTGAAACGCAGCCAAAACCTCTCAGACAAACAGACGCTAAACGATGTCCAAAGTTAGCGTAAGGAGGGCTATGCGTGAAGCGTCCGGTGAATGCGAAAGTACAATTCCATGTACCGACGTGACAGGAAATCAAATCAAATCCTAGGACGTTGTGGTCGTACGTTGAATCAGTAGTAAGCGGCTCGAAGCGGCATATCCAGACACTCCGGGATGATGATGGCATTGAAACAGAGGATGACACGCGTAAAGCTGTGAAATACTAAACACCTGTTTCCAAAAGCTGTGTCACGGAGGACGACCGCACTGCAGTTCCTTCTCGCACAAACGAAAAAAATGGCTGACATCGAAATAAGTGTCCAAGGAGGAATAGAAAAGCAACTGGAATCACTCAACAGAGGAACGTCCACTGGACCCGACGGGATACCAATTCGATTCTACACAGAGTACGCGACAGAACCTCCTAACAGCCGTGTACCGCAAGTCTCTAGAGGAACGGAGGGTTCCAAATGATTGGAAAAGAGCACAGGTAGTCCCGGGCTTGAAGAAGGGTCGTCGAGCAGATGCGCAAAACTATAGGCCCTATATCTGTGACGTCGATCGGTTGTAGAATTTGAGAACATGTTTTATGCTCGAGTAGTAGCATGTCGTTTTTTGGAAACCCAGTGTCTACTATGTAGGAATCAACATGGATTCCGGAAACAGCGATCGTGTGAGACCCAACGCGCTTTATTTGTTCATGGGACCCAGAAAATATTAGATACAGGCTCCCAGGTAGATGCCATTTTGGTTGACATCCGGAAGGAGGGCGTTCGATACAGTTCCGCACTGTCGCCTGATAAACAAAGTAAGTGTCTGCAGAATGTCGGACCAAGTGTGTGGCTGGACTGAAGAGATTGTAGCAAACAGAACACAGCATGTTGTGTTATCAATGGAGAGACGTCTACAGACGTTAAAGTAACCTCTGGCGTGCCACAGGGGAGTGTTATGGGACCCATTGCTCTTCACACACAATGTATATAAATGACCTAGTAGATAGTGTCGGACGTTGCATGCGTCTTTTCGCGGATGATGCTGTAGTATACAGAGAAGTTGCAGCGAAAAATGCAGGACGATCTGCAGCGGATAGGCACGTGGTGCAGGGAGTGGCAACTGTCCCTTAACATGTATTGCGAATAATATAGAAAGAAGGACCCTTTATTGTATGATTGAGTATATGATAGCGGGACAAACACTGGTAGCAGTTACGTCTGTAAAATATCTGGGAGTATGCGTGCGGAGTGATTGGGAGTGGGATGATCATCATATTAAAAAAAAAAACAAAAAAAAACAAACAAAAGTAATTGTTGGTAAGGCGGGTACCAGGTTGCGATTTATTGGGAGAATGCGTAGCAAATGTCGTCCATCAACAAAGGAGGAGGTGGCTTACAAAACACCCGTTCGTTCGACCTATACGTGCGTGTTGCCCATCAGTGTGGGATCCGTACCAGGTCGCGTTGACGGAGGCGACGGAGACGATCCAACGTTTCGTCGCAGGGTCATTTGGTAACCGTGATAGCGTTACGGAGATGTTTAACAAACCCACGCGGCAGACTCTGCAATAGAGGCGCTCTGCATCGCGGTGTAGCTTGCTCGCCAGGTTTCGAGATATTGCGTTTCTGGATGGGGTATCGAATATATTGCGTATACCTCCCGAGGAGATCACGAATGGATGTGGTTAGAGAGATTCGAGCGCGCACGGAGGCGTTTTTTTTTTTTTTGCAGACTGTCGTTTCGTCCCGCGAACCATACGCGACTGGAACAGCAAAGGGAGGTAAATGACATTGGCACGTGAAGTGCCCTCCGCCACACACCGTTGGGTGGCTTGCGGAGTCTAAATGTTAGAGGTCGGCTGTCGGTGTGTGCTTTTGATGAAGGCAGATTCGGTGCGTCTGTAGTTGCGGATGGCGGTTAGCCACCCTCGCTGAAAGCGGCGAGGGGCGGCGGCGCCTCGGTTGGCCGGTGCCCATGTTGCGCAGGCGGCGCTCGTTTTTGTTTTGCGGCGGGCAATGTTGTGAGAAACGGGCGCGAATGTTGGCGGGCGAGGTGGCCCGACGGCCGCGGGCCGATCGGGAAACTGTGGGAGGGCGATGGGGCGGCGGAGGTGCGTTTGCACGGCCGTCATCGCCGCACGCCTCCGCTTGTGTGGCTGTGGCGGCGGCCGCGCTGGCCGGGCTGGCGCGGCGACGGTGCGCCAGTTTTGCCGAAGGTTTGGCCATTGTGGCGGGTCGTCGGCTGGGGCTGTGGGGGCGGCATTTGGGCGGGGGCGGCGATTCTCGGCGGGCCGAGCCAGGCTGTGGCGCGCGGTAGCTGCAGTTTGGCCGTGGTTTGCGGCGCTGCCGTGGCGACTGGTTGGCGACTGTGGTGTGGCCGTGTGTAGCCCCATCCTCGGTGGTTTGAATGGCGCGGGTGGTTGCGGCGCAGGTTTGGGGCTGGTCCGCACAGGCTGTCGGACGTTGGGCGGTAGCAAGCGCTCCAGTCCACAATCATCGAACTTCATCAAGTGGGTGTAATGTAGCTTTTACCCGAAGGCATTTACTACACCGTCTGAGGAACGGAAAAGAGAAACATCAGGATTTTCTTTATTGTCATCTAAGGATGTGGTGGTGGAAACAGACTATCATGGGGAACTAAAGGTTCTGCAAGTTGCAACTGCTGACGTCAGCGACGGAGCAGCGCAACGGGCCTCTGATAGAGGTCACGGTCATCGACAGGCGCCCCAAGGTTCCTGAGAAGGGGATTGTCTGAAGCAGCAGCGTTGTCATACATCTTCCTTGCGATTGCTTGAAAGCGAGCGAGGACTTCCTGTTCTTGGGCAGCTTCGTGGAGATATCGCGCCGGAAACTGGGGATGCACGTGGAAAATCCGGCGAAGAGCCTTATTCTGCTGCTGTTGTAGGCGATGGAGGTGTCGGTGCGCCGCATTTCCCCAAGCAGCACAGGCATAGTCCATCACAGGACGCACAAACATCCGGTAGATGAGGAGCCCATTATTGACAGAGAGCGCTGAGTGCTCATTCAGCAGGGGATAAAGCGCCCCCAGCCGCTGCTCAACCTTCCGGCGAACTTCTAGCACCTGCTGCTGCCAGATGAGTTGGCGATCCATAACAACCCCGAGGTAGGTGGCTGTCGGCGTCCAGGGGATGACCTCGCCGAATAACTGGAGTTGGTGATCGTGGGGCGGTGTCCTCTTGCGCGTGAAGACCACGGCTTGGCTCTTCTGAGCGTTGAATCGGACACGCCAGAGAGTCGCCCACGCTTCGAGGGCGGCGCACGCATCCTGGAGACGGCGATACATGGCTTCGGGCCACCGGCTGCGGGTGAAGATCGCTGTGTCATCGGCGTACATCGCGCGCTCCACCCGGGGAGAGGTAGGAAGATCGGCCGTATACAGAGAGTACAGGGTCGGACCGAGGACCGAGCCCTGCGGGACGCCGGCGGCAATAGGTCGGAGCGTCGACGTCGAGTCGTCAATGCGGACCACAAAGGTGCGGCCCCGCAGATAGCTGTCCAGAAGGCGGATGAAGGACCGCGGAAATCCGTGCATATGGAGCTTCCACAGCAGCCCGGAGTGCCACACGCTGTCAAAAGCCTTGGTGACGTCTAGGAAAATGGCGCCACAATATTCCTGATTGTTGAAGGCCGTGGTAATCGCTTCAACAACGCGGACGAGCTGCTGCGTAGAGGAGTGGCCACCCCGGAAACCAAACTGCTCCGGAGGCAACAGGCGACGACGGTCCATGATGATCTTGAGCCGGTGAAGGAGAAGCCGCTCGAAAAGCTTGCTTAGTTGCGGAAGCAAGCTGATGGGCCGGTAGTTGTTAGGATTCTTCCGGTCCTTACCCGGCTTGGGTATGGCGACAACAACAGCGTGCTTCCAGGCAGCCGGATAGGTGCAAGTCACCAGTATGGCAGTAAACAGGCGGGCCAGATAGGCAAAAGCAGCAGGAGGCAGTTCCTTGAGCGCCTTCCCAGGAACGTCGTCGGCACCAGGAGCCTTGTTAGCGGCCATCGCCCGGATGCAGGAGGTCACCTCGTCGGTCGTGAAGACTGGCAGATGATCGTCGTCACGGTGGTCGGCAGAGAGGTAGGCCTCGAGGCCACGGTCCACGTCATGCACGAACTGAGCGTCCACAGGATCGTCGAGAGGGACGAAGTTCGCCTGAAACACATCAGCAAGGGCGTTTGCCTTAGCCACAGGGGTATAGGCGACACCAGTCGGCGAGTCCAGAGGAGGCAGAGCGTGCTTCCGCTTGGTAAAGAAGCGCACCGCGTCCCACGCGTGGGGATCCGGAGTGAACGACGCCAGCTTCTGAGCCCACTGCTCGTTCTTGTGGGCGCTGATGGCGGCCTTGATGTCACGGCGGAGGAGGTTGACACGCCGCTTCAGAAGGGGGTCGCGGGTGAGGCGCCATTCCTTGCTAAGGCGATTCCGCACACGGATTAGATCCAGAATGTCGGCCGGGAGTCCCGGGCGCCGGGGAAGCGTGCCCCGGGACGGCGGTGTGGATCGCAGCAGGGCTGAGTGGACGGCATCAGCGAAGGCAGCGACGTCAGCATCGACGTCGTGGATGTCGGCGTCAAGACGCGGCCGCACACGAGCGAGGACGTCCGCGCGGTAGGCAGTCCAATCAGTGCGCCGAAGGTGAAGGCGAGGCGAGGCGATGGCGGGATCAACAGCGAGATTGAAGAGGACCGGCAGATGGTTTGAGTTCAACTCGTGGACGACGTCAGCCGTCAGGAATTGATGCAGGCCTTTTGTGACGGCGAAGTCCAGGACGTCCGGCGTGCCGCGGGATGGGTAGCAGGTCGGCTCCTCAGGCCCGCAAGCGTAAGCACCAACCCTGTCGATGACCTGATGAAACTGGCGGCCGCTGTGGGTGGTGTGCAGAGAATTCCACGCCGCATGTTTTGCGTTGAAGTCGCCGGCTAAAAAGAGCTTCCCCGGGAGACGGAGCAGCGCATAGGCGTCGTCCAAATCCAGCAGGTAGCGTGGAGGACGGTAGACGGAGACGAAGGTGACCACCCCCGCCGAGGTCACCACGGCCACAGCTGTCGCCTCCATCTGTCGTAACGGTGGCGTGGGTACGACATAGTGGCGAATGTTCCGCTTGATGTAGATCGCGGTGCCGCCACCGCGGGTGGGGCGGTCGTAGCGATAGCACTTGTAGTTTGAGATGTTGGCCCGTAGACCCGCCTTCAGGTGCGTCTCCGTCACGAGAAATATGTCAATGTTGTGGGCTGCAAGGAAGTGCTTGACTTCCAGGAGATCGCGGAAAAGTCCGTCTGCGTTGTACGTGGAAATACGGAGTTCCTCGAAGCGTCGCACCCTATCCATGATGTTGTTGGGGAGCGTCACTGGCGGGATGGAGAACGCTTCGGATCGTGGATTCCACGGTGGCAGCAAGTGTGGCGGGCAACGCCTGGATGGCGCGGCTCATCTCGGTGACCGCCGTCATCATGGTTTGGAGGAGGGTGAAGAGGTCGTGGGAGTCGACACCCGGCTGCTGGCTGTCCTGCGGAGTGAGGTCGACGGGACGGCGGCGGCGCAACGGCGGAAAGGCGGCGGGGCCTTCGGGAACGTCCGTCGGAGCAGCAGAGGACGCAGGGGCGTCTCTGCGGATGACGTACGGTGCAGCAAGTGGACGTTGCCAGGCGTTAGGAGGGCGAGACTGCGAGAGTGAGTCCCGTCCCTGCTGCTGGGCCCCCGCGTGGCGGAAGCTGGCAGGAGTGCTGCTGACGACAGCGGTCCTACGGCGGCGATCCCTGGCGGTGAGCGGGGGAAGCCCTCGTTGCCGGCGGCTGGCCTCCTTGTGCTTAGGACACGACCTGAAGTTGGCGGGGTGTTGTCCGCCACACAGGCCGCACTTCGCAGGTTGTTCCCGAGGTACTTGGCATTGCCGACTGTCATGGGCGCCGCCGCACTTGACGCAAACAAAAGGCATCGTACAACCACGGGCAACATGGTTGAAGCCTTGGCACCTGTAGCATTGCGTTACCCCACGTGACTTGCGGAGCGTTTCGGCAGACATGACAAGTCCGCAAAGGCGGGTGACGTTGAAAATCTTCCGATGGTCAGGCGTATCAGGAAGGATGACGATTCTGAGGCCCGACCGACGGTTAGTGCCCGGTATTTTGTGGTAATCCACGATCGTGGCGGCAAAGCCGAGGTCTTCCAGTTCTTCTTTGACCCAGTCGTTAGGGAGGGACTCAAGAATCCCCCGAAGAATCACCTTCAAGGTCGGCGGCCGAACGACCGGAAAAGTATAATTCGGGATGCCTTGCGAACCAAGGAAGTCCATAACGGTGGAGTAGTCGTCGAGGGTGGTGACAGAAAGCTTCAGCTTGTCGCCGCCCGTCTGGCGCGCGGTGAAAGGCTGCGTCAGGTGCTGCTTCAACCACTCGTAAAATTCCTTATAGGACGAGGGAAGCTGCAGCACGATCGGTGGGATACGCTTCTGCTGTTGCGGTGGCGGCTGTTGCTGCTGCGCCTGGTGCTGGAGAGTGGGCGGAGCCGCATCGTCAGCGTCTTCAGGGATGTCATCGAATCGGTTGTGCACCGGAATATCCGTCGCCTGCGGCTGAGCTTGCGCCGCCCGCGCTTGACGCTTCTTCGGCGGTCTGCGGAAGCCATCATCCGGCACATCGGCAGCGCGCGAACCACTATCAGTGCCCCTCTTCTTCCGAGAAGCCGCCGTCGACGGTGTCTGCCTCAGGACGACGTCGTCGTCGATGGAAGTATCGGAGAAATCGGCCAAATCGAGGTCCATAGTCGAAGCCGGGTCCGTCATAATCGTGTTCCTCTCTGCCATAGCTCTGGTCGTCATAGATGGGGGGCCGGATGGGGCCGCCGACGGGGCAAGCCCCGCCGGACGGCGATCCGCCACACCCGTCGCTCCGCGCACGTCCGTCTGCTGCGACATCTCGCACTCGAATGGTAGCAAGCGCGGGAGGCGCGGCGCGGCGGCGCGCAGAGTGGCGGCCGCTCTCTCGGCCGTCCGCGCCCGCCCGCGACACTGGCCGGGCCTGGCGGCGCGGCGGCTATTCTCTGCCGTGCTTGCCGCCTTGCCGCTCTCTCTCGCTGTTCTGTTGTTGTGTGTACGCGCGTCGTCCGTCGAAATAATGGCAGATCAGGCGGCTACGAACGAGACTGCTGCGGCACCCGCCGCCACCGGCACGACGAAGAAGGCCAAGTCTGCGGCGTCTGCGAAGAAGCCGCGCGCCAAGCCTGCGCACCCGCGCACCTCTGAGATGGTGACGGCCGCCATCAAGAGTCTGAAGGAGCGCGGCGGCTCGTCGCTGCAGGCGATCAAGAAGTACATTGCCGCGCACTACAAGCTGGACGCGGAGAAGCTGGCGCCCTTTATCAAGAAGTACCTCAAGTCGGCCGTCGTGGCTGGCGAGCTGGTGCAGACGAAGGGGAAGGGCGCGTCCGGCTCTTTCAAGCTTGCCGGCGCCGGCGGCGGGGCGGCCGAGGGCGGCAAGGCTCGTGCCGGCGGTGCGAAGAAGAAGCGCGCCGCTCCGGCCAGCAAGGAGAAGAAGGGCGGCCGCGCGGCCGGCGCAAAGAAGGCTGGTGGCGTGAAGGCGGCGACCGGTCGGAAGGCGGGCGCCGCCAAGAAGGCGTCTGCGGCGTCGGCGGCTCCCGCGGGTGCGAAGAAGGCGGCTGCGGCCAAGCCGGCCAAGGCCAAGTCGCCGTCGAAGGCGAAGAAGGCCGCCAAGGTTCCGACGAAGAAGCCGAAGGCGCCGCGCCCGAAGAAGGCGACGACGCCGTCTAAGGCGAAGGCGTCGCCCAAGAAGAAGAAGTAAAGTAGTAAAGTTAAAGAAAGGCAAGGGAGAGGGGTTGGCGCTTGACGCCGTCGTCCCCCACCGCCCTCCCCCGCGTCGTCTTAGTGGCGCGCGATGGCACGGCTGCGGCTGTCGCGCGGCCCAAAACGGCCCTTCTCAGGGCCATCAAAGGACGTCGGGAAGGCGTTGATTGTCGTGCATGCGCCGGTGTGGTTGGTTGGTTGGTTGTGTGTGACCCTTGTGGGTACTGTTTGCGTGCCGTGGTGGTTGGATTGTGGTGCCGGTGGCGGTAGGCGGCGGCGCGCGGTAGCGGAGCGGTTGTGGCCGTTTGTTGGTCTTTTTATTTTATTTTATTTGTTTTTTTTCTTTTTTTGTTTTTGTTGTTGTTGTTGTAGTTGTTTTGTTTTGCGGCGGCCGACGTTTGGTTGCTCATGTATGTTTCTGGAGACTCTTGTTTGTTTGTGTGTTTGCTTGCTTTGCGGATGTCGTGTCTTTTGTGTGTGTGTTGTGTCTCTCTCTCTCTCTCTCTTTGAAAGCGGCGGGGGGACGTGAGACGTGGCAGTGGCCGGCGGGAATTGGGAAGGCGCGGTGGCGTTGACGTTGTAGTGTAGCGTAGCGTGCGCGCGCCTCGGAGACGGCGGCGGCCAGCCACCCGTGGTGTGTGGTGACGTCGTCCGGCTGTTGTGTGTGTGTATTGTGAGGGATGGGAGTGACGTCGATTGTTGGCGAGAGCGGCTGTGGACGGGAGGGGAATTGGTTGTTGTTGTTTTGCGGGGCGGCAAGACCGACAAAAGTTTTGCTCGCGACGGAGAGATGTTAGTGGCCCTGAAAAGGGCCGTTTTTGTTGGGCGGGCGCGCGTGCGCGGCGCGGTTTCTAGGCGCGCTCGCCGCGGATGCGGCGCGCGAGCTGGATGTCCTTGGGCATGATGGTGACGCGCTTGGCGTGGATTGCGCACAGGTTGGTGTCTTCGAAGAGGCCGACGAGGTAGGCCTCGCTGGCCTCCTGCAGGGCCATGACTGCGGAGCTCTGGAAGCGCAGGTCGGTCTTGAAGTCCTGGGCGATCTCGCGCACTAGGCGCTGGAACGGCAGCTTGCGGATGAGCAGCTCTGTGCTCTTCTGGTAGCGCCTGATTTCCCGCAGGGCGACGGTGCCCGGCCTGTAGCGGTGGGGCTTCTTGACGCCGCCGGTGGCGGGCGCGCTCTTCCTCGCCGCCTTGGTGGCGAGCTGTTTGCGCGGCGCCTTTCCGCCGGTGGACTTGCGGGCCGTTTGCTTTGTGCGGGCCATAGCGGTTAGCGGCGTGGAGGTGCGTGCGGTACACGAAGCGTCCGGTGCTGCCTTGACAACGGGCCCGCGCGGCCCCGCGCCGCGCTTATATGCCCTCGGTGCGCGTGGTGGGGGGAGGGCGGGCCAGAGTCTATATAGGGGGGCGGCGGCAGAGAGCTCGCACCACCATCCAGTCTGCGCTGAGCCGCCGTAGCGACAGGACGCTCTGGCTCAACGCAGCTGCTATCGTCTCGCTCGCGCTATTGTTCTCGCGCGTCTTTGTCTGCGCACCTTTGTTAAGGTGCGTTGGTCAACGGCGTCCGCGTGGCAAAAGCAAAAGCTTGTCTCTCCTGCTGACTACTCGCACGCGGGTCGGTTAGCGGCAAAATTGTCGTGTTATCTGCTACTGGCTGTGGCACAAATCGATTCAGGAATCGATTTGCGTCACGCCTAGGGAACGTTAGGGCACGCCGTGATCCAGGACCCCCTTCACGTGGGACCAGTCCGCGATCACTAGAGTTAGAAATCTCCACCTTTTCTCTCTCAACTACAGGTGCCCCATGGACCCGAAAAATAGCTGCCTAACCGCCATGGAGGATTCCGCCCCGACAGATAGCGCTCTGTCGGCGGCAACTTTCGCCGCACTACCCGCCTCCGGCGATACCACGTCCACGGTCGACGCTTCTTGCGCCCCCTCAGGCTACCGCCCCATCTCTGGCGTCGAACTGTTTGCGATTATCAATCGCATGACAAAGCCAAAAACAGTCGAAGAACAAGAAGCCGCGGCAAAGGCGTACGTGATGTTCCAGCACTACGAGATAGCTGCCATCACGGGACAACAGCCGCAAATAGATTTCTCCATTCTGCCGGGTTTACTGCCGCGCTCGGCCATAGAAGAGGTGATTGTTCCGCCGGGAGCCCTGCCGGGTGTAGCAACTCAAGATGTTGCTGCTCCGGCGGAGGCGGCCCCGAGTGGTGTTGCGTCACCAGACTTGGCTACTGAAGAAGCCAGTGCGCTGCTGAACGCCCCAACGGACAATTCCAGTGAAGAGGCCGTTAGTGCGCCAGTCCCCGCCGTGCAGGGACTGACTGACAGCGACCACCCAAACCCTTCACGGCACCCAACAACGCCAGTTCTTCTAGATATCCCCGAAGCCAACCTGGGGACACTTCTATCGGCAGAAATGCCGATGGAAGTGCAACAGGCATCACGGAAACGTCCGGCTACCTCTGACTCCGAGGAACAAACCACAGCAACCGCGCCTGAAGGGCGCCAAACAAAAAAGAAGGCTGCTGCTGCAGACGCCCCCACAGCGCCCCCTGCAGCTGAGGAAGACGGCTTTGTCGTACCAAACCGGCGGCACACTGCCAAGCCCAAAAGGCTTGAAAAGGTGCTCCCCCCACCTCCAGCCACATCAAATCGGTTCGCAGAGGCAACCGAAGATGTCATGGAAGCGGAACCCGCCGCCCCAGCACGTAAACAGACTCGCCCCCCTCCAGTAGTCATGAAGTGGGACGATGAATTCATGGACTTCCGCCGCATGATTAAAGGAGTGGCGGAAATAAAGACATTCAAAGTGCAAGCGAATGACGTCTATAAGGTGTTTCCAACATCCATAGACGAGCACAAAAAGCTCATGGACTTTGTTAGGGGACAGGGACTCCATTGCTATACCCACAACACCGAGTCCCTGAAGCTACTAAAGGTGGTTATACGTCACCTGCCAATCAAGATGGACCCCACCCACCTTAAACACGAACTCGCGGAGTCGGGTTTCTCCGCGCGCACGGTAGAATTAATGACATCGCCGCGCACGCACAAAAAGATGCCGTTGTTCCTTGTCGTCCTAGTGGACAACGAGGACAACAGGAAAATCTTCCAACTCGACAAAATTGCGGACATCGACGTTTCAGTCGAACTACTCAAGGCCAAAGGCAAGAGGCTTCAGTGTTACTCTTGCCAAGGCCTAGACCATGTTGCACACAACTGCACCATGCCCGCGCGTTGCGTGAAGTGCGCAGGTGCACACCAAAGCCGTGATTGCGCAAAAAAGCGCGACGAACAGCCCAAATGCTGCAACTGCAGTGAACCGCATGTTGCCAGCTACAGGGGCTGTAACGCTTTCAAACCACGCAAGCGTGGCAAGGCTGCCAAAAAAGTGCAGCCAGGAGTCAGTTTTGCGTCCGTTGCCGGGAGACGGGCTGCTGAACAGCAGGCCCCGCCTCGCGGTGAACGCCGCCTACCCACCCGCAACCTGCAACCACCTACCATCCCACAGCCGGAACCCAGTGCTGCTGGGCTGCCCCCACCGCCCCCCCCGACCCGCGCCGAAAATGGACAGGCTGCCCCTGCTGCGCAGACACCCGTCGCAAAACAGTGCCAGCCTAGTACAGCCCCAGCGCCACCCGCCCCTGCGGCCGCGAGCGCTATCACCGAGGATCTGCAGACGCTACTGCAAACATTAAACGGAATCATGACACAACTGCCCAAGCTAGTCACCGCAGCTGCGACGGCCCTCCAGGCCATCGCCCAGCCCCCCAGTCATGGATAACGACCATACCCATGGCCTGACTATCTGCGTTTTCAACGCAAACAGTCTTGTACCGCAGCAGGGTGAATTTAGGGAATTTCTACACAACGAGGCAGTAGACATCTGCCTCGTCTGTGAAACATTCCTAAAACCCGGTGTGCACGTCAGGGTCGCAAATTACAGCTGCTACCGCACCGACCGCCCGACCCACGGCGGCGGAACGGCGGCGTATGTCAGGTCGTCTTTGCGGCACTACCCAGTGCAACTGCCACAACTCGAGCACATTGAAGCCACCGGCGTGACCGTCAACACGTCTGTCGGCAAGATCACCTTCGTGGCGGCATACCGGCCGCCGCGGGGTGTTCTGCAAGAGGCCGATTTCGACACCCTACTGGACATGGAGGGGAGGCTGTTCATCGGGGGGGACTTTAATGCAAAGTCCGCCCACTGGAACTCCCGCCTCACAAACGTCAGCGGGCGCCGACTTGAACGCGCCGCCCTCAGACACGGCGCCATCATTCTAGGGCCCTACGACCCAACCCACATCCCAGTGCGCGGACAACCAGACGTTCTCGACGTTGCTATACTGAGGGGGGTCGATCGGTTTACGACTGCCGAGACGAGGACGGCTTTGTCATCAGATCACCTGCCAGTGATCTTTGACATAGACGTCGTCGGCGCGGCGGTGCGGGCCGGTCGTCCATCCTTCAAAAAGATCAACGTCGAGCACTTCCAAACCGAGGTACGGGAGTACCTCACAGAGGCCCCTGATCCGGAGGAGGTGGGGGCGGAAGCCGCCATCACCTCCCTAAATCAGGCGCTCCTGCGAGCTGCAGAGACTGCCACACCTGGTCGCACTCGTCAGCCGCAAGATAGGTCGCGACGCCTCCCGCAAGAAATACGGGAGCTTATAGTGGCGAAAAACCACCTCTTCCGCGAGTGGCAAATAACGCGGCAGCCAGAAACGAAACGCCGCGTAAACCGCATGCGTCGTGCCATCACTGCGGCCGTCCGCGAACACCGCAACCAAGCATGGGCCGACCTTGTCGAGTCCCTCGACCCGGACGACGGCAGTGCATGGCGCGTCGTCAGAGGTTTTCTGCGCCGCAGGCAGCGCATTCCTCCCCTGAAACTCGGTCAGGACCACTTCTGCGAGCCGGACGCCAAGGCAAGTGTCCTAGCGGACACCTTTGAGGCAAACTTCCGACCCGTGGTAGATGACATTGACGTGGCCCACGTCCGTCTAGTGGAAGAACGTCTCCCAGTCTTCCTCGACGCACGAGAGGAGGGTGACAGCATACAGCCCATCACCGCCGAAGAAGTCGCACTGCAACTCCGATCGCTCAACGCCCGGAGGGCAGGTGGCATCGACGGCATCCCGAACTCACTCCTTAGGAATCTTCCTCAGGAGTATGAGCAATACCTGGCCACAGTCTTTAACGAAATCCTTGCCTCGGGTGTCTACCCCTCGGTGTGGAAACATGCCGAGGTGGTGGCCATCCCGAAACAGGACAAGGATCCCCGGTTGCCATCCAGCTACAGGCCAATCAGCCTCCTCCCATGTCTCTCGAAGGTTTTCGAGAGACTTTACGTGAGGCGACTTCTACAACACGTGGACCAGGAACGCATACTGCCAGACGAGCAGTTTGGTTTTCGTGGAGGTCACTCCACGACCCACCAGCTGCTCCGCCTCGTGGAACCAGCTATGAGGGCTCTGGAGACGAGGGAATACCTTGGGGCGGTATTCCTAGACGTCTCACGCGCCTTCGACTCCGTGTGGCATGACGGCCTCGTCTACAAGTTGTTTGTACTCGGGGTACCGACGTCGCACGGAGTGCTTCTCAGGTCCTACCTATCTGGCAGGACCTTCCACGTCCGGGCAGAACAGGGAAGGTCCACCAACAGACCCATACGTGCCGGCGTACCGCAGGGGTCGGTACTCGGCCCCATACTTTACTCGCTCTTCACCGCCGACGCTCCGCGTGTGGACGGAGTAGAGTTGGCCCTCTATGCGGACGACACTGCTCTGTTCACCCGGAGCATGAACGCGCATACCATGGGGCGTCGCCTCCAGCAAGGATGTGAAGCGCTTGGTGCTTGGGCCACCATGTGGCGCCTTAAATTTAACGCTGGCAAGAGCCAGGCGGTGGCGTTCACGAAGCGCAGAGTGCCGCCAAACCTAGAAGCCCTACACATCGCGGGAGGCCCCATCCCGTGGTCAAAAACAGCGACCTACCTCGGAGTGAGACTAGACCAGCGGCTCACCTGGGCCCCACACATCCAGTGGATCAGAGACAAGGCGATAGGGCGGCTTCGTGCACTCTATCCCTTGTTAAACCCGGAGTCCACATTGCCCTCACGTCACGGCATCACGCTGTACCTGACACTGGTACGCCCAGTGTTAGAGTACGCGGCCGTGGTGTGGGGCAATGCCGCCGACTCCTCCATACGAACGCTACAACGCGTACAAAACAAGGCGCTGAAGCTTGCGCTGGGCCTTCCCAAGTTCTACCCCACCACCTTTCTCCATGAAGACACGGGTATCCTGACGTTGCGGGACCGATTCCGAGTCCTAGCACGTCAGTTTTACCAAAAAGCGGGCCAATCCCGCAATCGGCTCATTCAGGGCTTGGGCCAGCAGCAACACCACCGACCAACTACCCGTTGGCCGGACCTGTTGCGGGAATAACCCTTCCCCCAACAACACCAGGACCCACGAGATGAACACCGAGAGGACCCCAACAACGGTTAGGAAGTCTTTTCTAAAACATCTATTCCAGGTTCTGCAGGAACAGCACACAAGTGCTTACCCTGCTCACACACGTGCCTCAGGTAGGCACGCCAGTAACGGAGTCGGAGTCGGAGAGCTCGCACCGTAGCCGACTCGCTAGCGCCGGGTGAGGAGCTGGCGCTTGTGTTTTTTCGCTTGCTTGCTTTGAGGAGGAGGAAGGAAGAAGAATGACAGGCCGCGGCAAGGGAGGAAAGGGGCTGGGCAAGGGTGGCGCCAAGCGGCACCGCAAGGTGTTGCGCGACAACATCCAGGGCATCACGAAGCCCGCCATCCGCCGCCTGGCTCGCAGGGGCGGCGTGAAGCGCATCTCTGGTCTGATCTACGAGGAGACCCGCGGAGTGCTGAAGGTGTTCCTGGAGAACGTGATCCGCGACGCGGTGACGTACACTGAGCACGCCAAGCGCAAGACTGTGACGGCCATGGACGTGGTGTACGCCCTGAAGAGGCAGGGGCGCACCCTGTACGGTTTCGGCGGTTAGGCAGGCAGGCAGCCAGCCAGCCAGCCAGCCGGTGTGCTGTGCTGCGTTGTGGCCTTCCCGCGGCCGTGCCGTGCCCGTGCTTGGTGGGAGAGACGAAAACGGCCCTTTTCAGGGCCACCACACTGTTCGGAGATTGAAAAGTGCGAAAGAGTCTGTGTTGCCTGTGCGTGTTGTTGTTGTTGTTGTTGCTGCTGCGCGTGCGTTAGTTTTTGAGTTTGACGCGATGGGCGCGGCTGAGTCCAGTGTGTGCGTGGTTTGTTGTTTGTTTGTGGCGTGGGCATAGGCGGGCGGGCCGGATCGATCGATCGATCGGATCAGCTGTTTGGTTTTTTTGTCTGTGCCACGCGCGCCCCTTTAATTGAAACATTATAATGCTAACAATGATCATCACATTATCGGTGTATCGATGTCGTTGTCGTTTGGAACGCGACTCTGTGCGTGCGCGGAGGGGTGCAGAAACAAAAAAGACAAAAAGAGAGAAACGACAAAATGTGTGCGCGTTCGGCCACACGGGCTGTGGACAAGATGGCGGACGTGCGCCGGCGCTGGCTGTGCAATGTATGTATGTGGACGTGTTGTGTAAAGTGCGGCGAGCACGGACGACGGAAACTTTGCTTTGGACGTAGGTTTGTGTGGTGGCCCTGAAAAGGGCCGATTGTTGTGAGCCGAGCCGGCAAGGCAAAGGCAGGCGCGTTTGCGTGCAGGGAGCACGCAAGCGCAGCGCCGCGCTCTCTGTTTAGGCCTTCTTCTCGGTCTTCTTTGGCAGCAGGACGGCCTGGATGTTGGGCAGGACACCACCCTGTGCGATGGTGACGCCCGACAAGAGCTTGTTGAGCTCCTCGTCGTTGCGGATGGCGAGCTGCAGGTGGCGCGGGATGATGCGCGTCTTCTTGTTGTCGCGGGCCGCGTTTCCGGCCAGCTCGAGCACCTCAGCCGCGAGGTACTCCATGACGGCGGCGAGGTAGACGGGCGCCCCGGCGCCGACGCGCTCGGCGTAGTTTCCCTTGCGCAGGAGGCGGTGGATTCTGCCGACCGGGAACTGGAGCCCAGCCCTGCTTGAGCGGGACTTTGACTTGCCCTTGACTTTGCCTCCCTTTCCGCGTCCGGACATGGCGTTTGGCTAGTTGAAACACGTAACGTAACGGTGCGAGCCGCAGCGAGTCGAGCAGCGGAGTGCGTGGCGGCGGGACTAGGGTGGGGGTCCCTTTATGGGCTCGGGTGCGGCGGCCGGTTGCGCGCGCGCCCCATTGGTCGGCGGCCGCAACAGGGCGAGCTGGTAAAGGTGGGGTGTTGCGGTAGCGGCGGGTGCCACTGTGTGGGGAGACGCTGACTAGAGCGGAGCGCTTGCTGCTTGCTGTACGTTCGAGATGCCGCCCAAGACTAGCGGGAAGGCCGCCAAGAAGGCTGGCAAGGCGCAGAAGAACATTTCGAAGGGCGACAAGAAGAAGAAGCGCAAGAGGAAGGAGAGCTATGCCATCTACATCTACAAGGTGCTGAAGCAGGTGCACCCCGACACGGGCATCTCGTCGAAGGCGATGAGCATCATGAACAGCTTCGTGAACGACATTTTCGAGCGCATTGCGGCCGAGGCGTCTCGCCTGGCGCACTACAACAAGCGCTCGACCATCACGTCCCGCGAGATCCAGACGGCTGTGCGGCTCTTGCTGCCTGGCGAGCTGGCCAAGCACGCCGTGAGCGAGGGCACGAAGGCGGTGACCAAGTACACGAGCTCCAAGTGAGGGGGTTAAGGCTCTAGGGAGCTCCCCTCCGTTGCGAGAGCGGCAAAACGGCCCTTTTCAGGGCCACCAAATTGCCTTTGCGGGAAGAGCGGAATTGTTGTTTGTGTGAGGCGGCGCATAGCTACCCGGTTTGGTTGGTTGCGAAGCAGCTGGTGGTGGTGGTTATGCGTGCTCGCGAGTCTTGGCGTGGTTGGTTGGTTGGTTGGTTGTTTGTCGACACATAGACAGGAGGTGTTGTCTGTGTCGCTGATTCCTTTCCTTTCTTTGTCTCTGTCTGCCCGGTTAGTCACGTGACTGCAATTGAAACCCCTCGCGATTGTTGGATGTCACCGTTAGGGCCGTCTGCGGGTTTGTTTGTTGTCACATCATACATACATACATACATGATGGCGAGGGTGAAATGTTGTGTTGCCGTCTACTATTCCCTTTGCTGTACGGCGTGGAGGTGTGTTGGTGACGTTTTAAAATGGACGTGTCTTTACTAGTCATTAAGAAGACGCAAGAATTGTACGGGCGGGTGGGGTAGGCGACACGCACGGTGGTGTACCCATTTATTTGGCCCTTGATTTTGATAGCCGTTTCTGCAGTTGATTTGAATGATTGATTGTTTGTTGTGCGCACGCACGCCGGTGTCGTCATTCAAGGTGCACGTGTGTTCGGTTCAGTGACGGTAGACGACGACGGCCGTTGTTTGTTGTTATGGGCGTACACGCGGTTGTCTGTGTCCCCCGGTGAAATGGCCGGTTTGTCGGTGATGTGATGTGATGTGATGTGATCCGATCCGGCGGCCCTGAGTAGCTGTCTATGGGCATCATGGCAACGTGTCGGTCTGAACACCCGTCTCACTGTGGCACCGTCGGCGCTGCGAACGGTGACGAAAGGCTGACTGTGATCGGTCGGATGTCATGTCTTGTCTGGGCAGAACGTGTGGAATGAGCAAAAAAAAAAACTGTGGGGACGGAAACAATGGTGGAGGAGGGGAACGAAAATAATAAAACGAAACGAAACGAAGAAAAAGAAGAAGGAGAAGCAATCACCGGAAAACGAGACAGGGGAAAAACGGAGAGGCGCTGTCTAGAGCAACGGAACGTTCCCGTGCATTGCAGCCGCACTGACATGCGCTTACGGCGCGGCTGCAAGTGTCGGCCGTGGTGACGGCTGAATTGCATTGCCTTCCCGGATGCCAACGTTCGCCCGATATGGCTCGGAGGAAGAATCTATGAGAGAGTGCCTTGCCCTTGCCGTTTCGTGTGCGGTGTAGCGAATGATGTGTGTGTGTGTGTGTGTGTATGTAGTGGGGAATGGATGGTCGATAGCTGCCGTCACGGTCGAGATAACGCAGTCAAAGGTGTCGCGAAAAAGTGTGTTAGCCGTGGTTGGTTTGTGTGTTTGTTTTGTTTTTAAAGAGAAGGGACGAGAGAAAGAAGGTAGGTGGAGAGTGCGTTGCGTGTTGCGAACTGCGTCCGTGAATACGGCAGTATTTGGTGGTGGGCGTGCCCTTGCAGGTGGCCCGGAAGGCGTGTTCGTTTCGCGGTAGTGTGGACGGGTGAGGGGCACGCGTAACGCTGCGCTGCTGGCATATTCGGGAGATGGGAGGGGGCGAAAGGAGAAAGGAGACGCGGAGGGCGCGTGTGGGTGGTTCGCGCTGCGCTCGGCGGTTGTGTTTGTTTGTGCAACAAATGTGTTGCCGGGAGGGGGACCGTTGTTGTGGTGGTTGCGGTTGTAGCCTCCGACGCGGCTGGCAGTGAACAACGTGAGACGACGGATGCGTGGCTGGGGCGGCGCATGTCGCCGGTGCCATGCCTTTAGAGCCGCGTGGTCGGGGTGTGCGCACCGCGTGTCGTGTTGCGAGACATCACATGTGCTGCTGCGCACCGGTGGCGTGGCGTGGCGTGGCGTGGCGTGGGGGCGAGGAGAGCGAGCCGCGCCAGTACCGCGCGGTGTGCTTGTGCGCCGGAGAATGGCACACTGCGCCTGCCCGTTGAGGAGGCTGATGGCCGTGGTGTGGTGGAAATGGAGCGCGTCGGACGTGTACCAATGAGAAAGAGAAACAAAGCAAGCAACCACGAACGAAAGGTGGAGGGCGGCATTGTGTCACATGTGGCGGTGGGGAAAAACGAAAAAAAAAACAAAAAACAAAAAACAAAACAAACAACAAACAACAAACAAAGACGTTAAGAAAGAGGAGAAACAACAAAGACAATGAGTCGTGCGTTCGCGAGGGGGGTGGGTGTGCGTGCGTAACGCCGGTACGCGCAGTGCGGAGCCCAACGGCTGTGTCGTCGGCCGAATGGGTGCGGGAATAGAGGCCGCGTCGGCACGGAGAAGGAAGGACGCACGCGCGCTGCGGCGTTGGCGCGGTTTGCGGCTGGCGCCTTTGGTGGCAACGGCCAGGACAAGCAGCGGTGTATGGTGTTGTGCGGGGCGGACAGGGGCGGCGGTGGTGGACGGGGAGGAGGCGGTGGCGTGTGTGGTACGGCGAAAACGGGACGGACGGCCGGCGGATGTTGGTTGAGAGGCGCCGCCCGCGCACGCACGCAGACACACAGAAGGGAAGAGCGAGAAAGGAACAAATGGAGGGGGCGAATGTGGAGGTGCGGGGAGGGGGAGGCGGTGGTGTTTGTGGGCATGTGGTGGGAGAGAAGGGCGGGGGCGGAAGGACAGAGGCGCGAGGCGACAGCCTGTGCTTGTTGCTTGCTTGCGTCTTTTTGTTTTTTTATTTTGTTTTTATCCTTTGGTCGCCTTGGAGCCTGTCGGTCCCGTCCGTGTGTGGCCACGCTGTGGGTGCGTGTATGTTTGTACGTTTCGTTTTTTGTCTTCTTCTGCAGCAGAGGCGGCCAGCAAATGCGTGCGGTTGGATGGATGGGCGGCCACGGCACGGCACCGCACCTGTGCCCAAGGAGGAGACGCTGGCGGCGGGCCACCCTCGGATGCGGCCGGCCGGGGCTGTGTGCGCCGCTGCAACAACAACGAGTAAACAAGACGAAGACGAAGCGGATGGCTGGTGAGTGCATTTCGGCGGTAGACAAGGCAGTGTGTGATGTGGCGTTGTGACGGGGGGGGGTTTGCTCACGCGGCCTCGTTGTGTTGATGCGCAGGAAGACGAGATGCGGGCAGACGCGTACAGAGAGACGAGCCCGGTCTGCAGCAGGATGTGTGGCGCGCCGAGTGCAGAGCAGCGCGCGCCGGCTGGGCTGGGTTCGGCTGGGCCCGCCCGGCGGCGGGCCGCGCTGTTGTCGCGGACGTGAGCGCCCCCTGGCGGGTGGTCGGAGGCGGCGCGGTGGACGTGTGGCTGGTTGGCAGTGCACATTGCGAGTGGCTGGCTGGCGGGCGGTCGGCGGCGGCGGCGGCGAGAAGAGAGAGGAGGTATGTGTTGCGGGCGCCTTTGCTGCGCTGCGTCGTTGCGTGCCTGGGCGTGCGCCTGTCGACTGTGTGTGACTGTGTTGGGCGTTGTGCCACGTACGTGTGCTCGGCCGAAGGCAGGCGTCGGAAAGAAGAGGGCGAAGGGCAGGAAAGTGGGTCGGTGTGCGTGCGTAGCCCGTGATGTGATGATGTCACGTCACGTCACGTCATGTGTTTGCGAAGCGGCTGCCGAGAGGTGTGTGGTAGCGAGCGGGAATGTGCGTTTGGTGGTTGCGGCGTGAGGTGAGGGTGGGAGAATATTGGGGCGGGCGGGCGGGCCGTTGTTGGTGGTTCCTCCTGTGGTTGTTTGTGCAGCTTTGATGGCAACGTGGAAGGACGCCGGTTTCGTGCCTTGCGTGTGGTTGTCGACGGTGACTGGTTGGGGTGTGCGCCGATGCACGTGCCATGTCGTTAGTATGTTTGGGTCGTGAGTGTTGTTTTTGGCTGTGTTGTTGTGTACGGGAAGGGGGGGGAGAGGAGGAGGCGGGTGGATAGTGCGTGCAGTAGTGTCGTTGCGACGGGCGCGTCGGGTGGAGCTGTGCGTAGTGGCGGAAAGGTGTAGGTTGCGGGAAGGGAGCCCGTCGTGTGTCGTGTCGGTGTCGTTGACGGGGTCGCGTGCGTGCGTTGTGAAATCGAGTGTGGCGGGAAAGGAGCAGTGTGCCGCTGGCGTCGTGGCCGTTAGCAGAGGCTGTGCTTGTCCGTTTGTTACCTGTTGGACGCTTGGTGCGAGTTGTTTGCTGCTGTTGTCGTTGTCGCCCCCGTCTCGCGGGTTGTTTTTGTTTGTCGGCTGTGCTGTGTCGGCGAGCTGTTTTGCGGTGCGTGAATGTGTTGGTGCAAAAGTGGCGGCGTTATGGCTGCGCCCGCGACGAGCCGCGGGCGCGCCATTGATGATGTTCAAACACAGAGCGGCTGTGTGCAATGGGAGGCCTGCGTACGGGTAGCGGTGTTGTCGTACGTGCATCCGGCCCGGTGCGGAAAGCGCCGTTGCCGTTTGCCCCTTAGTTGCCAGCCATGTCGCGTGAGCGGCGGGTTGCCTCTGGTCGACGTGGTGCTCGGGTTTGTGGTTTTTGGTGCCCTTTGGCCGGTGGGTGGTGTTTAATTTTGTTTTTGTGTGTGTGTGTGTGTGTGTGTGTGTGTGTGTGTGTGTTTTATATCTGCCTCCTGCTCGGTCTTGCGGCGGTTTGGTCGACGTCGTCTGTAGTTTTTGCGGCTTGCCGACGACCGACCGACACACCTTTGAAACCTACGTGTGGCGCCCGAAGGTGAACGTAACCTGACCGCGGACCTCTCGGCGCCTTAACCTAACCTAACCTCTAACCTAAGATGTCCGGCCGTAAAGGTAGGTGCGGCCACCTGACGCCTCACGTCCGAACGCTTAACCTAACTTTGACGCTTAACCTAACTGTAACCCTTAACCTAACCCACGTCCACCTAACCTAACCTAACCTCACCTCACCTCACCTCACCTCACCTCACCTTAGGGTGGTGTACACCGCGAATGCCTTAGGGCATGTTATGTTATATAGTCTTAGGTGGAGTCCACTATACGCAACAAGCGGCTACACGGGTAGCAGGGGTTGTGTGGCGTGGGCTGGGCGGTTCTGTTTAGGTTGGATGGCCCTTGGGCAAGTACGGAAAGGGCAACGGGCGCGGGGCAAGGTCAGGACATGCGGGGACCAAGCGGCAATCGGTATTGTAATTGTCAACTGTCGAAGCTCTGCGTTGGTAAAGTACCGGAACGTCAAGCGCTGATAGAAAGCGCCGAAGCTGCAATCGTTATAGGTACAGACGGTGCTTTAGAAAGGATAGCGTGCATGCAACCGGTGGTGGAGTGGTTCGTCGCTGTTAGTAGTAGTTTATCCTGTGTAGTGAAGTAGAAGTGGTGGACGGTTCCTGTGAACTATTGTGGGTGGAGGGTACACTCAACAGCCGAGCTAGGTTGATAATTGGCTCCTTTTACCGACCTCGCGACTCAGCAGCATTAGTGGCCGAACAAGTGAGAGAAAATGTGGACATACATTTTCCTTTCCGCAGCGTGTTACAGTCTTAGGTGGAGATTTCAATGTGCCAGATGTTGAGGACGGGTGGTAGGGACAGAGCATCGAGTGACAGTATACTGAGTGCACCATCCGAACGAAAAATGCCGCGAGCAATTAAACAGAGAGAGAACCGACTCGTGGAGATAACATCGTGGACCTACCGATGACAAACAGACCCCGAACTTGTCGACTCTGTATGTGCAGAACAGGGACCCAGTGATCAAGAGGCCGTTGCAGCATCGCTGAATATGGACGTTAGTAGGAATATACAAACAAAAAAACAAAAAAAAACAAAAAAAAAGGGGGGGGGGAGGAAGGTTTATCTGTTTAGCAAGAGTAATAGAAGGCAGATTTGAGACTACCAGGCAGATGCAAACGCAAATGTCTGCTCCGACACTGACAATGTTGAGTGTTTATGGAGAAAGTGCAAGGCAATCGTAAAATGCGTCTTAGACAGGTACGTGCCGAGTAAAACTGCGAGGGATGGGAAAAACCCACCGCGGTACAAACAACCAAAGTTTAGGAAACTATAGCGAAAGCAAAGAGAGCTTCACTCAAAGTTGAAACGCAGCCAAAACCTCTCAGACAAACAGACGCTAAACGATGTCCAAAGTTAGCGTAAGGAGGGCTATGCGTGAAGCGTCCGGTGAATGCGAAAGTACAATTCCATGTACCGACGTGACAGGAAATCAAATCAAATCAAATCAAATCCTAGGACGTTGTGGTCGTACGTTGAATCAGTAGTAAGCGGCTCGAAACGGCATATCCAGACACTCCGGGATGATGATGGCATTGAAACAGAGGATGACACGCGTAAAGCTGTGAAATACTAAACACCTGTTTCCAAAGCTGTTTCACGGAGGACGACCGCACTGCAGTTCCTTCTCGCACAAACGAAAAAATGGCTGACATCGAAATAAGTGTCCAAGGAGGAATAGAAAAGCAACTGGAATCACTCAACAGAGGAACGTCCACTGGACCTGACGGGATACCAATTCGATTCTACACAGAGTACGCGACAGAACCTCCTAACAGCCGTGTACCGCAAGTCTCTAGAGGAACGGAGGGTTCCAAATGATTGGAAAAGAGCACAGGTAGTCCCGGGCTTGAAGAAGGGTCGTCGAGCAGATGCGCAAAACTATATAGGCCCTATATCTGTGACGTCGATCGGTTGTAGAATTTGAGAACATGTTTTATGCTCGAGTAGTAGCATGTCGTTTTTTGGAAACCCAGTGTCTACTATGTAGGAATCAACATGGATTCCGGAAACAGCGATCGTGTGAGACCCAACGCGCTTTATTTGTTCATGGGACCCAGAAAATATTAGATACAGGCTCCCAGGTAGATGCCATTTTGGTTGACATCCGGAAGGAGGGCGTTCGATACAGTTCCGCACTGTCGCCTGATAAACAAAGTAAGTGTCTGCAGAATGTCGGACCACCAAGTGTGTGGCTGGACTGAAGAGATTGTAGCAAACAGAACACAGCATGTTGTGTTATCAATGGAGAGACGTCTACAGACGTTAAAGTAACCTCTGGCGTGCCACAGGGGAGTGTTATGGGACCCATTGCTCTTCACACACAATGTATATAAATGACCTAGTAGATAGTGTCGGACGTTGCATGCGTCTTTTCGCGGATGATGCTGTAGTATACAGAGAAGTTGCAGCGAAAAATGCAGGACGATCTGCAGCGGATAGGCACGTGGTGCAGGGAGTGGCAACTGTCCCTTAACATGTATTGCGAATAATATAGAAAGAAGGACCCTTTATTGTATGATTGATTATATGATAGCGGGACAAACACTGGTAGCAGTTACGTCTGTAAAATATCTGGGAGTATGCGTGCGGAGTGATTGGGAGTGGGATGATCATCATATTAACAAAAAAACAAACAAAAGTAATTGTTGGTAAGGCGGGTACCAGGTTGCGATTTATTGGGAGAATGCGTAGCAAATGTCGTCCATCAACAAAAGGAGGAGGTGGCTTACAAAACACCCGTTCGTTCGACCTATACGTGAGTGTTGCCCATCAGTGTGGGATCCGTACCAGGTCGCGTTGACGGAGGCGACGGAGACGATCCAACGTTTCGTCGCAGGGTCATTTGGTAACCGTGATAGCGTTACGGAGATGTTTAACAAACCCAAGCGGCAGACTCTGCAATAGAGGCGCTCTGCATCGCGGTGTAGCTTGCTCGCCAGGTTTCGAGATATTGCGTTTCTGGATGGGGTATCGAATATATTGCGTATACCTCCCGAGGAGATCACGAATGGATGTGGTTAGAGAGATTCGAGCGCGCACGGAGGCGTTTTTTTTTGCAGACTGTCGGTTCGTCCCGCGAACCATACGCGACTGGAACAGCAAAGGGAGGTAAATGACATTGGCACGTGAAGTGCCCTCCGCCACACACCGTTGGGTGGCTTGCGGAGTCTAAATGTTAGAGGTCGGCTGTCGGTGTGTGCTTTTGAAGGCAGATTCGGTGCGTCTGTAGTTGCGGATGGCGGTTAGCCACCCTCGCTGAAAGCGGCGAGGGGCGGCGGCGCCTCGGTTGGCCGGTGCCCATGTTGCGCAGGCGGCGCTCGTTTTTGTTTTGCGGCGGGCAATTTTGTGAGAAACGGGCGCGAATGTTGGCGGGCGAGGTGGCCCGACGGCCGCGGGCCGATCGGGAAACGGTGGGAGGGCGATGGGGCGGCGGAGGTGCGTTTGCACGGCCGTCATCGCCGCACGCCTCCGCTTGTGTGGCTGTGGCGGCGGCCGCGCTGGCCGGGCTGGCGCGGCGACGGTGCGCCAGTTTTGCCGAAGGTTTGGCCATTGTGGCGGGTCGTCGGCTGGGGCTGTGGGGGCGGCATTTGGGCGGGGGCGGCGATTCTCGGCGGGCCGAGCCAGGCTGTAGCGCGCGGTAGCTGCAGTTTGGCCGTGGTTTGCGGCGCTGCCGTGGCGACTGGTTGGCGACTGTGGTGTGGCCGTGTGTAGCCCCATCCTCGGTGGTTTGAATGGCGCGGGTGGTTGCGGCGCAGGTTTGGGGCTGGTCCGCACAGGCTGTCGGACGTTGGGCGGTAGCAAGCGCGGGAGGCGCGGCGCGGCGGCGCGCAGAGTGGCGGCCGCTCTCTCGGCCGTCCGCGCCCGCCCGCGACACTGGCTGGGCCTGGCGGCGCGGCGGCTATTCTCTGCCGTGCTTGCCGCCTTGCCGCTCTCTCTCGCTGTTCTGTTGTTGTGTGTACGCGCGTCGTCCGTCGAAATAATGGCAGATCAGGCGGCTACGAACGAGACTGCTGCGGCACCCGCCGCCACCGGCACGACGAAGAAGGCCAAGTCTGCGGCGTCTGCGAAGAAGCCGCGCGCCAAGCCTGCGCACCCGCGCACCTCTGAGATGGTGACGGCCGCCATCAAGAGTCTGAAGGAGCGCGGCGGCTCGTCGCTGCAGGCGATCAAGAAGTACATTGCCGCGCACTACAAGCTGGACGCGGAGAAGCTGGCGCCCTTTATCAAGAAGTACCTCAAGTCGGCCGTCGTGGCTGGCGAGCTGGTGCAGACGAAGGGGAAGGGCGCGTCCGGCTCTTTCAAGCTTGCCGGCGCCGGCGGCGGGGCGGCCGAGGGCGGCAAGGCTCGTGCCGGCGGTGCGAAGAAGAAGCGCGCCGCTCCGGCCAGCAAGGAGAAGAAGGGCGGCCGCGCGGCCGGCGCAAAGAAGGCTGGTGGCGTGAAGGCGGCGACCGGTCGGAAGGCGGGCGCCGCCAAGAAGGCGTCTGCGGCGTCGGCGGCTCCCGCGGGTGCGAAGAAGGCGGCTGCGGCCAAGCCGGCCAAGGCCAAGTCGCCGTCGAAGGCGAAGAAGGCCGCCAAGGTTCCGACGAAGAAGCCGAAGGCGCCGCGCCCGAAGAAGGCGACGACGCCGTCTAAGGCGAAGGCGTCGCCCAAGAAGAAGAAGTAAAGTAGTAAAGTTAAAGAAAGGCAAGGGAGAGGGGTTGGCGCTTGACGCCGTCGTCCCCCACCGCCCTCCCCCGCGTCGTCTTAGTGGCGCGCGATGGCACGGCTGCGGCTGTCGCGCGGCCCAAAACGGCCCTTCTCAGGGCCATCAAAGGACGTCGGGAAGGCGTTGATTGTCGTGCATGCGCCGGTGTGGTTGGTTGTGTGTGTGTGTGACCCTTGTGGGTACTGTTTGCGTGCCGTGGTGGTTGGATTGTGGTGCCGGTGGCGGTAGGCGGCGGCGCGCGGTAGCGGAGCGGTTGTGGCCGTTTGTTGGTCTTTTTATTTTATTTTATTTGTTTTTTTTTTTTTTTTGTTTTTGTTGTTGTTGTAGTTGTTCTTTTTGCGGCGGCCGACGTTTGGTTGCTCATGTATGTTTCTGGAGACTCTTGTTTGTTTGTGTGTTTGCTTGCTTTGCGGATGTCGTGTCTTTTGTGTGTGTGTTGTGTCTCTCTCTCTCTCTCTCTCTCTCAAAGCGGCGGGGGGACGTGAGACGTGGAAGTGGCCGGCGGGAATTGGGAAGGCGCGGTGGCGTTGACGTTGTAGTGTAGCGTAGCGTGCGCGCGCCTCGGAGACGGCGGCGGCCAGCCACCCGTGGTGTGTGGTGTATTGTGAGGGATGGGAGTGACGTCGATTGTTGGCGAGAGCGGCTGTGGACGGGAGGGGAATTGGTTGTTGTTGTTTTGCGGGGCGGCAAGACCGACAAAAGTTTTGCTCGCGACGGAGAGATGTTAGTGGCCCTGAAAAGGGCCGTTTTTGTTGGGCGGGCGCGCGTGCGCGGCGCGGTTTCTAGGCGCGCTCGCCGCGGATGCGGCGCGCGAGCTGGATGTCCTTGGGCATGATGGTGACGCGCTTGGCGTGGATTGCGCACAGGTTGGTGTCTTCGAAGAGGCCGACGAGGTAGGCCTCGCTGGCCTCCTGCAGGGCCATGACTGCGGAGCTCTGGAAGCGCAGGTCGGTCTTGAAGTCCTGGGCGATCTCGCGCACTAGGCGCTGGAACGGCAGCTTGCGGATGAGCAGCTCTGTGCTCTTCTGGTAGCGCCTGATTTCCCGCAGGGCGACGGTGCCCGGCCTGTAGCGGTGGGGCTTCTTGACGCCGCCGGTGGCGGGCGCGCTCTTCCTCGCCGCCTTGGTGGCGAGCTGTTTGCGCGGCGCCTTTCCGCCGGTGGACTTGCGGGCCGTTTGCTTTGTGCGGGCCATAGCGGTTAGCGGCGTGGAGGTGCGTGCGGTACACGAAGCGTCCGGTGCTGCCTTGACAACGGGCCCGCGCGGCCCCGCGCCGCGCTTATATGCCCTCGGTGCGCGTGGTGGGGGGAGGGCGGGCCAGAGTCTATATAGGGGGGCGGCGGCAGAGAGCTCGCACCCGCACTTGAAGAGCGGCCTGAGCTGGCGAGGTGAGCGCATCGCTGGTGTTGCGCGCTTCGCTTACTCGGCCGTTGAGACCTCGAGAAGAGGTTTTCTGTGCTGTGGGCGCTGCGGAGAGCAAATTGTCGTGCGTTGTTTTGACAACGCGTGCAAATTGTCGTGTTCCGCGCCTCGCAGCATGGGAAAGAAGCGTACGCAGAGGAAACCTGCCGCTACGATGGGTCCTTCGGTTGTGCAACTCACTGAGTCTGCCGACCGTGCAAGGAACTCCAGAGAAGACGAGTCGCGGCCTGTCCCCCCTTTGTACGTCAAGTGCAAAGGCGGGTGGACAGCGCTGTTCGACACCATGACGAGCTGCGCTCAGAACGAGGTGGTCTACGAGTCTGTCGATACAGACTCGCTGATCTGCGTTCGAGCCGCAAACGTGGCCGACCACAGGGCGATCAAGGTCGCAGTGGCCGACCACATCGTCGACGCGCCGCCGGCGCGTGTGAAGGCACCTTCCGTAGGAAGGGTGAAGACGACTAAGGCACTCCTCAGGGGGTTGCCTTGGTGCTGTGATGAGGCAGCGGTCCGGGAAGGGCTGCTGCGAGCCGGGTTTGGTAGTGCAGCCGCAAGGTTGCACAACCGAACCAACAGGAAGAGGGCGCCGCTCTATGCCGTGACCGTGCAAACGGTCGACGGCGGGAGTGACATCTTCGACTTGAGGAAGTTGCTGGGCTTCCCGGTTACGACGGAGGCTCTCCCGACCGCCATGGATCCTCAGCCCCAGTGCTTCAGGTGCCAGGGCGAGGGCCATGTTGCGAAGTATTGCCGCAACGCGGCGCGGTGCGTCAAGTGCTCAGGTGAGCACGACAGCCGCGCCTGCGACCGCGGCAGCAACGCTCTGCCGACATGTGTCCGGTGTGGCGGCCCGCACGTCGCCAGTTGGCGCGGCTGTTCGGCTTTCTCAAGCCGCAGCCGTGCCGGGGGCGGCGAAGCGGCCGCGGCCGCACCGACGCAGCAGCAGAAGAGAAGACGACGCCGGAAACGGCGTAGGGCGCAGAACAGCCCGGCGCAGCTAAGGGACGGCGCAGCAGCAGTTCCACCTGCCAGGGGCAGGGACGGCCGCTCGGAAACGGGCAGCCAGGACGCAGCTCGCCTTCCTGCGAAGAGATGTGACCTCCAACTCGGCACCGCCGTGAAGGAGGCCACAGCAGCCCTCAAAGCCGTCATGGCGGCGGAGAGGGCTGCCTTCGCAGCCGCCGTGGCTGCAGAGAAGGAAGAGGCCTTGAGGCAACTGCGAGCAGTTCTTGCCCAAGGCCTCAGCGCAGTCGTACCTGCGAACACTCCTGCGACCTCGCAGAAGGACGTTCGCGCGCCTATCCCAGCTCTTGTTCCAGCAGCAGCGCGGGTGAGAGGCGCAAAGAAGAAGAAGACAACCGCCGTCGCAGAGGAGCCGCTGGCGACGCCGACTGCTACGGGACCGGGCCCCGCAAGGGGTCGAGGAGCCAGTAGGCCGGTCTTCATCGCAGAAGCGTCGTCGCCCTGCCGCGCCGAGTTTTTATGTTACAGGGAGTAAGCCACCGCGGCCGGCCCAGGAGACTACAAGCGAGCCCAGCCGCAGCACCGGACTGCCCCAGCTAACAACCACGCAGTACATAGGTAACGTTGCACGATACCTCACGCTAACCCCCCTCACCTTGCATGCTCTGTCGCAGCTAGCAAGCCGCTACTGCCCTTACCACCCGTCCTACTGTCGCAGAGGTTTTTTTCCCTTGGCGCTGGCCTTGGCACTTTTTTTCCTCTGCTCTTAAAACCGCTACCCTTCGATCGTTTTCGACCACTACTATCTCCTGATGGACCATGTTAATGAGTAGTCTTACCCAGACGCATGGATAACATCACAGCCTGCATCCTGTGACGCCTGATTCAAAACTAACATGCTTACGGAGGTGACAGTAAAACTTTTGTGTTGGTCACCACGTTGGTGCGGGCGTGGAGGGGCCCCATCCTTTATAAAAAAAAAAAAAAAGAGCTCGCACCAACCAGAGCGGCCTGAGCTGGCGAGGTGAGCGCATCGCTGGTGTTGCGCGCTTCGCTTACTCGGCCGTTGAGAGCTCGTGAAGAGGTTTTCTGTGCTGTGGGCGCTGCGGAGAGCAAATTGTCGTGCGTTGTTTTGACAACGCGTGCAAATTGTCGTGTTCCGCGCCTCGCAGCATGGGAAAGAAGCGTGCGCAGAGGAAACCTGCCGCTACGAAGGGTCCTTCGGTTGTGCAACTCACCGAGTCTGCCGACCGTGCAAGGAACTCTCGAGAAGACGAGTCGCGGCCTGTCCCCCCTTTGTACGTCAAGTGCAAAGGCGGGTGGACAGCGCTGTTCGACACCATGACGAGCTGCGCTCAGAACGAGGTGGTCTACGAGTCTGTCGATACAGACTCGCTGATCTGCGTTCGAGCCGCAAACGTGGCCGACCACAGGGCGATCAAGGTCGCAGTGGCCGACCACATCGTCGACGCGCCGCCGGCGCGTGAGAAGGCACCTTCCGTAGGAAGGATGAAGACGACTAAGGCACTCCTCCGGGGGTTGCCTTGGTGCTGTGATGAGGCAGCGGTCCGGGAAGGGCTGCTGCGAGCCGGGTTTGGTAGTGCAGCCGCAAGGTTGCACAACCGAACCAACAGGAAGAGGGCGCCGCTCTATGCCGTGACCGTGCAAACGGTCGACGGCGGGAGTGACATCTTCGACTTGCGGAAGTTGCTGGGCTTCCCGGTTACGACAGAGGCTCTCCCGGCCGCCATGGATCCTCAGCCCCAGTGCTTCAGGTGCCAGGGCGAGGGCCATGTTGCGAAGTATTGCCGCAACGCGGCGCGGTGCGTCAAGTGCTCAGGTGAGCACGACAGCCGCGCCTGCGACCGCGGCAGCAACGCTCTGCCGACATGTGTCCGGTGTGGCGGCCCGCACGTCGCCAGTTGGCGCGGCTGTTCGGCTTTCTCAAGCCGCAGCCGTGCCGGGGGCGGCGAAGCGGCCGCGGCCGCACCGACGCAGCAGCAGAAGAGAAGACGACGCCGGAAACGGCGTAGGGCGCAGAACAGCCCGGCGCAGCTAAGGGACGGCGCAGCAGCAGATCCACCTGCCAGGGGCAGGGACGGCCGCTCGGAAATGGGCAGCCAGGACGCAGCTCGCCTTCCTGCGAAGAGATGTGACCTCCAACTCGGCACCGCCGTGAAGGAGGCCACAGCAGCCCTCAAAGCCGTCATGGCGGCGGAGAGGGCTGCCTTCGCAGCCGCCGTGGCTGCAGAGAAGGAAGAGGCCTTGAGGCAACTGCGAGCAGTTTTCGCCCAAGGCCTCAGCGCAGTCGTACCTGCGAACACTCCTGCGACCTCGCAGAAGGACGTTCGCGCGCCTATCCCAGCTCTTGTTCCAGCAGCAGCGCGGGTGAGAGGCGCAAAGAAGAAGAAGACAACCGCCGTCGCAGAGGAGCAGCTGGCGACGCCGACTGCTACGGGACCGGGCCCCGCAAGGGGTCGAGGAGCCAGTAGGCCGGTCTTCATCGCAGAAGCGTCGCCGCCCTGCCGCGCCGAGTTTTTATGTTACAGGGAGTAAGCCACCGCGGCCGGCCCAGGAGACTACAAGCGAGCCCAGCCGCAGCACCGGACTGCCCCAGCTAACAACCACGCAGTACATAGGTAACGTTGCACGATACCTCACGCTAACCCCCCTTACCTTGCATGCTCTGTCGCAGCTAGCAAGCCGCTACTGCCCTTACCACCCGTCCTACTGTCGCAGAGGTTTTTTTTTCCCTTGGCGCTGGCCTTGGCACTTTTTTTTCCTCTGCTCTTAAAACCGCTACCCTTCGATCGTTTTCGACCACTACTATCTCCTGATGGACCATGTTAATGAGTAGTCTTACCCAGACGCATGGATAACATCACAGCCTGCATCCTGTGACGCCTGATTCAAAACTAACATGCTTACGGAGGTGACAGTAAAACTTTTGTGTTGGTCACCACGTTGGTGCGGGCGTGGAGGGGCCCCATCCTATATTAAGAGCTCGCACCGTAGCCGACTCGCTAGCGCCGGGTGAGGAGCTGGCGCTTGTGTTTTTTCGCTTGCTTGCTTTGAGGAGGAGGAAGGAAGAAGAAGAATGACAGGCCGCGGCAAGGGAGGAAAGGGGCTGGGCAAGGGTGGCGCCAAGCGGCACCGCAAGGTGTTGCGCGACAACATCCAGGGCATCACGAAGCCCGCCATCCGCCGCCTGGCTCGCAGGGGCGGCGTGAAGCGCATCTCTGGTCTGATCTACGAGGAGACCCGCGGAGTGCTGAAGGTGTTCCTGGAGAACGTGATCCGCGACGCGGTGACGTACACTGAGCACGCCAAGCGCAAGACTGTGACGGCCATGGACGTGGTGTACGCCCTGAAGAGGCAGGGGCGCACCCTGTACGGTTTCGGCGGTTAGGCAGGCAGGCAGCCAGCCAGCCGGTGTGCTGTGCTGCGTTGTGGCCTTCCCGCGGCCGTGCCGTGCCCGTGCTTGGTGGGAGAGACGAAAACGGCCCTTTTCAGGGCCACCACACTGTTCGGAGATTGAAAAGTGCGAAAGAGTCTGTGTTGCCTGTGCGTGTTGTTGTTGTTGTTGTTGTTGTTGCTGCTGCGCGTGCGTTAGTTTTTGAGTTTGACGCGATGGGCGCGGCTGAGTCCAGTGTGTGCGTGGTTTGTTGTTTGTTTGTTTGTTTGTGGCGTGGGCATAGGCGGGCGGGCCGGATCGATCGATCGATCGATCGGATCAGCTGTTTGGTTTTTTTGTCTGTGCCACGCGCGCCCCTTTAATTGAAACATTATAATGCTAACAATGATCATCACATTATCGGTGTATCGATGTCGTTGTCGTTTGGAACGCGACTCTGTGCGTGCGCGGAGGGGTGCAGAAACAAAAAAGACAAAAAGAGAGAAACGACAAAATGTGTGCGCGCGTTCGGCCACACGGGCTGTGGACAAGATGGCGGACGTGCGCCGGCGCTGGCTGTGCAATGTATGTATGTGGACGTGTTGTGTAAAGTGCGGCGAGCACGGACGACGGAAACTTTGCTTTGGACGTAGGTTTGTGTGGTGGCCCTGAAAAGGGCCGATTGTTGTGAGCCGAGCCGGCAAGGCAAAGGCAGGCGCGTTTGCGTGCAGGGAGCACGCAAGCGCAGCGCCGCGCTCTCTGTTTAGGCCTTCTTCTCGGTCTTCTTTGGCAGCAGGACGGCCTGGATGTTGGGCAGGACACCACCCTGTGCGATGGTGACGCCCGACAAGAGCTTGTTGAGCTCCTCGTCGTTGCGGATGGCGAGCTGCAGGTGGCGCGGGATGATGCGCGTCTTCTTGTTGTCGCGGGCCGCGTTTCCGGCCAGCTCGAGCACCTCAGCCGCGAGGTACTCCATGACGGCGGCGAGGTAGACGGGCGCCCCGGCGCCGACGCGCTCGGCGTAGTTTCCCTTGCGCAGGAGGCGGTGGATTCTGCCGACCGGGAACTGGAGCCCAGCCCTGCTTGAGCGGGACTTTGACTTGCCCTTGACTTTGCCTCCCTTTCCGCGTCCGGACATGGCGTTTGGCTAGTTGAAACACGTAACGTAACGGTGCGAGCCGCAGCGAGTCGAGCAGCGGAGTGCGTGGCGGCGGGACTACTACTGCTACTACTGCTCACATCTATTACTTTCCCCTCTTTGGGGAAGTGTGAGGGGGAGTTTGTAGCCTTGCGGCTTTTACTCCCCTGTGTGCTTGTGTGTGTGATTATTTCTGTACTTTTTGGATGTCTGTGAGATTGTGATGTTTGTTCTGTGTGATTCTGGTACTTGCCTGAGGTTTGGCGAGATATTTGTAGTATTTGGGGTAGGAGCAGGATTTGGGAATGGGTATTGGGATTTTTCTCTTCGACTTAGTCGTCAAAGATCGTCATGGGGCGATTGTGTTTATCGCGGGACATGTCATACCGACCTAGGGAATGGATGAGGGCGTTTCCCGCCCTGGAAGTACCTTCATAGAAGGCCCTTGCCAGGTCTTGGAAACGCTCTCTCAGGAGTGGGATTTCCGCAGCGGCATGCAAATCGTCGATGGGGAATCCAAGGGGTAAACGCAGTGCCCTCCTGAGGGCGCGGTTCTGCAGCCTCTGGAGAGTGTCCAGGTGCTGCTTCGCCGCGTATCCCCAGACAGGACACGCGTACTCCATGACTGGCCGGATCAGGGCCTGGTAAACGTTCACTCCTACTGAGCAGGATAGGGAGCTGGATGAGTTGAGGATTGGGTACAGGATGGACATTCTGGCGCAGACCTTCCTATGGACCTCGTCTATGTGGGGTTTCCACGTAAGACGAGAGTCCAAGGTTACGCCAAGATACTTGGCGGTTCTGCGCCAGGGGAGTTGGGTTCCGTTTAGGTGAAGGTGGAGGGGGGGGCGTTGAGGAGGTTCGCGCCTTCCGAGCCTACGGGTAATCAGCATTGCCTGCGTCTTTTCAGAATTGATGGTGATTCGCCAGCGACGGGCCCAAGTTTCTGTGTCATCTAAAACCCTTTGTAGCCTACGGATGACCAGGTCCTTGTTCGCGTTTCTCGTGTAGAAGGCTGTATCGTCAGCGTACTGTGCAGTGTGCACCAGGGGGGCCGTTGGAGTGTCCGCAGTGTACAGACTGTACAATACGGGCCCCAGGACCGATCCCTGTGGCACCCCAGCACGAATACGCCTTCTGGTGGAGGTGGCAGTTTCTACTTTGACGGAGAAAGTCCTATTGGTGAGGTAGCTCTTGATCAGCTGAACTATACTCCCGGGAAACCCTTGTGTGTACAACTTGTAGAGTAGCCCTCTATGCCATACTGAATCAAAGGCTTTGGCTACGTCTAGTAGCACTATCCCGCAGTAGCCTCTGTGGTTGAAGCCCTCTGTGGCCGCTTCAACCACTCTCATGATCTGTTGTGGGGCAGAGTGGTTCTGCCGGAATCCGAATTGGAAATCCGGCAGAATTTGCTCTCTGGTAATATGTTCTTGTATGGGTCTTAGCATGAGGCGCTCATAGATCTTGCTGAGAGTTGGCAAGAGGCTAATCGGCCTGTAGTGCTGCGGGAATAGAGGGTCTTTCCCTGGTTTGTGTATTGCGACCAATTCCGCGTGTTTCCAGCAAGCTGGGAACTCGCGGGTACGAGTAATCTCGTTGAAGACGTTCGCGAGGTGTTCGATCGCCGTGGGTGGGAGGTTTTTGACCAACTGGTTGGTGACTTTGTCATGTCCTGGCGCCCTTTTGGAGGGGAGGGACCTAATTACTTTTGCCACGTCTTCAGGGGCAAAAATTGTGGGTTCGTCTTCTGGGTCCTCCTCAGCATTGAGGAAGACAGCCAGTTGACGACGGACCACTCTTTCATGCTCATCATCCTGGGGTTCAGCCGCTTGAAACTGCTTCTCGAAAGTGTCGGCGAGGGCGTTGGCCTTTTCAGCATGGCTGTAGGCCATACCCCGCTCGCCGTGCAATGGCGGCATTCTAGCGCGTCTTTTTGTGAATTGTTTGGTTGCTTGCCAAAGTGTGTGATCGTCTACTTTGAGGGTTGAGAGGCGGTTTTGCCATTGCTGGTTTCTGTGCTCATTGAGCGCTACCTTCAATTCTCTCTGTAGACGATTGAGCAGCCTCCTTGTGGCCTGGTTTCTGGTTATCTTCCACTCTTTTGCCACTCTGTTCTTATGTCGAATTTGAGCTAGCAAGTGTTCCGGGAGCTGTATTTGCGGCGGCGGGCCATCCCTTTGTGGGGGGGTGGCCTCTTCTGCTGCCTGCAGAATGGTACCTGTTAGGTCTTGTAGCGCTTGTTCTACTGTTTCGGCAGTAGGTGGCGGAGCGCGAGCGATATCAGAGGCGACAGTTTCTCGGTATCGCTCCCAGTTTGTACGTTTGTAAGACGTCTGGTACCGTGGGAGTGCTACCCATTCTCCCACGTCGACCTCTAGGATCACTGGGTTGTGGTCGGAGGACATTCTGTTGATCGTCCTCGCGGTCACAAACCCCATAATCCTCCTAGTGAGAGCTATGTCTAACACGTCGGGCCTGCCTCCATTTTTTGGAAAATGTGTGGGCTCGACTGGACCCCATGTTTCGAAGTGGTGGTTGCGCGCTAGTTGTTGCAATCTGGCGCCTGCTCTGGAGGTTACTCTAGAATTCCAATCAGGATGTTTGGCATTGAAGTCGCCCCCTATTATGAGTTTGCCTTCAATTTGCCCTAGAGTAGCTATGTCTTCCTCATCTATCTGGTCTTGTGGGGGTCGGTAGATTGCAACGATTGTTAGGGGTCCAGTGGCAGTGGCTACTTCCACTGCCACTGCTTCGATTTTATTGGTAGCTGGTAAGAATACCTGGTGGTGGGGGATCCCTCTTTTTATGTATATGGCCACTCCACCGCCATGGGTTGGCCTGTCTTTGCGATAGCTAACATAGTTGGGGACTGTCGCTTTTGTTCCCGGTTTTAAGTGGGTTTCCCCCATCATGCATATGTCGATGGAGAACTCCTTCATGAGTTCTCTGAACTCGACCTCTTGGTTAACAATGCCGTCTGCGTTAAAGACGCACATTGTCAGGCCATGGATGTTTGGTCGTCTATCCATGATGGGGTTTTGAAACTGCTGAGGAAGTCGCAGAGGGGAGCGACTGCTGGACTGTTGCCTGAAGGGCGACGAGGATCTGTGTGTTCTGCTTCTGGGCTTCCCTGAATTCCTTCATCATTTCCATGACGAGGTTCATGGTCTGCACCATTACGCCTAACAACTGATCCATGGGGGGGGAGTGTGTGTGGGGTTCCCTAGAGCTTCCTCCATCATGGTGGACCTGGTCATTGATGCTGTGTGTTTCCCGGTGTTGTTCTCGTGATAGTGTCTGGTGTTGTGATGATTGGGCCACGCTTTCATGGTTCCTCGGAGGAGAAACCACTTCCGCATATGTCGCCCTCGGTGTGTCCGGCCTTGGTTTTACCCAGGCCTTGTCTGTGTGTGTTGTTGTATTTTGTTTTCTTGTGTGACTGGTTGGGTTTGTCGTGTTTTGTTTACGTGTGTGGGGGGCGGCCTTTGCGCCCTTTGCCTGCTGTGAGTGTCTCTTGTGGACCTCACAACCTTGGTAACCCGCTGTGTGGTTTTTGCCACACAGCGCGCACCTTATTTGTGGGTCCGTGTGTTTGAGTGTGCATGTCCTAGTGTCGTGGGCCTCGGCGCACTTCCTGCATCTCACTGGCATGTTGCAGTGCGCAGCGATGTGGTTCAGGCCCTGACACCTGAAGCACTGCACCGTCTTGTTTTTACGGCGCAGCGGCTCCGTGGTGACAGGGACCGCCAGGACCATCTTAGGCGGCGGGACTAGGGTGGGGGTCCCTTTATGGGCTCGGGTGCGGCGGCCGGTTGCGCGCGCGCCCCATTGGTCGGCGGCCGCAACAGGGCGAGCTGGTAAAGGTGGGGTGTTGCGGTAGCGGCGGGTGCCACTGTGTGGGGAGACGCTGACTAGAGCGGAGCGCTTGCTGCTTTACGTGATAGTTTAGTGTGTTTTCCGCGCGTATTTGAGTATTCTGCGTTAGTCGAACGTTCTTTTTCTGCGTTGTTCCGCGTCGTCTTTTAGTCGGGGCGGTTATTTTCAGCGTTGCTGTCGGTCGTCGCGCGCGTTGACTTCGTCGTTCGCGGCGGAGTCAAAGGCCACGATGGCCACTTCTTCGGCCGGTTCTCGAGATTTGTATCCCTCGTCCGGCAAGAATATCATGTCGTGCGCTAAATTGCTGACATACTCGTCAGAGTCATGTCTTCCATCCTCTCGATCAGTACAACGTCGGATGTCAGATCCAACAATTCAGTTATCACAAGATCTTATCAATCAGGCGACCGATCAGACGCAGCTTGACAGCGTTGAGCTGGGTTCCTCCGGCCCAGGGCCGAGTAGCGTGGGGCCAGGCTCCGGCGGGATACCTAACGGTGACAACGACGCCGTCCTGGCCGCCCCTACACCCGGCTCCGCTGACGCTGCGCCGCCTGTTACCCGTCGAAAATCGACGAAGTCAATAACGAAGGCGCGGGATGCTCCATACTCGCATGCTTCGCGTAAGCATGCACATCCCCCTTCGCATACCGATTCTGAATCAACAGAATCCAGAGCACCTGACAAGAAAAAACTATCAACTGACCGCCGGGACCCTGCCCCGCCTCAGGACGCCTCCGCTCCCAATGCGGCGACCGACCCCGGTCTGGTCGACATGGCGGACGCATACGAGGTGACGGTTCCGATATCGAACAGATTTCAAGGTTTAGCTGATGTCACACCAGATTACCATGACTCTCCAGACAATCTACCGACTCCTACTCCTGTCAAGGCCCCCAAGGTGCCACCCATAATAGTTCACGACAAAATCAACTACCTTGAACGAGTCAGGGAACTGAAGGGGCACCTGAAGGGTTCCTTTTCTTGCCAATATAAAAGAGGAAGCATCCGATATGAGTTTGAAAACCCAACAGATTATCGTTACATGATAGATTATCTGAAGTCTCGTGCCATTCAATATCACACATACGACCTCGACCCACTTAAAATTTTGAAGGTCGTCGTCAGGCACCTTGAGCCCACCACCCCTCCCGCCGACGTTAAGGAGGCGCTGGAGGAGCTGGGCTTCACTGTGCAGTCTGTCACTGTTATGCACCAGCAGGTACCAGACGCACAGGGCAAACTAACAGACATTAAGTGGCCTCTATTCGTCGCTGTACTTCAGTGTACACCGAATGTATATGACGTCTACAAAGTGAAATTCCTACTCCACATGAAAGTAGATGTAGAATCCTACCGAAATGAATCAGGCTTGACACAATGCTTTAATTGCCAGCGTTTTGGTCACGGCTCCCGCAACTGCGGCCGTCTGCCGCGTTGTGTCAAGTGTGCCGGTGACCATCTTACCCGACTATGCCAAAAAAAGTCTAATGAACCACCCAAATGCTGCAATTGCGGACAGGCTCACCCAGCCAATTATCGTAAATGCTCGGCATATCAGAAAGCACTGGCGAACTCTCGCAGTTCTTCCACTCCAGCAACCTCGGCGCCTTCGACGCCAGCTGCTCCACCAGCTGATACTACTAACTTTCCCAACCTGCGAGCACGTCGTGCTCCTCCTTCACCTACTTCCTCTGCCGCCGGCCCGGGGCCCTTGCCTCCGCGTCGTCCAGCTTCCCGTCCGGATACAGCTTCCCGCTCTGCTTGGGGAACACCAAACCCATCCACAGAGCCTTCTACACCCCCGCCCCCTACCTCATCCTTTCCCTTTTCAAACCATCTTGCTGATCTTGCTGCCTTGTTGCAGCAGTTCAACATCCAGAAAATCATTTCCACATTCCGTTCCACAATCCAACAACTCAATTCAGCTTCTGATCCATTCAGTAAATTAATGATAATTCTGTCAGGCTTCATTTCTTACTTCTCCGATGGACCCTAATCAAAGTCGCCCTTTCCGTATATTCTGTTGGAACGCCGATGGTGTTCTTCGCCAACGACATTCTCTTGAGGGCTTTCTCGATGACAGGGGGATCGACATAGCCCTTATTTCAGAAACACACCTAAAGCCACATCAACAGCTCACCGTCCCTAACTATTATGTACACCGATCCGACCGTGCGGATCGACCGCATGGCGGTACTCTTGTCCTAGTCAAACAGTGCCTTACGCACCGACTTCGACAATTACCGCGCCTAGACCACCTGGAGGCCACAGCCATAGATATACAGATTTACGGACAACCTTTGACTCTTGCCGCAGCTTACAACTCCCCCGCTCGCACAATACTCCCGGCTGACTTGGATATCCTCCTCCACCTGGGCCCTAAGGTCCTGGTGGGAGGGGATTTCAACTCCAAGCATGGGACGTGGGGATGCCGTTCCACCAACGCAAATGGACGTCGGCTGTTCCAGTATCTGGAACTCAATGCTAACATCCGTGTCGTTCCTCCAGACGCTCCCACGCACTTTCACAAAACAGGTCTTTACCGTCCAGACATCCTAGATATATTCTTGGCTCGGAATATCCCATGGGTCCACCGGATTTCTGTAGTCTCGGAACTTGATTCCGACCACAACCCGGTGATCCTGGAATTCCTAGACGCCCGCCCTCAGGACCAGCTCCGTCCAGCTTATGTGACCAACACAGACTGGGAGCGCTACCAACAACTTGTAGACATACACGTCCTTGAACTGCCACCCATTACTCGCCGCAGCCACATCGATCCGTCGGCAGACCGATTTGCAAAAATCCTCACTGAATGCTACCGCACCTCTTCCCGACGAGTCCTCCAGCCCCCTCGTCGCCTGGATCTTCCACCAGACGTCCAGGAACTAATTCGCACCAAACGTCGATTTCGTCGCCGGTGGCAACGCTTCCGAGATCCAATCGACAAGCGAATTTGGCAGTCCTTAGCTCAAGAGTTACGTGTACGTCTACAAGAGGTCCATGATCAGACATGGAACCAACGCCTTCGCGAGGCCGCAGACCGTCCTGAACGACTGTGGCGTATAGTCAAGGAGACCACAACCACTCCCCCTCCTTCTCAGCCACTCCATGGTCCCCAAGGCCTGGTATACTCGCCTCAGGACAAGGCAGAGGCCCTCGCACACAGCCTTGAGCGGCAATTTTGCCTCAATGAAGTTGACGACGACGAGGCTGACGCCCACGAGACCCGTGTCCACCGTCGGGTCCGTCAGCTCCTTCGCCGTCGTACCGACACTACCTTTCCACCGGTCACTCTGCCAGTGGTGGCGAAGTACATCAGCAGTATCCCATCCCGTAAGGCCCCAGGTCCTGACGGTATCCGGCCGGCCCTTCTTCACCACCTCTCTCCAGCTGCCCTTACCTACCTGGTCAACCTCTACAACAGCTGCCTTTCCTACAATTACTTCCCTCCGGTTTGGAAGCTGGCCCGTGTCATCGCCCTCCCGAAACCCCGAAAGGATCCACTCTTCCCACAGAACTACCGTCCCATTTCCCTCCTCAACTTCCTCGGCAAGATTCTAGAACGTATTATCCTTTCCCACCTTCAATCCTTCCTCGACGCCCATTCCATCATCATTCCCCAACAGTTTGGGTTTCGGGCTGGTCATGGCACGGTCCACCAGCTGATCCGCCTCCACGACACTATCCGCAGGGCGCAGCTGGAGCGTCAAAGTACTGGCATGATTTTACTGGACATTGAAAAGGCCTTTGACCGGGTATGGCACGAGGGTTTACTATATAAGCTTGCCGATTATGGCTGCCCTCTCCACATCATACAAATGCTCCGACGCTTCTTAACAGGGCGTTCATTTTATGTTATACAAGGTCGAAGCCAAAGTTCAATCCGGGCTGTGGAAGCTGGTGTGCCCCAGGGGTCTCTCCTCTCACCGCTTTTGTACGCCATATACACTAATGACATCCCATCCCGTGTCTCCAACCATCTGGCCCTGTATGCGGATGACACTGCTGTCTTCACCTCACACCGAAACCTACAGTTTATAGCTCTCAACCTCACTCGCCACCTCGAACAGATCACACAATGGAGCAACAAATGGAAGATAAAAATCAATGCAGACAAGACACAGGCCATTCTTTTCACACACAAACGGACTCCGCCAGCCCGCCTAGTGGAACTGGAGGGACGTCACATTCCATGGTCCAACACTGTTACATATCTTGGCCTGACCTTTGACACCCGCCTCACATGGAAACCCCATGTTGAAGGAGTCTGTCATAAGGCATACGGGATGATACACAGACTCTTCCCGTTATTGAAGGGCCCCGGCCTTTCGACACAATCCAAACTGCTCATCTGGACGTCCTGCGTCCTGTCACTCCTGCTATATGGCTGTGAACTGTGGGGCCTAGCAGCTGACACCCACGTTCTCCAGGCCCAGGTGGTACAAAGTAAATCACTCAGGATCATTCTAAACGCTCCACGTTATGTCTCCAACCACGACATCCGCCGCCTTCTCCACATTCCGCCGCTCATACAACAAATTCGCCTTCGTGCCATGAACACCCTTACCTTTCTCGAAAACTCACCTCACGATCACCTTACAGTTCTCTGTCGTGCTGTTGGAGACATCCCTTACCCTCATCCGACGCTGATACTTCAGCGCCGGTATCGTCCCAACTGATGGTATCAACTCAGTTGGGTCTCTGCTGATATTTTTGATCACTCCATTTTTCTACTTCTAACGTCATATCACATAAAAACGCCATCTCGTACCTAATATTCATTCTGAAGGCAGGCCCAAAGCGATCCTTCAATACTTAAGGACGAAAGTCCAGTCAAGTTTGCGGTGGTGGTGGTGGTGGTAGCGGCGGGTGCCACTGTGTGGGGAGACGCTGACTAGAGCGGAGCGCTTGCTGCTTGCTGTACGTTCGAGATGCCGCCCAAGACTAGCGGGAAGGCCGCCAAGAAGGCTGGCAAGGCGCAGAAGAACATTTCGAAGGGCGACAAGAAGAAGAAGCGCAAGAGGAAGGAGAGCTATGCCATCTACATCTACAAGGTGCTGAAGCAGGTGCACCCCGACACGGGCATCTCGTCGAAGGCGATGAGCATCATGAACAGCTTCGTGAACGACATTTTCGAGCGCATTGCGGCCGAGGCGTCTCGCCTGGCGCACTACAACAAGCGCTCGACCATCACGTCCCGCGAGATCCAGACGGCTGTGCGGCTCTTGCTGCCTGGCGAGCTGGCCAAGCACGCCGTGAGCGAGGGCACGAAGGCGGTGACCAAGTACACGAGCTCCAAGTGAGGGGGTTAAGGCTCTAGGGAGCTCCCCTCCGTTGCGAGAGCGGCAAAACGGCCCTTTTCAGGGCCACCAAATTGCCTTTGCGGGAAGAGCGGAATTGTTGTTTGTGTGAGGCGGCGCATAGCTACCCGGTTTGGTTGGTTGCGAAGCAGCTGGTGGTGGTGGTTATGCGTGCTCGCGAGTCTTGGCGTGGTTGGTTGGTTGGTTGGTTGTTTGTCGACACATAGACAGGAGGTGTTGTCTGTGTCGCTGATTCCTTTCCTTTCTTTGTCTCTGTCTGCCCGGTTAGTCACGTGACTGCAATTGAAACCCCTCGCGATTGTTGGATGTCACCGTTAGGGCCGTCTGCGGGTTTGTTTGTTGTCACATCATACATACATACATACATGATGGCGAGGGTGAAATGTTGTGTTGCCGTCTACTATTCCCTTTGCTGTACGGCGTGGAGGTGTGTTGGTGACGTTTTAAAATGGACGTGTCTTTACTAGTCATTAAGAAGACGCAAGAATTGTACGGGCGGGTGGGGTAGGCGACACGCACGGTGGTGTACCCATTTATTTGGCCCTTGATTTTGATAGCCGTTTCTGCAGTTGATTTGAATGATTGATTGTTTGTTGTGCGCACGCACGCCGGTGTCGTCATTCAAGGTGCACGTGTGTTCGGTTCAGTGACGGTAGACGACGACGGCCGTTGTTTGTTGTTATGGGCGTACACGCGGTTGTCTGTGTCCCCCGGTGAAATGGCCGGTTTGTCGGTGATGTGATGTGATGTGATGTGATCCGATCCGGCGGCCCTGAGTAGCTGTCTATGGGCATCATGGCAACGTGTCGGTCTGAACACCCGTCTCACTGTGGCACCGTCGGCGCTGCGAACGGTGACGAAAGGCTGACTGTGATCGGTCGGATGTCATGTCTTGTCTGGGCAGAACGTGTGGAATGAGCAAAAAAAAAAACTGTGGGGACGGAAACAATGGTGGAGGAGGGGAACGAAAATAATAAAACGAAACGAAACGAAGAAAAAGAAGAAGGAGAAGCAATCACCGGAAAACGAGACAGGGGAAAAACGGAGAGGCGCTGTCTAGAGCAACGGAACGTTCCCGTGCATTGCAGCCGCACTGACATGCGCTTACGGCGCGGCTGCAAGTGTCGGCCGTGGTGACGGCTGAATTGCATTGCCTTCCCGGATGCCAACGTTCGCCCGATATGGCTCGGAGGAAGAATCTATGAGAGAGTGCCTTGCCCTTGCCGTTTCGTGTGCGGTGTAGCGAATGATGTGTGTGTGTGTGTGTGTGTATGTAGTGGGGAATGGATGGTCGATAGCTGCCGTCACGGTCGAGATAACGCAGTCAAAGGTGTCGCGAAAAAGTGTGTTAGCCGTGGTTGGTTTGTGTGTTTGTTTTGTTTTTAAAGAGAAGGGACGAGAGAAAGAAGGTAGGTGGAGAGTGCGTTGCGTGTTGCGAACTGCGTCCGTGAATACGGCAGTATTTGGTGGTGGGCGTGCCCTTGCAGGTGGCCCGGAAGGCGTGTTCGTTTCGCGGTAGTGTGGACGGGTGAGGGGCACGCGTAACGCTGCGCTGCTGGCATATTCGGGAGATGGGAGGGGGCGAAAGGAGAAAGGAGACGCGGAGGGCGCGTGTGGGTGGTTCGCGCTGCGCTCGGCGGTTGTGTTTGTTTGTGCAACAAATGTGTTGCCGGGAGGGGGACCGTTGTTGTGGTGGTTGCGGTTGTAGCCTCCGACGCGGCTGGCAGTGAACAACGTGAGACGACGGATGCGTGGCTGGGGCGGCGCATGTCGCCGGTGCCATGCCTTTAGAGCCGCGTGGTCGGGGTGTGCGCACCGCGTGTCGTGTTGCGAGACATCACATGTGCTGCTGCGCACCGGTGGCGTGGCGTGGCGTGGCGTGGCGTGGGGGCGAGGAGAGCGAGCCGCGCCAGTACCGCGCGGTGTGCTTGTGCGCCGGAGAATGGCACACTGCGCCTGCCCGTTGAGGAGGCTGATGGCCGTGGTGTGGTGGAAATGGAGCGCGTCGGACGTGTACCAATGAGAAAGAGAAACAAAGCAAGCAACCACGAACGAAAGGTGGAGGGCGGCATTGTGTCACATGTGGCGGTGGGGAAAAACGAAAAAAAAAACAAAAAACAAAAAACAAAACAAACAACAAACAACAAACAAAGACGTTAAGAAAGAGGAGAAACAACAAAGACAATGAGTCGTGCGTTCGCGAGGGGGGTGGGTGTGCGTGCGTAACGCCGGTACGCGCAGTGCGGAGCCCAACGGCTGTGTCGTCGGCCGAATGGGTGCGGGAATAGAGGCCGCGTCGGCACGGAGAAGGAAGGACGCACGCGCGCTGCGGCGTTGGCGCGGTTTGCGGCTGGCGCCTTTGGTGGCAACGGCCAGGACAAGCAGCGGTGTATGGTGTTGTGCGGGGCGGACAGGGGCGGCGGTGGTGGACGGGGAGGAGGCGGTGGCGTGTGTGGTACGGCGAAAACGGGACGGACGGCCGGCGGATGTTGGTTGAGAGGCGCCGCCCGCGCACGCACGCAGACACACAGAAGGGAAGAGCGAGAAAGGAACAAATGGAGGGGGCGAATGTGGAGGTGCGGGGAGGGGGAGGCGGTGGTGTTTGTGGGCATGTGGTGGGAGAGAAGGGCGGGGGCGGAAGGACAGAGGCGCGAGGCGACAGCCTGTGCTTGTTGCTTGCTTGCGTCTTTTTGTTTTTTTATTTTGTTTTTATCCTTTGGTCGCCTTGGAGCCTGTCGGTCCCGTCCGTGTGTGGCCACGCTGTGGGTGCGTGTATGTTTGTACGTTTCGTTTTTTGTCTTCTTCTGCAGCAGAGGCGGCCAGCAAATGCGTGCGGTTGGATGGATGGGCGGCCACGGCACGGCACCGCACCTGTGCCCAAGGAGGAGACGCTGGCGGCGGGCCACCCTCGGATGCGGCCGGCCGGGGCTGTGTGCGCCGCTGCAACAACAACGAGTAAACAAGACGAAGACGAAGCGGATGGCTGGTGAGTGCATTTCGGCGGTAGACAAGGCAGTGTGTGATGTGGCGTTGTGACGGGGGGGGGTTTGCTCACGCGGCCTCGTTGTGTTGATGCGCAGGAAGACGAGATGCGGGCAGACGCGTACAGAGAGACGAGCCCGGTCTGCAGCAGGATGTGTGGCGCGCCGAGTGCAGAGCAGCGCGCGCCGGCTGGGCTGGGTTCGGCTGGGCCCGCCCGGCGGCGGGCCGCGCTGTTGTCGCGGACGTGAGCGCCCCCTGGCGGGTGGTCGGAGGCGGCGCGGTGGACGTGTGGCTGGTTGGCAGTGCACATTGCGAGTGGCTGGCTGGCGGGCGGTCGGCGGCGGCGGCGGCGAGAAGAGAGAGGAGGTATGTGTTGCGGGCGCCTTTGCTGCGCTGCGTCGTTGCGTGCCTGGGCGTGCGCCTGTCGACTGTGTGTGACTGTGTTGGGCGTTGTGCCACGTACGTGTGCTCGGCCGAAGGCAGGCGTCGGAAAGAAGAGGGCGAAGGGCAGGAAAGTGGGTCGGTGTGCGTGCGTAGCCCGTGATGTGATGATGTCACGTCACGTCACGTCATGTGTTTGCGAAGCGGCTGCCGAGAGGTGTGTGGTAGCGAGCGGGAATGTGCGTTTGGTGGTTGCGGCGTGAGGTGAGGGTGGGAGAATATTGGGGCGGGCGGGCGGGCCGTTGTTGGTGGTTCCTCCTGTGGTTGTTTGTGCAGCTTTGATGGCAACGTGGAAGGACGCCGGTTTCGTGCCTTGCGTGTGGTTGTCGACGGTGACTGGTTGGGGTGTGCGCCGATGCACGTGCCATGTCGTTAGTATGTTTGGGTCGTGAGTGTTGTTTTTGGCTGTGTTGTTGTGTACGGGAAGGGGGGGGAGAGGAGGAGGCGGGTGGATAGTGCGTGCAGTAGTGTCGTTGCGACGGGCGCGTCGGGTGGAGCTGTGCGTAGTGGCGGAAAGGTGTAGGTTGCGGGAAGGGAGCCCGTCGTGTGTCGTGTCGGTGTCGTTGACGGGGTCGCGTGCGTGCGTTGTGAAATCGAGTGTGGCGGGAAAGGAGCAGTGTGCCGCTGGCGTCGTGGCCGTTAGCAGAGGCTGTGCTTGTCCGTTTGTTACCTGTTGGACGCTTGGTGCGAGTTGTTTGCTGCTGTTGTCGTTGTCGCCCCCGTCTCGCGGGTTGTTTTTGTTTGTCGGCTGTGCTGTGTCGGCGAGCTGTTTTGCGGTGCGTGAATGTGTTGGTGCAAAAGTGGCGGCGTTATGGCTGCGCCCGCGACGAGCCGCGGGCGCGCCATTGATGATGTTCAAACACAGAGCGGCTGTGTGCAATGGGAGGCCTGCGTACGGGTAGCGGTGTTGTCGTACGTGCATCCGGCCCGGTGCGGAAAGCGCCGTTGCCGTTTGCCCCTTAGTTGCCAGCCATGTCGCGTGAGCGGCGGGTTGCCTCTGGTCGACGTGGTGCTCGGGTTTGTGGTTTTTGGTGCCCTTTGGCCGGTGGGTGGTGTTTAATTTTGTTTTTGTGTGTGTGTGTGTGTGTGTGTGTGTGTGTGTGTGTGTTTTATATCTGCCTCCTGCTCGGTCTTGCGGCGGTTTGGTCGACGTCGTCTGTAGTTTTTGCGGCTTGCCGACGACCGACCGACACACCTTTGAAACCTACGTGTGGCGCCCGAAGGTGAACGTAACCTGACCGCGGACCTCTCGGCGCCTTAACCTAACCTAACCTCTAACCTAAGATGTCCGGCCGTAAAGGTAGGTGCGGCCACCTGACGCCTCACGTCCGAACGCTTAACCTAACTTTGACGCTTAACCTAACTGTAACCCTTAACCTAACCCACGTCCACCTAACCTAACCTAACCTCACCTCACCTCACCTCACCTCACCTCACCTTAGGGTGGTGTACACCGCGAATGCCTTAGGGCATGTTATGTTATATAGTCTTAGGTGGAGTCCACTATACGCAACAAGCGGCTACACGGGTAGCAGGGGTTGTGTGGCGTGGGCTGGGCGGTTCTGTTTAGGTTGGATGGCCCTTGGGCAAGTACGGAAAGGGCAACGGGCGCGGGGCAAGGTCAGGACATGCGGGGACCAAGCGGCAATCGGTATTGTAATTGTCAACTGTCGAAGCTCTGCGTTGGTAAAGTACCGGAACGTCAAGCGCTGATAGAAAGCGCCGAAGCTGCAATCGTTATAGGTACAGACGGTGCTTTAGAAAGGATAGCGTGCATGCAACCGGTGGTGGAGTGGTTCGTCGCTGTTAGTAGTAGTTTATCCTGTGTAGTGAAGTAGAAGTGGTGGACGGTTCCTGTGAACTATTGTGGGTGGAGGGTACACTCAACAGCCGAGCTAGGTTGATAATTGGCTCCTTTTACCGACCTCGCGACTCAGCAGCATTAGTGGCCGAACAAGTGAGAGAAAATGTGGACATACATTTTCCTTTCCGCAGCGTGTTACAGTCTTAGGTGGAGATTTCAATGTGCCAGATGTTGAGGACGGGTGGTAGGGACAGAGCATCGAGTGACAGTATACTGAGTGCACCATCCGAACGAAAAATGCCGCGAGCAATTAAACAGAGAGAGAACCGACTCGTGGAGATAACATCGTGGACCTACCGATGACAAACAGACCCCGAACTTGTCGACTCTGTATGTGCAGAACAGGGACCCAGTGATCAAGAGGCCGTTGCAGCATCGCTGAATATGGACGTTAGTAGGAATATACAAACAAAAAAACAAAAAAAAACAAAAAAAAAGGGGGGGGGGAGGAAGGTTTATCTGTTTAGCAAGAGTAATAGAAGGCAGATTTGAGACTACCAGGCAGATGCAAACGCAAATGTCTGCTCCGACACTGACAATGTTGAGTGTTTATGGAGAAAGTGCAAGGCAATCGTAAAATGCGTCTTAGACAGGTACGTGCCGAGTAAAACTGCGAGGGATGGGAAAAACCCACCGCGGTACAAACAACCAAAGTTTAGGAAACTATAGCGAAAGCAAAGAGAGCTTCACTCAAAGTTGAAACGCAGCCAAAACCTCTCAGACAAACAGACGCTAAACGATGTCCAAAGTTAGCGTAAGGAGGGCTATGCGTGAAGCGTCCGGTGAATGCGAAAGTACAATTCCATGTACCGACGTGACAGGAAATCAAATCAAATCAAATCAAATCCTAGGACGTTGTGGTCGTACGTTGAATCAGTAGTAAGCGGCTCGAAACGGCATATCCAGACACTCCGGGATGATGATGGCATTGAAACAGAGGATGACACGCGTAAAGCTGTGAAATACTAAACACCTGTTTCCAAAGCTGTTTCACGGAGGACGACCGCACTGCAGTTCCTTCTCGCACAAACGAAAAAATGGCTGACATCGAAATAAGTGTCCAAGGAGGAATAGAAAAGCAACTGGAATCACTCAACAGAGGAACGTCCACTGGACCTGACGGGATACCAATTCGATTCTACACAGAGTACGCGACAGAACCTCCTAACAGCCGTGTACCGCAAGTCTCTAGAGGAACGGAGGGTTCCAAATGATTGGAAAAGAGCACAGGTAGTCCCGGGCTTGAAGAAGGGTCGTCGAGCAGATGCGCAAAACTATATAGGCCCTATATCTGTGACGTCGATCGGTTGTAGAATTTGAGAACATGTTTTATGCTCGAGTAGTAGCATGTCGTTTTTTGGAAACCCAGTGTCTACTATGTAGGAATCAACATGGATTCCGGAAACAGCGATCGTGTGAGACCCAACGCGCTTTATTTGTTCATGGGACCCAGAAAATATTAGATACAGGCTCCCAGGTAGATGCCATTTTGGTTGACATCCGGAAGGAGGGCGTTCGATACAGTTCCGCACTGTCGCCTGATAAACAAAGTAAGTGTCTGCAGAATGTCGGACCACCAAGTGTGTGGCTGGACTGAAGAGATTGTAGCAAACAGAACACAGCATGTTGTGTTATCAATGGAGAGACGTCTACAGACGTTAAAGTAACCTCTGGCGTGCCACAGGGGAGTGTTATGGGACCCATTGCTCTTCACACACAATGTATATAAATGACCTAGTAGATAGTGTCGGACGTTGCATGCGTCTTTTCGCGGATGATGCTGTAGTATACAGAGAAGTTGCAGCGAAAAATGCAGGACGATCTGCAGCGGATAGGCACGTGGTGCAGGGAGTGGCAACTGTCCCTTAACATGTATTGCGAATAATATAGAAAGAAGGACCCTTTATTGTATGATTGATTATATGATAGCGGGACAAACACTGGTAGCAGTTACGTCTGTAAAATATCTGGGAGTATGCGTGCGGAGTGATTGGGAGTGGGATGATCATCATATTAACAAAAAAACAAACAAAAGTAATTGTTGGTAAGGCGGGTACCAGGTTGCGATTTATTGGGAGAATGCGTAGCAAATGTCGTCCATCAACAAAAGGAGGAGGTGGCTTACAAAACACCCGTTCGTTCGACCTATACGTGAGTGTTGCCCATCAGTGTGGGATCCGTACCAGGTCGCGTTGACGGAGGCGACGGAGACGATCCAACGTTTCGTCGCAGGGTCATTTGGTAACCGTGATAGCGTTACGGAGATGTTTAACAAACCCAAGCGGCAGACTCTGCAATAGAGGCGCTCTGCATCGCGGTGTAGCTTGCTCGCCAGGTTTCGAGATATTGCGTTTCTGGATGGGGTATCGAATATATTGCGTATACCTCCCGAGGAGATCACGAATGGATGTGGTTAGAGAGATTCGAGCGCGCACGGAGGCGTTTTTTTTTGCAGACTGTCGGTTCGTCCCGCGAACCATACGCGACTGGAACAGCAAAGGGAGGTAAATGACATTGGCACGTGAAGTGCCCTCCGCCACACACCGTTGGGTGGCTTGCGGAGTCTAAATGTTAGAGGTCGGCTGTCGGTGTGTGCTTTTGAAGGCAGATTCGGTGCGTCTGTAGTTGCGGATGGCGGTTAGCCACCCTCGCTGAAAGCGGCGAGGGGCGGCGGCGCCTCGGTTGGCCGGTGCCCATGTTGCGCAGGCGGCGCTCGTTTTTGTTTTGCGGCGGGCAATTTTGTGAGAAACGGGCGCGAATGTTGGCGGGCGAGGTGGCCCGACGGCCGCGGGCCGATCGGGAAACGGTGGGAGGGCGATGGGGCGGCGGAGGTGCGTTTGCACGGCCGTCATCGCCGCACGCCTCCGCTTGTGTGGCTGTGGCGGCGGCCGCGCTGGCCGGGCTGGCGCGGCGACGGTGCGCCAGTTTTGCCGAAGGTTTGGCCATTGTGGCGGGTCGTCGGCTGGGGCTGTGGGGGCGGCATTTGGGCGGGGGCGGCGATTCTCGGCGGGCCGAGCCAGGCTGTAGCGCGCGGTAGCTGCAGTTTGGCCGTGGTTTGCGGCGCTGCCGTGGCGACTGGTTGGCGACTGTGGTGTGGCCGTGTGTAGCCCCATCCTCGGTGGTTTGAATGGCGCGGGTGGTTGCGGCGCAGGTTTGGGGCTGGTCCGCACAGGCTGTCGGACGTTGGGCGGTAGCAAGCGCGGGAGGCGCGGCGCGGCGGCGCGCAGAGTGGCGGCCGCTCTCTCGGCCGTCCGCGCCCGCCCGCGACACTGGCTGGGCCTGGCGGCGCGGCGGCTATTCTCTGCCGTGCTTGCCGCCTTGCCGCTCTCTCTCGCTGTTCTGTTGTTGTGTGTACGCGCGTCGTCCGTCGAAATAATGGCAGATCAGGCGGCTACGAACGAGACTGCTGCGGCACCCGCCGCCACCGGCACGACGAAGAAGGCCAAGTCTGCGGCGTCTGCGAAGAAGCCGCGCGCCAAGCCTGCGCACCCGCGCACCTCTGAGATGGTGACGGCCGCCATCAAGAGTCTGAAGGAGCGCGGCGGCTCGTCGCTGCAGGCGATCAAGAAGTACATTGCCGCGCACTACAAGCTGGACGCGGAGAAGCTGGCGCCCTTTATCAAGAAGTACCTCAAGTCGGCCGTCGTGGCTGGCGAGCTGGTGCAGACGAAGGGGAAGGGCGCGTCCGGCTCTTTCAAGCTTGCCGGCGCCGGCGGCGGGGCGGCCGAGGGCGGCAAGGCTCGTGCCGGCGGTGCGAAGAAGAAGCGCGCCGCTCCGGCCAGCAAGGAGAAGAAGGGCATCCTCCCTGCTCCTCCAAGAGTAGGGAAATTCCTGCGCCAGGGTCCGTGGTACTACCCGGTAACCCGCGTGCAGTCAATGGTAGGGCTGGCGCTGTTCGGGGATACCTAACGGTGCCAACGAACGAACAACCAGTGCCCCTGGGCAGTAAATGTCAGACTTCAAGTTCCGCTGACACAGTCATCTTGGGTAAGCCCAAAGCCCCAGTCCGCTGCGGCACCCAGTCACTGGGTACCCGCGGCCAACAAACTTCAGCCATTACCAAAGCGAAAACACGTGTACAAGACTCGGACGTAATGCCAGCGCCCAAGCGTCCGGCCCCTAGCCGGCTCGCTGAGGAAACAGAGCAACCTGTGAGTGATGACATGGAAGTAGGGGGGGAAACTGTTATCGCAAACATACCAACATCAAACAGTTTCGCTCCGATTGACACCGACGGAGCGGAAACGACCGAAGAAACGCCTACCCGTCCTTCGACCTCGGGCGCGCAAGCGCAATCGAGGCCGAAACGGGAAAAGGTGCCCCCAATTCTTGCCACAATCTTAAACGGCACGATGAAAATCATAAAGGAGGTCGCCCCTCAACTAAAAGGAGGACTAAATACCTCATGCAGGGGGTCCTCGGTAAAATTTCAACCGTCAACCCTGCCCGACTACAAATTTCTCACAGCCTATTTCACACAGAAGAAAATACCCTATCACACTTACCCGGTCACTGAGAAAAACGCGTACAAGGCGGTGATCAAAGGTCTCCCCAGAGACACTGATCCCGCGGAGATAAAGGAGCTTCTCCTTGCGCGTCACTTCAGGGTCATCGAGGTCAAACAAGAGACCAAGGCGTCTGACCCGAGCAACCCGGGAGAGGGGCGCAGGAAGAGAGCTTCTTTCAAAGTCATATTACACCCTGACGAACGGAATAGAGAGCTCTTAAAAATCGAACTGTTCATGAACTGCAAGGTTACGGTAGAGAGGTATCGCCAACCTGAAGGTCCTGTCCAGTGCCACCAGTGCCAGCAGCTGTTCCACTCTGCAGAGCAGTGTCACCATCCTCCGAAGTGCGTCAAGTGTGCCGGCCCACACTTGACAAACACATGTAAAAAGAGCCGCGCAACCCCGGCAAAATGCGCCCTATGTGGGGGCGATCACCCGGCGAACTACAGCCGATGCCCCACACGTATTCAATTGATGTCCACCCGCCCCCCTCGGTCGGCAAACGGTGCTGCTCTGCCGCGAGGCGCTTCTGCCTCTACGGCGCAGCAGCCCACATCTGCGGCCAACGCGCAGGCAGCTAGCTCTGCCTCTGCCAGCGGCCGCAGAGCGACTGTGCCGGGGCGAGATGCCTTTCCCTCGCTTCCCCCACCACGCGCCCCGACGGCTGCTGCCGCCTGGCCTCCCCCTCCACGCCACCAGCGCACTGAGGCGCCCGCAGCTGCCGCGCCGCCTCAGTCGGCTGCTGGCCAGCAGCCAGGGACGCCGCTCGGCGTCTTTGACGAGCTGCGCCAACTGTTTGCGGGCTTCAGCCTGGCAAATATCATGTATACAATTAGGGACACCATGGCGCGCGTGCGGGTGGCGCCTGATGGCCTAAGTAAATTCATGGCCCTCGCCGAGGGAGCAATCACATTGTTCGATGCATTTAATGGATCGCCGTAGATCCAGGAAGTACAGCATTTTAACTTTTAACGCCAATGGCGTAAAAACACAGAAAAACATCCTAGAGGAGTTTCTAGACCGGTATGCGATCGACGTTGTGTGCCTGACGGAAACCCACCTTAAGCCCGAGGACCGCTTTTCGCTGAGAAATTACTCCATTCATAGAGTTGACCGCGTAGGCCGTGAGCGCGGCGGAGTAGCGGTTCTCGTAAAAGGCAGAAGGTGTTTCCGCACAGTGGACCTACCGCAGACACCCAGCATCGAGGCAGCCGGTATAGAAATCAAAATTCAAAACACTCCATACACCATCATCTCCGCCTACCACCCCCCGGGCACCACCATACTGACACAGGACCTTCAGGCTCTGCTGGGTACTGGCGCTCGTGTGATTGTGGGAGGGGACCTAAACTCGAAACACACGGCCTTTGGCTGCCGCGCCGAGAACAGAAGTGGTGGGAGATTGCATAGACTCGTCGAGAGGCGTGCCGCCCTCAGCGTCATCGCACCCGACGAGCCTACGCACATCCCTGTGGACCCGACAAAAAATCCGGATATCCTGGATATTTTTGTCGTGAAAAACTTTGCTCTCGACGCGACAGTCACCGTGCACTACGAGCTGAACTCTGACCACAACCCGGTCGTTCTGGACATAGCCAGTGTCGAAGACGAAGCCGGGAGGATGGCAAAAACAGAAGTAATAACAAACTGGGACCGATACAAATACCTGGTGGGTGAGCACGTGGAGGAAATCCCACAGATGGAAACAAAAGAAGAAATAGACGAAGCAATCACCAACTTTACAGACGTCCTCCACGCCTGTGCTCGCGCTACAAGCGTCAGGCTCACCACAGAGCCTGGCGCCAGGGACCTGCCCCCTGACATCTGGGACCTCATAGTCGCCAAACGCAGGTTGCGTAAGCTGTGGCAGCGTCACCGCGACCCAGCTGACCGCCGCCGGCTGCGGCGGCTGGAGGACCAGGTAAAACTCCGACTGCAGGAGCACAGGAGCCGCTGCTGGGAGGAGATGTTACAAACCGCCGAAACAGAGAGCAGTAAACGCAAGATCTGGCAGATAGCCCGGCAGCGGAAAGCCCCCACCAGAGAAAACAGGCCACTCCACGGCGTGAACGGTCTAGCGTACGAAGATCACGACAAGGCGGAAATAATGGCACAATCACTAGAGTCACAATTCCGAACTCACGTCATCGACGATGACGAGAGTGACAGGCAGGAAAGATTAGTTGTCGGACGAGTGACTCAGATTAGAAATACGCGCCCAAATACAGAATTCGTGCCCGTAAACGAGCCGACAATTAGCGCACTTATCAAGCGTCAGGGAAACCACAAAGCTCCTGGCCCTGACCAAATCCGCACCCCACTCCTAAAGCACCTTCCACCTCCTGCCATAACATTTCTGGCAAGCGTCTTCAACGCTTGCCTAAAACTCACCTACTTCCCCTCAGTGTGGAAAACTGCAAAAGTAATCACCCTCCCCAAACCTAATAAAAACCTGCTCCTTCCAGAAAGCTATAGACCTATCTCCCTACTAAACGGCATGAGTAAAATACTCGAGCTGCTCATCCTCTCACCCCTTCAACACTTCCTTACTGCACACAACATCCTGATGCCCGAGCAGTTTGGATTCCGCTCTGAGCACTCCACAACCCAACAATGCCTGCGCTTGGTAGAGCACATTTGTATGGCCAGGGCAAAGAGAGAATCTACAGGAGCAGTGTTCCTGGATATAGAGAAGGCATTTGACCGCGTCTGGCACGATGGCCTAATATATAAACTAGACCAAATAGGGTGCCCAGGACATCTAATACAGATCATTGATTCATTTCTTGCGGAGCGTCAATTCTTCGTAAGAAGTGGATCGAGATCGAGCCAGACACGACCGATTGCGGCCGGAGTACCGCAAGGTTCGGTCTTGGGTCCCGTTCTCTACTCAGTCTACACTAACGACATACCCAAGCAGGTCGGCGGAGGGATTGCTCTCTACGCCGACGATACAGCAATCTTCAGGAGCTGTCGTAACCTTGCATTCATCCGACGCAAGCTACAAGAGCACCTCGACACCATAACACAGTGGTGCAACATCTGGAAGATAAAAGTTAACCCGGAAAAATCCCAAGCCATATACTTTACGACCAGGCTAAAACTCCCAGACCAACAACTCACCATTGGTGGTCGGGACCTAGCCTGGCGTAATTGTATCACATACTTAGGCCTCGAAATAGACAGGCGTCTTACGTGGCAAAAACACATTCACAAAGCTGCGAACAAAGGCTGCGCCCTCCTGTCGCAGCTATACCCCCTCCTAAAGGGTGACGGCCTCACCCTAAGCTGCAAAATGCTTCTCTGGCGTCAGCTCATGCTACCGGCCATCTTGTATGGATCGGAAGTATGGTCGATGGCGTCAGACACCACCCTAGCACGACTACAGCGACTGCAGAACAAAACCTTCCGAGTCATCACAGGCGCTGACAGATACGTCCGAAACACACAAATTAGAGAATTTTTAGGCCACCCAACCATATACTCCCTCATAAAGGAGAAATCCACCAAACTTTATGAGAAAACACAAACATCGCCCCACAACCTCATACAAAATTTAGGTCGCGAACACCCCGATTTTCAACATAAACGCCCAAAATTAACACTCACCCGTCAATTTAAAGACATTTAGAGAATACATACACACACACAGAACAAACATTTAGATAAAAACACGCACACAACACAATACCTCATTTTCATAAATCCCCAAGCGCATAACTTGAAGTCAGACGGGCACAGCCCAGTGGCACTTCGGTATCCCAGAACAACCTGAAAGCCTGTCGCGGCGGCTATTCTCTGCCGTGCTTGCCGCCTTGCCGCTCTCTCTCGCTGTTCTGTTGTTGTGTGTACGCGCGTCGTCCGTCGAAATAATGGCAGATCAGGCGGCTACGAACGAGACTGCTGCGGCACCCGCCGCCACCGGCACGACGAAGAAGGCCAAGTCTGCGGCGTCTGCGAAGAAGCCGCGCGCCAAGCCTGCGCACCCGCGCACCTCTGAGATGGTGACGGCCGCCATCAAGAGTCTGAAGGAGCGCGGCGGCTCGTCGCTGCAGGCGATCAAGAAGTACATTGCCGCGCACTACAAGCTGGACGCGGAGAAGCTGGCGCCCTTTATCAAGAAGTACCTCAAGTCGGCCGTCGTGGCTGGCGAGCTGGTGCAGACGAAGGGGAAGGGCGCGTCCGGCTCTTTCAAGCTTGCCGGCGCCGGCGGCGGGGCGGCCGAGGGCGGCAAGGCTCGTGCCGGCGGTGCGAAGAAGAAGCGCGCCGCTCCGGCCAGCAAGGAGAAGAAGGGCGGCCGCGCGGCCGGCGCAAAGAAGGCTGGTGGCGTGAAGGCGGCGACCGGTCGGAAGGCGGGCGCCGCCAAGAAGGCGTCTGCGGCGTCGGCGGCTCCCGCGGGTGCGAAGAAGGCGGCTGCGGCCAAGCCGGCCAAGGCCAAGTCGCCGTCGAAGGCGAAGAAGGCCGCCAAGGTTCCGACGAAGAAGCCGAAGGCGCCGCGCCCGAAGAAGGCGACGACGCCGTCTAAGGCGAAGGCGTCGCCCAAGAAGAAGAAGTAAAGTAGTAAAGTTAAAGAAAGGCAAGGGAGAGGGGTTGGCGCTTGACGCCGTCGTCCCCCACCGCCCTCCCCCGCGTCGTCTTAGTGGCGCGCGATGGCACGGCTGCGGCTGTCGCGCGGCCCAAAACGGCCCTTCTCAGGGCCATCAAAGGACGTCGGGAAGGCGTTGATTGTCGTGCATGCGCCGGTGTGGTTGGTTGTGTGTGTGTGTGACCCTTGTGGGTACTGTTTGCGTGCCGTGGTGGTTGGATTGTGGTGCCGGTGGCGGTAGGCGGCGGCGCGCGGTAGCGGAGCGGTTGTGGCCGTTTGTTGGTCTTTTTATTTTATTTTATTTGTTTTTTTTTTTTTTTGTTTTTGTTGTTGTTGTAGTTGTTCTTTTTGCGGCGGCCGACGTTTGGTTGCTCATGTATGTTTCTGGAGACTCTTGTTTGTTTGTGTGTTTGCTTGCTTTGCGGATGTCGTGTCTTTTGTGTGTGTGTTGTGTCTCTCTCTCTCTCTCTCTCTCTCTCAAAGCGGCGGGGGGACGTGAGACGTGGAAGTGGCCGGCGGGAATTGGGAAGGCGCGGTGGCGTTGACGTTGTAGTGTAGCGTAGCGTGCGCGCGCCTCGGAGACGGCGGCGGCCAGCCACCCGTGGTGTGTGGTGTATTGTGAGGGATGGGAGTGACGTCGATTGTTGGCGAGAGCGGCTGTGGACGGGAGGGGAATTGGTTGTTGTTGTTTTGCGGGGCGGCAAGACCGACAAAAGTTTTGCTCGCGACGGAGAGATGTTAGTGGCCCTGAAAAGGGCCGTTTTTGTTGGGCGGGCGCGCGTGCGCGGCGCGGTTTCTAGGCGCGCTCGCCGCGGATGCGGCGCGCGAGCTGGATGTCCTTGGGCATGATGGTGACGCGCTTGGCGTGGATTGCGCACAGGTTGGTGTCTTCGAAGAGGCCGACGAGGTAGGCCTCGCTGGCCTCCTGCAGGGCCATGACTGCGGAGCTCTGGAAGCGCAGGTCGGTCTTGAAGTCCTGGGCGATCTCGCGCACTAGGCGCTGGAACGGCAGCTTGCGGATGAGCAGCTCTGTGCTCTTCTGGTAGCGCCTGATTTCCCGCAGGGCGACGGTGCCCGGCCTGTAGCGGTGGGGCTTCTTGACGCCGCCGGTGGCGGGCGCGCTCTTCCTCGCCGCCTTGGTGGCGAGCTGTTTGCGCGGCGCCTTTCCGCCGGTGGACTTGCGGGCCGTTTGCTTTGTGCGGGCCATAGCGGTTAGCGGCGTGGAGGTGCGTGCGGTACACGAAGCGTCCGGTGCTGCCTTGACAACGGGCCCGCGCGGCCCCGCGCCGCGCTTATATGCCCTCGGTGCGCGTGGTGGGGGGAGGGCGGGCCAGAGTCTATATAGGGGGGCGGCGGCAGAGAGCTCGCACCGTAGCCGACTCGCTAGCGCCGGGTGAGGAGCTGGCGCTTGTGTTTTTTCGCTTGCTTGCTTTGAGGAGGAGGAAGGAAGAAGAAGAATGACAGGCCGCGGCAAGGGAGGAAAGGGGCTGGGCAAGGGTGGCGCCAAGCGGCACCGCAAGGTGTTGCGCGACAACATCCAGGGCATCACGAAGCCCGCCATCCGCCGCCTGGCTCGCAGGGGCGGCGTGAAGCGCATCTCTGGTCTGATCTACGAGGAGACCCGCGGAGTGCTGAAGGTGTTCCTGGAGAACGTGATCCGCGACGCGGTGACGTACACTGAGCACGCCAAGCGCAAGACTGTGACGGCCATGGACGTGGTGTACGCCCTGAAGAGGCAGGGGCGCACCCTGTACGGTTTCGGCGGTTAGGCAGGCAGGCAGCCAGCCAGCCGGTGTGCTGTGCTGCGTTGTGGCCTTCCCGCGGCCGTGCCGTGCCCGTGCTTGGTGGGAGAGACGAAAACGGCCCTTTTCAGGGCCACCACACTGTTCGGAGATTGAAAAGTGCGAAAGAGTCTGTGTTGCCTGTGCGTGTTGTTGTTGTTGTTGTTGTTGCTGCTGCGCGTGCGTTAGTTTTTGAGTTTGACGCGATGGGCGCGGCTGAGTCCAGTGTGTGCGTGGTTTGTTGTTTGTTTGTTTGTTTGTGGCGTGGGCATAGGCGGGCGGGCCGGATCGATCGATCGATCGATCGGATCAGCTGTTTGGTTTTTTTGTCTGTGCCACGCGCGCCCCTTTAATTGAAACATTATAATGCTAACAATGATCATCACATTATCGGTGTATCGATGTCGTTGTCGTTTGGAACGCGACTCTGTGCGTGCGCGGAGGGGTGCAGAAACAAAAAAGACAAAAAGAGAGAAACGACAAAATGTGTGCGCGCGTTCGGCCACACGGGCTGTGGACAAGATGGCGGACGTGCGCCGGCGCTGGCTGTGCAATGTATGTATGTGGACGTGTTGTGTAAAGTGCGGCGAGCACGGACGACGGAAACTTTGCTTTGGACGTAGGTTTGTGTGGTGGCCCTGAAAAGGGCCGATTGTTGTGAGCCGAGCCGGCAAGGCAAAGGCAGGCGCGTTTGCGTGCAGGGAGCACGCAAGCGCAGCGCCGCGCTCTCTGTTTAGGCCTTCTTCTCGGTCTTCTTTGGCAGCAGGACGGCCTGGATGTTGGGCAGGACACCACCCTGTGCGATGGTGACGCCCGACAAGAGCTTGTTGAGCTCCTCGTCGTTGCGGATGGCGAGCTGCAGGTGGCGCGGGATGATGCGCGTCTTCTTGTTGTCGCGGGCCGCGTTTCCGGCCAGCTCGAGCACCTCAGCCGCGAGGTACTCCATGACGGCGGCGAGGTAGACGGGCGCCCCGGCGCCGACGCGCTCGGCGTAGTTTCCCTTGCGCAGGAGGCGGTGGATTCTGCCGACCGGGAACTGGAGCCCAGCCCTGCTTGAGCGGGACTTTGACTTGCCCTTGACTTTGCCTCCCTTTCCGCGTCCGGACATGGCGTTTGGCTAGTTGAAACACGTAACGTAACGGTGCGAGCCGCAGCGAGTCGAGCAGCGGAGTGCGTGGCGGCGGGACTAGACTACTGCATTTGTGCTGTCCTCGCTTTCGAGGAGAGCATATGTGATGGAGGGTATTGTCCTCTGGGACATTTCCTCCTCTATGCTGTGTCGGTAGTTTGTCTTTGCTGTGTGGTATGTCATTTTAAGGTGCAGTGTGTTTATTGTTTCTATGCTGCCTTATAGGCTGTCTTAGTTTATTACTATGGTTTTTGGTCGTCTGTGTCTGTCAAGTGTTGAGTCGTACTGTCCCAAGTTTTTGATAAGTCTGTTGTCTGATCTGGCCGTGTTTTCGTAGAAACTTTCGGCCAGGTCTTTGAAGCGCTCGTGGAGCGTAGGTAGTCCCGCTGCCTCGTGGAGGTCAGCAGTGGGGAAGCGGAAGGGAAGGTGTAATGCCCTTTTAAGCGCTCGGTTTTGCACAGACTGGAGTTTGCGAAGATGCCAGTGTGACGCGTATCCCCAGACAGGGCAAGCGTACTCCATAATCGGTCGAATGAGTGAACAGTACGTTCTCACTCCTATGTCAGCCGCTAGGGTGCTGCGAGTGTTTAGGATAGGATACAACATTTGCATCCTACCACTGGCTTTGCGGCGCAAGTCCTCGATGTGAGCCCGCCAGGTGAGCCTGGTGTCGAGAGTGACTCCAAGATACCTGGCGGTGCGTCGCCATGGGAGTTCTTGGCCGTTCAGCTTGAGCAGTAGCGGCTGACGGGCTGGAGCCCGCTTGCCCAGTTTCCGGGTGATCATTATGGCTTGAGTTTTGGTCTCATTGAGTGTGATGCGCCATTTTTTAGCCCAGCGGCCGGTCTCGTCCAGCGCTGTTTGCAATCTTCGCGTAACCCTGTCTCTGTTCGGGTTACGCGTGAAGAACGCTGTGTCGTCGGCGTACTGGGCAGCGTGCACCAACGGTACGGTCGGGAGGTCGGCAGTGTACAGGTTGTACAGTACCGGGCCCAGTACCGACCCCTGGGGCACGCCCGCCCTGATGCGCCGTTTTGTGGAAAGCGACGACTCGATCCTAACGGAGAACGTCCTTTGGGAGAGATAGCTCGCGAGTAGCTTCACTATCGGACCTGGGAAGCCTTGGGAGAATAGCTTGTAGAGAAGCCCGGTGTGCCAGACAGAGTCAAAGGCAGCGGCTACGTCAAGTAGCACTACCCCGCAGTAACTTTTACGGTTGAAGCTTTCGGTAGCTGCTTCAACAACCCTCATTAGTTGCTGGGGCGCGGAGTGTTCCTGCCTGAAACCGAACTGAAAGTCAGGCAGGATTTGTTGCGTTTTGACGTGGTCGAGAATGGGAATAAGTAGCAGGCGTTCGTAAATTTTGCTAAGGGTTGGCAAGAGGCTGATTGGTCGGTGGTTCTGCGGGATAACCGGGTCTTTACCGGGTTTCGCGATCGCGACGACTTCTGCGTGTTTCCAGCACCTTGGAAACTTGCGGGAACGCGTGATCTCATTGAAGATGTTTGCGATGTGGGCTACGGCAGGGGGTGGGAGGTGCTTCACTACTACGTTATTGAGCTGGTCGTGGCCTGGGGCTCTTTTGTTGTGTAGCGACCTGATTACTCTCTTCACGTCGTCGGGTGTGAAGAGCGGTGTGTTTTCTTCGTCGTCGTCGGCGTCGTCCGCCGCGAGGAATGTGGCGAGCTGACGTCGAACGACGGCTTCGTGGTCCCTGTCCTGCGCCTCTGCGGGGCGGAACTGTTTTTCAAAGGCATCTGCCAGGGCATTTGCCTTATCTGTGGTGCTAAAGACAAGTCCGCGCTCACCGTGCAGAGGTGGCAGTCTGGCGCGTCTTTTGGTGATCTGTTTGGTCGCCTGCCAGAGGCTATTGTCGTCCACGCGGAGGGCTGAAAGCCGCGCCGACCATTGCTGGTTGCGGTGCTCAGTGAGTGCCACCTTCAGCTCTCTTTGTAGGCGGTTCAGTAGCCTCCTAGTTACGGGGTTCTTTGTGAGCTTCCACTCTTTGGCGATCCTATTTTTGTTTCTAATTTGAGCAAGCAGGTGCGGCGGGAGTTGCTTAACAGGGGGAGGGCCGTCCGGTGGCCGTGGTGTGGCATCCTTTGCTGCTTGCAGGATCGTGCTGGTGAGATCTTTAAGCGCCTGTTCTGCAGAGTCTGCAGTTGGAGGCGGGGCCTGGGCAATTGCTGAAGTTACGTCAACTTTGAATTGCTCCCAGTTAGTGCGCTTGTACGAGATGTGTTGTTGCTGGAGAGGTACCCAGTCTCCTATGTCAACCTCGAGAATCACGGGATTGTGATCGGAGGACATTCGATTGACCGAATGCGCGGTCACAAATCCCGTGATTCTTTTGGTGAGCGCTATGTCGAGGACGTCCGCCCTCCCCCCGTTTCGGGGAAAGTGGGTGGGCTCCTCTGGACCCCATATGTGAAAGTGGTGGGTGCGCGCGAGTCGTTGCAGTTGACGACCAGCTCTGTTTGAGTTTCGCGAGTGCCAGTCTGCGTGCTTGGCATTCAGGTCACCGCCAATGAGGAGTTTTCCTCTGATTTGGCCTAGGGTTGCTATGTCGTCCTCTTCCAGAGTGTAGGAGGGAGGGCGATATGCTGCAACGACAGTGAGGGGCCCTGTGACAGTGGCAATCTCTATTGCCACTGTTTCTATTTGCCTAGTTGCTGGTGGGTGGACCTGGTAATGGGGGATTCCACGTTTGACGTATGTTGCTACCCCGCCTCCAGCGGTGGGCCGGTCGGTCCTATAGCAGTTGTAGTTGGGTACCGACACCCTTACACCCGGTTTTAGGTGTGTCTCGGCCACCATACATACGTCTATGTTTTCGTCGCGTAGGAACTCGCGGAACTCATTGTTTTGTCCGACGATGCCGTTTGCGTTGAAGACGCACATTCTGAGTCCTTGGATGTGGGGTCGTCTATCCATCACTGGGAGGAGGATTTCTCTGCAGTAGTCGCATTGTTATGCGACCCTTTGAGCACCAAATTAATGGCGGTAAGAATTTGGGCATTCTGTTGCCTGATTTCGTGGAGCAGTTGCGTTAGGAGGCCTAACGTTTGTTCCACGACACCAGACGGCCGTAGGGCATTTGCACTCTCTTCAGAAGTGCTGGGCTGAGGGCCTTGTGACGAGCACTCAGCTGCCGCTACTGGCTGCAGACTGGACTTAGTTTGTGGGGAGGAGGCTTCCCTGGACGTTTCTTCGTTAGCGGGGAACGGCTGCTGGGCTAAGTGTATAGTTGGAGTCGTTTGTTGACTCCTGTCAGTGCCTGCCACGGCCGCGTAGCTTGCGCTACCTCGCGGTCTCGATCGGGTTGTTGTTGATCGTGTTTGCCGCGGTTGTGGAATGGCCGGCGCTCGCGAGGTCGTAGAACCGGCGCCACGATTGGTTTTCTGTGTGGCGGGGGTCTTAGTGCCTTGCGCGCGTGAGCGGTACTCTTTTTGTACGCGGCAGCCTTGGTAGAAGGCGCCGTGTCCAGATTCACCGCATAGGGCGCACTTGCTCTTTGGGTCTCCTCTCTGTAAGGAGCACTCGGAGGTAGGGTGCCCTTCGGCGCATTTCATGCACCGAGTTGGCATGTCGCAGTGCTTGGCAACGTGCCCTAAACCTTGGCAGTTGTAACACTGCACGTTGCCACTTTTCCTGCGTAGGGGTTCAACCGTGACGGGCACTGACAGGACATGTGTTATGTGTTTTTGCCTGTTTTGTGGAGTGTCAGGCATATTGACTTGGTACAGTGGCCATTTGTTGCCACTGTAGACTTCCTTCATGTGGGTGACGCTGTTAATTTCGTAGCCCTGCCTCTGCAGGTCCTTCTTAATGGCGTCGGTGCCCACTTTTCGGGGTAGGTCCCTTATTACTAGCTTCATCAGCCGTTGTTTTGCTGTGGGGAAGGTGTAATGGGGGACTTTGTGTTCAGAGAGCAGGGCCTTCACAGCGGTGTAATCGTCCAGCTCTCTGAACATAAGTTTAATTTTGTCCCCTCCGGCGGACTTTGCAGTAAACTGCTTCTCTCCCAGGCAGTTACTGACGAGGGAGTGAAGCTCCTCGTAATTTTTGTCGAATTCGGCAATTATGGGCGGGAGTCTATGTCTTGGTGCGTGTGTGGGTTGTGGCGCATCACTGGTCGCGGGTACCGCTTCGTCCTCGTCAGAGAGTGGCAAGAACTTGTTGCTAGTAGAGGCAATGCCTCTCGCTTGCTGTGGGGCGGCTGGGCGGGCAGTTTTCCGCGCTCGCTGAAACCCATCCCCGTCGGGGCCGGGTGTTTGAGGCTCGGTTGCCTCTCTGGATTCGTCGATGACGAGGGGGCGGTCCGCCTCGTCTCCGCTCCCTGAGGGGGAGGGAGTACGTGACTTGGTGGTGGGTGGTGGGATTGATACTACTTTCTTTGGTGGCTTGCGCCTGACAGTAGTTCTGTGTTTTCTCGCACTTTTGACTACGTCTCTGATGCGTTTGGGTGGGACAGATGGGTGTGGCGTCTTGGTTTCCTCGGGAGGAGAGGGTTTAGGGGCGGGAGCGGTCTTTTTGGGTTGGGCTATAGGTAAGGGCTTGGGGAGGATATGAGCATCATGAACAGCTTCGTGAACGACATTTTCGAGCGCATTGCGGCCGAGGCGTCTCGCCTGGCGCACTACAACAAGCGCTCGACCATCACGTCCCGCGAGATCCAGACGGCTGTGCGGCTCTTGCTGCCTGGCGAGCTGGCCAAGCACGCCGTGAGCGAGGGCACGAAGGCGGTGACCAAGTACACGAGCTCCAAGTGAGGGGGTTAAGGCTCTAGGGAGCTCCCCTCCGTTGCGAGAGCGGCAAAACGGCCCTTTTCAGGGCCACCAAATTGCCTTTGCGGGAAGAGCGGAATTGTTGTTTGTGTGAGGCGGCGCATAGCTACCCGGTTTGGTTGGTTGCGAAGCAGCTGGTGGTGGTGGTTATGCGTGCTCGCGAGTCTTGGCGTGGTTGGTTGGTTGGTTGGTTGTTTGTCGACACATAGACAGGAGGTGTTGTCTGTGTCGCTGATTCCTTTCCTTTCTTTGTCTCTGTCTGCCCGGTTAGTCACGTGACTGCAATTGAAACCCCTCGCGATTGTTGGATGTCACCGTTAGGGCCGTCTGCGGGTTTGTTTGTTGTCACATCATACATACATACATACATGATGGCGAGGGTGAAATGTTGTGTTGCCGTCTACTATTCCCTTTGCTGTACGGCGTGGAGGTGTGTTGGTGACGTTTTAAAATGGACGTGTCTTTACTAGTCATTAAGAAGACGCAAGAATTGTACGGGCGGGTGGGGTAGGCGACACGCACGGTGGTGTACCCATTTATTTGGCCCTTGATTTTGATAGCCGTTTCTGCAGTTGATTTGAATGATTGATTGTTTGTTGTGCGCACGCACGCCGGTGTCGTCATTCAAGGTGCACGTGTGTTCGGTTCAGTGACGGTAGACGACGACGGCCGTTGTTTGTTGTTATGGGCGTACACGCGGTTGTCTGTGTCCCCCGGTGAAATGGCCGGTTTGTCGGTGATGTGATGTGATGTGATGTGATCCGATCCGGCGGCCCTGAGTAGCTGTCTATGGGCATCATGGCAACGTGTCGGTCTGAACACCCGTCTCACTGTGGCACCGTCGGCGCTGCGAACGGTGACGAAAGGCTGACTGTGATCGGTCGGATGTCATGTCTTGTCTGGGCAGAACGTGTGGAATGAGCAAAAAAAAAACTGTGGGGACGGAAACAATGGTGGAGGAGGGGAACGAAAATAATAAAACGAAACGAAACGAAGAAAAAGAAGAAGGAGAAGCAATCACCGGAAAACGAGACAGGGGAAAAACGGAGAGGCGCTGTCTAGAGCAACGGAACGTTCCCGTGCATTGCAGCCGCACTGACATGCGCTTACGGCGCGGCTGCAAGTGTCGGCCGTGGTGACGGCTGAATTGCATTGCCTTCCCGGATGCCAACGTTCGCCCGATATGGCTCGGAGGAAGAATCTATGAGAGAGTGCCTTGCCCTTGCCGTTTCGTGTGCGGTGTAGCGAATGATGTGTGTGTGTGTGTGTGTGTATGTAGTGGGGAATGGATGGTCGATAGCTGCCGTCACGGTCGAGATAACGCAGTCAAAGGTGTCGCGAAAAAGTGTGTTAGCCGTGGTTGGTTTGTGTGTTTGTTTTGTTTTTAAAGAGAAGGGACGAGAGAAAGAAGGTAGGTGGAGAGTGCGTTGCGTGTTGCGAACTGCGTCCGTGAATACGGCAGTATTTGGTGGTGGGCGTGCCCTTGCAGGTGGCCCGGAAGGCGTGTTCGTTTCGCGGTAGTGTGGACGGGTGAGGGGCACGCGTAACGCTGCGCTGCTGGCATATTCGGGAGATGGGAGGGGGCGAAAGGAGAAAGGAGACGCGGAGGGCGCGTGTGGGTGGTTCGCGCTGCGCTCGGCGGTTGTGTTTGTTTGTGCAACAAATGTGTTGCCGGGAGGGGGACCGTTGTTGTGGTGGTTGCGGTTGTAGCCTCCGACGCGGCTGGCAGTGAACAACGTGAGACGACGGATGCGTGGCTGGGGCGGCGCATGTCGCCGGTGCCATGCCTTTAGAGCCGCGTGGTCGGGGTGTGCGCACCGCGTGTCGTGTTGCGAGACATCACATGTGCTGCTGCGCACCGGTGGCGTGGCGTGGCGTGGCGTGGCGTGGGGGCGAGGAGAGCGAGCCGCGCCAGTACCGCGCGGTGTGCTTGTGCGCCGGAGAATGGCACACTGCGCCTGCCCGTTGAGGAGGCTGATGGCCGTGGTGTGGTGGAAATGGAGCGCGTCGGACGTGTACCAATGAGAAAGAGAAACAAAGCAAGCAACCACGAACGAAAGGTGGAGGGCGGCATTGTGTCACATGTGGCGGTGGGGAAAAACGAAAAAAAAACAAAAAACAAAAAACAAAACAAACAACAAACAACAAACAAAGACGTTAAGAAAGAGGAGAAACAACAAAGACAATGAGTCGTGCGTTCGCGAGGGGGGTGGGTGTGCGTGCGTAACGCCGGTACGCGCAGTGCGGAGCCCAACGGCTGTGTCGTCGGCCGAATGGGTGCGGGAATAGAGGCCGCGTCGGCACGGAGAAGGAAGGACGCACGCGCGCTGCGGCGTTGGCGCGGTTTGCGGCTGGCGCCTTTGGTGGCAACGGCCAGGACAAGCAGCGGTGTATGGTGTTGTGCGGGGCGGACAGGGGCGGCGGTGGTGGACGGGGAGGAGGCGGTGGCGTGTGTGGTACGGCGAAAACGGGACGGACGGCCGGCGGATGTTGGTTGAGAGGCGCCGCCCGCGCACGCACGCAGACACACAGAAGGGAAGAGCGAGAAAGGAACAAATGGAGGGGGCGAATGTGGAGGTGCGGGGAGGGGGAGGCGGTGGTGTTTGTGGGCATGTGGTGGGAGAGAAGGGCGGGGGCGGAAGGACAGAGGCGCGAGGCGACAGCCTGTGCTTGTTGCTTGCTTGCGTCTTTTTGTTTTTTTATTTTGTTTTTATCCTTTGGTCGCCTTGGAGCCTGTCGGTCCCGTCCGTGTGTGGCCACGCTGTGGGTGCGTGTATGTTTGTACGTTTCGTTTTTTGTCTTCTTCTGCAGCAGAGGCGGCCAGCAAATGCGTGCGGTTGGATGGATGGGCGGCCACGGCACGGCACCGCACCTGTGCCCAAGGAGGAGACGCTGGCGGCGGGCCACCCTCGGATGCGGCCGGCCGGGGCTGTGTGCGCCGCTGCAACAACAACGAGTAAACAAGACGAAGACGAAGCGGATGGCTGGTGAGTGCATTTCGGCGGTAGACAAGGCAGTGTGTGATGTGGCGTTGTGACGGGGGGGGGGTTTGCTCACGCGGCCTCGTTGTGTTGATGCGCAGGAAGACGAGATGCGGGCAGACGCGTACAGAGAGACGAGCCCGGTCTGCAGCAGGATGTGTGGCGCGCCGAGTGCAGAGCAGCGCGCGCCGGCTGGGCTGGGTTCGGCTGGGCCCGCCCGGCGGCGGGCCGCGCTGTTGTCGCGGACGTGAGCGCCCCCTGGCGGGTGGTCGGAGGCGGCGCGGTGGACGTGTGGCTGGTTGGCAGTGCACATTGCGAGTGGCTGGCTGGCGGGCGGTCGGCGGCGGCGGCGGCGAGAAGAGAGAGGAGGTATGTGTTGCGGGCGCCTTTGCTGCGCTGCGTCGTTGCGTGCCTGGGCGTGCGCCTGTCGACTGTGTGTGACTGTGTTGGGCGTTGTGCCACGTACGTGTGCTCGGCCGAAGGCAGGCGTCGGAAAGAAGAGGGCGAAGGGCAGGAAAGTGGGTCGGTGTGCGTGCGTAGCCCGTGATGTGATGATGTCACGTCACGTCACGTCATGTGTTTGCGAAGCGGCTGCCGAGAGGTGTATGGTAGCGAGCGGGAATGTGCGTTTGGTGGTTGCGGCGTGAGGTGAGGGTGGGAGAATATTGGGGCGGGCGGGCGGGCCGTTGTTGGTGGTTCCTCCTGTGGTTGTTTGTGCAGCTTTGATGGCAACGTGGAAGGACGCCGGTTTCGTGCCTTGCGTGTGGTTGTCGACGGTGACTGGTTGGGGTGTGCGCCGATGCACGTGCCATGTCGTTAGTATGTTTGGGTCGTGAGTGTTGTTTTTGGCTGTGTTGTTGTGTACGGGAAGGGGGGGGAGAGGAGGAGGCGGGTGGATAGTGCGTGCAGTAGTGTCGTTGCGACGGGCGCGTCGGGTGGAGCTGTGCGTAGTGGCGGAAAGGTGTAGGTTGCGGGAAGGGAGCCCGTCGTGTGTCGTGTCGGTGTCGTTGACGGGGTCGCGTGCGTGCGTTGTGAAATCGAGTGTGGCGGGAAAGGAGCAGTGTGCCGCTGGCGTCGTGGCCGTTAGCAGAGGCTGTGCTTGTCCGTTTGTTACCTGTTGGACGCTTGGTGCGAGTTGTTTGCTGCTGTTGTCGTTGTCGCCCCCGTCTCGCGGGTTGTTTTTGTTTGTCGGCTGTGCTGTGTCGGCGAGCTGTTTTGCGGTGCGTGAATGTGTTGGTGCAAAAGTGGCGGCGTTATGGCTGCGCCCGCGACGAGCCGCGGGCGCGCCATTGATGATGTTCAAACACAGAGCGGCTGTGTGCAATGGGAGGCCTGCGTACGGGTAGCGGTGTTGTCGTACGTGCATCCGGCCCGGTGCGGAAAGCGCCGTTGCCGTTTGCCCCTTAGTTGCCAGCCATGTCGCGTGAGCGGCGGGTTGCCTCTGGTCGACGTGGTGCTCGGGTTTGTGGTTTTTGGTGCCCTTTGGCCGGTGGGTGGTGTTTAATTTTGTTTTTGTGTGTGTGTGTGTGTGTGTGTGTGTGTGTGTGTGTTTTATATCTGCCTCCTGCTCGGTCTTGCGGCGGTTTGGTCGACGTCGTCTGTAGTTTTTGCGGCTTGCCGACGACCGACCGACACACCTTTGAAACCTACGTGTGGCGCCCGAAGGTGAACGTAACCTGACCGCGGACCTCTCGGCGCCTTAACCTAACCTAACCTCTAACCTAAGATGTCCGGCCGTAAAGGTAGGTGCGGCCACCTGACGCCTCACGTCCGAACGCTTAACCTAACTTTGACGCTTAACCTAACTGTAACCCTTAACCTAACCCACGTCCACCTAACCTAACCTAACCTCACCTCACCTCACCTCACCTCACCTCACCTTAGGGTGGTGTACACCGCGAATGCCTTAGGGCATGTTATGTTATATAGTCTTAGGTGGAGTCCACTATACGCAACAAGCGGCTACACGGGTAGCAGGGGTTGTGTGGCGTGGGCTGGGCGGTTCTGTTTAGGTTGGATGGCCCTTGGGCAAGTACGGAAAGGGCAACGGGCGCGGGGCAAGGTCAGGACATGCGGGGACCAAGCGGCAATCGGTATTGTAATTGTCAACTGTCGAAGCTCTGCGTTGGTAAAGTACCGGAACGTCAAGCGCTGATAGAAAGCGCCGAAGCTGCAATCGTTATAGGTACAGACGGTGCTTTAGAAAGGATAGCGTGCATGCAACCGGTGGTGGAGTGGTTCGTCGCTGTTAGTAGTAGTTTATCCTGTGTAGTGAAGTAGAAGTGGTGGACGGTTCCTGTGAACTATTGTGGGTGGAGGGTACACTCAACAGCCGAGCTAGGTTGATAATTGGCTCCTTTTACCGACCTCGCGACTCAGCAGCATTAGTGGCCGAACAAGTGAGAGAAAATGTGGACATACATTTTCCTTTCCGCAGCGTGTTACAGTCTTAGGTGGAGATTTCAATGTGCCAGATGTTGAGGACGGGTGGTAGGGACAGAGCATCGAGTGACAGTATACTGAGTGCACCATCCGAACGAAAAATGCCGCGAGCAATTAAACAGAGAGAGAACCGACTCGTGGAGATAACATCGTGGACCTACCGATGACAAACAGACCCCGAACTTGTCGACTCTGTATGTGCAGAACAGGGACCCAGTGATCAAGAGGCCGTTGCAGCATCGCTGAATATGGACGTTAGTAGGAATATACAAACAAAAAAACAAAAAAAAACAAAAAAAAGGGGGGGGGGGAGGAAGGTTTATCTGTTTAGCAAGAGTAATAGAAGGCAGATTTGAGACTACCAGGCAGATGCAAACGCAAATGTCTGCTCCGACACTGACAATGTTGAGTGTTTATGGAGAAAGTGCAAGGCAATCGTAAAATGCGTCTTAGACAGGTACGTGCCGAGTAAAACTGCGAGGGATGGGAAAAACCCACCGCGGTACAAACAACCAAAGTTTAGGAAACTATAGCGAAAGCAAAGAGAGCTTCACTCAAAGTTGAAACGCAGCCAAAACCTCTCAGACAAACAGACGCTAAACGATGTCCAAAGTTAGCGTAAGGAGGGCTATGCGTGAAGCGTCCGGTGAATGCGAAAGTACAATTCCATGTACCGACGTGACAGGAAATCAAATCAAATCAAATCAAATCCTAGGACGTTGTGGTCGTACGTTGAATCAGTAGTAAGCGGCTCGAAACGGCATATCCAGACACTCCGGGATGATGATGGCATTGAAACAGAGGATGACACGCGTAAAGCTGTGAAATACTAAACACCTGTTTCCAAAGCTGTTTCACGGAGGACGACCGCACTGCAGTTCCTTCTCGCACAAACGAAAAAATGGCTGACATCGAAATAAGTGTCCAAGGAGGAATAGAAAAGCAACTGGAATCACTCAACAGAGGAACGTCCACTGGACCTGACGGGATACCAATTCGATTCTACACAGAGTACGCGACAGAACCTCCTAACAGCCGTGTACCGCAAGTCTCTAGAGGAACGGAGGGTTCCAAATGATTGGAAAAGAGCACAGGTAGTCCCGGGCTTGAAGAAGGGTCGTCGAGCAGATGCGCAAAACTATATAGGCCCTATATCTGTGACGTCGATCGGTTGTAGAATTTGAGAACATGTTTTATGCTCGAGTAGTAGCATGTCGTTTTTTGGAAACCCAGTGTCTACTATGTAGGAATCAACATGGATTCCGGAAACAGCGATCGTGTGAGACCCAACGCGCTTTATTTGTTCATGGGACCCAGAAAATATTAGATACAGGCTCCCAGGTAGATGCCATTTTGGTTGACATCCGGAAGGAGGGCGTTCGATACAGTTCCGCACTGTCGCCTGATAAACAAAGTAAGTGTCTGCAGAATGTCGGACCACCAAGTGTGTGGCTGGACTGAAGAGATTGTAGCAAACAGAACACAGCATGTTGTGTTATCAATGGAGAGACGTCTACAGACGTTAAAGTAACCTCTGGCGTGCCACAGGGGAGTGTTATGGGACCCATTGCTCTTCACACACAATGTATATAAATGACCTAGTAGATAGTGTCGGACGTTGCATGCGTCTTTTCGCGGATGATGCTGTAGTATACAGAGAAGTTGCAGCGAAAAATGCAGGACGATCTGCAGCGGATAGGCACGTGGTGCAGGGAGTGGCAACTGTCCCTTAACATGTATTGCGAATAATATAGAAAGAAGGACCCTTTATTGTATGATTGATTATATGATAGCGGGACAAACACTGGTAGCAGTTACGTCTGTAAAATATCTGGGAGTATGCGTGCGGAGTGATTGGGAGTGGGATGATCATCATATTAACAAAAAAACAAACAAAAGTAATTGTTGGTAAGGCGGGTACCAGGTTGCGATTTATTGGGAGAATGCGTAGCAAATGTCGTCCATCAACAAAAGGAGGAGGTGGCTTACAAAACACCCGTTCGTTCGACCTATACGTGAGTGTTGCCCATCAGTGTGGGATCCGTACCAGGTCGCGTTGACGGAGGCGACGGAGACGATCCAACGTTTCGTCGCAGGGTCATTTGGTAACCGTGATAGCGTTACGGAGATGTTTAACAAACCCAAGCGGCAGACTCTGCAATAGAGGCGCTCTGCATCGCGGTGTAGCTTGCTCGCCAGGTTTCGAGATATTGCGTTTCTGGATGGGGTATCGAATATATTGCGTATACCTCCCGAGGAGATCACGAATGGATGTGGTTAGAGAGATTCGAGCGCGCACGGAGGCGTTTTTTTTGCAGACTGTCGGTTCGTCCCGCGAACCATACGCGACTGGAACAGCAAAGGGAGGTAAATGACATTGGCACGTGAAGTGCCCTCCGCCACACACCGTTGGGTGGCTTGCGGAGTCTAAATGTTAGAGGTCGGCTGTCGGTGTGTGCTTTTGAAGGCAGATTCGGTGCGTCTGTAGTTGCGGATGGCGGTTAGCCACCCTCGCTGAAAGCGGCGAGGGGCGGCGGCGCCTCGGTTGGCCGGTGCCCATGTTGCGCAGGCGGCGCTCGTTTTTGTTTTGCGGCGGGCAATTTTGTGAGAAACGGGCGCGAATGTTGGCGGGCGAGGTGGCCCGACGGCCGCGGGCCGATCGGGAAACGGTGGGAGGGCGATGGGGCGGCGGAGGTGCGTTTGCACGGCCGTCATCGCCGCACGCCTCCGCTTGTGTGGCTGTGGCGGCGGCCGCGCTGGCCGGGCTGGCGCGGCGACGGTGCGCCAGTTTTGCCGAAGGTTTGGCCATTGTGGCGGGTCGTCGGCTGGGGCTGTGGGGGCGGCATTTGGGCGGGGGCGGCGATTCTCGGCGGGCCGAGCCAGGCTGTAGCGCGCGGTAGCTGCAGTTTGGCCGTGGTTTGCGGCGCTGCCGTGGCGACTGGTTGGCGACTGTGGTGTGGCCGTGTGTAGCCCCATCCTCGGTGGTTTGAATGGCGCGGGTGGTTGCGGCGCAGGTTTGGGGCTGGTCCGCACAGGCTGTCGGACGTTGGGCGGTAGCAAGCGCGGGAGGCGCGGCGCGGCGGCGCGCAGAGTGGCGGCCGCTCTCTCGGCCGTCCGCGCCCGCCCGCGACACTGGCTGGGCCTGGCGGCGCGGCGGCTATTCTCTGCCGTGCTTGCCGCCTTGCCGCTCTCTCTCGCTGTTCTGTTGTTGTGTGTACGCGCGTCGTCCGTCGAAATAATGGCAGATCAGGCGGCTACGAACGAGACTGCTGCGGCACCCGCCGCCACCGGCACGACGAAGAAGGCCAAGTCTGCGGCGTCTGCGAAGAAGCCGCGCGCCAAGCCTGCGCACCCGCGCACCTCTGAGATGGTGACGGCCGCCATCAAGAGTCTGAAGGAGCGCGGCGGCTCGTCGCTGCAGGCGATCAAGAAGTACATTGCCGCGCACTACAAGCTGGACGCGGAGAAGCTGGCGCCCTTTATCAAGAAGTACCTCAAGTCGGCCGTCGTGGCTGGCGAGCTGGTGCAGACGAAGGGGAAGGGCGCGTCCGGCTCTTTCAAGCTTGCCGGCGCCGGCGGCGGGGCGGCCGAGGGCGGCAAGGCTCGTGCCGGCGGTGCGAAGAAGAAGCGCGCCGCTCCGGCCAGCAAGGAGAAGAAGGGCGGCCGCGCGGCCGGCGCAAAGAAGGCTGGTGGCGTGAAGGCGGCGACCGGTCGGAAGGCGGGCGCCGCCAAGAAGGCGTCTGCGGCGTCGGCGGCTCCCGCGGGTGCGAAGAAGGCGGCTGCGGCCAAGCCGGCCAAGGCCAAGTCGCCGTCGAAGGCGAAGAAGGCCGCCAAGGTTCCGACGAAGAAGCCGAAGGCGCCGCGCCCGAAGAAGGCGACGACGCCGTCTAAGGCGAAGGCGTCGCCCAAGAAGAAGAAGTAAAGTAGTAAAGTTAAAGAAAGGCAAGGGAGAGGGGTTGGCGCTTGACGCCGTCGTCCCCCACCGCCCTCCCCCGCGTCGTCTTAGTGGCGCGCGATGGCACGGCTGCGGCTGTCGCGCGGCCCAAAACGGCCCTTCTCAGGGCCATCAAAGGACGTCGGGAAGGCGTTGATTGTCGTGCATGCGCCGGTGTGGTTGGTTGTGTGTGTGTGTGACCCTTGTGGGTACTGTTTGCGTGCCGTGGTGGTTGGATTGTGGTGCCGGTGGCGGTAGGCGGCGGCGCGCGGTAGCGGAGCGGTTGTGGCCGTTTGTTGGTCTTTTTATTTTATTTTATTTGTTTTTTTTTTTTTTTGTTTTTGTTGTTGTTGTAGTTGTTCTTTTTGCGGCGGCCGACGTTTGGTTGCTCATGTATGTTTCTGGAGACTCTTGTTTGTTTGTGTGTTTGCTTGCTTTGCGGATGTCGTGTCTTTTGTGTGTGTGTTGTGTCTCTCTCTCTCTCTCTCTCTCTCAAAGCGGCGGGGGGACGTGAGACGTGGAAGTGGCCGGCGGGAATTGGGAAGGCGCGGTGGCGTTGACGTTGTAGTGTAGCGTAGCGTGCGCGCGCCTCGGAGACGGCGGCGGCCAGCCACCCGTGGTGTGTGGTGTATTGTGAGGGATGGGAGTGACGTCGATTGTTGGCGAGAGCGGCTGTGGACGGGAGGGGAATTGGTTGTTGTTGTTTTGCGGGGCGGCAAGACCGACAAAAGTTTTGCTCGCGACGGAGAGATGTTAGTGGCCCTGAAAAGGGCCGTTTTTGTTGGGCGGGCGCGCGTGCGCGGCGCGGTTTCTAGGCGCGCTCGCCGCGGATGCGGCGCGCGAGCTGGATGTCCTTGGGCATGATGGTGACGCGCTTGGCGTGGATTGCGCACAGGTTGGTGTCTTCGAAGAGGCCGACGAGGTAGGCCTCGCTGGCCTCCTGCAGGGCCATGACTGCGGAGCTCTGGAAGCGCAGGTCGGTCTTGAAGTCCTGGGCGATCTCGCGCACTAGGCGCTGGAACGGCAGCTTGCGGATGAGCAGCTCTGTGCTCTTCTGGTAGCGCCTGATTTCCCGCAGGGCGACGGTGCCCGGCCTGTAGCGGTGGGGCTTCTTGACGCCGCCGGTGGCGGGCGCGCTCTTCCTCGCCGCCTTGGTGGCGAGCTGTTTGCGCGGCGCCTTTCCGCCGGTGGACTTGCGGGCCGTTTGCTTTGTGCGGGCCATAGCGGTTAGCGGCGTGGAGGTGCGTGCGGTACACGAAGCGTCCGGTGCTGCCTTGACAACGGGCCCGCGCGGCCCCGCGCCGCGCTTATATGCCCTCGGTGCGCGTGGTGGGGGGAGGGCGGGCCAGAGTCTATATAGGGGGGCGGCGGCAGAGAGCTCGCACCGTAGCCGACTCGCTAGCGCCGGGTGAGGAGCTGGCGCTTGTGTTTTTTCGCTTGCTTGCTTTGAGGAGGAGGAAGGAAGAAGAAGAATGACAGGCCGCGGCAAGGGAGGAAAGGGGCTGGGCAAGGGTGGCGCCAAGCGGCACCGCAAGGTGTTGCGCGACAACATCCAGGGCATCACGAAGCCCGCCATCCGCCGCCTGGCTCGCAGGGGCGGCGTGAAGCGCATCTCTGGTCTGATCTACGAGGAGACCCGCGGAGTGCTGAAGGTGTTCCTGGAGAACGTGATCCGCGACGCGGTGACGTACACTGAGCACGCCAAGCGCAAGACTGTGACGGCCATGGACGTGGTGTACGCCCTGAAGAGGCAGGGGCGCACCCTGTACGGTTTCGGCGGTTAGGCAGGCAGGCAGCCAGCCAGCCGGTGTGCTGTGCTGCGTTGTGGCCTTCCCGCGGCCGTGCCGTGCCCGTGCTTGGTGGGAGAGACGAAAACGGCCCTTTTCAGGGCCACCACACTGTTCGGAGATTGAAAAGTGCGAAAGAGTCTGTGTTGCCTGTGCGTGTTGTTGTTGTTGTTGTTGTTGCTGCTGCGCGTGCGTTAGTTTTTGAGTTTGACGCGATGGGCGCGGCTGAGTCCAGTGTGTGCGTGGTTTGTTGTTTGTTTGTTTGTTTGTGGCGTGGGCATAGGCGGGCGGGCCGGATCGATCGATCGATCGATCGGATCAGCTGTTTGGTTTTTTTGTCTGTGCCACGCGCGCCCCTTTAATTGAAACATTATAATGCTAACAATGATCATCACATTATCGGTGTATCGATGTCGTTGTCGTTTGGAACGCGACTCTGTGCGTGCGCGGAGGGGTGCAGAAACAAAAAAGACAAAAAGAGAGAAACGACAAAATGTGTGCGCGCGTTCGGCCACACGGGCTGTGGACAAGATGGCGGACGTGCGCCGGCGCTGGCTGTGCAATGTATGTATGTGGACGTGTTGTGTAAAGTGCGGCGAGCACGGACGACGGAAACTTTGCTTTGGACGTAGGTTTGTGTGGTGGCCCTGAAAAGGGCCGATTGTTGTGAGCCGAGCCGGCAAGGCAAAGGCAGGCGCGTTTGCGTGCAGGGAGCACGCAAGCGCAGCGCCGCGCTCTCTGTTTAGGCCTTCTTCTCGGTCTTCTTTGGCAGCAGGACGGCCTGGATGTTGGGCAGGACACCACCCTGTGCGATGGTGACGCCCGACAAGAGCTTGTTGAGCTCCTCGTCGTTGCGGATGGCGAGCTGCAGGTGGCGCGGGATGATGCGCGTCTTCTTGTTGTCGCGGGCCGCGTTTCCGGCCAGCTCGAGCACCTCAGCCGCGAGGTACTCCATGACGGCGGCGAGGTAGACGGGCGCCCCGGCGCCGACGCGCTCGGCGTAGTTTCCCTTGCGCAGGAGGCGGTGGATTCTGCCGACCGGGAACTGGAGCCCAGCCCTGCTTGAGCGGGACTTTGACTTGCCCTTGACTTTGCCTCCCTTTCCGCGTCCGGACATGGCGTTTGGCTAGTTGAAACACGTAACGTAACGGTGCGAGCCGCAGCGAGTCGAGCAGCGGAGTGCGTGGCGGCGGGACTACTACTACTCTCTTTAAGTCCTCTACCGTTAGAGGGGGTGGTGGTGGAGGTTATTGTCGCCTTCGGACATTTCCTCCTCTTTTCATGTGTGTTGTTTTTGTTACTTTGCTTTTGTATGTTTCTGTTTGTTGAGAGTTCTTATTTGTTCCGTTTGTGCTACTGCAGGAGTAGCGACTTGGGTCTTTTATAACTGTCCCTATGGTGATCGTATTGCCCAAGGGTGTTTATTAGGTTGTTCTCTGACTTCCGCGCCGTGGCGTAGAACGCTTCTGCCAGGGCACGGAATCGTGTTGTGAGTGGCTCTATGTCTGCGGCTTCATGCAGGTCTGCCGTGGGGAAGCGCATGGGCACGTGTAAGGCCCGTCGTAACGCTCTATTTTGGACCCTCTGTAAGCGATCTATCGTCGATCTGGCTGCATAGCCCCATACAGGGCACGCATATTCCAGTATCGGTCGAATTAGACTTCGATAGATCGCTACTCCTGTTGCGGGGTCGAGGGAACTGGTGCTGTTCAAGACAGGGTACAGAATCTGCATCCTGGCGTGAGCCTTTCTGCGAAGTTCCTCTATGTGACACTTCCATGTCAGGCGTCTGTCAAGTGTGACGCCGAGATACTTCGCAGAATTTCTCCATGGCAAGTTCTGCCCCTGCAATCGCAGCAGTTGGTATGGTCTTCTTGGGGGTCGGCGTTTCCCATATCGTCTGGTGAGCAGCATGGCTTGTGTCTTCTCAGAATTTATTGAGATGCGCCACTGCTTAGCCCAGTTTTCCGTCCTGTTTAGGGCGGTTTGCAGACGCCTTGTAGCCAGGTTCCTGTTTGTCGAGCAGGAGAAGAATGCAGTGTCGTCTGCGTATTGTGCAGTGTGTACATGCTGAGTCGTAGGGATGTCAGCAGTGTAGACATTGTAGAGGACGGGTCCCAGGACCGAGCCCTGGGGCACGCCTGCACTGATTCTTCTCCTGGTCGATAGGGATCCATCGATCTTGACTGAGAAAGTCCTACCGGAGAGATAGTTTTTAACGATTTTGACGATCTTTCCGGGGAAGCCTAGGGTGTACATCTTGTGTAGTATTCCGGTGTGCCAGACTGAGTCAAAGGCTTTTGCTACGTCTAACAAGACTAGCCCGCAGTAGCCCTTTCGGTTGAAGCTGTCCGTGGCTGCTTCAACCACCCTCATGATTTGCTGGGGGGCGGAGTGTCTTTGCCTAAATCCGAACTGGAATTTCGGCAGGATCTGCTCTCTTGTGATATGGTCCTGTATGGGGGTTAGTAGGAGGCGCTCGTAAAGTTTACTGAGGGTAGGCAGTAGACTAATTGGTCTATAATGTTGCGGGAACACCGGATCTTTTCCTGGTTTCGCGATCGCAATGACTTCTGCGTGCTTCCATTGCGCCGGGAATTTTTGTGATCGCGTCAGTTCATTAACTATATCTGTGAGGTGGGTGATTGCCAGAGGCGGGAGGAGTTTCAGTAATTCATTTGTGACCTGGTCGTGACCCGGGGTTTTCCTGGTGGGCAGGGACTTGATGCAGCGCGCCACATCTTCAGTACTGAAGAGTGGCGTGTAGTCATCTTCGTCGTCTGCTTCCAGGAACACGGCCAGTTCTCTGCGGACTGTTGCGACGTGCTCTCTGTCCTGTACTTCTGCTGGTCTGAACTGTTTTTCGAACACGTCGGCTAGTGCGTTAGCTTTGTCAGTGGGGCTGAACTGCAGTCCGCGTTCGCCATGCAGTGGTGGCATTTTCGCGCGTCTTTTCGTGTACTGTTTGGTGGCTTGCCATAAACTATTGTCTCCTAGTTTGAGAGCTGAGAGCCTTGCCGACCATTGTTGGTTGCGGTACTCATTGAGATCTGCTTTCAGCTCTCTCTGTAGCCTATTGAGTAGCCTCCGTGTATCCCTATTTCTGGTGAGCTTCCACTCTTTGGCGATCCTGTTTTTGTGCCGTATTTGCGCAAGCAAGTGCGGCGGGACTAGGGTGGGGGTCCCTTTATGGGCTCGGGTGCGGCGGCCGGTTGCGCGCGCGCCCCATTGGTCGGCGGCCGCAACAGGGCGAGCTGGTAAAGGTGGGGTGTTGCGGTAGCGGCGGCAGTCTCGCGCTGGCAGTCGTAGCGCTCGCTTCGCTCGCCAGTGCGTAGACGCTTGAGGCAAAGTTGTCGTGTTCGGCGAGGGGGCTCGCTGCTACCCACAGCAGACTTGCCACCGTCGCTGCTGCGGCCGCCGTCGCTGCTTCTCCAGTGGCCGGCCACCGCCGCTGGCGTCGGCGCCCTGTGCGCCGCCTTCAAGGAAAAGCAAATTGTCACTAGTTTTGTCTCTCGCAAGTAGGGATAGCGTCTAGTATTTCCGGACAGCTGGAAGTTAGGGCTGGTTAGTGTTAGGGTACGCTGTAGAGCCAGGGCCCCCTGCTGCGGCGGGGTCAGCCCGCGTTCTGCCAGGCCAGGCCAGAGATTAGGGTTAGTGAAGATTCTCGCGATCAGGTGTGTCCATCTCCACTGTTAGGGTCCACCAACCACATCAATGTAATGCCTAAATATATGCCTTCACGTGTAATGAAAGAAACTAAGAGCAACCAGACCACTCAGAAACCACCAGACAACACCGCAGAAACACCATCCACATGCGGAAACGATCCATCACAGGAAGGGGCCGTAGGCGACTGGCAAAATGCCAGATCACCTAGGCGTAGGCGATCACCCAGATCCTCTCCGGAACCGGTGCCAGAGTGCCTGTCCTTCGAAACTGAAAACCTGTATCATGTCCTTGACCTGATAGAAGAACTCCCTGACGCACTAGCCACACAGAATGAGCCTAAAGAGGGAAACGAGTCACCAAAAACTGCACAACAAGAGGAAGTACCACACGATGACAATAGTCAAAACCAACACACACGATTCCCCACGATACCACCGATCATTGTTCACCAGCCGTGTGATTATATCAAACTAAACAAGATCCTAAAAACCAAACTGAAAGGTCCCCTAAAAGCAATCTTCCGTGGGGATAACACCAAGTATCACTTTGACTCTGTCGAAGATTTCCGCGCTGCGGAAAAATTCCTCAGAGAGGAAAAAGTTCCTCATTTCACACACCAGCTGGCCGCAGACAGACAAAGGAGATTCGTGATGAAGGGCCTCCCCCCGCGGACGCCCGAGGAAGACGTAAAAACTGCACTTGAGGAAAAAGGCCACGAAATAGTATCAGTGTTTGAGTACAAGAAAAGGAATCATGAAACGAGGGAACTGATTCACGAAGGAACCTATCAAATAAACACACCACCCAGACCCGAAGCCGACCGCCTATATGATGAGCGTTTCCTCCTGGGGATGAAGATTCGTATCGAATCATACAAACCGAGAATTGGACCAAGGCAGTGCAGGCGCTGCCAAAGGTTCGACCACACAGCGAACTACTGTACTCTGCCCACTAGGTGCTTGATTTGTGCGGGTCTACACGAGGCGAAAGATTGCACTAAGCCGCAATCAGACAGCCCAGTGTGCGCCAACTGCAATGGAGCGCACCCCGCAAATTACAAAGGCTGCGAAGTCTATCAGAGCAAACTGAAACCATTCCTACCAACAACACGATCCGTACAACACACACACACACCCAAGCGGGCTAGTCAGCTCCAAAATGCAGTACAGCGCCAAAGAATACCTGAAACCACAGGAACCCAAGAGGCCAGGCAACTTATCACCCAAACACCACAACCAGGAAGCAGTAGGTCTCAACAGCAACTCGATCAACCAACAGCCCGCACATATGCAAACGCAGTCTCTCCGAAGCAGCTGACACCAGTGCTCACCCAGGTAGAAAGCAGGGATAATACCAAGACGCCAATCCAAGGGCCCTCAAAACCACCGCCTACTCCCGAGCCCAGGGAACGTGTACCAATCCCGAAGCCAAGGGAGCCAGGGCACAGCTCAAAATCCACCGAAGTCGAGCGAGTACCACCATCAACAACAAAGCCAACACAAATGGAAGCTACACACCTACAAGGAAGCCACCCGGCGAAAACCACAACAGTACCAAATCAGCCATCTGCTCCAGAAACTATACAACCAGCACCACCACCAAATAGCGAACAACTAGCACCACCTCAAAACACAGAACCAGGCCAAACTCCCTTTCAAACTGAACTGGGAGCAGATATAGGCGAAATACTCAGCACCCTCAAGCTCTTCGACAAGCAGCGACTGCTGAACACAGTCAAACTCACCGCTCAAAAACTCCGAGAAACAAACGACAAGGCCACCAAAGCACTAATACTGATGGAGGCAGTATTTACCATCATAGAGTAGTCATGGCAGGTCGCAGAACACCCAAACGGAACATGACATTATGCATCTGGAATGCCAATGGCATAAAAGGCAAAAAGGCTGAAGTACAAGCATTTATCACTGAGAACGACATCGATATTATGCTCGTAACTGAAACCCACCTACGTCCACCTGACACCTTCCGACTCAGAAACATGGCCACTTACAGAACCGACAGACAACACCAGAGAGGCGGTGGCACAGCGATTTTTATCAAAAACAATATCACGCACGACATAGTAGAAACCCCTGCACTAGAAGAAATAGAAGCCACCTTGTTAAATATCAACACAACCCTCGGAGTTCTGCTGATTGGGACTGCATACCTTGCCCCAAACAGAGAACTTCGCGAAAACGAACTACGCCAGATATTTGACCTCCATCCGAGGGTGCTACTTGGGGGTGACCTAAATGCAAAACACCCATTCTGGAACTCCCGAGTGGCAAACCCGAAGGGCAACAAACTAGTAAGCCTAGAAGAAGCACTTCAAATCACAGTCTGGGGTCCTGACGACCCCACCCACGTCCCGCTAATGCCACATCAGAGGCCTGACGTCCTGGACATCGTTGTGACCAAGGGAATAACAGACAACATTCACTTGGATGTGCAGGACGACCTGTCCTCTGACCACAAGCCTGTACTGGTAAAATTCCACAGACTCATGCCACCACCGCCACCACAGCACCAAACATTCAAAACCGACTGGGACTTATACCGGACTTCACTAACAGCGACCATCCGCCCAGACATCCAGCTCAACACAACGGACGAGATCGACTCAGCAATAGAATCACTCACCACTCAAATCCAAACAGTTTCACGCCAGTCAACAACCATAACCAACCAACCCAGCAATAAATTCGAACTCCCACCCCTCCTCCGTGATCTCCGTTACATCAAAAACAAAGCCAAAAGGCGCTGGCAACAAACTCGCGACCCAAGAGACCGTACCACCGCCAACCAACTAATGCGCGAGCTACAGAAACGGTTAATGGAATGGCGTGCGGAAGTATGGGCGGACAAAATGGATTCTTTCAACCTTCAAACCACCGACGAATGGAAGGCTGTAAGGAACATACGAGCCGCCCAACCACCGAAAAGAGCCATGACAGGCAATCAGGGCACAATCTACGACGCCTTGTCGAAGGCCGAGTTACTCGCTGACACCTTTGAAGAACAAAACACCCTCCCATCCCACGACGTACAGACACGCGACGACCAAGACCAAGAAGACAAAATTAAACAGACCATCGAAACACTGAGGATTACGCCACCCTCCACAACACCGCAGCTAACCACCCCAACTGAGATCAGGAAGGAAATACGAAAGAGAAAGGGGGGTTCTGCACCTGGACTCGACAAAATAACCCATATGCATCTAAAAAATCTCCCACGTAAGCCAATAGTCCTCCTAACCAAGATATTCAATAAATGTTTGCAACTGTCGTACTTTCCCTCCTCCTGGAAAATAGCCAAACTGATCACCATACCGAAAGCCGGCAAAGACCCAAAAATCCCTTCAAACAACAGACCTATCAGCCTATTACAGACCATGGGGAAGCTGTTTGAGAGGATCCTACTACAACGTCTACAACCATCCCTGACAGACAATAACACACTAAGAGCCGAGCAATTCGGTTTCCAGAAGAAGGTGTCAGCAGAACTCCAAGTGCTCCGCGTCACCGAACACATAGCAGCAAATATGAACTTGCAAAAATCTACCGCAGCCGTGTTCCTTGACTGGGAAAAAGCCTTCGACAAGGTGTGGCATAACAACTTAATCTGGAAGATACTACACCAAACATCAATCCCAGATGTCTACGCCAAGCTACTTGACAGTTACTTAAATGAGAGGCATTTCGTGGTTGAGGTGGATGGCAAACGTTCCACTCGTCGCCAGCTGATGGCGGGCATCCCCCAAGGGTCTGTCCTCTCGCCGACTCTATTCAACATCTACGCCAATGACATTCCCTTGGAGGCAGGAGTCCACATCGCCCAATTCGCTGACGACACGGCGTTCTACACCAGTGAACATCGGCAGCATGTATCCATTGGCAGACTACAACGACAACTCAATCGCGTGGAAAACTGGTGTAGAACAAACAAGCTTCAGCTAAACGCCGCAAAAACAACCGCCATTTACTTCACCCGAAAGCGACCAATCCTACAAAACCATCTGCGGCTCAACGCCCAGGAGTTACCCTGGAGGGACGAAGTCAAGTACCTTGGCGTGACGCTGGACAGAAAACTGCTGTACCACCACCACATCAGAGAGAAGAAGACAAAAGCACTAAAACTAGCCAAGGCACTCTACCCTCTCTTCAAGAGCAAGAACCTAAAAACTGAAACAAAACGGACACTATATAAGACAACGGTGCTGCCCACAATGACATATGGATGCTCATCATGGGCAGTGGCTTGCCAAACAAGAAAATATGAATTGCAGGTAGTGCAAAACAAAGTGCTCAGGTGGATTCTAGGAGCACCCTACTGGACTAGAATATCCCATCTACATGAACAGCTGGAGATGGACACACTTGATCAAACAATTAGGAAACTGACTACAAAAACCTTTCAAAAGATAGACAACATCAGAAATAGCTGCAGACACCTGACAGACGTAGGCACCCAAAGACCTAAAACCTGGCACAAACAGAGAGTGCCACGATCCATCACAGAGGACCCCACAGATTAAATCAGGAAATACACCCCAACACCCAGTTAGAAGCAAATTCAACCTCACCAACCACCTTAAACCAGACCAAGTAGTTCGCATTGCGAGAGACAATCTAGCGGCAAGCAGACGCTGAACCACAATCTAGCGGCATGCAGACGCTGGACCACAATCAAGCGGCAAGCAGACGCTGACCACCATGGACAAAGAGGAAAGCGGCATCCCAGCCGCAACAACAACACCACGGACCAAGAGGAGAGGAAGGAGAATCAACCAAGCCTTCTTGCAAGGCGCAGTACCCCACCAAGGGCGGCGGATTGGTGAACTTTTAAGTTCAAAAATCACAATCCTGACCCCCAAAGCGAATAAATGGTGCCCCAACAGCACTACCTAAACACAACTACATCAATACACGGAAAATCGGCGAAGCCGATAAGCCTGTTCAACAACACTGTGACACTAAAAAAAAAAAAAAAAAAAAAAAAAAAAAAAAAAAAAAAAAGGTAGCGGCGGGTGCCACTGTGTGGGGAGACGCTGACTAGAGCGGAGCGCTTGCTGCTTGCTGTACGTTCGAGATGCCGCCCAAGACTAGCGGGAAGGCCGCCAAGAAGGCTGGCAAGGCGCAGAAGAACATTTCGAAGGGCGACAAGAAGAAGAAGCGCAAGAGGAAGGAGAGCTATGCCATCTACATCTACAAGGTGCTGAAGCAGGTGCACCCCGACACGGGCATCTCGTCGAAGGCGATGAGCATCATGAACAGCTTCGTGAACGACATTTTCGAGCGCATTGCGGCCGAGGCGTCTCGCCTGGCGCACTACAACAAGCGCTCGACCATCACGTCCCGCGAGATCCAGACGGCTGTGCGGCTCTTGCTGCCTGGCGAGCTGGCCAAGCACGCCGTGAGCGAGGGCACGAAGGCGGTGACCAAGTACACGAGCTCCAAGTGAGGGGGTTAAGGCTCTAGGGAGCTCCCCTCCGTTGCGAGAGCGGCAAAACGGCCCTTTTCAGGGCCACCAAATTGCCTTTGCGGGAAGAGCGGAATTGTTGTTTGTGTGAGGCGGCGCATAGCTACCCGGTTTGGTTGGTTGCGAAGCAGCTGGTGGTGGTGGTTATGCGTGCTCGCGAGTCTTGGCGTGGTTGGTTGGTTGGTTGGTTGTTTGTCGACACATAGACAGGAGGTGTTGTCTGTGTCGCTGATTCCTTTCCTTTCTTTGTCTCTGTCTGCCCGGTTAGTCACGTGACTGCAATTGAAACCCCCTCGCGATTGTTGGATGTCACCGTTAGGGCCGTCTGCGGGTTTGTTTGTTGTCACATCATACATACATACATACATGATGGCGAGGGTGAAATGTTGTGTTGCCGTCTACTATTCCCTTTGCTGTACGGCGTGGAGGTGTGTTGGTGACGTTTTAAAATGGACGTGTCTTTACTAGTCATTAAGAAGACGCAAGAATTGTACGGGCGGGTGGGGTAGGCGACACGCACGGTGGTGTACCCATTTATTTGGCCCTTGATTTTGATAGCCGTTTCTGCAGTTGATTTGAATGATTGATTGTTTGTTGTGCGCACGCACGCCGGTGTCGTCATTCAAGGTGCACGTGTGTTCGGTTCAGTGACGGTAGACGACGACGGCCGTTGTTTGTTGTTATGGGCGTACACGCGGTTGTCTGTGTCCCCCGGTGAAATGGCCGGTTTGTCGGTGATGTGATGTGATGTGATGTGATCCGATCCGGCGGCCCTGAGTAGCTGTCTATGGGCATCATGGCAACGTGTCGGTCTGAACACCCGTCTCACTGTGGCACCGTCGGCGCTGCGAACGGTGACGAAAGGCTGACTGTGATCGGTCGGATGTCATGTCTTGTCTGGGCAGAACGTGTGGAATGAGCAAAAAAAAAAACTGTGGGGACGGAAACAATGGTGGAGGAGGGGAACGAAAATAATAAAACGAAACGAAACGAAGAAAAAGAAGAAGGAGAAGCAATCACCGGAAAACGAGACAGGGGAAAAACGGAGAGGCGCTGTCTAGAGCAACGGAACGTTCCCGTGCATTGCAGCCGCACTGACATGCGCTTACGGCGCGGCTGCAAGTGTCGGCCGTGGTGACGGCTGAATTGCATTGCCTTCCCGGATGCCAACGTTCGCCCGATATGGCTCGGAGGAAGAATCTATGAGAGAGTGCCTTGCCCTTGCCGTTTCGTGTGCGGTGTAGCGAATGATGTGTGTGTGTGTGTGTGTGTATGTAGTGGGGAATGGATGGTCGATAGCTGCCGTCACGGTCGAGATAACGCAGTCAAAGGTGTCGCGAAAAAGTGTGTTAGCCGTGGTTGGTTTGTGTGTTTGTTTTGTTTTTAAAGAGAAGGGACGAGAGAAAGAAGGTAGGTGGAGAGTGCGTTGCGTGTTGCGAACTGCGTCCGTGAATACGGCAGTATTTGGTGGTGGGCGTGCCCTTGCAGGTGGCCCGGAAGGCGTGTTCGTTTCGCGGTAGTGTGGACGGGTGAGGGGCACGCGTAACGCTGCGCTGCTGGCATATTCGGGAGATGGGAGGGGGCGAAAGGAGAAAGGAGACGCGGAGGGCGCGTGTGGGTGGTTCGCGCTGCGCTCGGCGGTTGTGTTTGTTTGTGCAACAAATGTGTTGCCGGGAGGGGGACCGTTGTTGTGGTGGTTGCGGTTGTAGCCTCCGACGCGGCTGGCAGTGAACAACGTGAGACGACGGATGCGTGGCTGGGGCGGCGCATGTCGCCGGTGCCATGCCTTTAGAGCCGCGTGGTCGGGGTGTGCGCACCGCGTGTCGTGTTGCGAGACATCACATGTGCTGCTGCGCACCGGTGGCGTGGCGTGGCGTGGCGTGGCGTGGGGGCGAGGAGAGCGAGCCGCGCCAGTACCGCGCGGTGTGCTTGTGCGCCGGAGAATGGCACACTGCGCCTGCCCGTTGAGGAGGCTGATGGCCGTGGTGTGGTGGAAATGGAGCGCGTCGGACGTGTACCAATGAGAAAGAGAAACAAAGCAAGCAACCACGAACGAAAGGTGGAGGGCGGCATTGTGTCACATGTGGCGGTGGGGAAAAACGAAAAAAAAAACAAAAAACAAAAAACAAAACAAACAACAAACAACAAACAAAGACGTTAAGAAAGAGGAGAAACAACAAAGACAATGAGTCGTGCGTTCGCGAGGGGGGTGGGTGTGCGTGCGTAACGCCGGTACGCGCAGTGCGGAGCCCAACGGCTGTGTCGTCGGCCGAATGGGTGCGGGAATAGAGGCCGCGTCGGCACGGAGAAGGAAGGACGCACGCGCGCTGCGGCGTTGGCGCGGTTTGCGGCTGGCGCCTTTGGTGGCAACGGCCAGGACAAGCAGCGGTGTATGGTGTTGTGCGGGGCGGACAGGGGCGGCGGTGGTGGACGGGGAGGAGGCGGTGGCGTGTGTGGTACGGCGAAAACGGGACGGACGGCCGGCGGATGTTGGTTGAGAGGCGCCGCCCGCGCACGCACGCAGACACACAGAAGGGAAGAGCGAGAAAGGAACAAATGGAGGGGGCGAATGTGGAGGTGCGGGGAGGGGGAGGCGGTGGTGTTTGTGGGCATGTGGTGGGAGAGAAGGGCGGGGGCGGAAGGACAGAGGCGCGAGGCGACAGCCTGTGCTTGTTGCTTGCTTGCGTCTTTTTGTTTTTTTATTTTGTTTTTATCCTTTGGTCGCCTTGGAGCCTGTCGGTCCCGTCCGTGTGTGGCCACGCTGTGGGTGCGTGTATGTTTGTACGTTTCGTTTTTTGTCTTCTTCTGCAGCAGAGGCGGCCAGCAAATGCGTGCGGTTGGATGGATGGGCGGCCACGGCACGGCACCGCACCTGTGCCCAAGGAGGAGACGCTGGCGGCGGGCCACCCTCGGATGCGGCCGGCCGGGGCTGTGTGCGCCGCTGCAACAACAACGAGTAAACAAGACGAAGACGAAGCGGATGGCTGGTGAGTGCATTTCGGCGGTAGACAAGGCAGTGTGTGATGTGGCGTTGTGACGGGGGGGGGTTTGCTCACGCGGCCTCGTTGTGTTGATGCGCAGGAAGACGAGATGCGGGCAGACGCGTACAGAGAGACGAGCCCGGTCTGCAGCAGGATGTGTGGCGCGCCGAGTGCAGAGCAGCGCGCGCCGGCTGGGCTGGGTTCGGCTGGGCCCGCCCGGCGGCGGGCCGCGCTGTTGTCGCGGACGTGAGCGCCCCCTGGCGGGTGGTCGGAGGCGGCGCGGTGGACGTGTGGCTGGTTGGCAGTGCACATTGCGAGTGGCTGGCTGGCGGGCGGTCGGCGGCGGCGGCGGCGAGAAGAGAGAGGAGGTATGTGTTGCGGGCGCCTTTGCTGCGCTGCGTCGTTGCGTGCCTGGGCGTGCGCCTGTCGACTGTGTGTGACTGTGTTGGGCGTTGTGCCACGTACGTGTGCTCGGCCGAAGGCAGGCGTCGGAAAGAAGAGGGCGAAGGGCAGGAAAGTGGGTCGGTGTGCGTGCGTAGCCCGTGATGTGATGATGTCACGTCACGTCACGTCATGTGTTTGCGAAGCGGCTGCCGAGAGGTGTGTGGTAGCGAGCGGGAATGTGCGTTTGGTGGTTGCGGCGTGAGGTGAGGGTGGGAGAATATTGGGGCGGGCGGGCGGGCCGTTGTTGGTGGTTCCTCCTGTGGTTGTTTGTGCAGCTTTGATGGCAACGTGGAAGGACGCCGGTTTCGTGCCTTGCGTGTGGTTGTCGACGGTGACTGGTTGGGGTGTGCGCCGATGCACGTGCCATGTCGTTAGTATGTTTGGGTCGTGAGTGTTGTTTTTGGCTGTGTTGTTGTGTACGGGAAGGGGGGGGAGAGGAGGAGGCGGGTGGATAGTGCGTGCAGTAGTGTCGTTGCGACGGGCGCGTCGGGTGGAGCTGTGCGTAGTGGCGGAAAGGTGTAGGTTGCGGGAAGGGAGCCCGTCGTGTGTCGTGTCGGTGTCGTTGACGGGGTCGCGTGCGTGCGTTGTGAAATCGAGTGTGGCGGGAAAGGAGCAGTGTGCCGCTGGCGTCGTGGCCGTTAGCAGAGGCTGTGCTTGTCCGTTTGTTACCTGTTGGACGCTTGGTGCGAGTTGTTTGCTGCTGTTGTCGTTGTCGCCCCCGTCTCGCGGGTTGTTTTTGTTTGTCGGCTGTGCTGTGTCGGCGAGCTGTTTTGCGGTGCGTGAATGTGTTGGTGCAAAAGTGGCGGCGTTATGGCTGCGCCCGCGACGAGCCGCGGGCGCGCCATTGATGATGTTCAAACACAGAGCGGCTGTGTGCAATGGGAGGCCTGCGTACGGGTAGCGGTGTTGTCGTACGTGCATCCGGCCCGGTGCGGAAAGCGCCGTTGCCGTTTGCCCCTTAGTTGCCAGCCATGTCGCGTGAGCGGCGGGTTGCCTCTGGTCGACGTGGTGCTCGGGTTTGTGGTTTTTGGTGCCCTTTGGCCGGTGGGTGGTGTTTAATTTTGTTTTTGTGTGTGTGTGTGTGTGTGTGTGTGTGTGTGTGTGTGTTTTATATCTGCCTCCTGCTCGGTCTTGCGGCGGTTTGGTCGACGTCGTCTGTAGTTTTTGCGGCTTGCCGACGACCGACCGACACACCTTTGAAACCTACGTGTGGCGCCCGAAGGTGAACGTAACCTGACCGCGGACCTCTCGGCGCCTTAACCTAACCTAACCTCTAACCTAAGATGTCCGGCCGTAAAGGTAGGTGCGGCCACCTGACGCCTCACGTCCGAACGCTTAACCTAACTTTGACGCTTAACCTAACTGTAACCCTTAACCTAACCCACGTCCACCTAACCTAACCTAACCTCACCTCACCTCACCTCACCTCACCTCACCTTAGGGTGGTGTACACCGCGAATGCCTTAGGGCATGTTATGTTATATAGTCTTAGGTGGAGTCCACTATACGCAACAAGCGGCTACACGGGTAGCAGGGGTTGTGTGGCGTGGGCTGGGCGGTTCTGTTTAGGTTGGATGGCCCTTGGGCAAGTACGGAAAGGGCAACGGGCGCGGGGCAAGGTCAGGACATGCGGGGACCAAGCGGCAATCGGTATTGTAATTGTCAACTGTCGAAGCTCTGCGTTGGTAAAGTACCGGAACGTCAAGCGCTGATAGAAAGCGCCGAAGCTGCAATCGTTATAGGTACAGACGGTGCTTTAGAAAGGATAGCGTGCATGCAACCGGTGGTGGAGTGGTTCGTCGCTGTTAGTAGTAGTTTATCCTGTGTAGTGAAGTAGAAGTGGTGGACGGTTCCTGTGAACTATTGTGGGTGGAGGGTACACTCAACAGCCGAGCTAGGTTGATAATTGGCTCCTTTTACCGACCTCGCGACTCAGCAGCATTAGTGGCCGAACAAGTGAGAGAAAATGTGGACATACATTTTCCTTTCCGCAGCGTGTTACAGTCTTAGGTGGAGATTTCAATGTGCCAGATGTTGAGGACGGGTGGTAGGGACAGAGCATCGAGTGACAGTATACTGAGTGCACCATCCGAACGAAAAATGCCGCGAGCAATTAAACAGAGAGAGAACCGACTCGTGGAGATAACATCGTGGACCTACCGATGACAAACAGACCCCGAACTTGTCGACTCTGTATGTGCAGAACAGGGACCCAGTGATCAAGAGGCCGTTGCAGCATCGCTGAATATGGACGTTAGTAGGAATATACAAACAAAAAAACAAAAAAAAACAAAAAAAAAGGGGGGGGGGAGGAAGGTTTATCTGTTTAGCAAGAGTAATAGAAGGCAGATTTGAGACTACCAGGCAGATGCAAACGCAAATGTCTGCTCCGACACTGACAATGTTGAGTGTTTATGGAGAAAGTGCAAGGCAATCGTAAAATGCGTCTTAGACAGGTACGTGCCGAGTAAAACTGCGAGGGATGGGAAAAACCCACCGCGGTACAAACAACCAAAGTTTAGGAAACTATAGCGAAAGCAAAGAGAGCTTCACTCAAAGTTGAAACGCAGCCAAAACCTCTCAGACAAACAGACGCTAAACGATGTCCAAAGTTAGCGTAAGGAGGGCTATGCGTGAAGCGTCCGGTGAATGCGAAAGTACAATTCCATGTACCGACGTGACAGGAAATCAAATCAAATCAAATCAAATCCTAGGACGTTGTGGTCGTACGTTGAATCAGTAGTAAGCGGCTCGAAACGGCATATCCAGACACTCCGGGATGATGATGGCATTGAAACAGAGGATGACACGCGTAAAGCTGTGAAATACTAAACACCTGTTTCCAAAGCTGTTTCACGGAGGACGACCGCACTGCAGTTCCTTCTCGCACAAACGAAAAAATGGCTGACATCGAAATAAGTGTCCAAGGAGGAATAGAAAAGCAACTGGAATCACTCAACAGAGGAACGTCCACTGGACCTGACGGGATACCAATTCGATTCTACACAGAGTACGCGACAGAACCTCCTAACAGCCGTGTACCGCAAGTCTCTAGAGGAACGGAGGGTTCCAAATGATTGGAAAAGAGCACAGGTAGTCCCGGGCTTGAAGAAGGGTCGTCGAGCAGATGCGCAAAACTATATAGGCCCTATATCTGTGACGTCGATCGGTTGTAGAATTTGAGAACATGTTTTATGCTCGAGTAGTAGCATGTCGTTTTTTGGAAACCCAGTGTCTACTATGTAGGAATCAACATGGATTCCGGAAACAGCGATCGTGTGAGACCCAACGCGCTTTATTTGTTCATGGGACCCAGAAAATATTAGATACAGGCTCCCAGGTAGATGCCATTTTGGTTGACATCCGGAAGGAGGGCGTTCGATACAGTTCCGCACTGTCGCCTGATAAACAAAGTAAGTGTCTGCAGAATGTCGGACCACCAAGTGTGTGGCTGGACTGAAGAGATTGTAGCAAACAGAACACAGCATGTTGTGTTATCAATGGAGAGACGTCTACAGACGTTAAAGTAACCTCTGGCGTGCCACAGGGGAGTGTTATGGGACCCATTGCTCTTCACACACAATGTATATAAATGACCTAGTAGATAGTGTCGGACGTTGCATGCGTCTTTTCGCGGATGATGCTGTAGTATACAGAGAAGTTGCAGCGAAAAATGCAGGACGATCTGCAGCGGATAGGCACGTGGTGCAGGGAGTGGCAACTGTCCCTTAACATGTATTGCGAATAATATAGAAAGAAGGACCCTTTATTGTATGATTGATTATATGATAGCGGGACAAACACTGGTAGCAGTTACGTCTGTAAAATATCTGGGAGTATGCGTGCGGAGTGATTGGGAGTGGGATGATCATCATATTAACAAAAAAACAAACAAAAGTAATTGTTGGTAAGGCGGGTACCAGGTTGCGATTTATTGGGAGAATGCGTAGCAAATGTCGTCCATCAACAAAAGGAGGAGGTGGCTTACAAAACACCCGTTCGTTCGACCTATACGTGAGTGTTGCCCATCAGTGTGGGATCCGTACCAGGTCGCGTTGACGGAGGCGACGGAGACGATCCAACGTTTCGTCGCAGGGTCATTTGGTAACCGTGATAGCGTTACGGAGATGTTTAACAAACCCAAGCGGCAGACTCTGCAATAGAGGCGCTCTGCATCGCGGTGTAGCTTGCTCGCCAGGTTTCGAGATATTGCGTTTCTGGATGGGGTATCGAATATATTGCGTATACCTCCCGAGGAGATCACGAATGGATGTGGTTAGAGAGATTCGAGCGCGCACGGAGGCGTTTTTTTTGCAGACTGTCGGTTCGTCCCGCGAACCATACGCGACTGGAACAGCAAAGGGAGGTAAATGACATTGGCACGTGAAGTGCCCTCCGCCACACACCGTTGGGTGGCTTGCGGAGTCTAAATGTTAGAGGTCGGCTGTCGGTGTGTGCTTTTGAAGGCAGATTCGGTGCGTCTGTAGTTGCGGATGGCGGTTAGCCACCCTCGCTGAAAGCGGCGAGGGGCGGCGGCGCCTCGGTTGGCCGGTGCCCATGTTGCGCAGGCGGCGCTCGTTTTTGTTTTGCGGCGGGCAATTTTGTGAGAAACGGGCGCGAATGTTGGCGGGCGAGGTGGCCCGACGGCCGCGGGCCGATCGGGAAACGGTGGGAGGGCGATGGGGCGGCGGAGGTGCGTTTGCACGGCCGTCATCGCCGCACGCCTCCGCTTGTGTGGCTGTGGCGGCGGCCGCGCTGGCCGGGCTGGCGCGGCGACGGTGCGCCAGTTTTGCCGAAGGTTTGGCCATTGTGGCGGGTCGTCGGCTGGGGCTGTGGGGGCGGCATTTGGGCGGGGGCGGCGATTCTCGGCGGGCCGAGCCAGGCTGTAGCGCGCGGTAGCTGCAGTTTGGCCGTGGTTTGCGGCGCTGCCGTGGCGACTGGTTGGCGACTGTGGTGTGGCCGTGTGTAGCCCCATCCTCGGTGGTTTGAATGGCGCGGGTGGTTGCGGCGCAGGTTTGGGGCTGGTCCGCACAGGCTGTCGGACGTTGGGCGGTAGCAAGCGCTCCTCCAGTCCACAATCATCTAACTTCATCAAGTGGGGGTAACGTAGCTTTTACCCGAAGGCATTTACTACACCGTCTGAGGAACGGAAAAGAGAAACATCAGGATTTTCTTTATTGTCAGCTAAGGATGTGGTGATGGAAACAGACTATCATGGGGAACTGAAGTTTCTGAAAGTTGCAACTGCTGTCGTTAGCGACGGAGCAGCGCAACGGGCCTCTGATAGAGGTCGCGGTCATCTACAGGCGCCCCAAGGTTCCTGAGAAGGGGATTATCCGAAGCAGCAGCCGTGGCATACATCTTCTGGGCGATGGCTTGAAAGCGAGCGAGGACTTCCTGTTCATGGGCAGCTTCGTGAAGATATCGCGCCGGAAACTGGGGATGCACGTGGAAAATCCGGCGAAGAGCCTTATTCTGCTGCTGTTGTAGGCGATGGAGGTGTCGGTGCGCCGCATTTCCCCAAGCAGCACAGGCATAGTCCATCACAGGACGCACAAACATCCGGTAGATGAGGAGCCCATTATTGACAGAGAGCGCTGAGTGCTCATTCAGCAGGGGATAAAGCGCCCCCAGCCGCTGCTCAACCTTCCGGCGAACTTCTAGCACCTGCTGCCGCCAGATGAGTTGGCGATCCATCACAACGCCGAGGTAGGTGGCTGTCGGCGTCCAGGGGATGACCTCGCCGAATAACTGGAGTTGGTGATCGTGGGGGGGTGTCCTCTTGCGCGTGAAGACCACGGCTTGGCTCTTCTGAGCGTTGAATCGGACACGCCAGAGAGTCGCCCACGCTTCGAGGGCGGCGCACGCATCCTGGAGACGGCGATACATGGCTTCGGGCCACCGGCTGCGGGTGAAGATCGCTGTGTCATCGGCGTACATCGCGCGCTCCACCCGGGGAGAGGTAGGAAGATCGGCCGTATACAGAGAGTACAGGGTCGGACCGAGGACCGAGCCCTGCGGGACGCCGGCGGCAATAGGTCGGAGCGTCGACGTCGAGTCGTCAATGCGGACCACAAAGGTGCGGCCCCGCAGATAGCTGTCCAGAAGGCGGATGAAGGACCGCGGAAATCCGTGCATATGGAGCTTCCACAGCAGCCCGGAGTGCCACACGCTGTCGAAAGCCTTGGTGACGTCGAGGAAAATGGCGCCACAATATTCCTGATTGTTGAAGGCCGTGGTAATCGCTTCAACAACGCGGACGAGCTGCTGCGTAGAGGAGTGGCCACCCCGGAAACCAAACTGCTCCGGAGGCAACAGGCGACGACGGTCCATGATGATCTTGAGCCGGTGAAGGAGAAGCCGCTCGAAAAGCTTGCTTAGTTGCGGAAGCAAGCTGATGGGCCGGTAGTTGTGAGGATTCTTCCGGTCCTTACCCGGCTTGGGAATGGCGACAACAACAGCGTGCTTCCAGGCAGCCGGATAGGTACAAGTCACCAGTATGGCAGTAAACAGGCGGGCCAGATAGGCAAAAGCAGCAGGAGGCAGTTCCTTGAGCGCCTTCCCAGGAACGTCGTCGGCACCAGGAGCCTTGTTAGCGGCCATCGCCCGGACGCAGGAGGTCACCTCGTCGGTCGTGAAGACTGGCAGATGATCGCCGTCACGGTGGTCGGCAGAGAGGTAGGCCTCGAGGCCACGGTCCACATCATGAACGAACTGAGCGTCCACAGGATCGTCGAGAGGGACGAAGTTCGCCTGAAAGACATCAGCAAGGGCGTTTGCCTTAGCCACAGGGGTATAGGCGACACCAGTCGGCGAGTCCAGAGGAGGCAGAGCGTGCTTCCGCTTGGTAAAGAAGCGCACCGCGTCCCACGCGTGGGGATCCGGAGTGAACGACGCCAGCTTCTGAGCCCACTGCTCGTTCTTGTGGGCGCTGATGGCGGCCTTGATGTCACGGCGGAGGAGGTTGACACGCCGCTTCAGAAGGGGGTCGCGGGTGAGGCGCCATTCCTTGCTGAGGCGATTCCGCACACGGATTAGATCCAGAATGTCGGCCGGGAGTCCCGGGCGTCGGGGAAGCGTGCCCCGGGACGGCGGTGTGGATCGCAGCAGGGCTGAGTGGACGGCATCAGCGAAGGCAGCGACGTCAGCATCAACGTCGTGGATGTCGGCGTCAAGACGCGGCCGCACACGAGCGAGGACGTCCGCGCGGTAGGCAGTCCAATCAGTGCGCCGAAGGTGAAGGCGAGGCGAGGCGATGGCGGGATCAACAGCGAGATTGAAGAGGACCGGCAGGTGGTTTGAGTTCAACTCGTGGACGACGTCAGCCGACAGGAATTGATGCAGGCCTTTTGTGACGGCGAAGTCCAGGACGTCCGGCGTGCCGCGGGATGGGTAGCAGGTCGGCTCCTCAGGCCCGCAAGCGTAAGCACCAACCCTGTCGATGACCTGATAAAACTGGCGGCCGCTGTGGGTGGTGTGCAGAGAATTCCACGCCGCATGTTTTGCGTTGAAGTCGCCGGCTAAAAAGAGCTTCCCCGGGAGACGGAGCAGCGCATAAGCGTCGTCCAAATCCAGCAGGTAGCGTGGAGGACGGTAGACGGAGACGAAGGTGACCACCCCCACCGAGGTCACCACGGCCACAGCTGTCGCCTCCATCTGTCGTAACGGTGGCGTGGGTACGACATAGTGGCGAATGTTCCGCTTGATGTAGATCGCGGTGCCGCCACCGCGGGTGGGGCGGTCGTAGCGATAGCACTTGTAGTTTGAGATGTTTGCCCGTAGACCCGCCTTCAGGTGCGTCTCCGTCACGAGAAAGATGTCAATGTTGTGGGCTTCAAGGAAGTGCTTCACTTCCAGGAGATCGCGGAAAAGTCCGTCTGCGTTGTACGTGGAAATACGGAGGTCTTCGAAGCGTCGCACCCTATCCATGATGTTGTTGGGGAGCGTCACTGGTGGGATGGAGAACGCTTCGGATCGTGGATTCCACGGTGGCAGCAAGTGTGGCGGGCAACGCCTGGATGGCGCGGCTCATCTCGGTGACCGCCGTCATCATGGTTTGGAGGAGGGTGAAGAGGTCGTGGGAGTCGACACCCGGCTGCTGGCTGTCCTGCGGAGTGAGGTCGACGGGACGGCGGCGGCGCAACGGCGGAAAGGCGGCGGGGCCTTCGGGAACGTCCGTCGGAGCAGCAGAGGACGCAGGGGCGTCTCTGCGGATGACGTACGGTGCAGCAAGTGGACGTTGCCAGGCGTTAGGAGGGCGAGACTGCGAGAGTGAGTCCCGTCCCTGCTGCTGGGCCCCCGCGTGGCGGAAGCTGGCAGGAGTGCTGCTGACGACAGCGGTCCTACGGCGGCGATCCCTGGCGGTGAGCGGGGGAAGCCCTCGTTGCCGGCGGCTGGCTTCCTTGTGTTTAGGACACGACCTGAAGTTGGCGGGGTGTTGTCCGCCACACAGGCCGCACTTCGCTGGTTGTTCCCGAGGTACTTGGCATTGCCGGCTATCATGGGCGCCACCGCACTTGACACAAACAAAAGGCATCGTACAACCACGGGCAACATGGTTGAAGCCTTGGCAACGGTAGCATTGCGTTACCCCACGTGACTTGCGGAGCGTTTCGGCAGACATGACAAGTCCGCAAAGGCGGGTGACGTGGAAAATCTTCCGATGGTCAGGCGTATCAGGTAGGATGACGATTCGGAGGCCCGACCGACGATTAGTGCCCGGGATTTTGTGGTAATCCACAATCGTGGCGGCAAAGCCGAGGTCTTCCAGTTCTTCTTTGACCCAGTCGTTAGGGAGGGACTCGAGAATCCCCCGAAGAATCACCTTCAAGGTCGGCGGCCGAACGACCGGAAACGTATAATTAGGAATGCCTTGCGCACCAAGGAAGTCCATAACGGTGGAGTAGTCGTCGAGGGTGGTGACAGAAAGCTTCAGCTTGTCGCCGCCCGTCTGGCGCGCGGTGAAAGGCTGCTTCAGGTGCTGCTTCAACCACTCGTAAAATTCCTTGTAGGACGAGGGAAGCTGCAGCACGATCGGCGGAATGCGCTTCTGCTGTGGCGGTGGCGGCTGCTGCTGCTGCGCCTGGTGCTGGAGACTGGGCGGAGCCGCATCGTCAGCGTCTTCAGGGATGTCATCGAATCGGTTGTGCACCGGAATATCCGCCGCCTGCGGCTGAGCTTGCGCCGCCCGCGCTTGACGCTTCTTCGGCGGTCTGCGGAAGCCATCATCCGGTACATCGGCAGCGCGCGAACCACTATCAGTGCCCCTCTTCTTCCGAGAAGCCGCTGTCGACGGTGTCTGCCTCAGGACGACGTCGTCGTCGATGGAAGTATCTGAGAAATCGGCCAAATCGAGGTCCATAGTCGAAGCCGGGTCCGTCATAATCGTGTTCCTCTCTGCCATAGCTCTGGTCGTCATAGATGGGGGGCCGGATGGGGCCGCCGACGGGGCAAGCCCCGCCGGACGGCGATCCGCCACACCCGTCGCTCCGCGCACGTCCGTCTGCTGCGACATCTCGCACTCGAATGGTAGCAAGCGCGGGAGGCGCGGCGCGGCGGCGCGCAGAGTGGCGGCCGCTCTCTCGGCCGTCCGCGCCCGCCCGCGACACTGGCTGGGCCTGGCGGCGCGGCGGCTATTCTCTGCCGTGCTTGCCGCCTTGCCGCTCTCTCTCGCTGTTCTGTTGTTGTGTGTACGCGCGTCGTCCGTCGAAATAATGGCAGATCAGGCGGCTACGAACGAGACTGCTGCGGCACCCGCCGCCACCGGCACGACGAAGAAGGCCAAGTCTGCGGCGTCTGCGAAGAAGCCGCGCGCCAAGCCTGCGCACCCGCGCACCTCTGAGATGGTGACGGCCGCCATCAAGAGTCTGAAGGAGCGCGGCGGCTCGTCGCTGCAGGCGATCAAGAAGTACATTGCCGCGCACTACAAGCTGGACGCGGAGAAGCTGGCGCCCTTTATCAAGAAGTACCTCAAGTCGGCCGTCGTGGCTGGCGAGCTGGTGCAGACGAAGGGGAAGGGCGCGTCCGGCTCTTTCAAGCTTGCCGGCGCCGGCGGCGGGGCGGCCGAGGGCGGCAAGGCTCGTGCCGGCGGTGCGAAGAAGAAGCGCGCCGCTCCGGCCAGCAAGGAGAAGAAGGGCGGCCGCGCGGCCGGCGCAAAGAAGGCTGGTGGCGTGAAGGCGGCGACCGGTCGGAAGGCGGGCGCCGCCAAGAAGGCGTCTGCGGCGTCGGCGGCTCCCGCGGGTGCGAAGAAGGCGGCTGCGGCCAAGCCGGCCAAGGCCAAGTCGCCGTCGAAGGCGAAGAAGGCCGCCAAGGTTCCGACGAAGAAGCCGAAGGCGCCGCGCCCGAAGAAGGCGACGACGCCGTCTAAGGCGAAGGCGTCGCCCAAGAAGAAGAAGTAAAGTAGTAAAGTTAAAGAAAGGCAAGGGAGAGGGGTTGGCGCTTGACGCCGTCGTCCCCCACCGCCCTCCCCCGCGTCGTCTTAGTGGCGCGCGATGGCACGGCTGCGGCTGTCGCGCGGCCCAAAACGGCCCTTCTCAGGGCCATCAAAGGACGTCGGGAAGGCGTTGATTGTCGTGCATGCGCCGGTGTGGTTGGTTGTGTGTGTGTGTGACCCTTGTGGGTACTGTTTGCGTGCCGTGGTGGTTGGATTGTGGTGCCGGTGGCGGTAGGCGGCGGCGCGCGGTAGCGGAGCGGTTGTGGCCGTTTGTTGGTCTTTTTATTTTATTTTATTTGTTTTTTTTTTTTTTTTGTTTTTGTTGTTGTTGTAGTTGTTCTTTTTGCGGCGGCCGACGTTTGGTTGCTCATGTATGTTTCTGGAGACTCTTGTTTGTTTGTGTGTTTGCTTGCTTTGCGGATGTCGTGTCTTTTGTGTGTGTGTTGTGTCTCTCTCTCTCTCTCTCTCTCTCAAAGCGGCGGGGGGACGTGAGACGTGGAAGTGGCCGGCGGGAATTGGGAAGGCGCGGTGGCGTTGACGTTGTAGTGTAGCGTAGCGTGCGCGCGCCTCGGAGACGGCGGCGGCCAGCCACCCGTGGTGTGTGGTGTATTGTGAGGGATGGGAGTGACGTCGATTGTTGGCGAGAGCGGCTGTGGACGGGAGGGGAATTGGTTGTTGTTGTTTTGCGGGGCGGCAAGACCGACAAAAGTTTTGCTCGCGACGGAGAGATGTTAGTGGCCCTGAAAAGGGCCGTTTTTGTTGGGCGGGCGCGCGTGCGCGGCGCGGTTTCTAGGCGCGCTCGCCGCGGATGCGGCGCGCGAGCTGGATGTCCTTGGGCATGATGGTGACGCGCTTGGCGTGGATTGCGCACAGGTTGGTGTCTTCGAAGAGGCCGACGAGGTAGGCCTCGCTGGCCTCCTGCAGGGCCATGACTGCGGAGCTCTGGAAGCGCAGGTCGGTCTTGAAGTCCTGGGCGATCTCGCGCACTAGGCGCTGGAACGGCAGCTTGCGGATGAGCAGCTCTGTGCTCTTCTGGTAGCGCCTGATTTCCCGCAGGGCGACGGTGCCCGGCCTGTAGCGGTGGGGCTTCTTGACGCCGCCGGTGGCGGGCGCGCTCTTCCTCGCCGCCTTGGTGGCGAGCTGTTTGCGCGGCGCCTTTCCGCCGGTGGACTTGCGGGCCGTTTGCTTTGTGCGGGCCATAGCGGTTAGCGGCGTGGAGGTGCGTGCGGTACACGAAGCGTCCGGTGCTGCCTTGACAACGGGCCCGCGCGGCCCCGCGCCGCGCTTATATGCCCTCGGTGCGCGTGGTGGGGGGAGGGCGGGCCAGAGTCTATATAGGGGGGCGGCGGCAGAGAGCTCGCACCGTAGCCGACTCGCTAGCGCCGGGTGAGGAGCTGGCGCTTGTGTTTTTTCGCTTGCTTGCTTTGAGGAGGAGGAAGGAAGAAGAAGAATGACAGGCCGCGGCAAGGGAGGAAAGGGGCTGGGCAAGGGTGGCGCCAAGCGGCACCGCAAGGTGTTGCGCGACAACATCCAGGGCATCACGAAGCCCGCCATCCGCCGCCTGGCTCGCAGGGGCGGCGTGAAGCGCATCTCTGGTCTGATCTACGAGGAGACCCGCGGAGTGCTGAAGGTGTTCCTGGAGAACGTGATCCGCGACGCGGTGACGTACACTGAGCACGCCAAGCGCAAGACTGTGACGGCCATGGACGTGGTGTACGCCCTGAAGAGGCAGGGGCGCACCCTGTACGGTTTCGGCGGTTAGGCAGGCAGGCAGCCAGCCAGCCGGTGTGCTGTGCTGCGTTGTGGCCTTCCCGCGGCCGTGCCGTGCCCGTGCTTGGTGGGAGAGACGAAAACGGCCCTTTTCAGGGCCACCACACTGTTCGGAGATTGAAAAGTGCGAAAGAGTCTGTGTTGCCTGTGCGTGTTGTTGTTGTTGTTGTTGTTGCTGCTGCGCGTGCGTTAGTTTTTGAGTTTGACGCGATGGGCGCGGCTGAGTCCAGTGTGTGCGTGGTTTGTTGTTTGTTTGTTTGTTTGTGGCGTGGGCATAGGCGGGCGGGCCGGATCGATCGATCGATCGATCGGATCAGCTGTTTGGTTTTTTTGTCTGTGCCACGCGCGCCCCTTTAATTGAAACATTATAATGCTAACAATGATCATCACATTATCGGTGTATCGATGTCGTTGTCGTTTGGAACGCGACTCTGTGCGTGCGCGGAGGGGTGCAGAAACAAAAAAGACAAAAAGAGAGAAACGACAAAATGTGTGCGCGCGTTCGGCCACACGGGCTGTGGACAAGATGGCGGACGTGCGCCGGCGCTGGCTGTGCAATGTATGTATGTGGACGTGTTGTGTAAAGTGCGGCGAGCACGGACGACGGAAACTTTGCTTTGGACGTAGGTTTGTGTGGTGGCCCTGAAAAGGGCCGATTGTTGTGAGCCGAGCCGGCAAGGCAAAGGCAGGCGCGTTTGCGTGCAGGGAGCACGCAAGCGCAGCGCCGCGCTCTCTGTTTAGGCCTTCTTCTCGGTCTTCTTTGGCAGCAGGACGGCCTGGATGTTGGGCAGGACACCACCCTGTGCGATGGTGACGCCCGACAAGAGCTTGTTGAGCTCCTCGTCGTTGCGGATGGCGAGCTGCAGGTGGCGCGGGATGATGCGCGTCTTCTTGTTGTCGCGGGCCGCGTTTCCGGCCAGCTCGAGCACCTCAGCCGCGAGGTACTCCATGACGGCGGCGAGGTAGACGGGCGCCCCGGCGCCGACGCGCTCGGCGTAGTTTCCCTTGCGCAGGAGGCGGTGGATTCTGCCGACCGGGAACTGGAGCCCAGCCCTGCTTGAGCGGGACTTTGACTTGCCCTTGACTTTGCCTCCCTTTCCGCGTCCGGACATGGCGTTTGGCTAGTTGAAACACGTAACGTAACGGTGCGAGCCGCAGCGAGTCGAGCAGCGGAGTGCGTGGCGGCGGGACTAGGGTGGGGGTCCCTTTATGGGCTCGGGTGCGGCGGCCGGTTGCGCGCGCGCCCCATTGGTCGGCGGCCGCAACAGGGCGAGCTGGTAAAGCTGGGGTGTTGCGGTAGCGGCGGGTGCCACTGTGTGGGGAGACGCTGACTAGAGCGGAGCGCTTGCTGCTTGCTGTACGTTCGAGATGCCGCCCAAGACTAGCGGGAAGGCCGCCAAGAAGGCTGGCAAGGCGCAGAAGAACATTTCGAAGGGCGACAAGAAGAAGAAGCGCAAGAGGAAGGAGAGCTATGCCATCTACATCTACAAGGTGCTGAAGCAGGTGCACCCCGACACGGGCATCTCGTCGAAGGCGATGAGCATCATGAACAGCTTCGTGAACGACATTTTCGAGCGCATTGCGGCCGAGGCGTCTCGCCTGGCGCACTACAACAAGCGCTCGACCATCACGTCCCGCGAGATCCAGACGGCTGTGCGGCTCTTGCTGCCTGGCGAGCTGGCCAAGCACGCCGTGAGCGAGGGCACGAAGGCGGTGACCAAGTACACGAGCTCCAAGTGAGGGGGTTAAGGCTCTAGGGAGCTCCCCTCCGTTGCGAGAGCGGCAAAACGGCCCTTTTCAGGGCCACCAAATTGCCTTTGCGGGAAGAGCGGAATTGTTGTTTGTGTGAGGCGGCGCATAGCTACCCGGTTTGGTTGGTTGCGAAGCAGCTGGTGGTGGTGGTTATGCGTGCTCGCGAGTCTTGGCGTGGTTGGTTGGTTGGTTGGTTGTTTGTCGACACATAGACAGGAGGTGTTGTCTGTGTCGCTGATTCCTTTCCTTTCTTTGTCTCTGTCTGCCCGGTTAGTCACGTGACTGCAATTGAAACCCCTCGCGATTGTTGGATGTCACCGTTAGGGCCGTCTGCGGGTTTGTTTGTTGTCACATCATACATACATACATACATGATGGCGAGGGTGAAATGTTGTGTTGCCGTCTACTATTCCCTTTGCTGTACGGCGTGGAGGTGTGTTGGTGACGTTTTAAAATGGACGTGTCTTTACTAGTCATTAAGAAGACGCAAGAATTGTACGGGCGGGTGGGGTAGGCGACACGCACGGTGGTGTACCCATTTATTTGGCCCTTGATTTTGATAGCCGTTTCTGCAGTTGATTTGAATGATTGATTGTTTGTTGTGCGCACGCACGCCGGTGTCGTCATTCAAGGTGCACGTGTGTTCGGTTCAGTGACGGTAGACGACGACGGCCGTTGTTTGTTGTTATGGGCGTACACGCGGTTGTCTGTGTCCCCCGGTGAAATGGCCGGTTTGTCGGTGATGTGATGTGATGTGATGTGATCCGATCCGGCGGCCCTGAGTAGCTGTCTATGGGCATCATGGCAACGTGTCGGTCTGAACACCCGTCTCACTGTGGCACCGTCGGCGCTGCGAACGGTGACGAAAGGCTGACTGTGATCGGTCGGATGTCATGTCTTGTCTGGGCAGAACGTGTGGAATGAGCAAAAAAAAAAACTGTGGGGACGGAAACAATGGTGGAGGAGGGGAACGAAAATAATAAAACGAAACGAAACGAAGAAAAAGAAGAAGGAGAAGCAATCACCGGAAAACGAGACAGGGGAAAAACGGAGAGGCGCTGTCTAGAGCAACGGAACGTTCCCGTGCATTGCAGCCGCACTGACATGCGCTTACGGCGCGGCTGCAAGTGTCGGCCGTGGTGACGGCTGAATTGCATTGCCTTCCCGGATGCCAACGTTCGCCCGATATGGCTCGGAGGAAGAATCTATGAGAGAGTGCCTTGCCCTTGCCGTTTCGTGTGCGGTGTAGCGAATGATGTGTGTGTGTGTGTGTGTGTATGTAGTGGGGAATGGATGGTCGATAGCTGCCGTCACGGTCGAGATAACGCAGTCAAAGGTGTCGCGAAAAAGTGTGTTAGCCGTGGTTGGTTTGTGTGTTTGTTTTGTTTTTAAAGAGAAGGGACGAGAGAAAGAAGGTAGGTGGAGAGTGCGTTGCGTGTTGCGAACTGCGTCCGTGAATACGGCAGTATTTGGTGGTGGGCGTGCCCTTGCAGGTGGCCCGGAAGGCGTGTTCGTTTCGCGGTAGTGTGGACGGGTGAGGGGCACGCGTAACGCTGCGCTGCTGGCATATTCGGGAGATGGGAGGGGGCGAAAGGAGAAAGGAGACGCGGAGGGCGCGTGTGGGTGGTTCGCGCTGCGCTCGGCGGTTGTGTTTGTTTGTGCAACAAATGTGTTGCCGGGAGGGGGACCGTTGTTGTGGTGGTTGCGGTTGTAGCCTCCGACGCGGCTGGCAGTGAACAACGTGAGACGACGGATGCGTGGCTGGGGCGGCGCATGTCGCCGGTGCCATGCCTTTAGAGCCGCGTGGTCGGGGTGTGCGCACCGCGTGTCGTGTTGCGAGACATCACATGTGCTGCTGCGCACCGGTGGCGTGGCGTGGCGTGGCGTGGCGTGGGGGCGAGGAGAGCGAGCCGCGCCAGTACCGCGCGGTGTGCTTGTGCGCCGGAGAATGGCACACTGCGCCTGCCCGTTGAGGAGGCTGATGGCCGTGGTGTGGTGGAAATGGAGCGCGTCGGACGTGTACCAATGAGAAAGAGAAACAAAGCAAGCAACCACGAACGAAAGGTGGAGGGCGGCATTGTGTCACATGTGGCGGTGGGGAAAAACGAAAAAAAAAACAAAAAACAAAAAACAAAACAAACAACAAACAACAAACAAAGACGTTAAGAAAGAGGAGAAACAACAAAGACAATGAGTCGTGCGTTCGCGAGGGGGGTGGGTGTGCGTGCGTAACGCCGGTACGCGCAGTGCGGAGCCCAACGGCTGTGTCGTCGGCCGAATGGGTGCGGGAATAGAGGCCGCGTCGGCACGGAGAAGGAAGGACGCACGCGCGCTGCGGCGTTGGCGCGGTTTGCGGCTGGCGCCTTTGGTGGCAACGGCCAGGACAAGCAGCGGTGTATGGTGTTGTGCGGGGCGGACAGGGGCGGCGGTGGTGGACGGGGAGGAGGCGGTGGCGTGTGTGGTACGGCGAAAACGGGACGGACGGCCGGCGGATGTTGGTTGAGAGGCGCCGCCCGCGCACGCACGCAGACACACAGAAGGGAAGAGCGAGAAAGGAACAAATGGAGGGGGCGAATGTGGAGGTGCGGGGAGGGGGAGGCGGTGGTGTTTGTGGGCATGTGGTGGGAGAGAAGGGCGGGGGCGGAAGGACAGAGGCGCGAGGCGACAGCCTGTGCTTGTTGCTTGCTTGCGTCTTTTTGTTTTTTTATTTTGTTTTTATCCTTTGGTCGCCTTGGAGCCTGTCGGTCCCGTCCGTGTGTGGCCACGCTGTGGGTGCGTGTATGTTTGTACGTTTCGTTTTTTGTCTTCTTCTGCAGCAGAGGCGGCCAGCAAATGCGTGCGGTTGGATGGATGGGCGGCCACGGCACGGCACCGCACCTGTGCCCAAGGAGGAGACGCTGGCGGCGGGCCACCCTCGGATGCGGCCGGCCGGGGCTGTGTGCGCCGCTGCAACAACAACGAGTAAACAAGACGAAGACGAAGCGGATGGCTGGTGAGTGCATTTCGGCGGTAGACAAGGCAGTGTGTGATGTGGCGTTGTGACGGGGGGGGGTTTGCTCACGCGGCCTCGTTGTGTTGATGCGCAGGAAGACGAGATGCGGGCAGACGCGTACAGAGAGACGAGCCCGGTCTGCAGCAGGATGTGTGGCGCGCCGAGTGCAGAGCAGCGCGCGCCGGCTGGGCTGGGTTCGGCTGGGCCCGCCCGGCGGCGGGCCGCGCTGTTGTCGCGGACGTGAGCGCCCCCTGGCGGGTGGTCGGAGGCGGCGCGGTGGACGTGTGGCTGGTTGGCAGTGCACATTGCGAGTGGCTGGCTGGCGGGCGGTCGGCGGCGGCGGCGGCGAGAAGAGAGAGGAGGTATGTGTTGCGGGCGCCTTTGCTGCGCTGCGTCGTTGCGTGCCTGGGCGTGCGCCTGTCGACTGTGTGTGACTGTGTTGGGCGTTGTGCCACGTACGTGTGCTCGGCCGAAGGCAGGCGTCGGAAAGAAGAGGGCGAAGGGCAGGAAAGTGGGTCGGTGTGCGTGCGTAGCCCGTGATGTGATGATGTCACGTCACGTCACGTCATGTGTTTGCGAAGCGGCTGCCGAGAGGTGTGTGGTAGCGAGCGGGAATGTGCGTTTGGTGGTTGCGGCGTGAGGTGAGGGTGGGAGAATATTGGGGCGGGCGGGCGGGCCGTTGTTGGTGGTTCCTCCTGTGGTTGTTTGTGCAGCTTTGATGGCAACGTGGAAGGACGCCGGTTTCGTGCCTTGCGTGTGGTTGTCGACGGTGACTGGTTGGGGTGTGCGCCGATGCACGTGCCATGTCGTTAGTATGTTTGGGTCGTGAGTGTTGTTTTTGGCTGTGTTGTTGTGTACGGGAAGGGGGGGGAGAGGAGGAGGCGGGTGGATAGTGCGTGCAGTAGTGTCGTTGCGACGGGCGCGTCGGGTGGAGCTGTGCGTAGTGGCGGAAAGGTGTAGGTTGCGGGAAGGGAGCCCGTCGTGTGTCGTGTCGGTGTCGTTGACGGGGTCGCGTGCGTGCGTTGTGAAATCGAGTGTGGCGGGAAAGGAGCAGTGTGCCGCTGGCGTCGTGGCCGTTAGCAGAGGCTGTGCTTGTCCGTTTGTTACCTGTTGGACGCTTGGTGCGAGTTGTTTGCTGCTGTTGTCGTTGTCGCCCCCGTCTCGCGGGTTGTTTTTGTTTGTCGGCTGTGCTGTGTCGGCGAGCTGTTTTGCGGTGCGTGAATGTGTTGGTGCAAAAGTGGCGGCGTTATGGCTGCGCCCGCGACGAGCCGCGGGCGCGCCATTGATGATGTTCAAACACAGAGCGGCTGTGTGCAATGGGAGGCCTGCGTACGGGTAGCGGTGTTGTCGTACGTGCATCCGGCCCGGTGCGGAAAGCGCCGTTGCCGTTTGCCCCTTAGTTGCCAGCCATGTCGCGTGAGCGGCGGGTTGCCTCTGGTCGACGTGGTGCTCGGGTTTGTGGTTTTTGGTGCCCTTTGGCCGGTGGGTGGTGTTTAATTTTGTTTTTGTGTGTGTGTGTGTGTGTGTGTGTGTGTGTGTGTGTGTTTTATATCTGCCTCCTGCTCGGTCTTGCGGCGGTTTGGTCGACGTCGTCTGTAGTTTTTGCGGCTTGCCGACGACCGACCGACACACCTTTGAAACCTACGTGTGGCGCCCGAAGGTGAACGTAACCTGACCGCGGACCTCTCGGCGCCTTAACCTAACCTAACCTCTAACCTAAGATGTCCGGCCGTAAAGGTAGGTGCGGCCACCTGACGCCTCACGTCCGAACGCTTAACCTAACTTTGACGCTTAACCTAACTGTAACCCTTAACCTAACCCACGTCCACCTAACCTAACCTAACCTCACCTCACCTCACCTCACCTCACCTCACCTTAGGGTGGTGTACACCGCGAATGCCTTAGGGCATGTTATGTTATATAGTCTTAGGTGGAGTCCACTATACGCAACAAGCGGCTACACGGGTAGCAGGGGTTGTGTGGCGTGGGCTGGGCGGTTCTGTTTAGGTTGGATGGCCCTTGGGCAAGTACGGAAAGGGCAACGGGCGCGGGGCAAGGTCAGGACATGCGGGGACCAAGCGGCAATCGGTATTGTAATTGTCAACTGTCGAAGCTCTGCGTTGGTAAAGTACCGGAACGTCAAGCGCTGATAGAAAGCGCCGAAGCTGCAATCGTTATAGGTACAGACGGTGCTTTAGAAAGGATAGCGTGCATGCAACCGGTGGTGGAGTGGTTCGTCGCTGTTAGTAGTAGTTTATCCTGTGTAGTGAAGTAGAAGTGGTGGACGGTTCCTGTGAACTATTGTGGGTGGAGGGTACACTCAACAGCCGAGCTAGGTTGATAATTGGCTCCTTTTACCGACCTCGCGACTCAGCAGCATTAGTGGCCGAACAAGTGAGAGAAAATGTGGACATACATTTTCCTTTCCGCAGCGTGTTACAGTCTTAGGTGGAGATTTCAATGTGCCAGATGTTGAGGACGGGTGGTAGGGACAGAGCATCGAGTGACAGTATACTGAGTGCACCATCCGAACGAAAAATGCCGCGAGCAATTAAACAGAGAGAGAACCGACTCGTGGAGATAACATCGTGGACCTACCGATGACAAACAGACCCCGAACTTGTCGACTCTGTATGTGCAGAACAGGGACCCAGTGATCAAGAGGCCGTTGCAGCATCGCTGAATATGGACGTTAGTAGGAATATACAAACAAAAAAACAAAAAAAAACAAAAAAAAAGGGGGGGGGGAGGAAGGTTTATCTGTTTAGCAAGAGTAATAGAAGGCAGATTTGAGACTACCAGGCAGATGCAAACGCAAATGTCTGCTCCGACACTGACAATGTTGAGTGTTTATGGAGAAAGTGCAAGGCAATCGTAAAATGCGTCTTAGACAGGTACGTGCCGAGTAAAACTGCGAGGGATGGGAAAAACCCACCGCGGTACAAACAACCAAAGTTTAGGAAACTATAGCGAAAGCAAAGAGAGCTTCACTCAAAGTTGAAACGCAGCCAAAACCTCTCAGACAAACAGACGCTAAACGATGTCCAAAGTTAGCGTAAGGAGGGCTATGCGTGAAGCGTCCGGTGAATGCGAAAGTACAATTCCATGTACCGACGTGACAGGAAATCAAATCAAATCAAATCAAATCCTAGGACGTTGTGGTCGTACGTTGAATCAGTAGTAAGCGGCTCGAAACGGCATATCCAGACACTCCGGGATGATGATGGCATTGAAACAGAGGATGACACGCGTAAAGCTGTGAAATACTAAACACCTGTTTCCAAAGCTGTTTCACGGAGGACGACCGCACTGCAGTTCCTTCTCGCACAAACGAAAAAATGGCTGACATCGAAATAAGTGTCCAAGGAGGAATAGAAAAGCAACTGGAATCACTCAACAGAGGAACGTCCACTGGACCTGACGGGATACCAATTCGATTCTACACAGAGTACGCGACAGAACCTCCTAACAGCCGTGTACCGCAAGTCTCTAGAGGAACGGAGGGTTCCAAATGATTGGAAAAGAGCACAGGTAGTCCCGGGCTTGAAGAAGGGTCGTCGAGCAGATGCGCAAAACTATATAGGCCCTATATCTGTGACGTCGATCGTTGAGAACATGTTTTATGCTCGAGTAGTAGCATGTCGTTTTTTGGAAACCCAGTGTCTACTATGTAGGAATCAACATGGATTCCGGAAACAGCGATCGTGTGAGACCCAACGCGCTTTATTTGTTCATGGGACCCAGAAAATATTAGATACAGGCTCCCAGGTAGATGCCATTTTGGTTGACATCCGGAAGGAGGGCGTTCGATACAGTTCCGCACTGTCGCCTGATAAACAAAGTAAGTGTCTGCAGAATGTCGGACCACCAAGTGTGTGGCTGGACTGAAGAGATTGTAGCAAACAGAACACAGCATGTTGTGTTATCAATGGAGAGACGTCTACAGACGTTAAAGTAACCTCTGGCGTGCCACAGGGGAGTGTTATGGGACCCATTGCTCTTCACACACAATGTATATAAATGACCTAGTAGATAGTGTCGGACGTTGCATGCGTCTTTTCGCGGATGATGCTGTAGTATACAGAGAAGTTGCAGCGAAAAATGCAGGACGATCTGCAGCGGATAGGCACGTGGTGCAGGGAGTGGCAACTGTCCCTTAACATGTATTGCGAATAATATAGAAAGAAGGACCCTTTATTGTATGATTGATTATATGATAGCGGGACAAACACTGGTAGCAGTTACGTCTGTAAAATATCTGGGAGTATGCGTGCGGAGTGATTGGGAGTGGGATGATCATCATATTAACAAAAAAACAAACAAAAGTAATTGTTGGTAAGGCGGGTACCAGGTTGCGATTTATTGGGAGAATGCGTAGCAAATGTCGTCCATCAACAAAAGGAGGAGGTGGCTTACAAAACACCCGTTCGTTCGACCTATACGTGAGTGTTGCCCATCAGTGTGGGATCCGTACCAGGTCGCGTTGACGGAGGCGACGGAGACGATCCAACGTTTCGTCGCAGGGTCATTTGGTAACCGTGATAGCGTTACGGAGATGTTTAACAAACCCAAGCGGCAGACTCTGCAATAGAGGCGCTCTGCATCGCGGTGTAGCTTGCTCGCCAGGTTTCGAGATATTGCGTTTCTGGATGGGGTATCGAATATATTGCGTATACCTCCCGAGGAGATCACGAATGGATGTGGTTAGAGAGATTCGAGCGCGCACGGAGGCGTTTTTTTTTGCAGACTGTCGGTTCGTCCCGCGAACCATACGCGACTGGAACAGCAAAGGGAGGTAAATGACATTGGCACGTGAAGTGCCCTCCGCCACACACCGTTGGGTGGCTTGCGGAGTCTAAATGTTAGAGGTCGGCTGTCGGTGTGTGCTTTTGAAGGCAGATTCGGTGCGTCTGTAGTTGCGGATGGCGGTTAGCCACCCTCGCTGAAAGCGGCGAGGGGCGGCGGCGCCTCGGTTGGCCGGTGCCCATGTTGCGCAGGCGGCGCTCGTTTTTGTTTTGCGGCGGGCAATTTTGTGAGAAACGGGCGCGAATGTTGGCGGGCGAGGTGGCCCGACGGCCGCGGGCCGATCGGGAAACGGTGGGAGGGCGATGGGGCGGCGGAGGTGCGTTTGCACGGCCGTCATCGCCGCACGCCTCCGCTTGTGTGGCTGTGGCGGCGGCCGCGCTGGCCGGGCTGGCGCGGCGACGGTGCGCCAGTTTTGCCGAAGGTTTGGCCATTGTGGCGGGTCGTCGGCTGGGGCTGTGGGGGCGGCATTTGGGCGGGGGCGGCGATTCTCGGCGGGCCGAGCCAGGCTGTAGCGCGCGGTAGCTGCAGTTTGGCCGTGGTTTGCGGCGCTGCCGTGGCGACTGGTTGGCGACTGTGGTGTGGCCGTGTGTAGCCCCATCCTCGGTGGTTTGAATGGCGCGGGTGGTTGCGGCGCAGGTTTGGGGCTGGTCCGCACAGGCTGTCGGACGTTGGGCGGTAGCAAGCGCGGGAGGCGCGGCGCGGCGGCGCGCAGAGTGGCGGCCGCTCTCTCGGCCGTCCGCGCCCGCCCGCGACACTGGCTGGGCCTGGCGGCGCGGCGGCTATTCTCTGCCGTGCTCGCCGCTCTCTCTCGCTGTTCTGTTGTTGTGTGTACGCGCGTCGTCCGTCGAAATAATGGCAGATCAGGCGGCTACGAACGAGACTGCTGCGGCACCCGCCGCCACCGGCACGACGAAGAAGGCCAAGTCTGCGGCGTCTGCGAAGAAGCCGCGCGCCAAGCCTGCGCACCCGCGCACCTCTGAGATGGTGACGGCCGCCATCAAGAGTCTGAAGGAGCGCGGCGGCTCGTCGCTGCAGGCGATCAAGAAGTACATTGCCGCGCACTACAAGCTGGACGCGGAGAAGCTGGCGCCCTTTATCAAGAAGTACCTCAAGTCGGCCGTCGTGGCTGGCGAGCTGGTGCAGACGAAGGGGAAGGGCGCGTCCGGCTCTTTCAAGCTTGCCGGCGCCGGCGGCGGGGCGGCCGAGGGCGGCAAGGCTCGTGCCGGCGGTGCGAAGAAGAAGCGCGCCGCTCCGGCCAGCAAGGAGAAGAAGGGCGGCCGCGCGGCCGGCGCAAAGAAGGCTGGTGGCGTGAAGGCGGCGACCGGTCGGAAGGCGGGCGCCGCCAAGAAGGCGTCTGCGGCGTCGGCGGCTCCCGCGGGTGCGAAGAAGGCGGCTGCGGCCAAGCCGGCCAAGGCCAAGTCGCCGTCGAAGGCGAAGAAGGCCGCCAAGGTTCCGACGAAGAAGCCGAAGGCGCCGCGCCCGAAGAAGGCGACGACGCCGTCTAAGGCGAAGGCGTCGCCCAAGAAGAAGAAGTAAAGTAGTAAAGTTAAAGAAAGGCAAGGGAGAGGGGTTGGCGCTTGACGCCGTCGTCCCCCACCGCCCTCCCCCGCGTCGTCTTAGTGGCGCGCGATGGCACGGCTGCGGCTGTCGCGCGGCCCAAAACGGCCCTTCTCAGGGCCATCAAAGGACGTCGGGAAGGCGTTGATTGTCGTGCATGCGCCGGTGTGGTTGGTTGTGTGTGTGACCCTTGTGGGTACTATTTGCGTGCCGTGGTGGTTGGATTGTGGTGCCGGTGGCGGTAGGCGGCGGCGCGCGGTAGCGGAGCGGTTGTGGCCGTTTGTTGGTCTTTTTATTTTATTTTATTTGTTTTTTTTTTTGTTGTTGTAGTTGTTTTTTTTGCGGCGGCCGACGTTTGGTTGCTCATGTATGTTTCTGGAGACTCTTGTTTGTTTGTGTGTTTGCTTGCTTTGCGGATGTCGTGTCTTTTGTGTGTGTGTGTTGTGTCTCTCTCTCTCTTTGAAAGCGGCGGGGGGACGTGAGACGTGGAAGTGGCCGGCGGGAATTGGGAAGGCGCGGTGGCGTTGACGTTGTAGTGTAGCGTAGCGTGCGCGCGCCTCGGAGACGGCGGCGGCCAGCCACCCGTGGTGTGTGGTGACGTCGTCCGGCTGTTGTGTGTGTGTGTATTGTGAGGGATGGGAGTGACGTCGATTGTTGGCGAGAGCGGCTGTGGACGGGAGGGGAATTGGTGGTTGTTGTTGTTTTGCGGGGCGGCAAGACCGACAAAAGTTTTGCTCGCGACGGAGAGATGTTAGTGGCCCTGAAAAGGGCCGTTTTTGTTGGGCGGGCGCGCGTGCGCGGCGCGGTTTCTAGGCGCGCTCGCCGCGGATGCGGCGCGCGAGCTGGATGTCCTTGGGCATGATGGTGACGCGCTTGGCGTGGATTGCGCACAGGTTGGTGTCTTCGAAGAGGCCGACGAGGTAGGCCTCGCTGGCCTCCTGCAGGGCCATGACTGCGGAGCTCTGGAAGCGCAGGTCGGTCTTGAAGTCCTGGGCGATCTCGCGCACTAGGCGCTGGAACGGCAGCTTGCGGATGAGCAGCTCTGTGCTCTTCTGGTAGCGCCTGATTTCCCGCAGGGCGACGGTGCCCGGCCTGTAGCGGTGGGGCTTCTTGACGCCGCCGGTGGCGGGCGCGCTCTTCCTCGCCGCCTTGGTGGCGAGCTGTTTGCGCGGCGCCTTTCCGCCGGTGGACTTGCGGGCCGTTTGCTTTGTGCGGGCCATAGCGGTTAGCGGCGTGGAGGTGCGTGCGGTACACGAAGCGTCCGGTGCTGCCTTGACAACGGGCCCGCGCGGTTTCGCTTGAAAATCACGGACCTCCTCAGTCCGGAGATGGTGGAGGCTAAGCAGCAGTGCTGCTGTTCCTCCTTGATTCCTCTGTTGTTGTTGTTGTATTTGTGGCCTCTCGTTGGAATCGGCCTCGGCTACCCCGCTGAGTTTAGACTAGCGAAGTAGTCATGCATTGGTATGTCTTCTGGGGCAGGCTGACGCCTGCCGGAGCGCCACTCCTCCTTCACCCACTTCTCTGTGACCCGGGTGATGTGTTCCCAGTCCGAAGGGGTGAAGATGGGGCGGCTGTTGAGCAGTTTCAGCTCCTTCCTGGTTACGGCCTCATGCAACATGCAACGCATGTGTTTGAGGTCACACGGTTGGTGAGGCGGTGGTGGCTTCGCGGGCGCCGGCGTGAAGGGGTATGGGTTGTCCCCGTGAGGGTACGACCCGTCCTTCAGCGACGCCACGATCTTCTTGAGGAAGGGCTGCACGCTCCGCTCGTCTGGGAGCGGGAGGGGCAGCTCTTCGTCTGTTACCGCTTCTTCAGCTTGCGAAGAAGCGGGCTTCGTCCTGAGGGGTGGAGTGGCTGGACAGGCGTTGTCCAGGCCCGGTTGTGCCCAGCCATTAATATTCCGGAACATCTGCATCGCCTGGTCCGCGATCGTATCGAGCGACCGGCGTTCCGCCGCCGTCACGGTAGCTGTGGGTGTCTCCGTGTGCGTCTCCACGTCGTGTGCCCGCGGCTCGACCTCCCCGTCAGGAGGGAGAGTAGGCAGCACCACTTCGATCTCCATGGGTGCCTCCGCGCCGCCCGTCACATCAACTGGCGGCTCGGGTGGCACCGTCTGGGTGGAGGCGTCGACCCCCGTTGGCCGACTCGCAGTGGGGTTTGGCGTCTTCCTGAGGACCCGCAGCTCCTCACGCAGCTGTTGCAGCTGGCGGTGAACAGCCACGAGTTCCTCCCTCATGGCGGCCCTCTCGGCCGCAAGGGCGGTGTGGAAGACGGCCAGTGCGTCGTCCGTGGAGGCTTCGTGGCGGCACGGTCCACCACCCCCGCGGGAACGGGGGGGCGGGACGTCCGTCTCGACGCCAGGTACCACTGCTGGGCGTGGGGCGGCCATCTTGTTTCTGTAGCCCCGCACGTAGGCGCAGCTGCGCGTGTTTGCGGCGTGGGCACCGCCGCAATTCACGCACTTGGCAGCCGCGTCGCGAGGCTTGGTGCAGTCGCGTGTGTCGTGTGCCTCGGCACACTTCAAACACGCTGGAGTGCCCCTGCACACTTTGGCGATGTGCCCCATCTTCTGGCACTTGAAGCATTGCTGCTCCGTGCGCTGCTTCTTCTTGTGGCGGCGACTGCGACCGCGGTCCTTCCCGATCGCATCGACCAGGAGTTCGATCGCGGCCGCAATCTTGCTGCCCTTTCTGCGTCCGGCCATGTTCGCCTGCGTGTGGAGGTGCGTGCGCGCCGGCTTCTTCTGCTGCCACGTGTACAGCGTGCCCGTGCGCTCCGTCCGCAGTCTCCAGCGTCCGCCGAGCGCCCGCGCCGCGCTTATATGCCCTCGGTGCGCGTGGTGGGGGCTCGGCCTCCTTTCATCTGGACTGGGTGTGGAACATCCCAGGCTATCGTGAACGTAGGGTTTACCGAGAGGCATTTCCTACCAAGGCTGCAGGGTGTGGGTGGTGGTGGACAGCGCGGGTGATAACCGGAAATCGCAGAGAGGAATAAGTGGTGGTGAGGCTTCGGGGCTGACCTGACTATTCGATCAGGGCAACGGGCCGCCTATAGTGGTCGTGAATGTCATTATGGCGTCCTAACCTCCGGACGAGGGGATTGTCTGAAGTGCGGGTGGCAGTATAAAACCGGCGCGCTGCATCTTGAAATCTCTCCCGGACGAGGGGTTCCTCAGCCGCCTGATGGAGGGGGCGATGAGGGAAATCACGCGGCACATGGTAAATCCGGCGCAAGAGCTTGTTTTGTAGTTGCTGAAGCCTCTGAATGTGAGAGGGGGCAGCATTGCCCCAGACTGCACAGGCATAGTCCATGACCGGACGAATGCACGTGCGATAGAGGTGCAGGCCGTTGGCGACAGGGAGGGATGAGGTTTCGTTGAGCATGGGGTACAATGCCCCAGCCCTCTGAGATGTCTTCCGGTGTACAGCAGTGACGTGAGCCTTCCATGTCAGGGTGCGATCGAGAATGACCCCGAGGTAGGTAGCAGTCGTGGTCCAGGCGATGGCCTGATTACAAAGCACCAGCGGCGGCACGTCAGGCGGGAGACGGCGAGTGAGGAGCATCGCCTGAGATTTGGCAGCGTTGAAGCCGATCCTCCAGTCGGCGGCCCAGCGCTCGAGGTCCTGCAGAGCAGCTTGCAGACGTCGGAGGACGGCGTCGATGTTGCGATGGCGCGAGAAGAGGGCCGTGTCATCAGCATAGATGGCACGACCAACCCTCGGGGAAATCGGCAGGTCAGAGGTGTAGACAGTATACAATATCGGGCCCAGAACGCTCCCTTGCGGCACTCCAGCAAGGACCGGGCGAACAGAGGAAGTCGTGCTTCCAACTCGGACGACAAAAGTACGGCCCTCAAGGTAGTTGCCAAGTAGGCGGACGAAGCACGAAGGGATGCCGAGATGGAACAACTTGAAGAGCAGGCCGTGGTGCCAGACGGTGTCAAAGGCCTTGGACACATCAAGCAGGACAAGGCCGCAAAACTCCCGATTGTTGAAGGCCAGTGTCGCCTCCTCGACGACGCGGAGCAACTGTTGAGTGGTGGAGTGGTGCTGGCGGAAGCCAAACTGCTCCCGAGGAATGATGTTGTCCTGGTGAAGCAGCCGGCCGAACCGAGAGAGGAGGATTCTCTCGAAAACTTTGCTCAACGTCGGGAGGAGACTGATGGGGCGATAATGCTCCGGTACTGTCCTGTTTTTGCCCGGCTTCGGGACCGCCACAACGACAGCCTTCTTCCAAGCTTCTGGGTACTGCAGTTGGTCAAAGATGGCGTTGAAGAGAGCGACCACATACAAGACGGCAAGCCGGGGCAGCATGCGGAGGACTCTCCCGTCAACGTTGTCGTGCCCCGGGGCCTTCTTCTGGGGAAGCCGTCGAAGATGGTCAGTGACCTCCCTTTCCGACGTCGGGACAATGGTGGCGTCACCGTGGTCGCCGTGGAGGAAGGCGGCAAGTCGGGTCTCAACCATGCGGACGTGCTCGTGGTTGACCGGCGCCGCAAGGGGCTGGAAGTTAGCCTCGAAAGTCGTCGCTAGGGCCTCGGCTTTAGCGGCAGGCGTGTAGGCTTGACCATCCGGTGTTGTGAGCGGCGGCAGGTGTGGGCGATGCCGTGTGAGGAAACGGACCAACTCCCACGTGTCGGCCCCAGGATCGACTGAGGCAAGCCTCTCCTCCCACTGGCGGATACGGTGAGCAGCAAGGGCAGCCTTGATGGTGCGGCGGAGATAATTAATACGCCGCTTCAGCAGAGGCTGGCGTGTTTCATGCCAAACTCTGTTGAGGCGGTTGCGTTCCCGGATAAGGTCCTGGACGTCTGCAGGAAGAGCGGGAGCAGCCACCGAGGAAACCCGCGGAGGCGGAGTGGAGTCAGCGACAGCTGTGGTGAGAGCCGCAGTCAGGGTGTGGAGAGCAGCATTGACATCCGTGTCCAGCGGTGGCGGCTCGTCCGGGAGGCGCTCCAGAACAAGCCGCTGGAAGCGCGGCCAGTCGGTCTTCCGGGTATCAAGCTTAGCTGCCGGAGGAAGTGGAGTGACATGCAGTCGAAAGAGCACCGGCAAGTGGTCGGAGCTCAAGACGTGGAGAACGTCAGGGGTGACAAACCAGTTGACACCTTTGACGAGACAAATGTCCAAGACGTCGGGAGCATTGCCGTTCAGAGGATAGTGCGTTGGCTCATCAGGTCCATAGACAGAAGCTCGCGCCCGCTCAGCAGCATGATAGAGCCGCCGCCCACTGATGTTGAGTGTCCGAGAATTCCAGAGCTGGTGCTTGGCATTCAGGTCTCCAGCGAGGAAGAGCTTCACCCCAGCACGAAGGAGAGCGTCTGCGTCGTGGACGGTGAGGTGGCCTCGTGGCGGCCGGTACACGGAGAGAAAGATGACCGTTCCGAGGGACGTCTCCACTGCAACGGCCGTGGCTTCACAGGAGTCCAGCCGCGGCAGAGGGACACGATAGTGCCGGAGTGTCCGCTTGACATAGATGGCCGTCCCACCGCCAGCCGTCAGCCTGTCGTCGCGGTAGCAGACGTAATTCGGGGCGTTCGCTCGAAGGCCAGGTTTGAGGTGCGTCTCGGTGAGGAGACACACATCCACGCTGTAATCCTGGAGGAACTGCCGGAATTCGAGAAGCGCAGGGAAGAGGCCATTCGCGTTCCACGTGACAGCCGTGAAATTCTGGCGGCGCCTAAGGTTGTGAGCCATGGCCAGTGGATGCGAACGCCGTGGCGGTGGGGAAACTTCGGAGGGCTGCATGGACTGCAGCAGTGATGGCGGTCGGCAGCTGGGCCAGAGCGGCGGAGACAGCCACGAGGGTGGCCTGGACTTCTTTCAAGACCGCAATGAAATCAGCAGCCGCAGCAGGTGGAGCAGGCCCGTCTTCAGAGCGTCGCGGAGGCTGGACAGCAGGGGCAGGAGGAGGCGTCGTCCGGCCCTGGAGGACGTCAGCGTAGCCAAGGTCCGCCCGAGCAGCAAGAAGGCGCCGCTGGGCGGGTTGTCGCGGAGGAGTAGCAGGTGGAGCAGGTGGGGGCGCAGCGCGGCGCCGCAGCTGGTGGCCGTCGGAGCGGGACGGCGGTCGCAAGGGAGGTAGTCCACGCTGGCGGCGGCTGGCCGCTTTGTGAACAGCGCAACCGCGGTAGCTAGCAGGATGAGCCCGCTTGCACAGGGCGCAGGTGGCCGGTTCGTCCCGGGTCCGGGTACACTGCTGGCTGAGGTGACCCTCGCCACATTTGACACAGCGGGGCCTCATGCGACACAGGCGGGAAGTGTGGCCCGGCTCCTGACAATTATAGCATTGCACGAGGCCCTTCCGTGCGCGTAACTTCTCGACAGTCACCGAGAGGTCATAAAACCGGGTGACCTGGTAGATTTGCCTGTTATCTGGCGTATCAGGCAACACGATCTCCATCAAAGGGATCGGCCGCTGAGTACCGGGCATCTTCATCCGCGTGGCGGCAGTAGGAGCGAAACCCATACTGATGAGGCCGTCCTTAAAGGCGTCTGCCTTCATCTTCAGCGGTATGCCTCTCATGGCAACCTTGAGAACTTTGGGCCGCACGGTAGGGAAGGTGTAGTTGGGGATACCACGTGCACCAACCATGTCCATGACAGCCACGTAATCTTCAGTGGTGGCGACTGTCAGCTTCAGACGGTCTTCGCCGCAGTGTTTGGCGGTGAAGGCATTCTTCAGGTTGGCCTGGAGCCAGTCCCGAAGCGTCATATAGTCGTCAGGGTACTCGATAACAATCGGCGGCAGCTTAGGGCCGGAGCGATGTGTAGCATCGTCGGCGGCCGCCGGTGGAGGCTCGTCGGCATCGTCAGAGTCGGCGCCATCCTGTAGGGCGTCGTACGGGTTGGCAGTAGGCACAGGGGCAACGGGTGCGCGCTGTCGTGGAGCCGCCCTCTTCTTAGGCGGCGGTTTCTTGAATCCAGCGTCACTCGTACCAGAAGTGAGTTGGTCGTCACTGGCTGACGTGACAGCCGATCGCTTACGCTGAAGCACCCTCTGCGGTGCGCCGGCAGCGCAGTCGTCACGGGGAGGGTCCGTAGAGTATTCCATCTCATCGTCCTGGTCTCGCGTAGTCGTCATATGCTCGTGGTCCGCCTGGGGTTGCCGGGTCGTCATAGGTGGAGCGTCCAACGGGGCCGTCGGCGGCGCAGACGCCGCCGGACGGCGATCAGACAGCTCCGGCGCGGCGGCGGCAGCTGCCGCGGCCGCGCGCGCTTCACATACATCCTGCTCGCTCGCCATCGCGAACTCGAATGCGTGGTGGGGGGAGGGCGGGCCAGAGTCTATATAGGGGGGCGGCGGCAGAGAGCTCGCGAGAGCGGCCTGAGCTGGCGAGGTGAGCGCATCGCTGGTGTTGCGCGCTTCGCTTACTCGGCCGTTGAGAGCTCGTGAAGAGGTTTCTGTGCTGTGGGCGCTGCGGAAAGCAAATTGTCGTGCGTTGTTTTGACAACGCGTGCAAATTGTCGTGTTCCGCGCCTCGCAGTATGGGGAAGAAGCGTGCGCAAGGGAAACCTGCCGCTACGAAGGGTCCTTCGGTTGTGCAACTCACTGAGTCTGCCGACCGTGCAAGGAACTCTAGAGAAGACGAGTCGCGGCCTGTCCCCCCTTTGTATGTCAAGTGCAAAGGCGGGTGGACAGCGCTGTTCGACACCATGACGAGCTGCGCTCGGAACGAGGTGGTCTACGAGTCTGTCGATACAGACTCGCTGATCTGCGTTCGAGCCGCAAACGTGGCCGACCACAGGGCGATCAAGGTCGCAGTGGCCGACCACATCGTCGACGCGCCGCCGGCGCGAGAGAAGGCACCTTCCGTAGGAAGGGTGAAGACGACTAAGGCACTCCTCAGGGGGTTGCCTTGGTGCTGTGACGAGGCAGCGGTCCGGGAAGGGCTGCTGCGAGCCGGGTTTGGTGGTGCAGCCGCAAGGTTGCACAACCGAACCAACAAGAAGAGGGCGCCGCTCTATGCCGTGACCGTGCAAACGGTCGACGGCGGGAGTGACATCTTCGACTTGCGGAAGTTGCTGGGCTTCCCGGTTACGACGGAGGCTCTCCCGACCGCCATGGATCCTCAGCCCCAGTGCTTCAGGTGCCAGGGCGAGGGCCATGTAGCGAAGTATTGCCGCAACGCGGCGCGGTGCGTCAAGTGCTCAGGTGAGCACGACAGCCGCGCCTGCGACCGCGGCAGCAACGCTCTGCCGACATGTGTCCGGTGTGGCGGCCCGCACGTCGCCAGTTGGCGCGGCTGTGCGGCTTTCTCAAGCCGCAGCCGTGCCGGGGGCGGCGAGGCGGCCGCGGCCGCACCGACGCAGCAGCAGAAGAGAAGACGACGTCGGAAACGGCGTAGGGCGCAGAACAGCCCGGCGCAGCTGAGGGACGGCGCAGCAGCAGATCCACCTGCCAGGGGCAGGGACGGCCGCTCGGAAACGGGCAGCCAGGACGCAGCTCGCCTTCCTGCGAAGAGATGTGACCTCGAACTCGGCACCGCCGTGAAGGAGGCCACAGCAGCCCTCAAAGCCGTTATGGCGGCGGAGAGGGCTGCCTTCGCAGCCGCCGTGGCTGCAGAGAAGGAAGAGGCCTTGAGGCAACTGCGAGCAGTTTTCGCCCAAGGCCTCAGTGCAGTCGTACCCGCGAACACTCCTGCGACCTCGCAGAAGGAAGTTCGCGCCCCTATCCCTGCTTTTGTTCCAGCAGCACCGCAGGTGAGAGGCGCAGGGAAGACAACCGCCGCCCCAGAGGAGCCGGTGGCGACGCCGCCCGCTGCGGGATACGACCCCTCAAGGGACCGAGAAGAGAGGAAGGCAGCCCTCATTGCGCAAGCGCGAGCGGAAGGCGTGCATATCTCCGACGCTGAAGCGGCGCAGATCACTGGAAGAGCGGAGCAGCTCACAGTTGCACTGCAGAAGGGCTGCGCCGTGCAGTAGAGGAGGACGCTGCAGCCGATCGCCGTCGTTCTGCGCCAGCCTGATGAAGCTGCACCAAGTCACTGACGACAAGGCGCAGCAGAGGGCCTAACAGCAGCGCATGCGTTGCCGCGCCGAACTTTTTATGTTACAGGGAGGAAGCCACTGCGGCCGGCCCAGGAGACCACAAGCCAGCCCAGCCGCAGCACCGGCCTGATCCAGCTAACGACCACGCAGTACATAGGTAACGTTGCACGATACCTCACGCTAACCACCCCTCACCTTGCATGCTCTGTCGCAGCTAGCAAGCCGCTACTGCCCTTACCACCCGTCCTACTGTCGCAGAGGTTTTTTTCCCTTGGCGCTGGCCTTGGCACTTTTTTTCCTCTGCTCTTAAAACCGCTACCCTTCGATCGTTTTCGACCACTACTATCTCCTGATGGACCATGTTAATGAGTAGTCTTACCCAGACGCATGGATAACATCACAGCCTGCATCCTGTGACGCCTGATTCAAACTAACATGCTTACGGAGGTGACAGTAAAACTTTTGTGTTGGTCACCACGTTGGTGCGGGCGTGGAGGGGCCCCATCCTATATAGAGCTCGCCCCCACTCGCAGTCGAGCAGCCGACCCGAGCGGAACGCTGCTCTCTGCACCTGGCGTAGCTGCCCGCTGATAGCTCCTCGGAGTGGTCTCAAACAAGCTGCTACTGGCGTAGCTGCCAGTGACGCTCTACTGAGCGGCACGAACCCGCGCAAGCCGCTTAACGCTTTCGGGCGCTAAGTGGCAAGAGTTTCGGCTCAACTCCCTGCAACTTCGGTTGCAAACCTCCCCAGCGGGACTCTCCCGTTCTTTGGTAGGGTAATCTCAGTGTCAGGGGCCCGTTCACGTCGGATAACCCCGCGCACTGTAGGCCGCTCTCTTCATCCCGCGCTCTCTTGCGCCGCGCATTGCACTCCGCGCAGATAGGACGTAGGGATACCCCTCTTCTGTAGGAACACGATACACAGCGCTTTCGCTAAAAAGCAAATTTTGTCTTCTCGTGAAAAGAGCAAATTGTCGTGCATCCATCCCTCCCTATCCAATAAAAACTCCTGTAACAGCAAAGATGTCCGATCTTTCCTGTTCTTCCCCACCACTTACCCGCAGCAAAGCTGCAGCACAAGAGGCGGAAATGCCGGCTACTCCCGCCGCCATTTCCGTCCCACTGTCCACCTTCCAAGAGCAGGTAGCCTTGAAGGACAGACAGATCGCGGAACAGCAGGAGCTGATCGCAGAGCTGTTGGGCAGTGTAAACACACAAACAGAAACACCCACACCACACACACAGGCACCTGCTGAACAACAGAAGGATATGCCCCCTACTTCACCTCTGGCGGCCCAGGCACCGACGGAACCGGAGCCAGAGCCGACAGAGGACACAACAAATACAGATGAAGACGGGCCGTGGCAGCAGGTCGGCCCAAGGCGCAAACAGCAGCCAAATACGCAGACAAGTGAGCCCACAAACTCACGAGGCAACGGCCGAGCGCTGCTGCCAACACCATCTACACCGAGAACAGACAACAATAACGCAGGGACCAACACAAACAACCCTGCGACTGCAGCAACCACAAATATACAAGCAGCTACGCAGAACACTAACAACACCGCGACCGGCTTCCCACCGGTCATCATTCACAACTACGGAGACCTAAGTCTCCTAAACAAAGAATTTAACAACAAGCACAGCCCCACAACATACTACTCTAAGCTCACCGGGGAACACGCCGCACTGTACGTGGCGAACAAGGCAGACTACACGAATCTACTGGACTTTCTCAAAGAAAGGAAGGTAGAACACTTCACGTACAGGACAGTCTTGGAAAAGACACAGCAGTACGTGATAAAGGGGATAGACTCACGAACCCCAACCGAAACGGTACACAATGAACTCTCTGCTCTCGGGTGGGAGTGCATTCGGGTAAACCGAATGTCAGAGTTCGGCACAGCGAGACCGTCTCACAACTACATGGCGGAGTTGGCCGACACGGCCAAATCCCGCGACCTGCTGAAGATAAAGCTATTTCTTCACATGGTCGTCAATGTGGAGGTGTACAACACGCCGCGCACCCCCCAACAATGCCACAACTGCCAGCGCTATGCGCACGCGGGTATCAGATGCGGTCTCGCACCCCGCTGCCGCATTTGCGCTGGCGGTCACACAACCCAACGCTGCAAACTCCCCCATACAGCACCTCGCAAGTGCGCCAACTGTGGTGCTGCCCATCCGGCAAACTACAGAGGGTGCATTGCTTACAAAGCAGCTCTGAGGCGCAAAATCGCGAAACATGCGAAACCTACCGCCATAACAGTCCCAAAGCCGCCCCCGCGCCCAGTAAGAAGTGGAATATCCTTCGCTGGAGTGGTCGCTGGCAGCCCCAGCAGCGCGGGACGGTCAGAGGAGCCCCAGAGCTCAGAACACGCTCACCAAACACCCCCAGCAACAGACACACAACAGACAGGCACAACACCTGACACCACACCCGCACCGGGCACACCACACGAAACAAGCAACAACAACACACTACCCCCTGAGATCGCGAACTGCAGCCCACCACAGGCTACAGAAAACGCACCTACACAGGGACAACCCCAGCGCCAGAGGAGGAGGAGAAGGAGAAACAGCCGTAGCACGAGGAACACGACCGCACCACAACAAGTAAACAGGCAACAGAACACCAACACCCACGAACACATCCCGGACACCAACTCAACAACCCACATAACACACCCACTCACCACAGAAAGCACACAGGCGCCAACAACTGCCACACGAACAACCGACTCGCAGGCCAGCCCTCACCAAACGCCAACACTGGAACAAGCGGCCGCTAACACGACCAATAACTCGCAGGCCGACATGACCAACATCACTACAACATTCCAGAGAATAATGGAAACATTATTCCCCGGACGCACGACCACCGAAATAGTCACGAAGATTATGGGGTGTGTCTCACAACTCTTCATGCAGTTCATGTCGGGTACGCTCAACTGGACTAGCGCCAAAGCCACTATCACACCGCTTTTTACACTACTACATGGATAATACACCACACCAGCCCCGAAACGCAGACTTAAACACTATCACGCAGATCCTGTTTTGGAATGCCAACGGGATCGCAAGCAAAAAAGCCGAGATGGCCGCGTTCATGGAGCGAAAGGGTATCCGAATCGCTCTTGTGAACGAAACACTGCTTACGCCTCGCAAACAACTAAACTTCCCAGGTTATTGCGTCTATCGTACCGACCGAGCGGATGGCAGGAGGGGAGGCGGCACGGCAATCATCATACACAGAGACATCGACCACACGAACATCGAGCTCCCAGCACTTGAAAGACTAGAGGCTACGGCCGTCAGGGTCAAGTTCAACGGAGCCAACACCACACTGGTATCGCTATACAATCCTCCTAATAACATAGTAACACGCGATATCAGCACAGTACTCAACATAGCACCGCGGGTAATAGCCGCTGGAGACCTCAACGCAAAACACCCCGATTGGAACTCACGAATACGAACCTCCAACGGCAAGAAACTGTACGAACACGCACTAGGCCGAAACTACATTATACTTGGACCGGACGTTCCCACGTTCGTGCCCACACAGGCCCGACATAGGCCAGACGTGTTAGACATAGCCCTCATAAAGGGCATCACATGCACACTCAACCTAACGGTTGAAAACGATCTGGACTCAGACCACATGCCTGTAATACTGCACATGGAAGAGACACTGCAGGACATCGTACCACGCAGGATGCTTAACTACAAGCGTGCGAATTGGACACTGTTCAAGGAAACGCTTGATAGTCGCATTCCTAACACCCACGAAATTAATAACACACAGCAAATCGATGAGGCTGTGGAGGCTCTCACAACTGCCGTCCAAGACGCAATGACTGACGCCATTCCATTTACAACACCAAGACAACACTCGACGGCCCTGCCCCAGGAAATCCTGGGCCTTATCTCAATGAGGAACCGCCTCAGGAGATACTGGCAGCGTACCAGGCGCCCGTTCTATAAACTGCACGTCAACAGACTCCAGGGCATAATACGAAATAAAATTCAAACATTCAGAAACGAACAATGGGGACAGAAACTCGCAGGGCTGGATACCACACGTCCTGGCGTGTGGCAGCTGGCCAGACACTTCACCAGGGAGAAACATTACATTCCCACGTTACAAGGACCAGACGGCCCAGCCTACTCCGCGACGGAGAAGGCAGAGCTTATGGCCTCAACACTTGCAGCGTCCTTCATGCCGAATCTGGTTCCTTCAGACCCAGCATTCACACTTGAAACGGACCAGGAGGTTACACGACTTGTAGCCCAGCCCTCGCGCAACGAAATAAGACGTACTAGCACAAATGAAGTTACATGGGCTATCAAGCACACCACCGCTAGAAAAGCCCCTGGGCCTGATGGCATTCAAAACCGTGTCCTCCAGGAGTTCACGGATAAAGCCGTAGAATACCTCGCACACATAACGAATGCCATCCTGACACACCAACACTTCCCTGACTTTTGGAAGGCGGCCAAGGTCCTGATGTTCAGGAAGCCAGGGAAAGACCACTCCCTCCCACAAAATTACCGACCCATCAGTCTGCTGTGCTCGCTCAGCAAGATTGTTGAGAAGGTAATACTAAAACGTATCACTAGGCATTGCATCGCCAACGACACCCTAAGACCGGAGCAATTCGGCTTTAGGAATCACCACTCGTCAACACAACAACTCCTCCGCGTAGTCGAACATATAACACACGGCTACAACATGAACAAAGCCACAGGGGCCGTGTTCCTAGACATCGAAAAGGCTTTCGATCGTCTCTGGCACAACGGACTCATACGCAAACTAAGCGAAGCTGGTTTCCCGGACGGACTCGTACGTCTCATACACTCATATCTCACGAACAGATGTTTCAACACTAACGTGCAGGATAAACAATCAACACAACACGGTATCCAAGCTGGAGTACCCCAAGGAAGCATCCTAGGGCCCATCTTGTTTAACCTGTACATTAATGACTTCCCAGCGACACGAAACACGACGTTAGCCGTCTACGCGGATGACACAGCCATCCTCGCGCAAGACTGGAAACCGTCGAACATCAACTCACGAATACAGACAGCACTCAGAACAGCTGAGCCTTGGCTGGAGCGATGGCGTATTAAAGTAAACGTCGACAAGTGCGAAGCAGTTCTGTTCACACGCAGACCGAAACTACTGCGCAAACACCAACACTGTAGACCGATAACACTACATACACGCCCAATACGTTTCCGAGAGAAAGTCAGATACCTTGGTGTCTGGCTGGACCGGAAACTTACATGGGGGGACCACATTGAATACGTTGCCAACCGAGCGCACGCGAGGCTCAAACACCTCTACCCAATGCTCAACAGGGAAAGCACACTGAATAGGAGGGTGTCGAGGTCCTTATACACGACACTGATTAGACCTCTGATGACGTACGCAGCTCCCGTCTGGGGATATGCAGCTCCCACACGACTGCGCCGCCTGCAGATCATACAGAACAAGGTGCTACGAATCATTAGCAATGCTCCACGCTACACACGCACCGTGGATCTTCACCGTGAATACCGCCTTGATACCCTCAAGGAAGTATTCAAGAAACACGCCACACGACTATACAGGAACTCGAGACACTCGAACAATCCGTTCATCCTCACTCTGGGAAACTACGATCACAACCACAGGTGGAAACACAAGCGGCCAAAGACACTGCTTGCTAGGGCGTAACCACCTATGGTAAACTAACATACGCAAACAGCGACAAACGTCGGTAAGCCCCTGCATATCAGCAACACTGACTGGCAACTACCAGCTGCTATTAGAGCCGACCAACAGGCCACAGCAGGGACACCGACGAGCTCGCCCACAGACGCACGAACAATCTCCCAACACTCCCTCACACTGTGCCTCCGGTATATGACCATCGGACACGAGACCGATAACAAAACTAACTGTTGCAGGTTGCAGGACGCTGAACGAGGACTCTGTACCAGCACCAGCCACCGAGCAGCACAATCGCACGACATCAAGGTATCGACATGCATGATACCCACTACTAACAAAGCCTATCCTTGTACAACCTATCGCAGGCAGCAAGACAACCGCTACTGCTCTTGCCGCCCGACCTAACTTTCGCAGAGGTTTTTTTCCCTTGGCTCTTGCCTTGGCACTTTTTTTCCTCTGCCCTTCAAACCGCTACCCTTCGTCAGACTTCGACCAATCTATCTCCAGATGAGCGCGTATTAATGGTTAATCCTAACCAGACGTACGCAAACATCGCAGTACCCACATCCTGCGACACCTCACTTTAGTGAATACTAACCCTTATGCAGAGATGGCAGTAGACCTTTTGTGTTGGCCATCATGCCGGTGTGGGCGTGGAGGGGCTCCACCTCTATTAAAAAAAAAAAAAAGAGCTCGCACCACCGACAGCGGCCTGAGCTGGCGAGGTGAGCGCATCGCTGGTGTTGCGCGCTTCGCTTACTCGGCCGTTGAGAGCTCGTGAAGAGGTTTTCTGTGCTGTGGGCGCTGCGGAGAGCAAATTGTCGTGCGTTGTTTTGACAACGCGTGCAAATTGTCGTGTTCCGCGCCTCGCAGCATGGGAAAGAAGCGTGCGCAGAGGAAACCTGCTGCTACGAAGGGTCCTTCGGTTGTGCAACTCACCGAGTCTGCCGACCGTGCAAGGAACTCTCGAGAAGACGAGTCGCGGCCTGTCCCCCCTTTGTACGTCAAGTGCAAAGGCGGGTGGACAGCGCTGTTCGACACCATGACGAGCTGCGCTCAGAACGAGGTGGTCTACGAGTCTGTCGATACAGACTCGCTGATCTGCGTTCGAGCCGCAAACGTGGCCGACCACAGGGCGATCAAGGTCGCAGTGGCCGACCACATCGTCGACGCGCCGCCGGCGCGTGAGAAGGCACCTTCCGTAGGAAGGATGAAGACGACTAAGGCACTCCTCCGGGGGTTGCCTTGGTGCTGTGATGAGGCAGCGGTCCGGGAAGGGCTGCTGCGAGCCGGGTTTGGTAGTGCAGCCGCAAGGTTGCACAACCGAACCAACAGGAAGAGGGCGCCGCTCTATGCCGTGACCGTGCAAACGGTCGACGGCGGGAGTGACATCTTCGACTTGCGGAAGTTGCTGGGCTTCCCGGTTACGACAGAGGCTCTCCCGACCGCCATGGATCCTCAGCCCCAGTGCTTCAGGTGCCAGGGCGAGGGCCATGTTGCGAAGTATTGCCGCAACGCGGCGCGGTGCGTCAAGTGCTCAGGTGAGCACGACAGCCGCGCCTGCGACCGCGGCAGCAACGCTCTGCCGACTTGTGTCCGGTGTGGCGGCCCGCACGTCGCCAGTTGGCGCGGCTGTTCGGCTTTCTCAAGCCGCAGCCGTGCCGGGGGCGGCGAAGCGGCCGCGGCCGCACCGACGCAGCAGCAGAAGAGAAGACGACGCCGGAAACGGCGTAGGGCGCAGAACAGCCCGGCGCAGCTGAGGGACGGCGCAGCAGCAGATCCACCTGCCAGGGGCAGGGACGGCCGCTCGGAAACGAGCAGCCAGGACGCAGCTCGCCTTCCTGCGAAGAGATGTGACCTCGAACTCGGCACCGCCGTGAAGGAGGCCACAGCAGCCCTCAAAGCCGTCATGGCGGCGGAGAGGGCTGCCTTCGCAGCCGCCGTGGCTGCAGAGAAGGAAGAGGCCTTGAGGCAACTGCGAGCAGTTTTCGCCCAAGGCCTCAGTGCAGTCGTACCTGCGAACACTCCTGCGACCTCGCAGAAGGACGTTCGCGCGCCTATCCCAGCTCTTGTTCCAGCAGCAGCGCGGGTGAGAGGCGCAAAGAAGAAGAAGACAACCGCCACCGCAGAGGAGCCGCTGGCGACGCCGACTGCAAGGGGTCGAGGAGCCAATAGGCCAGTCTTCATCGCAGAAGCGTCGCCGCCCTGCCGCGCCGAATTTCTTTGTTACAGGGAGTAAGCCACTGCGGCCGGCCCAGGAGACTACAAGCGAGCCCAGCCGCAGCACCGGACTGCCCCAGCTGACAACCACGCAGTACATAGGTAACGTTGCACGATACCTCACGCTAACCCCCCTCACCTTGCATGCTCTGTCGCAGCTAGCAAGCCGCTACTGCCCTTACCACCCATCCTACTGTCGCAGAGGTTTTTTTCCCTTGGCGCTGGCCTTGGCACTTTTTTTCCTCTGCTCTTAAAACCGCTACCCTTCGATCGTTTTCGACCACTACTATCTCCTGATGGACCATGTTAATGAGTAGTCTTACCCAGACGCATGGATAACATCACAGCCTGCATCCTGTGACGCCTGATTCAAAACTAACATGCTTACGGAGGTGACAGTAAAACTTTTGTGTTGGTCACCACGTTGGTGTGGGCGTGGAGGGGCCCCATCCCGAGAGCTCGCACCGTAGCCGACTCGCTAGCGCCGGGTGAGGAGCTGGCGCTTGTGTTTTTTCGCTTGCTTGCTTTGAGGAGGAGGAGGAAGGAAGAAGAATGACAGGCCGCGGCAAGGGAGGAAAGGGGCTGGGCAAGGGTGGCGCCAAGCGGCACCGCAAGGTGTTGCGCGACAACATCCAGGGCATCACGAAGCCCGCCATCCGCCGCCTGGCTCGCAGGGGCGGCGTGAAGCGCATCTCTGGTCTGATCTACGAGGAGACCCGCGGAGTGCTGAAGGTGTTCCTGGAGAACGTGATCCGCGACGCGGTGACGTACACTGAGCACGCCAAGCGCAAGACTGTGACGGCCATGGACGTGGTGTACGCCCTGAAGAGGCAGGGGCGCACCCTGTACGGTTTCGGCGGTTAGGCAGGCAGGCAGCCAGCCAGCCGGTGTGCTGTGCTGCGTTGTGGCCTTCCCGCGGCCGTGCCGTGCCCGTGCTTGGTGGGAGAGACGAAAACGGCCCTTTTCAGGGCCACCACACTGTTCGGAGATTGAAAAGTGCGAAAGAGTCTGTGTTGTTTGTTTGTTTGTTGTTGTTGTTGTTGTTGTTGTGGTGCTGTGCGTGCGTTAGTTTTTGAGTTTGACGCGATGGGCGCGGCTGAGTCCAGTGTGTGCGTGGTTTGTGTTGTTTGTTTGTTTTTGTTTTTTTTTTTTTTTTTTTTTGTGGCGTGGGCATAGGCGGGCGGGCCGGATCGATCGATCGGATCAGCTGTTTGGTTTTGTCTGTGCCTGTGTGTTTGGAGCGCGCGGCGGCCGGCGTGTCGTCGTCGGACCGTTTACGCGCTGTGTGTGCCACGCGCGCCCCTTTAATTAAAACATTATAATGCTAACAATGATCATCACACTATCGGTGTATTGATGTCGTTGTCGTTTGGAACGCGACTCTGTGCGTGCGCGGAGGGGTGCAGAAACAAACAAAAAAAAGACAAAAAGAGAGAAACCACAAAATGTGTGCGCGTTCGGCCGCACGGGCCGTGGACAAGATGGCGGACGTGCGCCGGCGCTGGCTGTGCAATGTATGTATGTATGTATGTATGTATGTGGACGTGTTGTGTAAAGTGCGGCGAGCACGGACGACGGAAACTTTGCTTTGGACGTAGGTTTGTGTGGTGGCCCTGAAAAGGGCCGATTGTTGTGAGCCGAGCCGGCAAGGCAAAGGCGCGTTTGCGTGCAGGGAGCACGCAAGCGCAGCGCCGCGCTCTCTGTTTAGGCCTTCTTCTCGGTCTTCTTTGGCAGCAGGACGGCCTGGATGTTGGGCAGGACACCACCCTGTGCGATGGTGACGCCCGACAAGAGCTTGTTGAGCTCCTCGTCGTTGCGGATGGCGAGCTGCAGGTGGCGCGGGATGATGCGCGTCTTCTTGTTGTCGCGGGCCGCGTTTCCGGCCAGCTCGAGCACCTCAGCCGCGAGGTACTCCATGACGGCGGCGAGGTAGACGGGCGCCCCGGCGCCGACGCGCTCGGCGTAGTTTCCCTTGCGCAGGAGGCGGTGGATTCTGCCGACCGGGAACTGGAGCCCAGCCCTGCTTGAGCGGGACTTTGACTTGCCCTTGACTTTGCCTCCCTTTCCGCGTCCGGACATGGCGTTTGGCTAGTTGAAACACGTAACGTAACGGTGCGAGCCGCAGCGAGTCGAGCAGCGGAGTGCGTGGCGGCGGGACTAGGGTGGGGGTCCCTTTATGGGCTCGGGTGCGGCGGCCGGTTGCGCGCGCGCCCCATTGGTCGGCGGCCGCAACAGGGCGAGCTGGTAAAGGTGCGGTGTTGCGGTAGCGGCGGGTTGAGTCGGAGAAGACACAGGCAATGCTGATTACCCGCAGGCTCGGAAGGCGCGTACCTCCTCAACGTCCCCCCCTCCACCTTCACCTAAATGGAACCCAACTCCCCTGGCGCAGAACCGCCAAGTACCTTGGTGTAACCCTGGACTCTCGACTTACGTGGAAACCCCACATAGACGAGGTCCACAGGAAGGTCTGCGCCAGAATGTCCATCCTATACCCTATCCTGAACACAACCAGCTCCCTTCCTTGCCCAGTAGCAGTAAATGTATACCAGGCCCTGATCCGGCCGGTAATGGAGTATGCGTGCCCTGTCTGGGGATACGCGGCAAAGCAGCACCTGGACAAACTCCAGAGGCTGCAGAACCGCGCCCTCAGAAGGGCATTGCACCTACCTCTCGGATTCCCTACGGACGACTTGCACGCCGCAGCCGAAATCCCACTCCTGAGAGAGCGTTTCCAGGATCTGGCAAGGGCCTTCTATGAGGGTTCTTCCAGATCCGGAAATGCACTCATCCACTCCCTAGGTCGGTATGACATGTCCCGCGATAAGCATAAGCGCCCTATGACGATCTTCGACGACTAAGTCGAAGAGAAAAATCCCAATATCCATTCCCAAATCCTGCTCCTACCCAAACCACTACAATTATCTCGCCAAACCTCAGGCAAGTACCAGACTCACACAGAACAAACATCACATTTCATAGACACCAAAAAAATACAGAAATAATCATACACACAAGTACACAGGGGAGTAAAAGCCGAAAGGCTACAAACTCCCCCTCACACTTCTCCAAAGAGGAGAAAGTATTAGATGTAAGCAGCAGGTAGCGGCGGGTGCCACTGTGTGGGGAGACGCTGACTAGAGCGGAGCGCTTGCTGCTTGCTGTTGTACGTTCGAGATGCCGCCCAAGACTAGCGGGAAGGCCGCCAAGAAGGCTGGCAAGGCGCAGAAGAACATTTCGAAGGGAGACAAGAAGAAGAAGCGCAAGAGGAAGGAGAGCTATGCCATCTACATCTACAAGGTGCTGAAGCAGGTGCACCCCGACACGGGCATCTCGTCGAAGGCGATGAGCATCATGAACAGCTTCGTGAACGACATTTTCGAGCGCATTGCGGCCGAGGCGTCTCGCCTGGCGCACTACAACAAGCGCTCGACCATCACGTCCCGCGAGATCCAGACGGCTGTGCGGCTCCTGCTGCCTGGCGAGCTGGCCAAGCACGCCGTGAGCGAGGGCACGAAGGCGGTGACCAAGTACACGAGCTCCAAGTGAGGGGGTTAAGGCTCTAGGGAGCTCCCTCCGTTGCGAGAGCGGCAAAACGGCCCTTTTCAGGGCCACCAAATTGCCTTTGCGGGAAGAGCGGAATTGTTGTTTGTGTGAGGCGGCGCATAGCTACCCGGTTTGGTTGGTTGCGAAGCAGCGGGTGGTGGTGGTGCTGCTGTGCCGTGGTCTCGAATGTGGTTATGCGTGCACGAGTCTTGGCGTGGTTGGTTGGTTGGTTGTTTGTTTGTCGACACACAGACAGGAGGTGTTGTCTGTGTCGCTGATTCCTTTCCCTTTCTTTGTCTCTGTCTGCCCGGTTAGTCACGTGACTGCAATTGAAACCCCTCGCGATTGTTGGATGTCACCGTTAGGGCCGTCTGCGGGTTTGTTTGTTGTCACATCATACATACATGATGGCGAGGGTGAAATGTTGTGTTGCCGTCTACTATTCCCTTTGCTGTACGGCGTGGAGGTGTGTTGGTGACGTTTTAAAATGGACGTGTCTTTACTAGTCATTAAGAAGACGCAAGAATTGTACGGGCGGGTGGGGTAGGCGACACGCACGGTGGTGTACCTATTTATTTGGCCCTTGATTTTGATAGCCGTTTCTGCAGTTGATTGAATGATTGATTGTTGTGCGCACGCCGGTGTCGTCATTCAAGGTGCACGTGTGTTCGGTTCAGTGACGGTAGACGACGACGGTCGTTGTTTGTTGTTGTGGGCGTACACGCGGTTGTCTGTGTCCCCCGGTGAAATGGCCGGTTTGTCGGTGATGTGATCCGATCCGGCGGCTCTGAGTAGCTGTCTATCGGCATCATGGCAACGTGTCGGTCTGAACACCCGTCTCACTGTGGCACCGTCGGCGCTGCGAACGGTGACGAAAGGCTGACTGTGATCGGTCGAATGTCATGTCTTGTCTGGGCAGAACGTGTGGAATGAGCAAAAAAAAAAAAAACTGTGGGGACGGAAACAATGGTGGGGAGGAGGGGAACGAAAATAAGAAAACGAAACGAAACGAAGAAAAAGAAGAAGGAGAAGCAATCACCGGAAAACGAAACGGGGGAAGAACGGAGAGGCGCTGTCTAGAGCAACGGAACGTTCCCGTGCATTGCAGCCGCACTGAAATGCGTTTACGGCGCGGCTGCAAGTGTCGGCCGTGGTGACGGCTGAATTGCATTGCCTTCCCGGATGCAACGTTCGCCCGATATGGCTCGGAGGAAGAATCTATGAGAGAGTGCCTTGCCCTTGCCGTTTCGTGTGCGGTGTAGCGAATGATGTGTGTGTGTGCGTGTGTAGTGGGGAATGGATGGTCGATAGCTGCCGTCACGGTCGAGATAACGCAGTCAAAGGTGTCGCGAAAAAAAGTGTGTTAGCCGTGGTTGGTTTGTGTGTTTGTTTTGTTTTGTTTTTAAAGAGAAGGGACGAGAGAAAGAAGGTAGGTGGAGAGTGCGTTGCGTGTTGCGAACTGCGTCCGTGAATACGGCAGTATTTGGTGGTGGGCGTGCCCTTGCATGTGGCCCGGAAGGCGTGTTCGTTTCGCGGTAGTGTGGACGGGTGAGGGGCACGCGTAACGCTGCGCTGCTGGCATATTCGGGAGATGGGAGGGGGCGAAAGGAGAAAGGAGGCGCGGAGGGCGCGTTGTGGGTGGTTCGCGCTGCGCTCGGCGGTTGTGCAACAAATGTGTTGCCGGGAGGGGGACCGTTGTTGTGGTGGTGCGGTTGTAGCCTCAGACGCGGCTGGCAGTGAACAACGTGAGACGACGGATGCGTGGCTGGGGCGGCGCATGTCGCCGGTGCCACGCCTTTAGAGCCGCGTGGTCGGGGTGTGCGCACCGCGTGTCGTGTTGCGAGACATCATATGTGCTGCTGCGCACCGGTGGCGTGGCGTGGGGGCGAGGAGAGCGAGCCGCGCCAGTACCGCGCGGTGTGCTTGTGTGCGCCGGAGAATGGCACACTGCGCCTGCCCGTTGAGGAGGCTGATGGCCGTGGTGTGGTGGAAATGGAGCGCGTCGGACGTGTACCAATGAGAAAGAGAAACAAAGCAAGCAACCACGAACGAAAGGTGGAGGGAGGCATTGTGTCACATGTGGCGGTGGGGAAAAACGAAAAAAAAAAAACAAAAAAAAAAAAACAACAACAACAACAACAACAACAACAACAACAACAACAAAGACGTTAAGAAAGAGGAGAAACAAGAAAGACAACGAGTCGTGCGTTCGCGAGGGGGGTGGGTGTGCGCGCGTAACGCCGGTACGCGCAGTGCGGAGCCCAACGGCTGTGTCGTCGGCCGAACGGGTGCGGGAATAGAGGCCGCGTCGGCACGGAGAAGGAAGGAAGGAAGGAAGGAAGGACGCACGCGCGCTGCGGCGTTGGCGCGGTTTGCGGCTGGCGCCTTTGGTGGCAACGGCCAGGACAAGCAGCGGTGTATGGTGTTGTGCGGGGCGGACAGGGGCGGCGGTGGTGGACGGGGAGGAGGCGAGGCGAGGCGAGGCGAGGCGAGGCGGTGGCGTGTGTGGTACGGCGAAAACGGGACGGACGGCCGCCGGCGGATGTTGAGAGGCGCCGCCCGCGCACGCACGCAGACACACAGAAAGGAAGAACGAGAAAGGAACAAATGGAGGGGGCGAATGTGGAGGTGCGGGGAGGGGGAGGCGGTGGCGGTGGTTGTTTGTGGGCATGTGGTGGGAGAGAAGGGCGGGGGCGGAAGGACAGAGGCGCGAGGCGACAGCCTGCTTGTTGCTTGCCTTGCGTCTTTTTGTGTTTTTTATTTTGTTTTTATCCTGTGGTCGCCTTGGAGCCTGTCGGTCCCGTCCGTGTGTGGCCGCGCTGTGGGTGCGTGTATGTTTGTACGTTTCGTTTTTTTTGTCTCCTTCTGCAGCAGAGGCGGCCAGCAAATGCGTGCGGTTGGATGGATGGGCGGCCACGGCACGGCACCGCACCGCACCGCACCGGTGCCCAAGGAGGAGACGCTGGCGGCGGGCCACCCGCGGATGCGGCCGGCCGGGGCTGTGTGCGCCGCTGCAACAACAACGAGTAAACAAGACGAAGACGAAGCGGATGGCTGGTGAGTGCATTTGGGCGGTAGACAAGGCAGTGTGCGATGTGGCGTTGTGACGGGGGTGTTTTGCTCACGCGGCCTCGTTGTGTTGATGCGCAGGAAGACGAGATGCGGGCAGACGCCGTACAGAGAGACGAGCCCGGTCTGCAGCAGGATGTGTGGCGCGCCGAGTGCAGAGCAGCGCGCGCCGGCTGGGCTGGGTTCGGCTGGGCCCGCCCGGCGGCGGGCCGCGCTGTTGTCGCGGACGTGAGCGCCCCCTGGCGGGTGGTCGGAGGCGGCGCGGTGGACGTGTGGCTGGTTGGCAGTGCACATTGCGAGTGGCTGGCTGGCTGGCTGGCTGGCGGTCTGGCGGTCGGCGGCGGCGAGAAGAGAGAGGAGGGAGGTATGTGTTGCGGGCGCCTTTGCTGCGCTGCGTCGTTGCGTGCCTGGGCGTGCGCCTGTCGACTGTGTGTGACTGTGTTGGGCGTTGTGCCACGTACGTGTGCTCGGCCGAAGGCAGGCGTCGGAAAGAAGAGGGCGAAGGGCAGGAAAGTGGGTCGGTGTGCGTGCGTAGCCCGTGATGTGATGATGTCACGTCACGTCACGTCACGTTTTTGCGAAGCGGCTGCCGAGAGGTGTGTGGTAGCGAGCGGGAATGTGCGTTTGGTGGTTGCGGCGTGACGTGAGGGTGGGAGAATATTGGGGCGGGCGGGCCGGCCGGGCCGGCCGGCCGTTGTTGGTGGTTCCTCCTGTGGTTGTTTGTGCAGCTTTGATGGCAACGTGGAAGGACGCCGGTTTCGTGCCTTGCGTGTGGTTGTCGACGGTGACTGGTTGGGGTGTGCGCCGATGCACGTGCCATGTCGTTATTATGTTTGGGTCGTGAGTGTTGTTTTTGGCTGTGTTGTTGTGTACGGGAAGGGGGGGGGAGAGGAGGAGGCGGGTGGATAGTGCGTGCAGTAGTGTCGTTGCGACGGGCGCGTCGGGTGGAGCTGTGCGTAGTGGCGGAAAGGTGTAGGTTGCGGGAAGGGAGCCCGTGTCGTGTCGTGTCGTTGACGGGGTCGCGTGCGTGCGTGCGTGCGTGCGTTGTGAATCGAGTGCGGCGGGAAAGGAGCAGTGTGCCGCTGGCGTCGTGGCCGTTAGCAGAGGCTGTGCTTGTCCGTTTGTTACCTGTTGGACGCTTGGTGCGAGTTGTTTGCTTTGCTGTTGTCGTTGTCGCCCCCGTCTCGCGGGTTGTTTTTGTTTGTCGGCTGTGCTGTGTCGGCGAGCTGTTTTGCGGTGCGTGAATGTGTTGGTGCAAAAGTGGCGGCGTTATGGCTGCGACCCGCGACGAGCCGCGGGCGCGCCATTGATGATGTTCAAACACAGAGCGGCTGTGTGCAATGGGAGGCCTGCGTACGGGTAGCGGTGTTGTCGTACGTGCATCCGGCCCGGTGCGGAAAGCGCCGTTGCCGTTTGCCCCTTAGTTGCCAGCCATGTCGCGTGAGCGGCGGGTTGCCTCTGGTCGACGTGGTGCTCGGGTTTGTGGTTTTTTGTGCCCTTTGGCCGGTGGGTGGTGTTTAATTTTGTGTGTGTGTGTGTGTGTGTGTGTGTGTGTGTGTGTGTGGTATATCTGCCTCCTGCTCGGTCTTGCGGCGGTTTGGTCGACGTCGTCTGTAGTTTTTTTGCGGCTTGCCGACGACCGACCGACCGACCGACCGACCGACCGACACACCTTTGAAACCTACGTGTGGCGCCCGAAGGTGAACGTAACCTGACCGCGGGACCTCTCGGCGCCTTAACCTAACCTAACCTAACCTAACCTCTAACCTAAGATGTCCGGCCGTAAGGTAGGTGCGGCCACCTGACGCCTCACGTCCGAACGCTTAACCTAACTTTGACGCTTAACCTAACTTTAACCCTTAACCTAACCCACGTCCACCTAACCTAACCTAACCTAACCTAACCTAACCTAACCTAACCTAACCTAACCTAACCCAACCGAACCCAACCTCACCTTAGGGTGGTGTACACCGCGAATGTCTAAGGCATGTTATAGTCTTAGGTGGAGTCCACTATACGCAACAAGCGGCTACACGGGTGGCAGGGGTTGTGTGGCGTGGGCTGGGCGGTTCTGTTTAGGTTGGATGGCCCTTGGGCAAGTACGGAAAGGGCAACAGCCTCAACGGGCGCGGGGCAAGTTCAGGACATGCGGGGACCAAGCGGCAATCGGTATTGTAAATTGTCAACTGTCGAAGCTCTGCGTTGGTAAAGTACCGGAACGTCAAGCGCTGATAGAAAGCACCGAAGCTGCAATCGTTATAGGTACAGACGGTGCTTTAGAAAGGATAGCGTGCATGCAACCGGTGGTGGAGTGGTTCGTCGCTGTCAGTAGTAGTTTATCCTGTGTAGTGAAGTAGATAGAAGTGGTGGACGGTTCCTGTGAACTATTGTGGGTGGAGGGTACACTCAACAGCCGAGCTAGGTTAATAATTGGCTCCTTTTACCGACCTCGCGACGCAGCAGCATTAGTGGCCGAACAAGTGAGAGAAAATGTGGACATACATTTTCCTTTCCTCAGCGTGTTACAGTCTTAGGTGGAGATTTCAATGTGCCAGATGTTCAGGACGGGTGGTAGGGACAGAGCATCGAGTGACATTATATTATACTGAGTGCACTATCCGAACGAAAAATTACTGCGAGCAATTAAACAGAGAGAGAACCGACTCGTGGAGATAACATCGTGGACCTACCGATGACAAACAGACCCCGAACTTGTCGACTCTGTATGTGCAGAACAGGGACCCAGTGATCAAGAGGCCGTTGCAGCATCGCTTGAATATGGACGTTAATAGGAATATACAAAAAAAAAAAAAAAAAAAAAAAAAAAAGGGAGGAAGGTTTATCTGTTTAGCAAGAGTAATAGAAGGCAGATTTGAGACTACCAGACAGATGAAAACGCAAATGTCTGCTCCGACACTGACAATGTTGAGTGTTTATGGAGAAAGTGCAAGGCAATCGTAAAATGCGTCTTAGACAGGTACGTGCCGAGTAAAACTGTGAGGGATGGGAAAAACCCACCGCGGTACAACAACCAAAGTTTAGGAAACTATATAGCGAAAGCAAAGAGAGCTTCACTCAAAGTTGAAACGCAGCCAAAACCTCTCAGACAAACAGACGCTAAACGATGTCCAAAGTTAGCGTAAGGAGGGCTATGCGTGAAGCGTCCGGTGAATGCGAAAGTAAAATTCCATGTACCGACGTGGCAGGAAATCAAATCCTAGGACGTTGTGGTCGTACGTTGAATCAGTAGTAAGCGGCTCGAAACGGCATATCCAGACACTCCGGGGTGATGATGGCATTGAAACAGAGGATGACACGCGTAAAGCTGTGAAATACTAAACACCTGTTTCCAAAGCTGTTTCACGGAGGACGACCGCACTGCAGTTCCTTCTCGCACAAACGAAAAAATGGCCGACATCGAAATAAGTGTCCAAGGAGGAATAGAAAAGCAACTGGAATCACTGAACAGAGGAAAGTCCACTGGACCTGACGGGATACCAATTCGATTCTACACAGAGTACGCGACAGAACCTCCTAACAGCCGTGTACCGCAAGTCTCTAGAGGAACGGAGGGTTCCAAATGATTGGAAAAGAGCACAGGTAGTCCCGGGCTTGAAGAAGGGTCGTCGAGCAGATGCGCAAAACTATAGGCCCTATATGTGTGACGTCGATCGGTTGTAGAAGTTGAGAACATGTTTTATGCTCGAGTAGCATGTCGTTTTTTGGAAACCCAGTGTCTACTATGTAGGAATCAACATGGATTCCGGAAACAGCGATCGTGTGAGACCCAACTCGCTTTATTTGTTCATGGGACCCAGAAAATATTAGATACAGGCTCCCAGGTAGATGCCATTTTGGTTGACATTCGGAAGGAGGGCGTTCGATACAGTTCCGCACTGTCGCCCGATAAACAAAGTAAGACTCTGCAGAATGTCGGACCAACTGTGTGGCTGGACCTGAAGAGATTGTAGCAAACAGAACACAGCATGTTGTTATCAATGGAGAGACGTCTAGAGACGTTAAAGTAACCTCTGGCGTGCCACAGGGGAGTGTCATGGGACCCATAGCTCTTCACACACAATGTATATAAATGACCTAGTAGATAGTGTCGGACGTTGCATGCGTCTTTTCGCGGATGATGCTGTAGTATACAGAGAAGTTGCAGCGAAAAATGCAGGACGATCTGCAGCGGATAGGCACGTGGTGCAGGGAGTGGCAACTGTCCCTTAACATAGACAAATGTAATGTATTGCGAATAATATGGACAGAAGGAGCCTTTATTGTATGATTGATTATATGATAGCGGGACAAACACCGGTCGCAGTTACGTCTGTAAAATATCTGGGAGTATGCGTGCGGAGTGATCATATAAATAAAAAAAAAAAACAAAAACAAAAAAAGTAATTGTTGGTAAGGCGGGTACCAGGTTGCGATTTATTGGGAGAATGCGTAGCAAATGTAGTCCATCAACAAAGGAGGAGGTGGCTTACAAAACACGCGTTCGTTCGACCTATACGTGAGTGTTGCCCATCAGTGTGGGATCCGTTACCAGGTCGCGTTGACGGAGGCGACGGAGACGATCCAACGTTTCGTCGCAGGGTCATTTGGTAACCGTGATAGCGTTACGGAGATGTTTAACAAACCCAAGCGGCAGACTCTGCAATAGAGGCGCTCTGCATCGCGGTGTAGCTTGCTCGCCAGGTTTCGAGATATTGCGTTTCTGGATGGGGTATCGAATATATTGCTTACCCCCTACGTATACCTCCCGAGGAGATCACGAATGGATGTGGTTAGAGAGATTCGAGCGCGCACGGAGGCGTTTTTTTTTTTTTTTTTGCAGACTGTCAGTTCGTCCCGCGAACCATACGCGACTGGAACAGCAAAGGGAGGTAAATGACAGTGGCACGTGAAGTGCCCTCCGCCACACACACCGTTGGGTGGCTTGCGGAGTATATAAATGTTAGAGGCCGGCTGTCGTGTGTGCTTTTGAAGGCAGATTCGGTGCGTCTGTAGTTGCGGATGGCGGTTAGCCACCGTCGCTTAAAAGCGGCGAGGGGCGGCGGCGCCTCCCTCGGTTGGCCGGTGCCCATGTTGCGCAGGCGGCGCTCGTTTTTGTTTTGCGGCGGGCAATTTTGTGAGAAACGGGCGCGAATGTTGGCGGGCGAGGTGGCCCGACGGCCGCGGGCCGATCGGGAAACGGTGGGAGGGCGATGGGGCGGCGGAGGTGCGTTTGCACGGCCGTCATCGCCGCACGCCTCCGCTTGTGTGGCTGTGGCGGCGGCCGCGCTGGCCGGGCTGGCGCGGCGACGGTGCGCCAGTTTTGCCGAAGGTTTGGCCATTGTGGCGGGTCGTCGGCTGGGGCTGTGGGGGCGGCATTTGGGCGGGGGCGGCGATTCTCGGCGGGCCGAGCCAGGCTGTGGCGCGCGGTAGCTGCAGTTTGGCCGTGGTTTGCGGCGCTGCCGTGGCGACTGGTTGGCGACTGTGGTGTGGCCGTGTGTAGCCCCATCCTCGGTGGTTTGAATGGCGCGGGTGGTTGCGGCGCAGGTTTGGGGCTGGTCCGCACAGGCTGTCGGACGTTGGGCGGTAGCAAGCGCGGGAGGCGCGGCGCGGCGGCGCGCAGAGTGGCGGCCGCTCTCTCGGCCGTCCGCGCCCGCCCGCGACACTGGCTGGGCCTGGCGGCGCGGCGCATCGGTCTCCGAGCAGCCGAGCTGTGTGCACACGCGGAGGGTGCGCTGCGAACTTTTAAGTTTGAAGTGCTCCCACTGCGTGTTAAAAAGCAATTGTGTCCTGATAGGGCCGTCTTACTAGCGATAGGCGAGATCCTCCGGGATAGCCGGATGGGCTAGGAATGTTTAGGATAGGGAATGAAGAGGCACCAGGGCCTCCTCACCAGGCAGTCGACCGACAGGTGGCCGACTCCCTGGGCGGGGTACGTCCGCGCGCCTCCAGGAAAGATTTGAACCATAGGGCAAAGTCAGCTTCCGCGGACAGGGCTAGGGCTAGGTCTGAGTCTGTGAACCCCCACCCTTCCCGCCGAAATCTCGATTCGACGAAACAAGACCACTCACACACGTCGCTGGAACGCGGCGGAAACATGACACTCCCGACCAGCGAAACACAGCACGCCAAATCCATGGCGAGCAGAGACGCCAAGATGGCCGCAAAGCACCGGCAGGAGCTAGCGCGCCACAACATTACGAAAAATAATGCCTCATACAATTCAGACAGCGACGACGCTTCAACGAACACAGACAGCCCCACGTTCTCAAGCGACGAGGATATGGAATTCGACGATGGCCAGGGAGAATTCCAACGAGCCAGGAAAACTCTAAAAAGAAAAAACTCGTCAGAAACAGAAGCGCCGAACAAGTTCACCGTCCCAACGGCGAACAGATACGACGCGCTGAAGGACAACACCACCAACCTGAATGCCGCTAGTGACACACCAGCGGGCCCCCCACCTCAACAGCAGACTACAACCGCACCGGCACAACGAGCGGTCCCAAAAAGACCACGCGTCCCGCCGATTACAATCGAATATCCTGGGCACTATCTAACCCTGAACAAAACTCTAAAGCAGCATATGGAAGGCCCCATCAAAGCCATCCATAGAGGAAAATCTATCAAATACCATTTTGATACCATAAAGGACCAACGCACTGCGTTGGAATTCTTCAACCACCACCGAATCGGCAACTTCACCCACCAACCGCAAGCCGACAGACAACTGAAAGTGGTCATAAAGGGCCTACCAAACACCGTCAAGGAACAAGAAATAGAAGAAGAACTACAACAACACAACTTCGCCACAACCAACATACACCAATACAAAAAGAGGGACGAAAACACGAAGGAGTTACGTCCAATGGATGTCTTCTGTGTAACACTAGAGAAAAACCCAGAAAACGAGGCAATATATAATACGAGATACCTACTTGACACCAAAATTACAGTAGAATCATACAAAAGCAAAGAAGGCCCCCCACAGTGCAAAAAATGCCAGGGGTTCTTCCACACAGCAAATTACTGCAACATGCCGACGCGCTGCGTCCGATGTGGCGGGGACCACAGAGCATTCCAGTGCCCATTACCGAAAGAGGGAGCTCTTCACTGTGTAAATTGCAACAAAGATGGCCACCCAGCTTCATTCAGAGGCTGCGAAGAATACCAAAAGGCCATCGAAGCATACAATAAACAGCGACTAGAAAGACAAGCACCTGCACCCAGACCGACAATTCGACCAACGGCAATGCCCACACCAGCAGAAGCCAGCCGATTAGGAAGAAGAAACTGGGCAACTCTGCCACCGCAAAACAACACAGCCACTGCCAACAATAATGGCCTAGAATCAATCCTCAGCTTTGTCAACAAACTAAAAGCAATATGGGACAAAGCCCAATCCTCAAACATATTACAACAACTAACAACGCTCATGAACAACTTTACTCAGGCACCGGACATAATGTCCAAAATCACAACCGTCATTGGAGGAATGATGACTATCTTCAGCACCTTCAATGGATTTTAGGCCATCAAAGAAGAAAAACCTCCGAAGAGCAGAAGATAGACGCCCTCTTCGTCACTGACCATCATGGACAAGTACCGAAAGAACCCACAGGGAACTGGAGATGCCACACATGGCCGAACTCGTAAAGGAGGCAACAACGAGACTTGTGGATAAAGTAAACAGACTCAGACCTGACCTTAACCAGTTAGAGGAGATCGCCACGTATGAACCGGCACCCTGGCACAAGTCAGGGTACCATTGACCATCATTCGCAACTAAGAGACTAGGACCACTACTGTAGGGTATATTGGAAACATCAAGAGAGCCAGGCCGAGATCTAGGTGGAAACATCAAGAAAGCGTAGGCAGTACATAGGTTAGTAACATCAAGTAGGGATAGTTTAGTACATAGATTAGAAACATCAAGAAATTGTAGGTAGAAAATAGGTTAGAAACAGGAAAGAAATATATTTAGTACATAGGACAGAAACATCAAGACGTCCTAGGTCTGAAAACGCAAAAATTAGCCACTAAATTAGAATAGAAACATCAAGAATAATAGGAGAGATCATGAAACCACAAAAAAAAAAAGTAGAAAATAAATAGGCTATGACCAGAGGAAGACCACTAACGAGGCCCTAAAGGACCAAATCAGTGCCCAAAGGGACCTCCAAAGATTAAAAAATGGTGCCCCTATTTATAAATAAATAGTGACCCCAATTAAGTAACCCTACCAGCACACAAGAGGGACCAATCGCCTCAGGCGATAGCACCCTTGCCCTCAACACAAAAAAAAAAAAAAAAAAAAAAAAAAAAAAAAAAAAAAAAAGCGGCGCGGCGGCTGTCGTACGACGCTTACGTGGTCCCTTTGTCGTGCAGCTGCTGCCGGTCTACTGGCAGCGCGGTGGCGGCGAGGGCCGTGGTTTTCTAGTTCACCGGTCGCCTGATCTGCCTCAGACGTGAATCATCCAGATACTGCCGCAGGGCATCCTCCCTGCTCCTCCAAGAGTAGGGAAATTCCTGCGCCAGGGTCCGTGGTACTACCCGGTAACCCGCGTGCAGTCAATGGTAGGGCTGGCGCTGTTCGGGGATACCTAACGGTGCCAACGAACGAACAACCAGTGCCCCTGGGCAGTCAATGTCAGACTTCAAGTTCCGCTGACACAGTCATCTTGGGTAAGCCCAAAGCCCCAGTCCGCTGCGGCACCCAGTCACTGGGTACCCGCGGCCAACAAACTTCAGCCATTACCAAAGCCAAAACACGTGTACAAGACTCGGACGTAATGCCAGCGCCTAAGCGTCCGGCCCCTAGCCGGCTCGCTGAGGAAACAGAGCAACCTGTGAGTGATGACATGGAAGTAGGGGGGGAAACTGTTATCGCAAACATACCAACATCAAACAGTTTCGCTCCGATTGACACCGACGGAGCGGAAACGACCGAAGAAACGCCTACCCGTCCTTCGACCTCGGGCGCGCAAGCGCAATCGACACCGAAACGGGAAAAGGTGCCCCCAATTCTTGCCACAATCTTAAACGGTACGATGAAAATCATAAAGGAGGTCGCCCCTCAACTAAAAGGAGGACTAAATACCTCATGCAGGGGGTCCTCGGTAAAATTTCAACCGTCAACCCTGCCTGACTACAGATTCCTCACAGCCTATTTCACACAGAAGAAAATACCCTATCACACTTACCCGGTCACTGAGAAAAACGCGTACAAGGCGGTGATCAAAGGTCTCCCCAGAGACACTGATCCCGCGGAGATAAAGGAGCTTCTCCTTGCGCGCCACTTCAGGGTCATCGAGGTCAAACAAGAGACCAAGGCGTCTGACCCGAGCAACCCGGGAGAGGGGCGCAGGAAGAGAGCTTCTTTCAAAGTCATATTACACCCTGACGAACGGAATAGAGAGCTCTTAAAAATCGAACTGTTCATGAACTGCAAGGTTACGGTAGAGAGGTATCGCCAACCTGAAGGTCCTGTCCAGTGCCACCAGTGCCAGCAGCTGTTTCACTCTGCAGAGCAGTGCCACCATCCTCCAAAGTGCGTCAAGTGTGCCGGCCCACACTTGACAAACACATGTAAAAAGAGCCGTGCAACCCCGGCAAAATGCGCCCTATGTGGGGGCGATCACCCGGCGAACTACAGCCGATGCCCCACACGTATCCAATTGATGGCCACCCGCCCCCCTCGGTCGGCAAACGGTGCTGCTCTGCCGCGAGGCGCTTCTGCCTCTACGGCGCAGCAGCCCACATTTGCGGCCAACGCGCAGGCAGCTAGCTCTGCCTCCGGCAGCGGCCGCGGAGCGACTGTGCCGGGGCGAGATGCCTTTCCCTCGCTTCCCCCACCACGCGCCCCGACGGCTGCTGCCGCCTGGCCTCCCCCTCCACGCCACCAGCGCACTGAGGCGCCCGCAGCTGCCGCGCCGCCTCAGTCGGCTGCTGGCCAGCAGCCGGGGACGCCGCTCGGCGTCTTTGACGAGCTGCGCCAACTGGTTGCTGGCTTCAGCCTGGCAAATATCATGTACACAATTAGGGACACCATGGCGCGCGTGCGGGCGGCGCCTGATGGCCTAAGTAAATTCATGGCCCTCGCCGAGGGAGCAATGACATTATTTGATGTATTTAATGGATCGCCGTAGATCCAGAAAGTACAGCATTTTAACTTTTAACGCCAATGGCGTAAAAACACAGAAAAACATCCTAGAGGAGTTTCTAGACCGGTATGCGATCGACGTTGTGTGCCTGACGGAAACCCACCTTAAGCCCGAGGACCGCTTTTCGCTGAGAAATTACTCCATTCATAGAGTTGACCGCGTAGGCCGCGAGCGCGGCGGAGTAGCGGTTCTCGTAAAAGGCAGAAGGTGTTTCCGCACAGTGGACCTACCGCAGACACCCAGCATCGAGGCAGCCGGTATAGAAATCAAAATTCAAAACACTCCATACACCATCATCTCCGCCTACCACCCCCCGGGCACCACCATACTGACACAGGACCTTCAGGCTCTGCTGGGTACTGGCGCTCGTGTGATTGTGGGAGGGGACCTAAACTCGAAACATACGGCCTTTGGCTGCCGCGCCGAGAACAGAAGTGGTGGGAGATTGCATAGGCTTGTTGAGAGGCGTGCCGCCCTCAGCGTCATCGCACCCGACGAGCCTACGCATATCCCTGTGGACCCGACAAAAAATCCGGATATCCTGGATATTTTTGTCGTGAAAAACTTTGCTCTCGACGCGACAGTCACCGTGCACTACGAGCTGAACTCTGACCACAACCCGGTCGTTCTGGACATAGCCAGTGTCGAAGACGAAGCCGGGAGGATGGCAAAAACAGAAGTAATAACAAACTGGGACCGATACAAATACCTGGTGGGTGAGCACGTGGAGGAAATCCCACAGATGGAAACAAAAGAAGAAATAGACGAAGCAATCACCAACTTTACAGACGTCCTCCACGCCTGTGCTCGCGCTACAAGCGTCAGGCTCACCACAGAGCCTGGCGCCAGGGACCTGCCCCCTGACATCTGGGACCTCATAGTCGCCAAACGCAGGTTGCGTAAGCTGTGGCAGCGTCACCGCGACCCAGCTGACCGCCGCCGGCTGCGGCGGCTGGAGGACCAGGTCAAACTCCGACTGCAGGAGCACAGGAGCCGCTGCTGGGAGGAGATGTTACAAACCGCCGAAACAGAGAGCAGTAAACGCAAGATCTGGCAGATAGCCCGGCAGCGGAAAGCCCCCACCAGAGAAAACAGGCCACTCCACGGCGTGAACGGTCTAGCGTACGAAGATCACGACAAGGCGGAAATAATGGCACAATCACTAGAGTCACAATTCCGAACTCACGTCATCGACGATGACGAGAGTGACAGGCAGGAAAGATTAGTCGTCGGACGAGTGACTCAGATTAGAAATACGCGCCCAAATACAGAATTCGTGCCCGTAAACGAGCCGACAATTAGCGCACTTATCAAGCGTCAGGGAAACCACAAAGCTCCTGGCCCTGACCAAATCCGCACCCCACTCCTAAAGCACCTTCCACCTCCTGCCATAACATTTCTGGCAAGCGTCTTCAACGCTTGCCTAAAACTCACCTACTTCCCCTCAGTGTGGAAAACTGCAAAAGTAATCACCCTCCCCAAACCTAATAAAAACCTGCTCCTTCCAGAAAGCTATAGACCTATCTCCCTACTAAACGGCATGAGTAAAATACTCGAGCTGCTCATCCTCTCACCCCTTCAACACTTCCTTACTGCACACAACATCCTGATGCCCGAGCAGTTTGGATTCCGCTCTGAACACTCCACAACCCAACAATGCCTGCGCTTGGTAGAGCACATTTGTATGGCCAGGGCAAAGAGAGAATCTACAGGAGCAGTGTTCCTGGATATAGAGAAGGCATTTGACCGCGTCTGGCACGATGGCCTAATATATAAACTAGATCAAATAGGGTGCCCAGGACATCTAATACAGATCATTGATTCATTTCTTGCGGAGCGTCAATTCTTCGTAAGAAGTGGATCGAGATCGAGCCAGACACGACCGATTGCGGCCGGAGTACCGCAAGGTTCGGTCTTGGGTCCCGTTCTCTACTCAGTCTACACAAACGACATACCCAAGCAGGTCGGCGGAGGGATTGCCCTCTACGCCGACGATACAGCAATCTTCAGGAGCTGTCGTAACCTTGCATTCATCCGACGCAAGCTGCAAGAGCACCTTGATACCATAACACAGTGGTGCAACATCTGGAAGATAAAAGTTAACCCGGAAAAATCCCAAGCCATATACTTTACGACCAGGCTAAAACTCCCAGACCAACAACTCACCATTGGTGGTCGGGACCTAGCCTGGCGTAATTGTATCACATACTTAGGCCTCGAAATAGACAGGCGTCTTACGTGGCAAAAACACATTCACAAAGCTGCGAACAAAGGCTGCGCCCTCCTGTCGCAGCTATACCCCCTCCTAAAGGGTGACGGCCTCACCCTAAGCTGCAAAATGCTTCTCTGGCGTCAGCTCATGCTACCGGCCATCTTGTATGGATCGGAAGTATGGTCGATGGCGTCAGACACCACCCTGGCACGACTACAGCGACTGCAGAACAAAACCTTCCGAGTCATCACAGGCGCTGACAGATACGTCCGAAACACACAAATTAGAGAATTTTTAGGCCACCCAACCATATACTCCCTCATAAAGGAGAAATCCACCAAACTTTATGAGAAAACACAAACATCGCCCCACAACCTCATACAAAATTTAGGTCGCGAACACCCCGATTTTCAACACAAACGCCCAAAATTAACACTCACCCGTCAATTTAAAGACATTTAGAGAATACATACACACACACAGAACAAACATTTAGATAAAAACACGCACACAACACAATACCTCATTTTCATAAATCCCCAAGCGCATAACTTGAAGTCAGACGGGCACAGCCCAGTGGCACTTCGGTATCCCAGAACAACCTGAAAGCCTGTCGCGGCGGCTATTCTCTGCCGTGCTTGCCGCCTTGCCGCTCTCTCGCTGTTCTGTTGTTGTGTGTACGCGCGTCGTCCGTCGAAATAATGGCAGATCAGGCGGCTACGAACGAGACTGCTGCGGCACCCGCCGCCACCGGCACGACGAAGAAGGCCAAGTCTGCGGCGTCTGCGAAGAAGCCGCGCGCCAAGCCTGCGCACCCGCGCACCTCTGAGATGGTGACGGCCGCCATCAAGAGTCTGAAGGAGCGCGGCGGCTCGTCGCTGCAGGCGATCAAGAAGTACATTGCCGCGCACTACAAGCTGGACGCGGAGAAGCTGGCGCCCTTTATCAAGAAGTACCTCAAGTCGGCCGTCGTGGCTGGCGAGCTGGTGCAGACGAAGGGGAAGGGCGCGTCCGGCTCTTTCAAGCTTGCCGGCGCCGGCGGCGGGGCGGCCGAGGGCGGCAAGGCTCGTGCCGGCGGTGCGAAGAAGAAGCGCGCCGCTCCGGCCAGCAAGGAGAAGAAGGGCGGCCGCGCGGCCGGCGCAAAGAAGGCTGGTGGCGTGAAGGCGGCGACCGGTCGGAAGGCGGGCGCCGCCAAGAAGGCGTCTGCGGCGTCGGCGGCTCCCGCGGGTGCGAAGAAGGCGGCTGCGGCCAAGCCGGCCAAGGCCAAGTCGCCGTCGAAGGCGAAGAAGGCCGCCAAGGTTCCGACGAAGAAGCCGAAGGCGCCGCGCCCGAAGAAGGCGACGACGCCGTCTAAGGCGAAGGCGTCGCCCAAGAAGAAGAAGTAAAGTAGTAAAGTTAAAGAAAGGCAAGGGAAAGGGGTTGGCGCTTGACGCCGTCGTCCCCCACCCCCCTCCCCCGCGTCGTCTTAGTGGCGCGCGATGGCACGGCTGCGGCTGTCGCGCGGCCCAAAACGGCCCTTCTCAGGGCCATCAAAGGACGTCGGGAAGGCGTTGATTGTCGTGCATGCGCCGGTGTGGTTGGTTGTGTGTGTGTGACCCTTGTGGGTACTGTTTGCGTGCCGTGGTGGTTGGATTGTGGTGCCGGTGGCGGTAGGCGGCGGCGCGCGGTAGCGGAGCGGTTGTGGCCGTTTGTTGGTCTTTTTTTGTTTTTTGTGTTGTTGTTTTTTTTTTGCGGCGGCCGACGTTTGGTTGCTCATGTATGTTTCTGGAGACTCTTGTTTGTTTGTTTGTGTGTTTGCTTGCTTTGCGGATGTCGTGTCTTTTGTGTGTGTGTGTGTTGTCTCTCTGTCTCTCTTTGAAAGCGGCGGGGGGGACGTGAGACGTGGAAGTGGCCGGCGGGAATTGGGAAGGCGCGGTGGCGTTGTAGCGTAGCGTAGCGTGCGCGCGCCTCGGAGACGGCGGCGGCCAGCCACCCGTGGTGTGTGGTGACGTCGTCCGGCTGTTGTGTGTGTATCGTGAGGGATGGGATGACGTCGATTGTTGGCGAGAGCGGCTGTGGACGGGAGGGGAATTGGTTGTTGTTGTTGTTTTGCGGGGCTGGAGAGAGGCTGGGCGGCAAGACCGACAAAAGTTTTGCTCGCGACGGAGAGATGTTAGTGGCCCTGAAAAGGGCCGTTTTTGTTGGGCGGGCGCGCGTGCGCGGCGCGGTTTCTAGGCGCGCTCGCCGCGGATGCGGCGCGCGAGCTGGATGTCCTTGGGCATGATGGTGACGCGCTTGGCGTGGATTGCGCACAGGTTGGTGTCTTCGAAGAGGCCGACGAGGTAGGCCTCGCTGGCCTCCTGCAGGGCCATGACTGCGGAGCTCTGGAAGCGCAGGTCGGTCTTGAAGTCCTGGGCGATCTCGCGCACTAGGCGCTGGAACGGCAGCTTGCGGATGAGCAGCTCTGTGCTCTTCTGGTAGCGCCTGATTTCCCGCAGGGCGACGGTGCCCGGCCTGTAGCGGTGGGGCTTCTTGACGCCGCCGGTGGCGGGCGCGCTCTTCCTCGCCGCCTTGGTGGCGAGCTGTTTGCGCGGCGCCTTTCCGCCGGTGGACTTGCGGGCCGTTTGCTTTGTGCGGGCCATAGCGGTTAGCGGCGTGGAGGTGCGTGCGGTACACGAAGCGTCCGGTGCTGCCTTGACAACGGGCCCGCGAGCTAGAGCATCTTCTTCAGGATGTGCGGTCTTCACCCTGGTTTGTCGGAGTGTTTGCAGGCTTTCCCTGCATTGCCTCCAGAGCGTCTCTTTGACGAGTAGTTTTCTTGGTTCTTCTCTTTTTTTTTTTTATGTCTTCTGTTGGCCCTATTCAGGTTTGGTTGTCTTCTGTGTGCCCGCATGTGCGGACAACGGTGCTGGCCCGTGGCGGGCCGACTGCAGTCCTCCCGGCGCGGACGGCGCAGGGAGCGCCTCACTGCGGCTGCTGCTTGGCGGCCGCTAGTGTGGCCGTCATCAATGTCTCTGCAACTCGCTGCAGCGTCTCGGCAAGGTTTGCAACCTTGTCGATCGCCGCAGACAGTGCAGAGACGGCTGCGACCAGGATGTCTTCGTTCGCTGCAGTTGCAGCGTCTCGCCTTGGCGCAGCAATCGGACGGGCGGAGGCAGTCATGTTGCCACTCTTGCCTCCGCCCGATGTTGTGGCGTCTTCTTCTTTCCGCATTTTCCCCTTGGGGGGGAAAACACGCTCGGCCTCTGGTGTGCCCTCTCGGGCACGTTTACTGGCGCGGATGCGCCTTCTTCTGCTCCCCACATTGGTGGGGTGGTTGTCAGCGCCTGCGGCTGTCCTCTGGGTAGTCGCTGTTGCCTGCCGCCTCGCCGGTTTCGCGCCTGGGCGCGGACGGCCGGGGGAGCGGCCGGCAGACTTCTGTGCTGGCTTCCCGCGCTGGCGAGCAACCGCGGCTTTGAACACTTCACAGCCGCGATAACTTGCCACGTGCGGGCCGCCGCAGTTTGCACACTTGGGAGTGTGCGTCCTAGGTAGCGGGCAGAGCCCACTAGCGTGGGGGCCTGCGCACTTCACGCATGCCTCGGGAAAGGCACAGTGGCGAGCCACGTGTCCCATTCCCTGGCAGCGGAAGCACTGTACGAGCCCCCTCTTCTGCTTGAGGCCCTCTGCGGTGACCGACGTGTTGGCCACCTTCTTCAGCTCGAAGAGCCGCCTGTTCTCCGGTGTATCTGTGGCAATCACCAGCAGGGAAGGCGACTCTTTATGGCTGACGTGGGACTTGACCCGCGTCACATTCCTGACGTGGAAGTCAAGGTCCGCCAGCTCTTCTTTTAGCAGGTCTGGTTCAGCCGCCATGGGAAAGCCCTTGACGACTACCTTAAGTAGCCTCTCGGGGACGGCGGCGTGCGTGTACCAGTGCAGGCCCTGGTTCGACGCCTCCGACGTCACCTTCACGTAGTCCTGCGTGTTGCTGACTTGCAGCCGCACAAGGTTTCCTGAGGCAGCCCGCAGTGTGAAGTCTGCAGTTGTCCACTGCCGTACGAGCTGCAGGAAACGCTTGTAGTCTTTGGCCACCTCAAAGACTATCGGCGGCGGCCGTCGATGAGACAGCCCGGTGGTGGGGGCCATCTCAACTTCATCGTCTGAGCAGCCATCCTGTGCAGCGGTCGTGGGTGCCGTCTGCGAGGTCGTTGGCTGCTCCGGCCTCTCGACGTCTGCAAGCGCGCCGAAGCGGTTTGCAGTCGATGTGGGAGGCGGGGAAGGCGTCGCCCTGGGTCTGGCCGCCCGTCGGGACGAAACGGTCGTCCAGGTGGCGCCTGCCCCGCTGTCGTCACGGATGGCGCGTCTTCTGCCTCCCGTGGTAGAGACAGTAGGCTGCCTCTGCTTCTTAACTGCCTTTCTGGCGCCGTGTTGAGCAGCAGACATCGGCCGTTTGCGCCGCCCGCCATCTGGGATATGCGGAGCGCTGGCTGCCGTCCTTTGCCCGTTCTTCGTTGGCAGGAAATCTGCCAAGTTGACGATGACGTCGTCATCTTCACCTGACTCGAGGTCCGGGTTCGAAGGCCGAGTCGTCGTACACGGCGGGTCAGACGGGGCCGCCGGGGGAGCACGCTCCTCCGGACGGCGGTCTGCCACGCCAGCTTCTCCAGTCGTCGTATTTGGGGGGCCGGATGGGGCCGTCGACCGAGCGGGCTCGGCCGAACGGCGATCCGCCACACCCATAGCTCTGCTCAACGATCCTCGGAACTCCGGGCGTGCCCACGACATCTCTGCGCGCTGCCGGAGCGACGACTGGTGACAACGGGCCCGCGCGGCAGCAGCAGCGGCACAATATAAGGAGGAAGATATCCTCGACTGGGAACGAAGTACTAGCGCACGAGGCGCTTCACCTTCTGGCATGACGGGTTGGCGAAAAAGTTCTTGGCGTTGTAGTGCTGCATGGCTTGTTGTGCATTTTTTTTTTTTTTTTTTTTTTTTTTTTTTTTTTTTTTGAAAGATGAAAGAATAGTCAGAGCGATAGTGAGAGAGGTGGGAAAACGAAAGGCCCAATTGACTGGCCATTTTTTTTTTTTTTTTTTTTTTTTTTTTTTTTTTAAAGAAAGATTATAGGATAGTAAGAGGGACAGTGAGAGAAACGGAAAACGAACGGCCCAATTGACTGGCCGGGAATTGCAATTAGTGACAGAATAAAGGATAGGAGAAGGAAGAGTGAGAGTTAGTGAAAGTTCTTCTTCTGCATAGCGGCTCCTTGGTGGTGGCGGCAGTTAGTCAGCAAATGGCGCAGTGGTTGGGGGGGGGTAAGAGAAAGAAGTAAGAGGGTGACAGATGAAGTGGAAAAAAAGGGGGGGGAGGGCCTACCATGATTAGGCCAACAGTGGGGGTAGTGTGGGAGGAAGGGGGGGCGTGGAGGTGGAGCGAATGACATGACATGTTGGGGGGAATAATCTATGGTGTGAGGTAGGTAATCGGCATGAGTTGAGTTGGCTGGTGCATGCGAGTTCATGGGGGGCGAAATAAAAGGTCGGGCCAGCGAGTGGTGGCTAGTCGGTGAACACGGGTGCCCAGGGAAAGGATTAAGGGATTAGGAGAGTGACGGGTTTGGTGGTAAAAGGAGTTGGCGGCGGAGAGGATGCGGGTACAAAGGAGCGGCACTTCAGCCAGGAGGTGGAGCTCGTGGGTCGGGAAGTCGAAGGGGAGGCGGAGGGCACGCCGGAGAGCCCGGTTCTGGACGGTTTGGAGGCGGCGGAGGTGGGTGGGGGCAGCATTGCCCCAAACCACCACCGCGTATTCAAGGATGGGGCGAACAAGGGAGGTGTACAGTCTAACAGCAAGGTGCGTGGGGAGGGAAGAGGTGGGATTGATGAGAGGGTAGAGCAGGCATAGCCGGCCCATTGCCTTACGACGCACGTCATCGATGTGGGGGCGCCAGGTGAGGCGCTGGTCCAGGGTAACACCCAAGTACTTCGCAGTACGAGTCCAGGGGACTGGGGTACCAAGGACCAACACCTGAGGGAGTCGAATGGGAATATGGCGTCGGCAGACGATAAGGGCTTGGGTTTTGGAGGGATGGGCCCGCGCGGCCGAGGTCCGAGGCACAAGACTGAGGGATGTACCCTCTGCAGTTTGCGAAGTACTAGCGTAGCGAAGACGCTTCTCCTTCTTACTTGAAGCTTGATGTTGAATGACGTGGCGGTTGGAATTTGTGCTTGACTTTTGTGCAATTTTTTTTTTTTTTTTTTTTTTTTTTTTTTTTTTTTTTTTTTTTTACAGGTGAAAGGATAGGTAGAGAGATAGTGGAAGAATCTGGAAAACGAATGGCCCCATTGACTGGCCGATTTTTTTTTTTTTTTTTTTTTTTTTTTTTTTTAATAGAAGATAGGACAGTAAAAGGGATAGTAGAAGAGGGTGGAAGACGAAAGGCCCATTGGCTGGCCGAGAATCATGATGACGTAAAAGTAGTGATAGAATAAAGGATAGGAGGAGGAATAGCGTGAGTTGATAGAAAACGAAAGGCCATTTTCCTGGCCTCTTCCTTTTGGTGGCATCTCGTGATGGCGGCGGCAGACAGTCTTGAGGTGGGGTGAGAAGAAAGAGAAAGCAGTGTGAGAGTGACAGGAAGAGGTGAAAGAGGAAAGCATGGCATGATTAGGCCAGTGGTGGGGAGGGTGTGGGGCTGATTAGGGTGGCAGTCTATACGGGGTGGTACATGACTAGGGGAGATGAATCAATGACATGAGGAATGGTAGTCTACCTGAAGTGTGGTGACTGATGAGTGCAGGTCATGGGGGGCGAAACAGAAGGTCAGGCCATCGAGTGGTGGCTAGACGATGGACGCGGGTGCCCAAGGAAAGGATTAAGGGATTGGGAGAGTGACGGGTTTTTTGGTAAAAGGAATTGGCTGCGGAGAGGATTCGGGTACGAAGGAGCGGCACCTCGGCCAGGATGTGGAGCTCTTGGGTTGGGAAGTCGAAAGGAAGGTGGAGGGCACGCCGGAGAGCCCGGTTCTGGACGGTTTGGAGTCGGCGGAGGTGGGTGGGGGCAGCATTGCCCCACACCACCACCGCGTATTCAAGGATGGGGCGGACAAGGGAGGTGTACAATCGAACAGCAAGGTGGGACGGGAGTGAGGAGGTTGGGTTGATGAGAGGGTAAAGCAGGCATAGCCGCCCCATTGCTTTACGACGCACGTCATCGATGTGGGGGCGCCAGGTGAGGCGCTGGTCCAGGGTAACACCCAGGTACTTAGCAGTACGAGTCCAGGGGACTGGTGTACCAAGGACCATCACCTGAGGGAGCCGAATGGGAATGTGGCGTCGGCAGATGATAAGGGCTTGGGTTTTGGAGGGATTAAATGCCAGACGCCAAGTCCTAGCCCAATCGGTTAGGGAATCTGTAGCCCCCTGGAGCCGCTGTTGCAGAACTGCCGCACTCCGAGAACGAGAGAAGAGTGCAGTATCATCTGCGTAGAGAGCTAAATGTACTCTCGGCGCAGAGGGCAGATCAGCTGTGAAAAGGGAGTAGAGTAGCGGTCCAAGAACACTGCCTTGCGGTACTCCTGCCCTGATGCGTCGTCGTGTGGATTTCCCGTCGGGGATCCTGACATGGAAGGTGGGCCCGCGCGGCCCCGCGCCGCGCTTATATGCCCTCGGTGCGCGTGGTGGGGGGAGGGCGGGCCAGAGTCTATATAGGGGGGCGGCGGCAGAGAGCTCGCACCGTAGCCGACTCGCTAGCGCCGGGTGAGGAGCTGGCGCTTGTGTTTTTTCGCTTGCTTGCTTTGAGGAGGAGGAGGAAGGAAGAAGAATGACAGGCCGCGGCAAGGGAGGAAAGGGGCTGGGCAAGGGTGGCGCCAAGCGGCACCGCAAGGTGTTGCGCGACAACATCCAGGGCATCACGAAGCCCGCCATCCGCCGCCTGGCTCGCAGGGGCGGCGTGAAGCGCATCTCTGGTCTGATCTACGAGGAGACCCGCGGAGTGCTGAAGGTGTTCCTGGAGAACGTGATCCGCGACGCGGTGACGTACACTGAGCACGCCAAGCGCAAGACTGTGACGGCCATGGACGTGGTGTACGCCCTGAAGAGGCAGGGGCGCACCCTGTACGGTTTCGGCGGTTAGGCAGGCAGGCAGCCAGCCAGCCGGTGTGCTGTGCTGCGTTGTGGCCTTCCCGCGGCCGTGCCGTGCCCGTGCTTGGTGGGAGAGACGAAAACGGCCCTTTTCAGGGCCACCACACTGTTCGGAGATTGAAAAGTGCGAAAGAGTCTGTGTTGTTTGTTTGTTTGTTGTTGTTGTTGTTGTTGTGGTGCTGTGCGTGCGTTAGTTTTTGAGTTTGACGCGATGGGCGCGGCTGAGTCCAGTGTGTGCGTGGTTTGTGTTGTTTGTTTGTTTTTGTTTTTTTTTTTTTTTTTGTGGCGTGGGCATAGGCGGGCGGGCCGGATCGATCGATCGGATCAGCTGTTTGGTTTTGTCTGTGCCTGTGTGTTTGGAGCGCGCGGCGGCCGGCGTGTCGTCGTCGGACCGTTTACGCGCTGTGTGTGCCACGCGCGCCCCTTTAATTAAAACATTATAATGCTAACAATGATCATCACACTATCGGTGTATTGATGTCGTTGTCGTTTGGAACGCGACTCTGTGCGTGCGCGGAGGGGTGCAGAAACAAACAAAAAAAAGACAAAAAGAGAGAAACCACAAAATGTGTGCGCGTTCGGCCGCACGGGCCGTGGACAAGATGGCGGACGTGCGCCGGCGCTGGCTGTGCAATGTATGTATGTATGTATGTATGTATGTGGACGTGTTGTGTAAAGTGCGGCGAGCACGGACGACGGAAACTTTGCTTTGGACGTAGGTTTGTGTGGTGGCCCTGAAAAGGGCCGATTGTTGTGAGCCGAGCCGGCAAGGCAAAGGCAGGCGCGTTTGCGTGCAGGGAGCACGCAAGCGCAGCGCCGCGCTCTCTGTTTAGGCCTTCTTCTCGGTCTTCTTTGGCAGCAGGACGGCCTGGATGTTGGGCAGGACACCACCCTGTGCGATGGTGACGCCCGACAAGAGCTTGTTGAGCTCCTCGTCGTTGCGGATGGCGAGCTGCAGGTGGCGCGGGATGATGCGCGTCTTCTTGTTGTCGCGGGCCGCGTTTCCGGCCAGCTCGAGCACCTCAGCCGCGAGGTACTCCATGACGGCGGCGAGGTAGACGGGCGCCCCGGCGCCGACGCGCTCGGCGTAGTTTCCCTTGCGCAGGAGGCGGTGGATTCTGCCGACCGGGAACTGGAGCCCAGCCCTGCTTGAGCGGGACTTTGACTTGCCCTTGACTTTGCCTCCCTTTCCGCGTCCGGACATGGCGTTTGGCTAGTTGAAACACGTAACGTAACGGTGCGAGCCGCAGCGAGTCGAGCAGCGGAGTGCGTGGCGGCGGGACTGCTGCTCACTCTAATTTCTTCCTCTGTCTTCAGAGGTTGTGTTCTGAGAAGGTTTTTGTCCCATTCGGACATTTCCTTCAATTTTCTGGGGGGTTTGTTGGATGTGCTTGTCTTTTTGTTTGTTCTTTTCTTTAGAGTGCTTGTGGATTCTTTTCTGTCACTTTATTAGTAACGGTCATTTTTTTTTTAATATTTATTTTTTTTTTCTCTTTTAGTTATGCGAGGAGTATTGCTTTTGGTCTTTTATACCGGTCTGGTACGTTGTTGTACCGACCAAGTGAGTTTATGAGATCGTTTGGCGATCTTTCCGCGTTGGCGTAGAACTGCTCCGCCAGGGTTCGGAATCTCGTGTTTAATTTTTCGATGTCTGCCGCTATGTGGAGGTCTTCCGTCGGGAATCGCGGCGGTGTGTGTAGCGCTCTTCTGAGCGCTCTGTTCTGAATCTTTTGTAGCCGTTCTACCGTCGATCTAGCAGCGTAACCCCATACGGGGCACGCATACTCCAGTATCGGTCTAATTAGACTTCGATAGACGGCTACTCCTGTGCTTGGGTCAAGGGAACTTGTACTGTTTAGTATTGGGTAGAGGATCTGCATCCTGCCTAGGGCCTTTTTGCGAACCTCCTCGATGTGGCACTTCCAAGTCAGGCGCTTGTCTAGTGTCACACCGAGGTACCTCGCAGTGTTTCTCCAGGGGAGGTTTTGGCCCTGCAGGTGCAGCATTTGGTAGGGTCTTCTGGGGGGGCGAAGTTTACCGAGACGTCTAGTCATTAGCATGGCTTGGGTCTTCTCAGAGTTTAGTGAGATTCGCCATTGTTTGGCCCATTCGTCTGTCTTATTTAGGGCGGTTTGGAGACGTCTCGTGACCAGGTTCCTGTTTGTTGAGCAGGAGAAGAATGCGGTGTCGTCAGCATACTGTGCTGTTTGTACGTGTTGGGTGGTTGGTATATCCGCAGTGTAGAGACTGTAAAGGGTTGGACCAAGAACCGAACCCTGTGGTACCCCTGCATGTATTCTTCTCCTGCTTGACAGTGATGTTTCTACCTTTACAGAGAATGTCCTACCGGAGAGATAGCTTTTTATAAGTTTCACAATCTTTCCGGGGAAGCCCTGGGTGTACATTTTATGGAGAAGCCCGGTGTGCCAGACTGAATCAAAGGCTTTTGCCACGTCTAGTAGGACGATCCCGCAATAGCCTTTGCGGTTGAAGCTTTCTGTGGCTGCTTCTACTACCCTCATTATTTGTTGGGGGGCCGAATGTTGTGGGCGGAACCCAAACTGGAATTTGGGCAGGATTTGCTCTCTTCTGATGTGATCCTGTATCGGTACTAGGAGGAGACGCTCGTATAGTTTACTGAGGGTAGGCAGTAGACTAATTGGTCTGTAGTGTTGCGGGAACACCGGGTCTTTTCCAGGTTTTGCGATCGAGACTACTTCAGCGTGTTTCCACTGTGTCGGGAATTTTAGCGATCGCGTAATTTCGTTTAGGATATCTGCTAAGTGTGTTATTGCCATGGGCGGGATATGTTTTAATAGTTCGTTGGTGAGCTGGTCGTGGCCTGGTGCCTTTCTTGTTGGCAGCGATTTGATGACACTAGCCACATCTTCAGAACTGAAGTGCGGCGTGTATTCATCGTCGTCGTCTGCCTCTAAAAAGGTGGCCAGTTGTCTGCGGACGATTGCGACGTGTTCTCTGTCCTGTACCTCTGCTGGCGTAAATTGTTTTTCGAACACGTCTGCTAGTGCATTTGCTTTGTCTTCGGTGCTGAATTGCAGTCCACGTTCACCATGCAGAGGGGGCATTTTTGCGCGTCTTCTCGTGAACTGCTTCGTGGCTTGCCACAAGCTGTGGTCATCTAGTTTGAGAGTTGATAGTCGTTCTGACCATTGCTGGTTGCGATACTCAGTGAGTGCAACTTTCAACTCTCGTTGTAGTCTGTTGAGCAGCCTCCTCGTGTTTTTGTTCCTAGTAAGTTTCCATTCTTTGGCGATCCTGTTTTTGTGTCTGATTTGGGCAAGCAGGTGCTGAGGGAGCTGCCTGGAGCGGGGGGCTCCCGCTGGCGCAGGTGTTGCTTCCTCAGCTGCTTGCAGGATCGCTTTAGTGAAGTCTTCCAGCGCTTGTTCAGCAGTCTCTGCTGTTGGAGGCGGGGCTTGGGCAAGTTCAGCAGCTATTCCGTTGCTGAACTGTTCCCAGTTTGTTCGTTTGTAAGTTGTGGTGCGCTGTGGGAGCGAGAGCCATTCTCCCATGTCGACCTCTAGGATAACTGGATTGTGGTCTGAAGACATCCTGTTTATCGAATTGGCAGACACAAAACCCGTAACGTGTTTCGTGAGTGCGATGTCGAGGACGTCCGCCCTGTTTCCGTTGTTTGGGAAATGGGTGGGCTCCACGGGGCCCCATACCTGAAACTGGTGGATGCGCGCGAGTCGTTGCAGTTGTCGACCAGCTCTGTTGCTTACTCGTGAGTGCCAGTCTGCGTGCTTGGCATTGAGGTCTCCTCCTATTAGGAGCTTGCCTCTTATTCTCCCTAGTGCAGCTATGTCCTCTTCTTCTAACGTTTGGGAAGGGGGGCGGTAGGCTGCAACGACTGTGAGGGGCCCTGTTACAGTGGCAATTTCTATTGCGACTGTTTCAATTTGGCGAGTTGCTGGTGGGTACACTTGGTGGTGTCTAATACCTCGTTTGACATATACTGCAACCCCGCCTCCTGCGGTAGGCCGATCGCGTCTGTAGCAGTTGTAGTTAGCTACAGATGCTCTTACACCTGGCTTCAGGTGTGTTTCGGCCACTAAGCATATGTCAATGTCTTCCTCTTTTATGAATTCCCTGAATTCGAGGGCTTGCTGGAATAGACCGTTTGCGTTGAAGACGCACATTTTTAGACCTTGTATGTTAGGTCGTCTATCCATGTCGAGGGTTGGGGTTTCCTGATGTCATCGCCGATGAGGGCGCCTGCTTTGCTGCCGATGAGTGTTCGGCGGGGTGTTGAGTCATTGTGGCCAAAATGTTTGCCAGTTGATTCACCTGAGCCTGAAGGGCCTTTACTGTTGCTGCCAGTTGTTCCACCGAGACGTTCTGTGTCGTGTCACGCAGACTGGGCTCTAGTGAGTAGGGGGGGGCTTCCCTAGGCGATTCTCCATTGACAGGAACCTGGTTGTGTGGAGGAGGGCGAGGTGGGGCACTGACCGTTGACGAGTATGTCCGTGATTGAAATACCCTTGACGCTGTGGGTCTTGGATATCGGCTTGGTGGTGGTGGAGGTGGTGGAGGTGCGGCGCGAAGCTTAGCCCCTGTTGTCTGTGGGTGCTTTCCCCTTAGGCGGTCCCTAGCTTTACGGAATTCCGGGCACCCCAGGTAGCTGGCAGGATGCGCGCCAGCACAATTGCAGCACTTCTCCTTGCCCTCCCCCTGCGGTACCGGGCATTCCTCGTACTTGTGCTTTTCGCCGCACCTAACACACCTCATTGGCATGTCACAGTCCCTAGCCATGTGCCCCACTTTTTGGCAATTAAAACATCGCCCTGGGCCCGATCTTTTTTTCAGCTTCTCTGGAGTGACCGTTACGGCGGCGGGACTACTGCTCACATCTATTACTTTCCCCTCTTTGGGGAAGTGTGAGGGGGAGTTTGTAGCCTTTCGGCTTTTACTCCCCTGTGAACGTGTGTGTGTGATTTTTCTATAGTTTTTTGGTGTCTGTGACTTGTGATGTTTGTTGTGAGTGAGTCTGGTACTTGCCTGGGGTAGGCGAAAAGATTGGTGTTATATGGGAAGGAACTGGATTAGGGATTGGGTATTGGGATTTTCTCTTCGACTTAATCGTCGAAGATCGTCATAGGGCGCTTATGCTTATCGCGGGACATGTCATACCGACCTAGGGAATGGATGAGCGCGTTTCCGGATCTGGAAGAACCCTCATAGAAGGCCCTTGCCAGATCCTGGAAACGCTCTCTCAGGAGTGGGATTTCGGCTGCGGCGTGTAAGTCGTCTGTGGGGAATCCGAGAGGTAGGTGGAGTGCCCTTCTGAGGGCGCGGTTTTGCAGCCTCTGGAGTTTGTCCAGGTGCTGCTTTGCCGCGTATCCCCAGACAGGGCACGCATACTCCATTACTGGCCGGATCAGGGCCTGGTAAACATTTACTGCTACTGGGCGGGGAAGGGAGCTGGTTGCGTTTAGGATAGGGTATAGGATGGACATTCTGGCGCAGACCTTCCTGTGGATCTCGTCTATGTGGGGTTTCCACGTAAGACGAGAGTCCAAGGTTACGCCAAGGTACTTGGCGGTTCTGCGCCAGGGGAGTTGGATTCCATTTAGGTGAAGGTGGAGGGGGGGACGTTGGGGAGGTTCGCGCCTTCCGAGCCTGCGGGTAATCAGCATTGCCTGCGTCTTCTCAGAATTGATGGTGATGCGCCAGCGACGGGCCCAAGTTTCCGTGTCGTCTAAAACCTTTTGTAGCCTACGGATGACCAGGTCCTTGTTCGCGTTTCTCGTGTAGAAGGCTGTATCGTCAGCGTACTGTGCAGTGTGCACCAGGGGGGCCGTTGGTGTATCCGCAGTGTACAAACTGTACAATACGGGCCCCAGGACCGATCCCTGCGGCACCCCGGCACGAATACGCCTTCTGGTGGAGGTGGCAGTTTCTACTTTGACGGAGAAAGTCCTATTTGTGAGATAGCTCTTGATGAGCTGAACTATACTCCCAGGAAACCCTTGTGTGTACAACTTGTAGAGTAGCCCTCTATGCCATACTGAATCAAAGGCTTTGGCTACGTCTAGTAGCACTATCCCGCAGTAGCCTCTGTGGTTGAAGCCCTCTGTGGCTGCTTCGACCATTCTCATGACCTGTTGTGGGGCAGAGTGGTTCTGCCGGAACCCAAATTGGAAATCCGGCAGAATTTGCTCTCTGGTAATATGTTCTTGTATGGGTCTTAGCAGGAGGCGCTCATAGATCTTGCTGAGAGTTGGCAAGAGGCTAATCGGCCTGTAGTGCTGCGGGAATAGAGGGTCTTTCCCTGGTTTGTGTATCGCGACCACTTCCGCATGTTTCCAGCAAGCTGGGAAAACACGGGATCGAGTAATCTCGTTGAGGACGTTCGCGAGGTGTGTGATTGCTGTGGGTGGGAGATTTTTTACTAACTGATTAGTGACACTGTCGTGCCCTGGTGCCTTTTTTGTAGGGAGGGACCTGATTACTCTTGCCACGTCCTCGGGGGCAAAAACTGTGGGTTCGTCTTCCGGGTCCTCCTCAGCATTGAGGAAGACGGCCAGTTGACGACGGACCACTCTTTCATGCTCATCATCCTGGGGTTCTGCCGCTTGGAACTGCTTCTCGAAGGAGTCGGCGAGGGCGTTGGCCTTTCCAGCATGGCTGTAGACCAGTCCCCGTTCGCCATGCAGTGGCGGCATCCTAGCGCGTCGTTTTGTAAACTGTTTGGTCGCTTGCCATAGAGTATGATCGTCTACTTTGAGAGCTGTGAGGCGGTTTTGCCATTGCTGGTTTCTGTGCTCATTGAGCGCTACCTTCAGTTCTCTCTGTAGACGATTGAGCAGCCTCCTGGTGGCCTGATTTCTGGTGATCTTCCACTCTTTTGCCACTCTGTTCTTATGTCGAATTTGAGCTAGCAAGTGTTCCGGGAGCTGTATTTGCGGCGGTGGGCCATCCCTTTGTGGAGGGGTGGCTTCTTCCGCTGCCTGCAAGATGGTGCCTGTTAGGTCTTGTAGCGCTTGTTCTACTGTTTCAGCAGTAGGTGGCGGAGCGCGAGCGATATCAGAGGCGACAGTTTCTTGGTATCGCTCCCAGTCTGTACGTTTGTATGACGTCTGGTACCGTGGGAGTGCTACCCATTCTCCCACATCGACCTCCAGAATCACTGGGTTGTGGTCGGAGGACATTCTGTTGATTGTCCTTGCGGTCACAAATCCTGCGATCCTCCTAGTGAGAGCTATGTCTAACACATCGGGCCTGCTTCCGTTTTTCGGAAAATGTGTGGGCTCGACTGGACCCCATGTTTCGAAGTGGTGGGTGTGCGCTAGTTGTTGCAGTTTGGCACCTGCTCTGGAGGTTACTCTAGAATTCCAATCAGGATGTTTGGCATTGAAGTCTCCCCCTATTATGAGTTTGCCTTCAATTTGCCCTAGAGCAGCTATGTCTCCCTCATCTATCTGGTCATGTGGGGGTCGGTAGACTGCAACAATTGTTAGGGGTCCAGTGGCAGTGGTTACTTCCACTGCCACTGCTTCGATTTTGTTGGTAGCTGGTAAGAATACCTGGTGGTGAGGGATCCCTCTTTTTACATATATGGCCACTCCTCCACCTTGGGTTGGCCTGTCTTTACGGTAGGTAACGTAGTTGGGAACTGTCGCTTTTATTCCCGGTTTTAGGTGGGTTTCCCCCATCATGCATATGTCGATGGAGAACTCCTTCATGAGTTCTCTGAACTCGACCTCTTGATTAACAATGCCGTCTGCGTTAAAGACGCACATTGTCAGGCCTTGAATATTCGGTCGTCTATTCATGATGGGGTTTTGGTACTACTGAGGAAGTCGCAGAGGGGAGCGACTGCTGGACTGTTGCCTGAAGGGCGACGAGGATCTGTGTGTTCTGCTTCTGGGCTTCCCTGAATTCCTTCATCATTTCCATGACGAGGTTCATGGTCTGCACCATTACGCCTAACAACTGATCCATGGGGGGGGAGTGTGTGTGGGGTTCCCTAGAGCTTCCTCCGTCATGGTGGACCTGGTCGTTGTTGTTGTGTGTTTCCCGGTGTTGTTCTCGTGATGGTGTCTGGTGTTGTGATGACTGGGCCACGCTTTCATGGTTCCTCAGAGGAGAAACCACTTCAGCATAAGTCGCCCTCGGTGTGTCCGGCCTTGGTTTAGCCCAGGCCTTGTCTGTGTGTGTTGTCGTGTTTGGTTTTCTTGTGTGTCTGGGGGGGTTTATGGTGTTTAGCTTATGTGTGTGGGGGGCGGCCTTAGCGCCCTTTGCCTGTTGTGTGTGTCTTTTGTGGACCTCACAACCTTGGTAGCCCGCTGTGTGGTTTTTGCCACACAGCGCGCACCTTATTTGTGGGTCCGTGTGCTTCAGTGTGCATGTCCTGGTGTCGTGGGCCTCGGCGCACTTCCTGCACCTTACTGGCATGGTGCAGTAGGCGGCGATATGGTTTAGGCCCTGGCACCTGAAGCACTGCACCGTCTTGTTCTTACGGCGAAGCGGTTCGGTGGTGACAGGCACAGCCAGGACCATCTTTATCTCCCTTTTGTTCTGAGGGATGTCCGGGAGTGTGGCCTGGTATAGTGGCCACTTGCTGTCGATGTTGCCCATCTGCTGGACCGCCTTTACGACGTACCCCTGGGCAGTCAAATCTGTTTTGATCGCCTGGGGGGACACTCGCCTTGGGAGGTCTCTTATTACTATGTTCCTGTTCCTTGTTTTAGTTGTGGGGAACGTGTAGTGTGGTATGTTTTTGTTTTTAAAGAGTGTCTTGACTGCGGTGTAGTTTTCAAGTGTGTGCAGTGTGATTTTGATCTTGTCTCCACCTGCAGGTTTAGCCTGGAAACTGCCTCCCCCGATTTCTGCCTTCAACAGCTCGAAGAGCTCCTCATAGCTTTGTGAAAACTCAGCTACAATCGGGGGGAGGTGGTGGGCGACTTGATTCTGTGTCTGTGTTGTGATTTCTGTTGCCTCTGGCTCATCAGCAACCGCCTGAAATCTGTTCGGGGTGGGTTCCACTCCCCGGGCCGGCGGAAGCTTCGGCTGGCGAAACGTTTTCCTCGCCAGCACGAAACCGTCCGCATCCTGCCCGGTTACGCGGTTCCCTTCCAGTGGAGGTGTTTTCTGGTCCCCTCCCAGTGCGACGACAGGTGCTGTCGGGGGCGCTGGCTCCTCAGAGGGTGTGGAAGTGGTTGGGGTGGGGGTGGTGGATTTCTTCTTCCCCTTGGAGTGCTTCCTGTCCTTTCTTACACGCCGCTGGTTGGATGTGGTGGACTTGAGTGGGGGGGATTTAAGGTATTTGGAGCGGGTGGAAGACTGTGACGAGGGGGTTGGTTTGGGGAGGATTTTTGTCGGCAGACGGGTCATCTGCTTGCCACTCTTCATGGACGCAATGTACTCGGGAAGTGTGCCGGTGGCGTTGGCAAGCAGGAGCGGAGTTAGGACGAGGTTAGGAGGGGCAGGATCGCAAGTACCGACAATGTGTTTCGTTGTCGGCGTACTGTGTATAACTGGTGTGTTTCTTGCCATGTCCGGGGCGGAAAGTGGGGCTGCTGCCAGGGGGGTGCCAGTTACAGCCTTCGTTGACACCGTTAGGTATCCCGGCTGCATTGCTGGCCCTACTGTATTTGCGGACGCGGAGGTCTGATCGGCGGCGGCGGAAACCTTCCATGCGGTTCCGCGGCCGGCTCCCAGGTCCTGGCCCGCATTTTCCCTATTCTTGGGGGGGGCAGAGACTGACTCTGCGGCAGCTGAGGTGCTCGAGACGGCCGGCCGAGCGGCCCGCGGCAACAAGAAAGCGCGCCTCGTGTCGTCAGCGGAAAGAGACCGCCGCGACCCCAAGGCGCCACCCAAACTCGGCATATCACAACGACGAGAAGACACGACAACTCTGCCAGGCGACGCCATGCAAAATTTTCTCCCAGTGCCGTCCGTGCTAAGACCTCGACGCAAGTGCCCGTCAATGTTTTAATAAAAACAAAGCCGGTGTACACTCCTGTTTGTACTCCCGTGCAAGCGGGGGCCTATGGCTGACAGTACGCGAGTGAGAGGAGCGATGCTCAACCCTCGACTGCTACTCAGCGGGCCGGATCGATCGATCGGATCAGCTGTTTGGTTTTGTCTGTGCCTGTGTGTTTGGAGCGCGCGGCGGCCGGCGTGTCGTCGTCGGACCGTTTACGCGCTGTGTGTGCCACGCGCGCCCCTTTAATTAAAACATTATAATGCTAACAATGATCATCACACTATCGGTGTATTGATGTCGTTGTCGTTTGGAACGCGACTCTGTGCGTGCGCGGAGGGGTGCAGAAACAAACAAAAAAAAGACAAAAAGAGAGAAACCACAAAATGTGTGCACGTTCGGCCGCACGGGCCGTGGACAAGATGGCGGACGTGCGCCGGCGCTGGCTGTGCAATGTATGTATGTATGTATGTATGTATGTGGACGTGTTGTGTAAAGTGCGGCGAGCACGGACGACGGAAACTTTGCTTTGGACGTAGGTTTGTGTGGTGGCCCTGAAAAGGGCCGATTGTTGTGAGCCGAGCCGGCAAGGCAAAGGCGCGTTTGCGTGCAGGGAGCACGCAAGCGCAGCGCCGCGCTCTCTGTTTAGGCCTTCTTCTCGGTCTTCTTTGGCAGCAGGACGGCCTGGATGTTGGGCAGGACACCACCCTGTGCGATGGTGACGCCCGACAAGAGCTTGTTGAGCTCCTCGTCGTTGCGGATGGCGAGCTGCAGGTGGCGCGGGATGATGCGCGTCTTCTTGTTGTCGCGGGCCGCGTTTCCGGCCAGCTCGAGCACCTCAGCCGCGAGGTACTCCATGACGGCGGCGAGGTAGACGGGCGCCCCGGCGCCGACGCGCTCGGCGTAGTTTCCCTTGCGCAGGAGGCGGTGGATTCTGCCGACCGGGAACTGGAGCCCAGCCCTGCTTGAGCGGGACTTTGACTTGCCCTTGACTTTGCCTCCCTTTCCGCGTCCGGACATGGCGTTTGGCTAGTTGAAACACGTAACGTAACGGTGCGAGCCGCAGCGAGTCGAGCAGCGGAGTGCGTGGCGGCGGGACTAGACTAGACTACTGCATTTGTGCTGTCCTCGCTTTCGAGGAGAGCATATGTGATGGAGGGTATTGTCCTCTGGGACATTTCCTCCTCTATGCTGTGTCGGTAGTTTGTCTTTGCTGTGTGGTATGTCATTTTAAGGTGCAGTGTGTTTATTGTTTCTATGCTGCCTTATAGGCTGTCTTAGTTTGTTACTATGGTTTTTGGTCGTCTGTGTCTGTCAAGTGTTGAGTCGTACTGTCCCAAGTTTTTGATAAGTCTGTTGTCTGATCTGGCCGTGTTTTCGTAGAAACTTTCGGCCAGGTCTTTGAAGCGCTCGTGGAGCGTAGGTAGTCCTGCTGCCTCGTGGAGGTCAGCAGTGGGGAAGCGGAAGGGAAGGTGTAATGCCCTTTTAAGCGCTCGGTTTTGCACAGACTGGAGTTTGCGAAGATGCCAGTGTGACGCGTATCCCCAGACAGGGCAAGCGTACTCCATAATCGGTCGAATGAGTGAACAGTACGTTCTCACTCCTATGTCAGCCGCTAGGGTGCTGCGAGTGTTTAGGATAGGATACAACATTTGCATCCTACCACTGGCTTTGCGGCGCAAGTCCTCGATGTGAGCCCGCCAGGTGAGCCTGGTGTCGAGAGTGACTCCAAGATACCTGGCGGTGCGTCGCCATGGGAGTTCTTGGCCGTTCAGCTTGAGCAGTAGCGGCTGACGGGCTGGAGCCCGCTTGCCCAGTTTCCGGGTGATCATTATGGCTTGAGTTTTGGTCTCATTGAGTGTGATGCGCCATTTTTTAGCCCAGCGGCCGGTCTCGTCCAGCGCTGTTTGCAATCTTCGCGTAACCCTGTCTCTGTTCGGGTTACGCGTGAAGAACGCTGTGTCGTCGGCGTACTGGGCAGCGTGCACCAACGGTACGGTCGGGAGGTCGGCAGTGTACAGGTTGTACAGTACCGGGCCCAGTACCGACCCCTGGGGCACGCCCGCCCTGATGCGCCGTTTTGTGGAAAGCGACGACTCGATCCTAACGGAGAACGTCCTTTGGGAGAGATAGCTCGCGAGTAGCTTCACTATCGGACCTGGGAAGCCTTGGGAGAATAGCTTGTATAGAAGCCCGGTGTGCCAGACAGAGTCAAAGGCAGCGGCTACGTCAAGTAGCACTACCCCGCAGTAACTTTTACGGTTGAAGCTTTCGGTAGCTGCTTCAACGACCCTCATTAGTTGCTGGGGCGCGGAGTGTTCCTGCCTGAAACCGAACTGAAAGTCAGGCAGGATTTGTTGCGTTTTGACGTGGTCGAGAATGGGAATAAGTAGCAGGCGTTCGTAAATTTTGCTAAGGGTTGGCAAGAGGCTGATTGGTCGGTGGTTCTGCGGGATAACCGGGTCTTTACCGGGTTTCGCGATCGCGACGACTTCTGCGTGTTTCCAGCACCTTGGAAACTTGCGGGAACGCGTGATCTCATTGAAGATGTTTGCGATGTGGGCTACGGCAGGGGGTGGGAGGTGCTTCACTACTACGTTATTGAGCTGGTCGTGGCCTGGGGCTCTTTTGTTGTGTAGCGACCTGATTACTCTGTTCACGTCGTCGGGTGTGAAGAGCGGTGTGTTTTCTTCGTCGTCGTCGGCGTCGTCCGCCGCGAGGAATGTGGCGAGCTGACGTCGAACGACGGCTTCGTGGTCCCTGTCCTGCGCCTCTGCGGGGCGGAACTGTTTTTCAAAGGCATCTGCCAGGGCATTTGCCTTATCTGTGGTGCTAAAGACAAGTCCGCGCTCACCGTGCAGAGGTGGCAGTCTGGCGCGTCTTTTGGTGATCTGTTTGGTCGCCTGCCAGAGGCTATTGTCGTCCACGCGGAGGGCTGAAAGCCGCGCCGACCATTGCTGGTTGCGGTGCTCAGTGAGTGCCACCTTCAGCTCTCTTTGTAGGCGGTTCAGTAGCCTCCTAGTTACGGGGTTCTTTGTGAGCTTCCACTCTTTGGCGATCCTATTTTTGTTTCTAATTTGAGCAAGCAGGTGCGGCGGGAGTTGCTTAACAGGGGGAGGGCCGTCCGGTGGCCGTGGTGTGGCATCCTTTGCTGCTTGCAGGATCGTGCTGGTGAGATCTTTAAGCGCCTGTTCTGCAGAATCTGCAGTTGGAGGCGGGGCCTGGGCAATTGCTGAAGTTACGTCAACTTTGAATTGCTCCCAGTTAGTGCGCTTGTACGAGATGTGTTGTTGCTGGAGAGGTACCCAGTCTCCTATGTCAACCTCGAGAATCACGGGATTGTGATCGGAGGACATTCGATTGACCGAGTGCGCGGTCACAAATCCCGTGATTCTTTTGGTGAGCGCTATGTCGAGGACGTCCGCCCTCCCCCCGTTTCGGGGGAAGTGGGTGGGCTCCTCTGGACCCCATATGTGAAAGTGGTGGGTGCGCGCGAGTCGTTGCAGTTGACGACCAGCTCTGTTTGAGTTTCGCGAGTGCCAGTCTGCGTGCTTGGCATTCAGGTCACCGCCAATGAGGAGTTTTCCTCTGATTTGGCCTAGGGTTGCTATGTCGTCCTCTTCCAGAGTGTAGGAGGGAGGGCGATATGCTGCAACGACAGTGAGGGGCCCTGTGACAGTGGCAATCTCTATTGCCACTGTTTCTATTTGCCTAGTTGCTGGTGGGTGGACCTGATAATGGGGTATTCCGCGTTTGACGTATGTTGCTACCCCGCCTCCAGCGGTGGGCCGGTCGGTCCTATAGCAGTTGTAGTTGGGTACCGACACCCTTACGCCCGGTTTTAGGTGTGTCTCGGCCACCATACATACGTCTATGTTTTCGTCACGTAGGAACTCGCGGAACTCATTGTTTTGTCCGACGATGCCGTTGGCGTTGAAGACGCACATTCTGAGTCCTTGGATGTGGGGTCGTCTATCCATCACTGGGGGGAGGATTTCTCTGCTGTAGTCGCATTGTTATGCGACCCTTGGAGCACCAAATTAATGGCGGTTAGAATTTGGGCGTTCTGTTGCCTGATTTCGTGGAGCAGTTGCGTTAGGAGGCCTAACGTTTGTTCCACGACACCAGGCGGCCGTAGGGCATTTGCACTCTCTTCAGAAGTGCTGGGCTGAGGGCCTTGTGACAAGCACTCAGCTGCCGCTACTGGCTGCAGACTGGCCTTTTGAGTTTGAGGGGAGGAGGCTTCCCTGGACGTTTCTCCGTTAGCGGGGAACGGCTGCTGGGCTGAGTGTAAAGTTGGAGTCGTTTGTTGACTCCTGTCAGTGCCTGCCACGGTCGCGTAGCTTGCGCTACCTCGCGGTCTCGACCGGGTTGTTGTCGGTCGTGTTTGGTGCGGTTGCGGATTGGCCGGCGCTCTCAAGATCGTAGAGCTGGCGCCACGGTTGGGTTTCTGTGTGGCGGGGGGCTTGGTGCCTTGTGCGCGTAGGCGGTACTCCTTTTGTACACGGCAGCCTTGGTAGAAGGCGCCGTGTCCAGATTCGCCGCATAGGGCACACTTGCTCTTCGGATCGCCTCTCTCTAAGGAGCACTCGGATGTGGGGTGCCCTTCGGCGCATTTCATGCACCGGGTTGGCATGTCGCAGTGTTTGGCAACGTGCCCTAATCCCTGGCAGTTGTAGCACTGCACGTTGCCACTTTTCCTGCGCAGCGGTTCGATGGTGACCGGCACTGACAGGACGTGTGTAATTTGTTTTAGCCTGTTTTGAGGGGTGTCAGGCAAGTTGACTTGGTACAGTGGCCATTTGTTGCCACTGTATACTTCTCGCATGTGGGTGACGCCATTAACTTCGTAGCCCTGCCTCTGCAGGTCCTTCCTAATGGCGTCGGTGCCCACTTTGCGGGGTAGGTCCCTGATTACTAGCTTCATCAGCCGTTGTTTGGCTGTGGGGAAGGTGTAATGGGGGACTTTGTGTTCAGAGAGCAGGGCCTTCACAGCGGTGTAATCGTCCAGCTCTCTGAACATAAGTTTAATTTTGTCCCCTCCAGCGGACTTAGCAGTAAACTGCTTCTCGCCTAAGCAGCTACTGACGAGGGAGTGAAGCTCCTCGTAATTTTTGCTGAATTCAGCGATTATGGGGGGGAGTCGGTGTCTTGGTGTGTGTGTGGGTTGTGGCGCATCACCACTCGCGGGTACTGCTTCGTCCTCGTCAGACAGCGGCAGGAACTTATTGCTTGTAGAAGCAATGCCTCTTGCCTGCTGGGTGACGGGTAGGCGGGCGGTTTTCCGCGCTTTCTGAAAACCGTCGCCCTCGGTGCCTGATGTCTGGGGCTCGGTAGTGTCTGCGGGGGTGGGTTCCCGGGATTCGTCGATGACGAGGGGGCGGTCTGTCTCGTCCCCGCTCCCTGAGGGGGAGGGAGTACGTGCCTTGGTGGTTGGCGGTGGGATTGATGTTGCTGTCTTAGGTGGTTTCCGCCTGACGGTGGTTTTGTGCTTTCTGGCACTTTTTACCACGTCTTTGATGCGCTTGGACGGGGCAGATGGATGTTGTGTCTTGGTTTGTTCGGGAGGAGAGGGTTTAGGTGCGGGAGCGGTCTTTTTGGGTTGGGCATTGGGTGTGGGTTTGGGGAGGATGCTGACTGGGAGATGCCTTCTTTGTGCTGGGGTAAGGTGCTGCGCCAGCGCTTGTGCCTGCCCTGTGGTGATCATCAGGGTGGCCATGGACATCCTACCGCTGGTAGGTGGAAGAGATGAACTTCTTTTAGTCGTGTACTCCCCGTTTGCATGTCGCACGCAGGTAAGGGAAGCAAAGTCAAAGGCTGCCGTGGGACTACCAGTTGCCGCCTTTGTTGCCGACACCGTTAGGTTTCCGGCGGCAGAACCTGGTCCTATCACACTAACAGGCGCGGGACACTGGCCAGAGGCCAGGCCCTGACCTGCGAATGCCCTAACGCTCGGGGGAGCAGAGCTATTCTCTGCGGCAGCTGAGGCGCTCGAGCCAGCCGGAAAAGCGGCCGGCGGAAACAAAGAGACGGCGTCGTTGCCGCCAGCAGCGGGCTGCTGGGGCCCCAAGGCGTTGCTGCAACTCGACATCGCAATCGACGATTCGCTCGACATCGACATCGGCAATCTGCTGCGAGTGCTCGTTTGCGCCTTAATAAAGGCGCATCCGAAAACACCCCTGGTTTGTCACCCGTACAAGCGGGGGCCTATGGCTTCGCGTAACAGACTGACGGAGACTTGCTCAACGCCCGACTGCCGCTCGGCGAATGCGGCGGGACTAGAGACTACTGCATTTGTGCTGTCCTCGCTTTCGAGGAGAGCATATGTGATGGAGGGTATTGTCCTCTGGGACATTTCCTCCTCTATGCTGTGTCGGTAGTTTGTCTTTGCTGTGTGGTATGTCATTTTAAGGTGCAGTGTGTTTATTGTTTCTATGCTGCCTTATAGGCTGTCTTAGTTTATTACTATGGTTTTTGGTCGTCTGTGTCTGTCAAGTGTTGAGTCGTACTGTCCCAAGTTTTTGATAAGTCTGTTGTCTGATCTGGCCGTGTTTTCGTAGAAACTTTCGGCCAGGTCTTTGAAGCGCTCGTGGAGCGTAGGTAGTCCCGCTGCCTCGTGGAGGTCAGCAGTGGGGAAGCGGAAGGGAAGGTGTAATGCCCTTTTAAGCGCTCGGTTTTGCACAGACTGGAGTTTGCGAAGATGCCAGTGTGACGCGTATCCCCAGACAGGGCAAGCGTACTCCATAATCGGTCGAATGAGTGAACAGTACGTTCTCACTCCTATGTCAGCCGCTAGGGTGCTGCGAGTGTTTAGGATAGGATACAACATTTGCATCCTACCACTGGCTTTGCGGCGCAAGTCCTCGATGTGAGCCCGCCAGGTGAGCCTGGTGTCGAGAGTGACTCCAAGATACCTGGCGGTGCGTCGCCATGGGAGTTCTTGGCCGTTCAGCTTGAGCAGTAGCGGCTGACGGGCTGGAGCCCGCTTGCCCAGTTTCCGGGTGATCATTATGGCTTGAGTTTTGGTCTCATTGAGTGTGATGCGCCATTTTTTAGCCCAGCGGCCGGTCTCGTCCAGCGCTGTTTGCAATCTTCGCGTAACCCTGTCTCTGTTCGGGTTACGCGTGAAGAACGCTGTGTCGTCGGCGTACTGGGCAGCGTGCACCAACGGTACGGTCGGGAGGTCGGCAGTGTACAGGTTGTACAGTACCGGGCCCAGTACCGACCCCTGGGGCACGCCCGCCCTGATGCGCCGTTTTGTGGAAAGCGACGACTCGATCCTAACGGAGAACGTCCTTTGGGAGAGATAGCTCGCGAGTAGCTTCACTATCGGACCTGGGAAGCCTTGGGAGAATAGCTTGTAGAGAAGCCCGGTGTGCCAGACAGAGTCAAAGGCAGCGGCTACGTCAAGTAGCACTACCCCGCAGTAACTTTTACGGTTGAAGCTTTCGGTAGCTGCTTCAACAACCCTCATTAGTTGCTGGGGCGCGGAGTGTTCCTGCCTGAAACCGAACTGAAAGTCAGGCAGGATTTGTTGCGTTTTGACGTGGTCGAGAATGGGAATAAGTAGCAGGCGTTCGTAAATTTTGCTAAGGGTTGGCAAGAGGCTGATTGGTCGGTGGTTCTGCGGGATAACCGGGTCTTTACCGGGTTTCGCGATCGCGACGACTTCTGCGTGTTTCCAGCACCTTGGAAACTTGCGGGAACGCGTGATCTCATTGAAGATGTTTGCGATGTGGGCTACGGCAGGGGGTGGGAGGTGCTTCACTACTACGTTATTGAGCTGGTCGTGGCCTGGGGCTCTTTTGTTGTGTAGCGACCTGATTACTCTGTTCACGTCGTCGGGTGTGAAGAGCGGTGTGTTTTCTTCGTCGTCGTCGGCGTCGTCCGCCGCGAGGAATGTGGCGAGCTGACGTCGAACGACGGCTTCGTGGTCCCTGTCCTGCGCCTCTGCGGGGCGGAACTGTTTTTCAAAGGCATCTGCCAGGGCATTTGCCTTATCTGTGGTGCTAAAGACAAGTCCGCGCTCACCGTGCAGAGGTGGCAGTCTGGCGCGTCTTTTGGTGATCTGTTTGGTCGCCTGCCAGAGGCTATTGTCGTCCACGCGGAGGGCTGAAAGCCGCGCCGACCATTGCTGGTTGCGGTGCTCAGTGAGTGCCACCTTCAGCTCTCTTTGTAGGCGGTTCAGTAGCCTCCTAGTTACGGGGTTCTTTGTGAGCTTCCACTCTTTGGCGATCCTATTTTTGTTTCTAATTTGAGCAAGCAGGTGCGGCGGGAGTTGCTTAACAGGGGGAGGGCCGTCCGGTGGCCGTGGTGTGGCATCCTTTGCTGCTTGCAGGATCGTGCTGGTGAGATCTTTAAGCGCCTGTTCTGCAGAGTCTGCAGTTGGAGGCGGGGCCTGGGCAATTGCTGAAGTTACGTCAACTTTGAATTGCTCCCAGTTAGTGCGCTTGTACGAGATGTGTTGTTGCTGGAGAGGTACCCAGTCTCCTATGTCAACCTCGAGAATCACGGGATTGTGATCGGAGGACATTCGATTGACCGAATGCGCGGTCACAAATCCCGTGATTCTTTTGGTGAGCGCTATGTCGAGGACGTCCGCCCTCCCCCCGTTTCGGGGAAAGTGGGTGGGCTCCTCTGGACCCCATATGTGAAAGTGGTGGGTGCGCGCGAGTCGTTGCAGTTGACGACCAGCTCTGTTTGAGTTTCGCGAGTGCCAGTCTGCGTGCTTGGCATTCAGGTCACCGCCAATGAGGAGTTTTCCTCTGATTTGGCCTAGGGTTGCTATGTCGTCCTCTTCCAGAGTGTAGGAGGGAGGGCGATATGCTGCAACGACAGTGAGGGGCCCTGTGACAGTGGCAATCTCTATTGCCACTGTTTCTATTTGCCTAGTTGCTGGTGGGTGGACCTGGTAATGGGGGATTCCACGTTTGACGTATGTTGCTACCCCGCCTCCAGCGGTGGGCCGGTCGGTCCTATAGCAGTTGTAGTTGGGTACCGACACCCTTACACCCGGTTTTAGGTGTGTCTCGGCCACCATACATACGTCTATGTTTTCGTCGCGTAGGAACTCGCGGAACTCATTGTTTTGTCCGACGATGCCGTTTGCGTTGAAGACGCACATTCTGAGTCCTTGGATGTGGGGTCGTCTATCCATCACTGGGAGGAGGATTTCTCTGCAGTAGTCGCATTGTTATGCGACCCTTTGAGCACCAAATTAATGGCGGTAAGAATTTGGGCATTCTGTTGCCTGATTTCGTGGAGCAGTTGCGTTAGGAGGCCTAACGTTTGTTCCACGACACCAGACGGCCGTAGGGCATTTGCACTCTCTTCAGAAGTGCTGGGCTGAGGGCCTTGTGACGAGCACTCAGCTGCCGCTACTGGCTGCAGACTGGACTTAGTTTGTGGGGAGGAGGCTTCCCTGGACGTTTCTTCGTTAGCGGGGAACGGCTGCTGGGCTAAGTGTATAGTTGGAGTCGTTTGTTGACTCCTGTCAGTGCCTGCCACGGCCGCGTAGCTTGCGCTACCTCGCGGTCTCGATCGGGTTGTTGTTGATCGTGTTTGCCGCGGTTGTGGAATGGCCGGCGCTCGCGAGGTCGTAGAACCGGCGCCACGATTGGTTTTCTGTGTGGCGGGGGTCTTAGTGCCTTGCGCGCGTGAGCGGTACTCTTTTTGTACGCGGCAGCCTTGGTAGAAGGCGCCGTGTCCAGATTCACCGCATAGGGCGCACTTGCTCTTTGGGTCTCCTCTCTGTAAGGAGCACTCGGAGGTAGGGTGCCCTTCGGCGCATTTCATGCACCGAGTTGGCATGTCGCAGTGCTTGGCAACGTGCCCTAAACCTTGGCAGTTGTAACACTGCACGTTGCCACTTTTCCTGCGTAGGGGTTCAACCGTGACGGGCACTGACAGGACATGTGTTATGTGTTTTTGCCTGTTTTGTGGAGTGTCAGGCATATTGACTTGGTACAGTGGCCATTTGTTGCCACTGTAGACTTCCTTCATGTGGGTGACGCTGTTAATTTCGTAGCCCTGCCTCTGCAGGTCCTTCTTAATGGCGTCGGTGCCCACTTTTCGGGGTAGGTCCCTTATTACTAGCTTCATCAGCCGTTGTTTTGCTGTGGGGAAGGTGTAATGGGGGACTTTGTGTTCAGAGAGCAGGGCCTTCACAGCGGTGTAATCGTCCAGCTCTCTGAACATAAGTTTAATTTTGTCCCCTCCGGCGGACTTTGCAGTAAACTGCTTCTCTCCCAGGCAGTTACTGACGAGGGAGTGAAGCTCCTCGTAATTTTTGTCGAATTCGGCAATTATGGGCGGGAGTCTATGTCTTGGTGCGTGTGTGGGTTGTGGCGCATCACTGGTCGCGGGTACCGCTTCGTCCTCGTCAGAGAGTGGCAAGAACTTGTTGCTAGTAGAGGCAATGCCTCTCGCTTGCTGTGGGGCGGCTGGGCGGGCAGTTTTCCGCGCTCGCTGAAACCCATCCCCGTCGGGGCCGGGTGTTTGAGGCTCGGTTGCCTCTCTGGATTCGTCGATGACGAGGGGGCGGTCCGCCTCGTCTCCGCTCCCTGAGGGGGAGGGAGTACGTGACTTGGTGGTGGGTGGTGGGATTGATACTACTTTCTTTGGTGGCTTGCGCCTGACAGTAGTTCTGTGTTTTCTCGCACTTTTGACTACGTCTCTGATGCGTTTGGGTGGGACAGATGGGTGTGGCGTCTTGGTTTCCTCGGGAGGAGAGGGTTTAGGGGCGGGAGCGGTCTTTTTGGGTTGGGCTATAGGTAAGGGCTTGGGGAGGATGCTGACTGGGAGATGCCTTCTTTGTGCAGGGGTAAGGTGCTGCGCCAGCGCTTGTGCCTGCCCTGTGGTGATCATCAGGGTGGCCATGGACATCCTACCGCTGGTAGGTGGAAGAGATGAACTTCTTTTAGTCGTGTACTCCCCGTTTGCATGTCGCCGGCGGGACTAGGGTGGGGGTCCCTTTATGGGCTCGGGTGCGGCGGCCGGTTGCGCGCGCGCCCCATTGGTCGGCGGCCGCAACAGGGCGAGCTGGTAAAGGTGCGGTGTTGCGGTAGCGGCGGGTGCCACTGTGTGGGGAGACGCTGACTAGAGCGGAGCGCTTGCTGCTTGCTGTACGTTCGAGATGCCGCCCAAGACTAGCGGGAAGGCCGCCAAGAAGGCTGGCAAGGCGCAGAAGAACATTTCGAAGGGAGACAAGAAGAAGAAGCGCAAGAGGAAGGAGAGCTATGCCATCTACATCTACAAGGTGCTGAAGCAGGTGCACCCCGACACGGGCATCTCGTCGAAGGCGATGAGCATCATGAACAGCTTCGTGAACGACATTTTCGAGCGCATTGCGGCCGAGGCGTCTCGCCTGGCGCACTACAACAAGCGCTCGACCATCACGTCCCGCGAGATCCAGACGGCTGTGCGGCTCCTGCTGCCTGGCGAGCTGGCCAAGCACGCCGTGAGCGAGGGCACGAAGGCGGTGACCAAGTACACGAGCTCCAAGTGAGGGGGTTAAGGCTCTAGGGAGCTCCCTCCGTTGCGAGAGCGGCAAAACGGCCCTTTTCAGGGCCACCAAATTGCCTTTGCGGGAAGAGCGGAATTGTTGTTTGTGTGAGGCGGCGCATAGCTACCCGGTTTGGTTGGTTGCGAAGCAGCGGGTGGTGGTGGTGCTGCTGTGCCGTGGTCTCGAATGTGGTTATGCGTGCACGAGTCTTGGCGTGGTTGGTTGGTTGGTTGTTTGTTTGTCGACACACAGACAGGAGGTGTTGTCTGTGTCGCTGATTCCTTTCCCTTTCTTTGTCTCTGTCTGCCCGGTTAGTCACGTGACTGCAATTGAAACCCCTCGCGATTGTTGGATGTCACCGTTAGGGCCGTCTGCGGGTTTGTTTGTTGTCACATCATACATACATGATGGCGAGGGTGAAATGTTGTGTTGCCGTCTACTATTCCCTTTGCTGTACGGCGTGGAGGTGTGTTGGTGACGTTTTAAAATGGACGTGTCTTTACTAGTCATTAAGAAGACGCAAGAATTGTACGGGCGGGTGGGGTAGGCGACACGCACGGTGGTGTACCTATTTATTTGGCCCTTGATTTTGATAGCCGTTTCTGCAGTTGATTGAATGATTGATTGTTGTGCGCACGCCGGTGTCGTCATTCAAGGTGCACGTGTGTTCGGTTCAGTGACGGTAGACGACGACGGTCGTTGTTTGTTGTTGTGGGCGTACACGCGGTTGTCTGTGTCCCCCGGTGAAATGGCCGGTTTGTCGGTGATGTGATCCGATCCGGCGGCTCTGAGTAGCTGTCTATCGGCATCATGGCAACGTGTCGGTCTGAACACCCGTCTCACTGTGGCACCGTCGGCGCTGCGAACGGTGACGAAAGGCTGACTGTGATCGGTCGAATGTCATGTCTTGTCTGGGCAGAACGTGTGGAATGAGCAAAAAAAAAAAAAAAACTGTGGGGACGGAAACAATGGTGGGGAGGAGGGGAACGAAAATAAGAAAACGAAACGAAACGAAGAAAAAGAAGAAGGAGAAGCAATCACCGGAAAACGAAACGGGGGAAGAACGGAGAGGCGCTGTCTAGAGCAACGGAACGTTCCCGTGCATTGCAGCCGCACTGAAATGCGTTTACGGCGCGGCTGCAAGTGTCGGCCGTGGTGACGGCTGAATTGCATTGCCTTCCCGGATGCAACGTTCGCCCGATATGGCTCGGAGGAAGAATCTATGAGAGAGTGCCTTGCCCTTGCCGTTTCGTGTGCGGTGTAGCGAATGATGTGTGTGTGTGCGTGTGTAGTGGGGAATGGATGGTCGATAGCTGCCGTCACGGTCGAGATAACGCAGTCAAAGGTGTCGCGAAAAAAAGTGTGTTAGCCGTGGTTGGTTTGTGTGTTTGTTTTGTTTTGTTTTTAAAGAGAAGGGACGAGAGAAAGAAGGTAGGTGGAGAGTGCGTTGCGTGTTGCGAACTGCGTCCGTGAATACGGCAGTATTTGGTGGTGGGCGTGCCCTTGCATGTGGCCCGGAAGGCGTGTTCGTTTCGCGGTAGTGTGGACGGGTGAGGGGCACGCGTAACGCTGCGCTGCTGGCATATTCGGGAGATGGGAGGGGGCGAAAGGAGAAAGGAGGCGCGGAGGGCGCGTTGTGGGTGGTTCGCGCTGCGCTCGGCGGTTGTGCAACAAATGTGTTGCCGGGAGGGGGACCGTTGTTGTGGTGGTGCGGTTGTAGCCTCAGACGCGGCTGGCAGTGAACAACGTGAGACGACGGATGCGTGGCTGGGGCGGCGCATGTCGCCGGTGCCACGCCTTTAGAGCCGCGTGGTCGGGGTGTGCGCACCGCGTGTCGTGTTGCGAGACATCATATGTGCTGCTGCGCACCGGTGGCGTGGCGTGGGGGCGAGGAGAGCGAGCCGCGCCAGTACCGCGCGGTGTGCTTGTGTGCGCCGGAGAATGGCACACTGCGCCTGCCCGTTGAGGAGGCTGATGGCCGTGGTGTGGTGGAAATGGAGCGCGTCGGACGTGTACCAATGAGAAAGAGAAACAAAGCAAGCAACCACGAACGAAAGGTGGAGGGAGGCATTGTGTCACATGTGGCGGTGGGGAAAAACGAAAAAAAAAACAAAAAAAAAACAACAACAACAACAACAACAACAACAACAACAACAACAAAGACGTTAAGAAAGAGGAGAAACAAGAAAGACAACGAGTCGTGCGTTCGCGAGGGGGGTGGGTGTGCGCGCGTAACGCCGGTACGCGCAGTGCGGAGCCCAACGGCTGTGTCGTCGGCCGAACGGGTGCGGGAATAGAGGCCGCGTCGGCACGGAGAAGGAAGGAAGGAAGGAAGGAAGGACGCACGCGCGCTGCGGCGTTGGCGCGGTTTGCGGCTGGCGCCTTTGGTGGCAACGGCCAGGACAAGCAGCGGTGTATGGTGTTGTGCGGGGCGGACAGGGGCGGCGGTGGTGGACGGGGAGGAGGCGAGGCGAGGCGAGGCGAGGCGAGGCGGTGGCGTGTGTGGTACGGCGAAAACGGGACGGACGGCCGCCGGCGGATGTTGAGAGGCGCCGCCCGCGCACGCACGCAGACACACAGAAAGGAAGAACGAGAAAGGAACAAATGGAGGGGGCGAATGTGGAGGTGCGGGGAGGGGGAGGCGGTGGCGGTGGTTGTTTGTGGGCATGTGGTGGGAGAGAAGGGCGGGGGCGGAAGGACAGAGGCGCGAGGCGACAGCCTGCTTGTTGCTTGCCTTGCGTCTTTTTGTGTTTTTTATTTTGTTTTTATCCTGTGGTCGCCTTGGAGCCTGTCGGTCCCGTCCGTGTGTGGCCGCGCTGTGGGTGCGTGTATGTTTGTACGTTTCGTTTTTTTTGTCTCCTTCTGCAGCAGAGGCGGCCAGCAAATGCGTGCGGTTGGATGGATGGGCGGCCACGGCACGGCACCGCACCGCACCGCACCGGTGCCCAAGGAGGAGACGCTGGCGGCGGGCCACCCGCGGATGCGGCCGGCCGGGGCTGTGTGCGCCGCTGCAACAACAACGAGTAAACAAGACGAAGACGAAGCGGATGGCTGGTGAGTGCATTTGGGCGGTAGACAAGGCAGTGTGCGATGTGGCGTTGTGACGGGGGTGTTTTGCTCACGCGGCCTCGTTGTGTTGATGCGCAGGAAGACGAGATGCGGGCAGACGCCGTACAGAGAGACGAGCCCGGTCTGCAGCAGGATGTGTGGCGCGCCGAGTGCAGAGCAGCGCGCGCCGGCTGGGCTGGGTTCGGCTGGGCCCGCCCGGCGGCGGGCCGCGCTGTTGTCGCGGACGTGAGCGCCCCCTGGCGGGTGGTCGGAGGCGGCGCGGTGGACGTGTGGCTGGTTGGCAGTGCACATTGCGAGTGGCTGGCTGGCTGGCTGGCTGGCGGTCTGGCGGTCGGCGGCGGCGAGAAGAGAGAGGAGGGAGGTATGTGTTGCGGGCGCCTTTGCTGCGCTGCGTCGTTGCGTGCCTGGGCGTGCGCCTGTCGACTGTGTGTGACTGTGTTGGGCGTTGTGCCACGTACGTGTGCTCGGCCGAAGGCAGGCGTCGGAAAGAAGAGGGCGAAGGGCAGGAAAGTGGGTCGGTGTGCGTGCGTAGCCCGTGATGTGATGATGTCACGTCACGTCACGTCACGTTTTTGCGAAGCGGCTGCCGAGAGGTGTGTGGTAGCGAGCGGGAATGTGCGTTTGGTGGTTGCGGCGTGACGTGAGGGTGGGAGAATATTGGGGCGGGCGGGCCGGCCGGGCCGGCCGGCCGTTGTTGGTGGTTCCTCCTGTGGTTGTTTGTGCAGCTTTGATGGCAACGTGGAAGGACGCCGGTTTCGTGCCTTGCGTGTGGTTGTCGACGGTGACTGGTTGGGGTGTGCGCCGATGCACGTGCCATGTCGTTATTATGTTTGGGTCGTGAGTGTTGTTTTTGGCTGTGTTGTTGTGTACGGGAAGGGGGGGGGGAGAGGAGGAGGCGGGTGGATAGTGCGTGCAGTAGTGTCGTTGCGACGGGCGCGTCGGGTGGAGCTGTGCGTAGTGGCGGAAAGGTGTAGGTTGCGGGAAGGGAGCCCGTGTCGTGTCGTGTCGTTGACGGGGTCGCGTGCGTGCGTGCGTGCGTGCGTGCGTGCGTTGTGAATCGAGTGCGGCGGGAAAGGAGCAGTGTGCCGCTGGCGTCGTGGCCGTTAGCAGAGGCTGTGCTTGTCCGTTTGTTACCTGTTGGACGCTTGGTGCGAGTTGTTTGCTTTGCTGTTGTCGTTGTCGCCCCCGTCTCGCGGGTTGTTTTTGTTTGTCGGCTGTGCTGTGTCGGCGAGCTGTTTTGCGGTGCGTGAATGTGTTGGTGCAAAAGTGGCGGCGTTATGGCTGCGACCCGCGACGAGCCGCGGGCGCGCCATTGATGATGTTCAAACACAGAGCGGCTGTGTGCAATGGGAGGCCTGCATACGGGTAGCGGTGTTGTCGTACGTGCATCCGGCCCGGTGCGGAAAGCGCCGTTGCCGTTTGCCCCTTAGTTGCCAGCCATGTCGCGTGAGCGGCGGGTTGCCTCTGGTCGACGTGGTGCTCGGGTTTGTGGTTTTTGGTGCCCTTTGGCCGGTGGGTGGTGTTTAATTTTGTGTGTGTGTGTGTGTGTGTGTGTGTGTGTGTGTGTGTGGTATATCTGCCTCCTGCTCGGTCTTGCGGCGGTTTGGTCGACGTCGTCTGTAGTTTTTTTGCGGCTTGCCGACGACCGACCGACCGACCGACCGACCGACCGACACACCTTTGAAACCTACGTGTGGCGCCCGAAGGTGAACGTAACCTGACCGCGGGACCTCTCGGCGCCTTAACCTAACCTAACCTAACCTAACCTCTAACCTAAGATGTCCGGCCGTAAGGTAGGTGCGGCCACCTGACGCCTCACGTCCGAACGCTTAACCTAACTTTGACGCTTAACCTAACTTTAACCCTTAACCTAACCCACGTCCACCTAACCTAACCTAACCTAACCTAACCTAACCTAACCTAACCTAACCTAACCTAACGTAACCCAACCGAACCCAACCTCACCTTAGGGTGGTGTACACCGCGAATGTCTAAGGCATGTTATAGTCTTAGGTGGAGTCCACTATACGCAACAAGCGGCTACACGGGTGGCAGGGGTTGTGTGGCGTGGGCTGGGCGGTTCTGTTTAGGTTGGATGGCCCTTGGGCAAGTACGGAAAGGGCAACAGCCTCAACGGGCGCGGGGCAAGGTCAGGACATGCGGGGACCAAGCGGCAATCGGTATTGTAAATTGTCAACTGTCGAAGCTCTGCGTTGGTAAAGTACCGGAACGTCAAGCGCTGATAGAAAGCACCGAAGCTGCAATCGTTATAGGTACAGACGGTGCTTTAGAAAGGATAGCGTGCATGCAACCGGTGGTGGAGTGGTTCGTCGCTGTCAGTAGTAGTTTATCCTGTGTAGTGAAGTAGATAGAAGTGGTGGACGGTTCCTGTGAACTATTGTGGGTGGAGGGTACACTCAACAGCCGAGCTAGGTTAATAATTGGCTCCTTTTACCGACCTCGCGACGCAGCAGCATTAGTGGCCGAACAAGTGAGAGAAAATGTGGACATACATTTTCCTTTCCTCAGCGTGTTACAGTCTTAGGTGGAGATTTCAATGTGCCAGATGTTCAGGACGGGTGGTAGGGACAGAGCATCGAGTGACATTATATTATACTGAGTGCACTATCCGAACGAAAAATTACCGCGAGCAATTAAACAGAGAGAGAACCGACTCGTGGAGATAACATCGTGGACCTACCGATGACAAACAGACCCCGAACTTGTCGACTCTGTATGTGCAGAACAGGGACCCAGTGATCAAGAGGCCGTTGCAGCATCGCTTGAATATGGACGTTAATAGGAATATACAAAAAAAAAAAAAAAAAAAAAAAAAAGGGAGGAAGGTTTATCTGTTTAGCAAGAGTAATAGAAGGCAGATTTGAGACTACCAGACAGATGAAGACGCAAATGTCTGCTCCGACACTGACAATGTTGAGTGTTTATGTAGAAAGTGCAAGGCAATCGTAAAATGCGTCTTAGACAGGTACGTGCCGAGTAAAACTGTGAGGGATGGGAAAAACCCACCGCGGTACAACAACCAAAGTTTAGGAAACTATATAGCGAAAGCAAAGAGAGCTTCACTCAAAGTTGAAACGCAGCCAAAACCTCTCAGACAAACAGACGCTAAACGATGTCCAAAGTTAGCGTAAGGAGGGCTATGCGTGAAGCGTCCGGTGAATGCGAAAGTAAAATTCCATGTACCGACGTGGCAGGAAATCAAATCCTAGGACGTTGTGGTCGTACGTTGAATCAGTAGTAAGCGGCTCGAAACGGCATATCCAGACACTCCGGGGTGATGATGGCATTGAAACAGAGGATGACACGCGTAAAGCTGTGAAATACTAAACACCTGTTTCCAAAGCTGTTTCACGGAGGACGACCGCACTGCAGTTCCTTCTCGCACAAACGAAAAAATGGCCGACATCGAAATAAGTGTCCAAGGAGGAATAGAAAAGCAACTGGAATCACTGAACAGAGGAAAGTCCACTGGACCTGACGGGATACCAATTCGATTCTACACAGAGTACGCGACAGAACCTCCTAACAGCCGTGTACCGCAAGTCTCTAGAGGAACGGAGGGTTCCAAATGATTGGAAAAGAGCACAGGTAGTCCCGGGCTTGAAGAAGGGTCGTCGAGCAGATGCGCAAAACTATAGGCCCTATATGTGTGACGTCGATCGGTTGTAGAAGTTGAGAACATGTTTTATGCTCGAGTAGCATGTCGTTTTTTGGAAACCCAGTGTCTACTATGTAGGAATCAACATGGATTCCGGAAACAGCGATCGTGTGAGACCCAACTCGCTTTATTTGTTCATGGGACCCAGAAAATATTAGATACAGGCTCCCAGGTAGATGCCATTTTGGTTGACATTCGGAAGGAGGGCGTTCGATACAGTTCCGCACTGTCGCCCGATAAACAAAGTAAGAGTCTGCAGAATGTCGGACCAACTGTGTGGCTGGACCTGAAGAGATTGTAGCAAACAGAACACAGCATGTTGTTATCAATGGAGAGACGTCTAGAGACGTTAAAGTAACCTCTGGCGTGCCACAGGGGAGTGTCATGGGACCCATAGCTCTTCACACACAATGTATATAAATGACCTAGTAGATAGTGTCGGACGTTGCATGCGTCTTTTCGCGGATGATGCTGTAGTATACAGAGAAGTTGCAGCGAAAAATGCAGGACGATCTGCAGCGGATAGGCACGTGGTGCAGGGAGTGGCAACTGTCCCTTAACATAGACAAATGTAATGTATTGCGAATAATATGGACAGAAGGAGCCTTTATTGTATGATTGATTATATGATAGCGGGACAAACACCGGTCGCAGTTACGTCTGTAAAATATCTGGGAGTATGCGTGCGGAGTGATCATATAAATAAAAAAAAAAAACAAAAACAAAAAAAGTAATTGTTGGTAAGGCGGGTACCAGGTTGCGATTTATTGGGAGAATGCGTAGCAAATGTAGTCCATCAACAAAGGAGGAGGTGGCTTACAAAACACGCGTTCGTTCGACCTATACGTGAGTGTTGCCCATCAGTGTGGGATCCGTTACCAGGTCGCGTTGACGGAGGCGACGGAGACGATCCAACGTTTCGTCGCAGGGTCATTTGGTAACCGTGATAGCGTTACGGAGATGTTTAACAAACCCAAGCGGCAGACTCTGCAATAGAGGCGCTCTGCATCGCGGTGTAGCTTGCTCGCCAGGTTTCGAGATATTGCGTTTCTGGATGGGGTATCGAATATATTGCTTACCCCCTACGTATACCTCCCGAGGAGATCACGAATGGATGTGGTTAGAGAGATTCGAGCGCGCACGGAGGCGTTTTTTTTTTTTTTTTGCAGACTGTCAGTTCGTCCCGCGAACCATACGCGACTGGAACAGCAAAGGGAGGTAAATGACAGTGGCACGTGAAGTGCCCTCCGCCACACACACCGTTGGGTGGCTTGCGGAGTATATAAATGTTAGAGGCCGGCTGTCGTGTGTGCTTTTGAAGGCAGATTCGGTGCGTCTGTAGTTGCGGATGGCGGTTAGCCACCGTCGCTTAAAAGCGGCGAGGGGCGGCGGCGCCTCCCTCGGTTGGCCGGTGCCCATGTTGCGCAGGCGGCGCTCGTTTTTGTTTTGCGGCGGGCAATTTTGTGAGAAACGGGCGCGAATGTTGGCGGGCGAGGTGGCCCGACGGCCGCGGGCCGATCGGGAAACGGTGGGAGGGCGATGGGGCGGCGGAGGTGCGTTTGCACGGCCGTCATCGCCGCACGCCTCCGCTTGTGTGGCTGTGGCGGCGGCCGCGCTGGCCGGGCTGGCGCGGCGACGGTGCGCCAGTTTTGCCGAAGGTTTGGCCATTGTGGCGGGTCGTCGGCTGGGGCTGTGGGGGCGGCATTTGGGCGGGGGCGGCGATTCTCGGCGGGCCGAGCCAGGCTGTGGCGCGCGGTAGCTGCAGTTTGGCCGTGGTTTGCGGCGCTGCCGTGGCGACTGGTTGGCGACTGTGGTGTGGCCGTGTGTAGCCCCATCCTCGGTGGTTTGAATGGCGCGGGTGGTTGCGGCGCAGGTTTGGGGCTGGTCCGCACAGGCTGTCGGACGTTGGGCGGTAGCAAGCGCGGGAGGCGCGGCGCGGCGGCGCGCAGAGTGGCGGCCGCTCTCTCGGCCGTCCGCGCCCGCCCGCGACACTGGCTGGGCCTGGCGGCGCGGCGGCTATTCTCTGCCGTGCTTGCCGCCTTGCCGCTCTCTCGCTGTTCTGTTGTTGTGTGTACGCGCGTCGTCCGTCGAAATAATGGCAGATCAGGCGGCTACGAACGAGACTGCTGCGGCACCCGCCGCCACCGGCACGACGAAGAAGGCCAAGTCTGCGGCGTCTGCGAAGAAGCCGCGCGCCAAGCCTGCGCACCCGCGCACCTCTGAGATGGTGACGGCCGCCATCAAGAGTCTGAAGGAGCGCGGCGGCTCGTCGCTGCAGGCGATCAAGAAGTACATTGCCGCGCACTACAAGCTGGACGCGGAGAAGCTGGCGCCCTTTATCAAGAAGTACCTCAAGTCGGCCGTCGTGGCTGGCGAGCCGGTGCAGACGAAGGGGAAGGGCGCGTCCGGCTCTTTCAAGCTTGCCGGCGCCGGCGGCGGGGCGGCCGAGGGCGGCAAGGCTCGTGCCGGCGGTGCGAAGAAGAAGCGCGCCGCTCCGGCCAGCAAGGAGAAGAAGGGCGGCCGCGCGGCCGGCGCAAAGAAGGCTGGTGGCGTGAAGGCGGCGACCGGTCGGAAGGCGGGCGCCGCCAAGAAGGCGTCTGCGGCGTCGGCGGCTCCCGCGGGTGCGAAGAAGGCGGCTGCGGCCAAGCCGGCCAAGGCCAAGTCGCCGTCGAAGGCGAAGAAGGCCGCCAAGGTTCCGACGAAGAAGCCGAAGGCGCCGCGCCCGAAGAAGGCGACGACGCCGTCTAAGGCGAAGGCGTCGCCCAAGAAGAAGAAGTAAAGTAGTAAAGTTAAAGAAAGGCAAGGGAAAGGGGTTGGCGCTTGACGCCGTCGTCCCCCACCCCCCTCCCCCGCGTCGTCTTAGTGGCGCGCGATGGCACGGCTGCGGCTGTCGCGCGGCCCAAAACGGCCCTTCTCAGGGCCATCAAAGGACGTCGGGAAGGCGTTGATTGTCGTGCATGCGCCGGTGTGGTTGGTTGTGTGTGTGTGACCCTTGTGGGTACTGTTTGCGTGCCGTGGTGGTTGGATTGTGGTGCCGGTGGCGGTAGGCGGCGGCGCGCGGTAGCGGAGCGGTTGTGGCCGTTTGTTGGTCTTTTTTTGTTTTTTGTGTTGTTGTTTTTTTTTTGCGGCGGCCGACGTTTGGTTGCTCATGTATGTTTCTGGAGACTCTTGTTTGTTTGTTTGTGTGTTTGCTTGCTTTGCGGATGTCGTGTCTTTTGTGTGTGTGTGTGTTGTCTCTCTGTCTCTCTTTGAAAGCGGCGGGGGGGACGTGAGACGTGGAAGTGGCCGGCGGGAATTGGGAAGGCGCGGTGGCGTTGTAGCGTAGCGTAGCGTGCGCGCGCCTCGGAGACGGCGGCGGCCAGCCACCCGTGGTGTGTGGTGACGTCGTCCGGCTGTTGTGTGTGTATCGTGAGGGATGGGATGACGTCGATTGTTGGCGAGAGCGGCTGTGGACGGGAGGGGAATTGGTTGTTGTTGTTGTTTTGCGGGGCTGGAGAGAGGCTGGGCGGCAAGACCGACAAAAGTTTTGCTCGCGACGGAGAGATGTTAGTGGCCCTGAAAAGGGCCGTTTTTGTTGGGCGGGCGCGCGTGCGCGGCGCGGTTTCTAGGCGCGCTCGCCGCGGATGCGGCGCGCGAGCTGGATGTCCTTGGGCATGATGGTGACGCGCTTGGCGTGGATTGCGCACAGGTTGGTGTCTTCGAAGAGGCCGACGAGGTAGGCCTCGCTGGCCTCCTGCAGGGCCATGACTGCGGAGCTCTGGAAGCGCAGGTCGGTCTTGAAGTCCTGGGCGATCTCGCGCACTAGGCGCTGGAACGGCAGCTTGCGGATGAGCAGCTCTGTGCTCTTCTGGTAGCGCCTGATTTCCCGCAGGGCGACGGTGCCCGGCCTGTAGCGGTGGGGCTTCTTGACGCCGCCGGTGGCGGGCGCGCTCTTCCTCGCCGCCTTGGTGGCGAGCTGTTTGCGCGGCGCCTTTCCGCCGGTGGACTTGCGGGCCGTTTGCTTTGTGCGGGCCATAGCGGTTAGCGGCGTGGAGGTGCGTGCGGTACACGAAGCGTCCGGTGCTGCCTTGACAACGGGCCCGCGCGGTTTTTTTTTTTTTTTTTTTTTTTTTGGCACATTTCATTCCCTCCCTGATGGAGAGGGCGGGCCTTTTTAGAGCTTGCTGGTTGCTCTTTTTCGGCCGATGGTGTTCGGTACATTTTTTGCTTTTTGGATGTCATTTGCTTGCAATTGTGCCAAGCTTTGTTATTCTGGTAATATGTAAAGTTAACATTGTCATTTTTGAACAGTATTGGGTTTAAATTATTTTGACATTCAAGAGACATTTATGTAGTTATCATGGAAGACATATAGTAAGAATTTAGAGATATGATTAGTACATAATGAGAACATATAATTTTAGGAAAAACATATAAATTTAACAGAAAGAAAAAAAAAACATTTAAATTTAAGAAGAACATATAATTTTAGGAGGACATATAAAAACATATAAATCTTAAATAAATAAATTTAGGTAGACATATATTTAAGGTGGCGATATGTATTTAGGAGGGAAGTGTAACTACTCAATTTTACGTGTTATTGCTATTGTGTATGTGGCCGTTGCGTGCGTTGTGTGTGTGTGTGTGTGTGTGTGTTGTGTGTGTGTGTGTGTGTGTGTGTGTGTGTAGGGTCGTTGCCTACATCCTGGCGTCGAGATGGGGGGGAGTGAGGGTGCCGCTTACGAGTGGGGTCATGGTGGGAGCAAGGTCGGGGAATTGGGAGGTCGTGTTTTGTGCCACTGTACGCGCTGGATGGATGTATTTGAATTTAGGGCGCCTCCTTTCCGGGATTTCAGAGGTCAATAAGTCTTCCATATCTGGTCGTTTCGTCAGTATGTGTCTGCCGTAGTTGGCGCGTAGTTTCGTTAGTCGAGTTTGTAGTGGTTCTATGTTGGTGATGTCATACACGTCGTTGCTCGGCGTCTGGGGGGGGAGTTTGGTGATGCTGCGAAGTAGTCTTCTTTCAGTTCTGTAGAGTCTGTCCGCCTGGCTCTTCGCCAGACCAGCCAGGGGTGCGGCTGCATACTCCATGACCGGCCTGACGAAGGTCTTGTATGTGTGCAGGGCCGTCTCCAGGCGGCAGCCATGGAGGCGACCCTGCACCTGTCGTATGAGTCCTTGTCTTTTTCTTGTTCTGTTGAGGAGGTAGTTGATGTGTGTCTGCCAGTTTAGATGCTTGTCTAGGAACACGCCTAAGTATTTCGCGGAGTTAGTAAGCGTCAGTGGCGTGTTCCATAGTGTTAGTTGTAAGTCGCCAGTGTTTTGGTTCCTGTTCTTGGTTCGGTGTCTGTGTTGGAAGAATATGGTCTGTGTTTTGGTCGGGTTGGGTCGGATTCGCCACTGCGTCATCCAGGTCTGAAGTTTTTGTAGGTAGTCCGTCGTTTTCCGTTGTATGGTCCTGGTGTTTGGGGCAGTGCACCAATATGCAGTGTCGTCTGCATATAGTGCGACTGTCTCGTCTGTTGTCGCTGTGGTGGGGATGTCTGCTGTGTACAGCGCGTACAGGGTCGGGGACAGGATGCCTCCTTGTGGGACACCTGCCTGTGGCGTGAACGGTTCGGAATGTTGATCCCCTACATGGATCCTGCATACTCTGTTGCTAATGTAGGCTTTTATGATTTTAATGAATTTAATGGGGAGTCCTAGTCGGCTTAGTTTGAGGAGGAGCCCTTGATGCCACAGCTTGTCGAATGCACGCTCGATGTCTAGGAATACCGCGAGCGTGCATCGTCCGTCGTTGAATCCCTTAGTAATGCTGTTAGTAAGTTTAAAGAGAGGGTCATTCGTCGAGTGGTTGGGTCTGAAGCCTGCCTGGATTGTCGGGGGTAGTCCTTTGTCTTCTGTGAATTTTCTAAGTCTGTTCGCTAATATGCGTTCGTATGTCTTCCCTATAACGTCCAGCAGAGAGATTGGTCTGTATGAGCGGGGGTCAGTCTTCGGTTTGTCAGGCTTGAGGATCATAATTGTCTTACTCGTCTTCCAGTTGGTCGGTAACGTTTCATAGGTGAGGCAATAATTGAAGATTATGGAGAGAATGGGGATGAGGATGTGGGGGGGGGCTTTCTGTAGGTGCAGTCGTCGGATTTCGTTTTGTCCAGGAGCGGAGTTACGTCCTGTGTGGATGGCTTCGGCTATTTCAGTGTTGGTTATTTCCTTAATCAGGTTGTGTTCGTTCTCTGTGTCCACTGTTGCTGTGGTGAGTATTCGATTTAGTTGTAGTTCCACTGTACGTCTGTGTACTTCGTCAAAGAGATTGTCATTGGGGAAGGAGTATACCTCCTGCAGTACCTGTTTGAAGATGGTCGCCTGTTCACGTTTGTCTGTTGTCGGTTCGTTGTTTGTTATTAAGGTAAGTTCAGTAGTTCGTCGTTGTCCCGTTAGTGTCCTGAATTTTTTCCAGAATTTTCCTCCGCTCCTGTAGTCTAGTTGTTTGCAGGTGTCGTCCCACTGTGTTTGTCTATGTGTGGATATTATGTTCCTGACTCTGTTGTTTAGTCTGTTCCAAAGTCGTCTTAGATCTGGGTTGTTCGTACGTCTAATCTCTCTGTGTAGTCGTTTCTTTTGTTGTATTAGCTGTAGGGCCTCACGGGGGATGGATGGTCTCCAGTTATTTATGATTTTCGTCGGTATTGCTTCGTCGGTGGCTTGTTTGATTGCGTCTTCAAGGCGTCTGGTCACTAATAGTAGGTCGTTGTCGTCAGTGATGCTCACTGGGAAGTTTAATTGGTCTGTGATGACTTCGCAATATCGTTCCCAATTTGCATTTGCGTAGTTGCGGATGGTACGTCTGGTGGGAGGGGGGTCTGGAGGGTTGAGTGCCTCTGTGGAGAAGGTGAGTGGTAGGTGGTCGCTCGTTATCGGATTGCCGATCTTTGGGGAGTTGATGGTGTCCGTCAGTGTGGGGCTAAACAGGATGTGGTCGGGGGCAGACTGTCCGTTGTGCCCTATGAAGGTGTAGTCATAGATGGGAAGGCGGTCTATTGGTTGAGTGGCTAGGATGTCGAAGAGTGTGCGTCCGTTTTGGTTATCTGTCCAGTCTCCGAGTTGGGGGTGTCTGGCGTTGAGGTCGGATAGGAGAATGAATTTGTCTAAGGTTTGCAGGTGTTGTAGGAATTGGAGTGGGAGGGGACTGTCGGGGGGGTTGTATAGGCATGCCACTCCCCGCGCCGCGCTTATATGCCCTCGGTGCGCGTGGTGGGGGGAGGGCGGGCCAGAGTCTATATAGGGGGGCGGCGGCAGAGAGCTCGCACCGTAGCCGACTCGCTAGCGCCGGGTGAGGAGCTGGCGCTTGTGTTTTTTCGCTTGCTTGCTTTGAGGAGGAGGAGGAAGGAAGAAGAATGACAGGCCGCGGCAAGGGAGGAAAGGGGCTGGGCAAGGGTGGCGCCAAGCGGCACCGCAAGGTGTTGCGCGACAACATCCAGGGCATCACGAAGCCCGCCATCCGCCGCCTGGCTCGCAGGGGCGGCGTGAAGCGCATCTCTGGTCTGATCTACGAGGAGACCCGCGGAGTGCTGAAGGTGTTCCTGGAGAACGTGATCCGCGACGCGGTGACGTACACTGAGCACGCCAAGCGCAAGACTGTGACGGCCATGGACGTGGTGTACGCCCTGAAGAGGCAGGGGCGCACCCTGTACGGTTTCGGCGGTTAGGCAGGCAGGCAGCCAGCCAGCCGGTGTGCTGTGCTGCGTTGTGGCCTTCCCGCGGCCGTGCCGTGCCCGTGCTTGGTGGGAGAGACGAAAACGGCCCTTTTCAGGGCCACCACACTGTTCGGAGATTGAAAAGTGCGAAAGAGTCTGTGTTGTTTGTTTGTTTGTTGTTGTTGTTGTTGTTGTGGTGCTGTGCGTGCGTTAGTTTTTGAGTTTGACGCGATGGGCGCGGCTGAGTCCAGTGTGTGCGTGGTTTGTGTTGTTTGTTTGTTTTTGTTTTTTTTTTTTTTTTTTGTGGCGTGGGCATAGGCGGGCGGGCCGGATCGATCGATCGGATCAGCTGTTTGGTTTTGTCTGTGCCTGTGTGTTTGGAGCGCGCGGCGGCCGGCGTGTCGTCGTCGGACCGTTTACGCGCTGTGTGTGCCACGCGCGCCCCTTTAATTAAAACATTATAATGCTAACAATGATCATCACACTATCGGTGTATTGATGTCGTTGTCGTTTGGAACGCGACTCTGTGCGTGCGCGGAGGGGTGCAGAAACAAACAAAAAAAAGACAAAAAGAGAGAAACCACAAAATGTGTGCGCGTTCGGCCGCACGGGCCGTGGACAAGATGGCGGACGTGCGCCGGCGCTGGCTGTGCAATGTATGTATGTATGTATGTATGTATGTGGACGTGTTGTGTAAAGTGCGGCGAGCACGGACGACGGAAACTTTGCTTTGGACGTAGGTTTGTGTGGTGGCCCTGAAAAGGGCCGATTGTTGTGAGCCGAGCCGGCAAGGCAAAGGCGCGTTTGCGTGCAGGGAGCACGCAAGCGCAGCGCCGCGCTCTCTGTTTAGGCCTTCTTCTCGGTCTTCTTTGGCAGCAGGACGGCCTGGATGTTGGGCAGGACACCACCCTGTGCGATGGTGACGCCCGACAAGAGCTTGTTGAGCTCCTCGTCGTTGCGGATGGCGAGCTGCAGGTGGCGCGGGATGATGCGCGTCTTCTTGTTGTCGCGGGCCGCGTTTCCGGCCAGCTCGAGCACCTCAGCCGCGAGGTACTCCATGACGGCGGCGAGGTAGACGGGCGCCCCGGCGCCGACGCGCTCGGCGTAGTTTCCCTTGCGCAGGAGGCGGTGGATTCTGCCGACCGGGAACTGGAGCCCAGCCCTGCTTGAGCGGGACTTTGACTTGCCCTTGACTTTGCCTCCCTTTCCGCGTCCGGACATGGCGTTTGGCTAGTTGAAACACGTAACGTAACGGTGCGAGCCGCAGCGAGTCGAGCAGCGGAGTGCGTGGCGGCGGGACTCACTTCTCTCTAATTTCTTCCTCCTGTTGGAAGTGTTGCGTAGAAGGTTGTTGTCCCTTGGGGACATTTCCTTCGCTTTGACTTGGTGTGTTGGTATATGCTGTTCTTTTGTTTTTCTGTTTTGGTGAGAGTTGTGTGATTCTGTTTCTTTACTCAGGAGAGTATTGATCTTGGTCTCTTGTATTTGTCATTTCTTTGGTCATATTGACCTAGTGTATTGATGAGCTGGTTTTGTGCGGTACCGGCTGTGGCATAAAACTGTTCTGCCAGGCGTCGGAACCGTGTTTGTAGCGATTCGATATCCGCAGCAGCATGTAGATCTGCTGTGGGGAATCGTGGAGGTACGTGAAGGGCCCTCCGGAGGGCTCTGTTTTGTATTTTTTGTAGGCGGCCTATTGTCGATCTGGCTGCATATCCCCATACGGGGCATGCGTATTCCAGTATCGGCCTAATAAGGCTTCTATAGACCGCTACTCCAGTGCTGGGGTCTAGTGAACTGCGTTCATTTAATACAGGGTAGAGGACTTGCATCCTGCCAAGGGCTTTCTTGCGGAGTTCCTCGATGTGGCACTTCCAAGTTAGGCGCTTGTCCAGTGTCACACCGAGGTATCTCGCCGTGTTTCTCCAGGGGAGATTTTGCCCTTGTAGCTGCAGCAGTTGGATGGGTCTTCTTAGGGGGCGGCGTTTTCCGAGGCGTCTTGTTATCATTAGTGCCTGGGTCTTTTCAGTATTCAATGAGATGCGCCATTTCTTGGCCCATGAGTCAGTCCTATTTAGTGCTGTTTGTAGTCGTCTTGTTGCCAGGTTCCTGTTCGTGGAGCAGGAGAAGAATGCGGTGTCGTCTGCATATTGCGCTGTTTGTACGTGCTGCGTGACAGGGATGTCGGCTGTGTAGAGGTTGTACAGGGTAGGACCCAGTACAGACCCTTGGGGCACTCCAGCGCGTATCCTTCTCCTGCTCGACTGTGATCTGTCGATCTTAACGGAGAATGTCCTACTGGTTAGATAGCTCTGTATAAGTTTTACTATCGTCCCTGGGAAGCCTTGTGTGTACATTTTGTGCAAGATTCCGGTGTGCCAGACTGAATCAAAAGCCTTGGCAACGTCTAATAAGACAATCCCGCAGTAGCCCTTTCGGTTGAAGCTTTCTGTAGCTGCTTCAACTACCCTCATTATTTGTTGGGGGGCTGAGTGTTGTTGCTGGAAACCGAATTGAAATTTTGGCATAATTTGCTCTCTTCTGATGTGATCTTGAATCGGCGTTAAGAGGAGGCGCTCGTACAGTTTGCTGAGGGTGGGCAGGAGACTAATTGGTCTGTAGTGCTGCGGGAACACCGGGTCTTTCCCTGGTTTTGCGATCGCGACTACTTCTGCGTGTTTCCACTGGGTCGGGAATTTTAGTGATCGCGTAATTTCATTGAAGATATCAGCTAAGTGGGTTATTGCCAGTGGCGGGATATGTTTTAGGAGTTCGTTGGTGAGCTGGTCGTGGCCTGGTGCCTTTTTTGTTGGCAGTGACTTGATGGCTCCTGCCACGTCTTCTGGGCTGAAGAGTGGCGTGTATTCATCTTCGTCTTCTGCTGCTAAAAAGGTGGCCAGTTGTCTGCGAACTGTTTCGACGTGTTCCCTGTCCTGTGCCTCTGCTGGCGTGAATTGTTTCTCGAACACGTCGGCTAGCGCGTTTGCTTTGTCTACGGCGCTGAACTGCAGTCCACGTTCGCCGTGCAGAGGCGGCATTTTTGCGCGTCTTTTCGTGAACTGTTTTGTGGCTTGCCATAGACTGTGGTCTTCTAAGTTGAGAGTTGATAGTCTTTCGGACCATTGCTGGTTGCGGTGCTCAGTGAGCGCAACTTTCAACTCTCTTTGTAGTCTGTTGAGCAGCCTCCTTGTGTTTCTGTTGCCTGTGAGTTTCCACTCTTTGGCGATCCTGTTTTTGTGCCTTATTTGTGCAAGCAGGTGCTGGGGAAGTTGCCTGGGGCGGGGGAGTCCCGCTGGCGCAGGCGTGGCTTCCTCAGCTGCCTGCAGGATCACTTTCGTGAGGTCTTCCAGCGTTTGCTCGACAGTGTCTGCTGTTGGAGGCGGGGCTTGGGTCAGTTCTGTAGCTATATTGGCGCGGAACTGTTCCCAATTTGTGTGTTTGTGTGAGGTTCTTAGCTGTGGGATAGAGAGCCATTCTCCCATATCGACCTCGAGAATGACAGGGTTGGGCGGCGGGACTAGGGTGGGGGTCCCTTTATGGGCTCGGGTGCGGCGGCCGGTTGCGCGCGCGCCCCATTGGTCGGCGGCCGCAACAGGGCGAGCTGGTAAAGGTGCGGTGTTGCGGTAGCGGCGGGTGCCACTGTGTGGGGAGACGCTGACTAGAGCGGAGCGCTTGCTGCTTGCTGTTGTACGTTCGAGATGCCGCCCAAGACTAGCGGGAAGGCCGCCAAGAAGGCTGGCAAGGCGCAGAAGAACATTTCGAAGGGAGACAAGAAGAAGAAGCGCAAGAGGAAGGAGAGCTATGCCATCTACATCTACAAGGTGCTGAAGCAGGTGCACCCCGACACGGGCATCTCGTCGAAGGCGATGAGCATCATGAACAGCTTCGTGAACGACATTTTCGAGCGCATTGCGGCCGAGGCGTCTCGCCTGGCGCACTACAACAAGCGCTCGACCATCACGTCCCGCGAGATCCAGACGGCTGTGCGGCTCCTGCTGCCTGGCGAGCTGGCCAAGCACGCCGTGAGCGAGGGCACGAAGGCGGTGACCAAGTACACGAGCTCCAAGTGAGGGGGTTAAGGCTCTAGGGAGCTCCCTCCGTTGCGAGAGCGGCAAAACGGCCCTTTTCAGGGCCACCAAATTGCCTTTGCGGGAAGAGCGGAATTGTTGTTTGTGTGAGGCGGCGCATAGCTACCCGGTTTGGTTGGTTGCGAAGCAGCGGGTGGTGGTGGTGCTGCTGTGCCGTGGTCTCGAATGTGGTTATGCGTGCACGAGTCTTGGCGTGGTTGGTTGGTTGGTTGTTTGTTTGTCGACACACAGACAGGAGGTGTTGTCTGTGTCGCTGATTCCTTTCCCTTTCTTTGTCTCTGTCTGCCCGGTTAGTCACGTGACTGCAATTGAAACCCCTCGCGATTGTTGGATGTCACCGTTAGGGCCGTCTGCGGGTTTGTTTGTTGTCACATCATACATACATGATGGCGAGGGTGAAATGTTGTGTTGCCGTCTACTATTCCCTTTGCTGTACGGCGTGGAGGTGTGTTGGTGACGTTTTAAAATGGACGTGTCTTTACTAGTCATTAAGAAGACGCAAGAATTGTACGGGCGGGTGGGGTAGGCGACACGCACGGTGGTGTACCTATTTATTTGGCCCTTGATTTTGATAGCCGTTTCTGCAGTTGATTGAATGATTGATTGTTGTGCGCACGCCGGTGTCGTCATTCAAGGTGCACGTGTGTTCGGTTCAGTGACGGTAGACGACGACGGTCGTTGTTTGTTGTTGTGGGCGTACACGCGGTTGTCTGTGTCCCCCGGTGAAATGGCCGGTTTGACGGTGATGTGATCCGATCCGGCGGCTCTGAGTAGCTGTCTATCGGCATCATGGCAACGTGTCGGTCTGAACACCCGTCTCACTGTGGCACCGTCGGCGCTGCGAACGGTGACGAAAGGCTGACTGTGATCGGTCGAATGTCATGTCTTGTCTGGGCAGAACGTGTGGAATGAGCAAAAAAAAAAAAAAAACTGTGGGGACGGAAACAATGGTGGGGAGGAGGGGAACGAAAATAAGAAAACGAAACGAAACGAAGAAAAAGAAGAAGGAGAAGCAATCACCGGAAAACGAAACGGGGGAAGAACGGAGAGGCGCTGTCTAGAGCAACGGAACGTTCCCGTGCATTGCAGCCGCACTGAAATGCGTTTACGGCGCGGCTGCAAGTGTCGGCCGTGGTGACGGCTGAATTGCATTGCCTTCCCGGATGCAACGTTCGCCCGATATGGCTCGGAGGAAGAATCTATGAGAGAGTGCCTTGCCCTTGCCGTTTCGTGTGCGGTGTAGCGAATGATGTGTGTGTGTGCGTGTGTAGTGGGGAATGGATGGTCGATAGCTGCCGTCACGGTCGAGATAACGCAGTCAAAGGTGTCGCGAAAAAAAGTGTGTTAGCCGTGGTTGGTTTGTGTGTTTGTTTTGTTTTGTTTTTAAAGAGAAGGGACGAGAGAAAGAAGGTAGGTGGAGAGTGCGTTGCGTGTTGCGAACTGCGTCCGTGAATACGGCAGTATTTGGTGGTGGGCGTGCCCTTGCATGTGGCCCGGAAGGCGTGTTCGTTTCGCGGTAGTGTGGACGGGTGAGGGGCACGCGTAACGCTGCGCTGCTGGCATATTCGGGAGATGGGAGGGGGCGAAAGGAGAAAGGAGGCGCGGAGGGCGCGTTGTGGGTGGTTCGCGCTGCGCTCGGCGGTTGTGCAACAAATGTGTTGCCGGGAGGGGGACCGTTGTTGTGGTGGTGCGGTTGTAGCCTCAGACGCGGCTGGCAGTGAACAACGTGAGACGACGGATGCGTGGCTGGGGCGGCGCATGTCGCCGGTGCCACGCCTTTAGAGCCGCGTGGTCGGGGTGTGCGCACCGCGTGTCGTGTTGCGAGACATCATATGTGCTGCTGCGCACCGGTGGCGTGGCGTGGGGGCGAGGAGAGCGAGCCGCGCCAGTACCGCGCGGTGTGCTTGTGTGCGCCGGAGAATGGCACACTGCGCCTGCCCGTTGAGGAGGCTGATGGCCGTGGTGTGGTGGAAATGGAGCGCGTCGGACGTGTACCAATGAGAAAGAGAAACAAAGCAAGCAACCACGAACGAAAGGTGGAGGGAGGCATTGTGTCACATGTGGCGGTGGGGAAAAACGAAAAAAAAAAACAAAAAAAAAAACAACAACAACAACAACAACAACAACAACAACAACAAAGACGTTAAGAAAGAGGAGAAACAAGAAAGACAACGAGTCGTGCGTTCGCGAGGGGGGTGGGTGTGCGCGCGTAACGCCGGTACGCGCAGTGCGGAGCCCAACGGCTGTGTCGTCGGCCGAACGGGTGCGGGAATAGAGGCCGCGTCGGCACGGAGAAGGAAGGAAGGAAGGACGCACGCGCGCTGCGGCGTTGGCGCGGTTTGCGGCTGGCGCCTTTGGTGGCAACGGCCAGGACAAGCAGCGGTGTATGGTGTTGTGCGGGGCGGACAGGGGCGGCGGTGGTGGACGGGGAGGAGGCGAGGCGAGGCGAGGCGAGGCGAGGCGGTGGCGTGTGTGGTACGGCGAAAACGGGACGGACGGCCGCCGGCGGATGTTGAGAGGCGCCGCCCGCGCACGCACGCAGACACACAGAAAGGAAGAACGAGAAAGGAACAAATGGAGGGGGCGAATGTGGAGGTGCGGGGAGGGGGAGGCGGTGGCGGTGGTTGTTTGTGGGCATGTGGTGGGAGAGAAGGGCGGGGGCGGAAGGACAGAGGCGCGAGGCGACAGCCTGCTTGTTGCTTGCCTTGCGTCTTTTTGTGTTTTTTATTTTGTTTTTATCCTGTGGTCGCCTTGGAGCCTGTCGGTCCCGTCCGTGTGTGGCCGCGCTGTGGGTGCGTGTATGTTTGTACGTTTCGTTTTTTTTGTCTCCTTCTGCAGCAGAGGCGGCCAGCAAATGCGTGCGGTTGGATGGATGGGCGGCCACGGCACGGCACCGCACCGCACCGCACCGGTGCCCAAGGAGGAGACGCTGGCGGCGGGCCACCCGCGGATGCGGCCGGCCGGGGCTGTGTGCGCCGCTGCAACAACAACGAGTAAACAAGACGAAGACGAAGCGGATGGCTGGTGAGTGCATTTGGGCGGTAGACAAGGCAGTGTGCGATGTGGCGTTGTGACGGGGGTGTTTTGCTCACGCGGCCTCGTTGTGTTGATGCGCAGGAAGACGAGATGCGGGCAGACGCCGTACAGAGAGACGAGCCCGGTCTGCAGCAGGATGTGTGGCGCGCCGAGTGCAGAGCAGCGCGCGCCGGCTGGGCTGGGTTCGGCTGGGCCCGCCCGGCGGCGGGCCGCGCTGTTGTCGCGGACGTGAGCGCCCCCTGGCGGGTGGTCGGAGGCGGCGCGGTGGACGTGTGGCTGGTTGGCAGTGCACATTGCGAGTGGCTGGCTGGCTGGCTGGCTGGCGGTCTGGCGGTCGGCGGCGGCGAGAAGAGAGAGGAGGGAGGTATGTGTTGCGGGCGCCTTTGCTGCGCTGCGTCGTTGCGTGCCTGGGCGTGCGCCTGTCGACTGTGTGTGACTGTGTTGGGCGTTGTGCCACGTACGTGTGCTCGGCCGAAGGCAGGCGTCGGAAAGAAGAGGGCGAAGGGCAGGAAAGTGGGTCGGTGTGCGTGCGTAGCCCGTGATGTGATGATGTCACGTCACGTCACGTCACGTTTTTGCGAAGCGGCTGCCGAGAGGTGTGTGGTAGCGAGCGGGAATGTGCGTTTGGTGGTTGCGGCGTGACGTGAGGGTGGGAGAATATTGGGGCGGGCGGGCCGGCCGGGCCGGCCGGCCGTTGTTGGTGGTTCCTCCTGTGGTTGTTTGTGCAGCTTTGATGGCAACGTGGAAGGACGCCGGTTTCGTGCCTTGCGTGTGGTTGTCGACGGTGACTGGTTGGGGTGTGCGCCGATGCACGTGCCATGTCGTTATTATGTTTGGGTCGTGAGTGTTGTTTTTGGCTGTGTTGTTGTGTACGGGAAGGGGGGGGGGAGAGGAGGAGGCGGGTGGATAGTGCGTGCAGTAGTGTCGTTGCGACGGGCGCGTCGGGTGGAGCTGTGCGTAGTGGCGGAAAGGTGTAGGTTGCGGGAAGGGAGCCCGTGTCGTGTCGTGTCGTTGACGGGGTCGCGTGCGTGCGTGCGTGCGTGCGTGCGTGCGTTGTGAATCGAGTGCGGCGGGAAAGGAGCAGTGTGCCGCTGGCGTCGTGGCCGTTAGCAGAGGCTGTGCTTGTCCGTTTGTTACCTGTTGGACGCTTGGTGCGAGTTGTTTGCTTTGCTGTTGTCGTTGTCGCCCCCGTCTCGCGGGTTGTTTTTGTTTGTCGGCTGTGCTGTGTCGGCGAGCTGTTTTGCGGTGCGTGAATGTGTTGGTGCAAAAGTGGCGGCGTTATGGCTGCGACCCGCGACGAGCCGCGGGCGCGCCATTGATGATGTTCAAACACAGAGCGGCTGTGTGCAATGGGAGGCCTGCGTACGGGTAGCGGTGTTGTCGTACGTGCATCCGGCCCGGTGCGGAAAGCGCCGTTGCCGTTTGCCCCTTAGTTGCCAGCCATGTCGCGTGAGCGGCGGGTTGCCTCTGGTCGACGTGGTGCTCGGGTTTGTGGTTTTTGGTGCCCTTTGGCCGGTGGGTGGTGTTTAATTTTGTGTGTGTGTGTGTGTGTGTGTGTGTGTGTGTGTGTGTGGTATATCTGCCTCCTGCTCGGTCTTGCGGCGGTTTGGTCGACGTCGTCTGTAGTTTTTTTGCGGCTTGCCGACGACCGACCGACCGACCGACCGACCGACCGACACACCTTTGAAACCTACGTGTGGCGCCCGAAGGTGAACGTAACCTGACCGCGGGACCTCTCGGCGCCTTAACCTAACCTAACCTAACCTAACCTCTAACCTAAGATGTCCGGCCGTAAGGTAGGTGCGGCCACCTGACGCCTCACGTCCGAACGCTTAACCTAACTTTGACGCTTAACCTAACTTTAACCCTTAACCTAACCCACGTCCACCTAACCTAACCTAACCTAACCTAACCTAACCTAACCTAACCTAACCTAACCTAACCCAACCGAACCCAACCTCACCTTAGGGTGGTGTACACCGCGAATGTCTAAGGCATGTTATAGTCTTAGGTGGAGTCCACTATACGCAACAAGCGGCTACACGGGTGGCAGGGGTTGTGTGGCGTGGGCTGGGCGGTTCTGTTTAGGTTGGATGGCCCTTGGGCAAGTACGGAAAGGGCAACAGCCTCAACGGGCGCGGGGCAAGGTCAGGACATGCGGGGACCAAGCGGCAATCGGTATTGTAAATTGTCAACTGTCGAAGCTCTGCGTTGGTAAAGTACCGGAACGTCAAGCGCTGATAGAAAGCACCGAAGCTGCAATCGTTATAGGTACAGACGGTGCTTTAGAAAGGATAGCGTGCATGCAACCGGTGGTGGAGTGGTTCGTCGCTGTCAGTAGTAGTTTATCCTGTGTAGTGAAGTAGATAGAAGTGGTGGACGGTTCCTGTGAACTATTGTGGGTGGAGGGTACACTCAACAGCCGAGCTAGGTTAATAATTGGCTCCTTTTACCGACCTCGCGACGCAGCAGCATTAGTGGCCGAACAAGTGAGAGAAAATGTGGACATACATTTTCCTTTCCTCAGCGTGTTACAGTCTTAGGTGGAGATTTCAATGTGCCAGATGTTCAGGACGGGTGGTAGGGACAGAGCATCGAGTGACATTATATTATACTGAGTGCACTATCCGAACGAAAAATTACCGCGAGCAATTAAACAGAGAGAGAACCGACTCGTGGAGATAACATCGTGGACCTACCGATGACAAACAGACCCCGAACTTGTCGACTCTGTATGTGCAGAACAGGGACCCAGTGATCAAGAGGCCGTTGCAGCATCGCTTGAATATGGACGTTAATAGGAATATACAAAAAAAAAAAAAAAAAAAAAAAAAAAAGGGAGGAAGGTTTATCTGTTTAGCAAGAGTAATAGAAGGCAGATTTGAGACTACCAGACAGATGAAAACGCAAATGTCTGCTCCGACACTGACAATGTTGAGTGTTTATGGAGAAAGTGCAAGGCAATCGTAAAATGCGTCTTAGACAGGTACGTGCCGAGTAAAACTGTGAGGGATGGGAAAAACCCACCGCGGTACAACAACCAAAGTTTAGGAAACTATATAGCGAAAGCAAAGAGAGCTTCACTCAAAGTTGAAACGCAGCCAAAACCTCTCAGACAAACAGACGCTAAACGATGTCCAAAGTTAGCGTAAGGAGGGCTATGCGTGAAGCGTCCGGTGAATGCGAAAGTAAAATTCCATGTACCGACGTGGCAGGAAATCAAATCCTAGGACGTTGTGGTCGTACGTTGAATCAGTAGTAAGCGGCTCGAAACGGCATATCCAGACACTCCGGGGTGATGATGGCATTGAAACAGAGGATGACACGCGTAAAGCTGTGAAATACTAAACACCTGTTTCCAAAGCTGTTTCACGGAGGACGACCGCACTGCAGTTCCTTCTCGCACAAACGAAAAAATGGCCGACATCGAAATAAGTGTCCAAGGAGGAATAGAAAAGCAACTGGAATCACTGAACAGAGGAAAGTCCACTGGACCTGACGGGATACCAATTCGATTCTACACAGAGTACGCGACAGAACCTCCTAACAGCCGTGTACCGCAAGTCTCTAGAGGAACGGAGGGTTCCAAATGATTGGAAAAGAGCACAGGTAGTCCCGGGCTTGAAGAAGGGTCGTCGAGCAGATGCGCAAAACTATAGGCCCTATATGTGTGACGTCGATCGGTTGTAGAAGTTGAGAACATGTTTTATGCTCGAGTAGCATGTCGTTTTTTGGAAACCCAGTGTCTACTATGTAGGAATCAACATGGATTCCGGAAACAGCGATCGTGTGAGACCCAACTCGCTTTATTTGTTCATGGGACCCAGAAAATATTAGATACAGGCTCCCAGGTAGATGCCATTTTGGTTGACATTCGGAAGGAGGGCGTTCGATACAGTTCCGCACTGTCGCCCGATAAACAAAGTAAGAGTCTGCAGAATGTCGGACCAACTGTGTGGCTGGACCTGAAGAGATTGTAGCAAACAGAACACAGCATGTTGTTATCAATGGAGAGACGTCTAGAGACGTTAAAGTAACCTCTGGCGTGCCACAGGGGAGTGTCATGGGACCCATAGCTCTTCACACACAATGTATATAAATGACCTAGTAGATAGTGTCGGACGTTGCATGCGTCTTTTCGCGGATGATGCTGTAGTATACAGAGAAGTTGCAGCGAAAAATGCAGGACGATCTGCAGCGGATAGGCACGTGGTGCAGGGAGTGGCAACTGTCCCTTAACATAGACAAATGTAATGTATTGCGAATAATATGGACAGAAGGAGCCTTTATTGTATGATTGATTATATGATAGCGGGACAAACACCGGTCGCAGTTACGTCTGTAAAATATCTGGGAGTATGCGTGCGGAGTGATCATATAAATAAAAAAAAAAAACAAAAACAAAAAAAGTAATTGTTGGTAAGGCGGGTACCAGGTTGCGATTTATTGGGAGAATGCGTAGCAAATGTAGTCCATCAACAAAGGAGGAGGTGGCTTACAAAACACGCGTTCGTTCGACCTATACGTGAGTGTTGCCCATCAGTGTGGGATCCGTTACCAGGTCGCGTTGACGGAGGCGACGGAGACGATCCAACGTTTCGTCGCAGGGTCATTTGGTAACCGTGATAGCGTTACGGAGATGTTTAACAAACCCAAGCGGCAGACTCTGCAATAGAGGCGCTCTGCATCGCGGTGTAGCTTGCTCGCCAGGTTTCGAGATATTGCGTTTCTGGATGGGGTATCGAATATATTGCTTACCCCCTACGTATACCTCCCGAGGAGATCACGAATGGATGTGGTTAGAGAGATTCGAGCGCGCACGGAGGCGTTTTTTTTTTTTTTTTTTGCAGACTGTCAGTTCGTCCCGCGAACCATACGCGACTGGAACAGCAAAGGGAGGTAAATGACAGTGGCACGTGAAGTGCCCTCCGCCACACACACCGTTGGGTGGCTTGCGGAGTATATAAATGTTAGAGGCCGGCTGTCGTGTGTGCTTTTGAAGGCAGATTCGGTGCGTCTGTAGTTGCGGATGGCGGTTAGCCACCGTCGCTTAAAAGCGGCGAGGGGCGGCGGCGCCTCCCTCGGTTGGCCGGTGCCCATGTTGCGCAGGCGGCGCTCGTTTTTGTTTTGCGGCGGGCAATTTTGTGAGAAACGGGCGCGAATGTTGGCGGGCGAGGTGGCCCGACGGCCGCGGGCCGATCGGGAAACGGTGGGAGGGCGATGGGGCGGCGGAGGTGCGTTTGCACGGCCGTCATCGCCGCACGCCTCCGCTTGTGTGGCTGTGGCGGCGGCCGCGCTGGCCGGGCTGGCGCGGCGACGGTGCGCCAGTTTTGCCGAAGGTTTGGCCATTGTGGCGGGTCGTCGGCTGGGGCTGTGGGGGCGGCATTTGGGCGGGGGCGGCGATTCTCGGCGGGCCGAGCCAGGCTGTGGCGCGCGGTAGCTGCAGTTTGGCCGTGGTTTGCGGCGCTGCCGTGGCGACTGGTTGGCGACTGTGGTGTGGCCGTGTGTAGCCCCATCCTCGGTGGTTTGAATGGCGCGGGTGGTTGCGGCGCAGGTTTGGGGCTGGTCCGCACAGGCTGTCGGACGTTGGGCGGTAGCAAGCGCGGGAGGCGCGGCGCGGCGGCGCGCAGAGTGGCGGCCGCTCTCTCGGCCGTCCGCGCCCGCCCGCGACACTGGCTGGGCCTGGCGGCGCGGCGGCTATTCTCTGCCGTGCTTGCCGCCTTGCCGCTCTCTCGCTGTTCTGTTGTTGTGTGTACGCGCGTCGTCCGTCGAAATAATGGCAGATCAGGCGGCTACGAACGAGACTGCTGCGGCACCCGCCGCCACCGGCACGACGAAGAAGGCCAAGTCTGCGGCGTCTGCGAAGAAGCCGCGCGCCAAGCCTGCGCACCCGCGCACCTCTGAGATGGTGACGGCCGCCATCAAGAGTCTGAAGGAGCGCGGCGGCTCGTCGCTGCAGGCGATCAAGAAGTACATTGCCGCGCACTACAAGCTGGACGCGGAGAAGCTGGCGCCCTTTATCAAGAAGTACCTCAAGTCGGCCGTCGTGGCTGGCGAGCTGGTGCAGACGAAGGGGAAGGGCGCGTCCGGCTCTTTCAAGCTTGCCGGCGCCGGCGGCGGGGCGGCCGAGGGCGGCAAGGCTCGTGCCGGCGGTGCGAAGAAGAAGCGCGCCGCTCCGGCCAGCAAGGAGAAGAAGGGCGGCCGCGCGGCCGGCGCAAAGAAGGCTGGTGGCGTGAAGGCGGCGACCGGTCGGAAGGCGGGCGCCGCCAAGAAGGCGTCTGCGGCGTCGGCGGCTCCCGCGGGTGCGAAGAAGGCGGCTGCGGCCAAGCCGGCCAAGGCCAAGTCGCCGTCGAAGGCGAAGAAGGCCGCCAAGGTTCCGACGAAGAAGCCGAAGGCGCCGCGCCCGAAGAAGGCGACGACGCCGTCTAAGGCGAAGGCGTCGCCCAAGAAGAAGAAGTAAAGTAGTAAAGTTAAAGAAAGGCAAGGGAAAGGGGTTGGCGCTTGACGCCGTCGTCCCCCACCCCCCTCCCCCGCGTCGTCTTAGTGGCGCGCGATGGCACGGCTGCGGCTGTCGCGCGGCCCAAAACGGCCCTTCTCAGGGCCATCAAAGGACGTCGGGAAGGCGTTGATTGTCGTGCATGCGCCGGTGTGGTTGGTTGTGTGTGTGTGACCCTTGTGGGTACTGTTTGCGTGCCGTGGTGGTTGGATTGTGGTGCCGGTGGCGGTAGGCGGCGGCGCGCGGTAGCGGAGCGGTTGTGGCCGTTTGTTGGTCTTTTTTTGTTTTTTGTGTTGTTGTTTTTTTTTGCGGCGGCCGACGTTTGGTTGCTCATGTATGTTTCTGGAGACTCTTGTTTGTTTGTTTGTGTGTTTGCTTGCTTTGCGGATGTCGTGTCTTTTGTGTGTGTGTGTGTTGTCTCTCTTTGAAAGCGGCGGGGGGGACGTGAGACGTGGAAGTGGCCGGCGGGAATTGGGAAGGCGCGGTGGCGTTGTAGCGTAGCGTAGCGTGCGCGCGCCTCGGAGACGGCGGCGGCCAGCCACCCGTGGTGTGTGGTGACGTCGTCCGGCTGTTGTGTGTGTATCGTGAGGGATGGGATGACGTCGATTGTTGGCGAGAGCGGCTGTGGACGGGAGGGGAATTGGTTGTTGTTGTTGTTTTGCGGGGCTGGAGAGAGGCTGGGCGGCAAGACCGACAAAAGTTTTGCTCGCGACGGAGAGATGTTAGTGGCCCTGAAAAGGGCCGTTTTTGTTGGGCGGGCGCGCGTGCGCGGCGCGGTTTCTAGGCGCGCTCGCCGCGGATGCGGCGCGCGAGCTGGATGTCCTTGGGCATGATGGTGACGCGCTTGGCGTGGATTGCGCACAGGTTGGTGTCTTCGAAGAGGCCGACGAGGTAGGCCTCGCTGGCCTCCTGCAGGGCCATGACTGCGGAGCTCTGGAAGCGCAGGTCGGTCTTGAAGTCCTGGGCGATCTCGCGCACTAGGCGCTGGAACGGCAGCTTGCGGATGAGCAGCTCTGTGCTCTTCTGGTAGCGCCTGATTTCCCGCAGGGCGACGGTGCCCGGCCTGTAGCGGTGGGGCTTCTTGACGCCGCCGGTGGCGGGCGCGCTCTTCCTCGCCGCCTTGGTGGCGAGCTGTTTGCGCGGCGCCTTTCCGCCGGTGGACTTGCGGGCCGTTTGCTTTGTGCGGGCCATAGCGGTTAGCGGCGTGGAGGTGCGTGCGGTACACGAAGCGTCCGGTGCTGCCTTGACAACGGGCCCGCGCGGCACAATATAAGGAGGAAGATATCCTCGACTGGGAACGAAGTACTAGCGCACGAGGCGCTTCACCTTCTGGCATGACGGGTTGGCGAAAAAGTTCTTGGCGTTGTAGTGCTGCATGGCTTGTTGTGCATTTTTTTTTTTTTTTTTTTTTTTTTTTTTTGAAAGATGAAAGAATAGTCAGAGCGATAGTGAGAGAGGTGGGAAAACGAAAGGCCCAATTGACTGGCCATTTTTTTTTTTTTTTTTTTTTTTTTTTTTTTTTTTTTTAAGAAAGATTATAGGATAGTAAGAGGGACAGTGAGAGAAACGGAAAACGAACGGCCCAATTGACTGGCCGGGAATTGCAATTAGTGACAGAATAAAGGATAGGAGAAGGAAGAGTGAGAGTTAGTGAAAGTTCTTCTTCTGCATAGCGGCTCCTTGGTGGTGGCGGCAGTTAGTCAGCAAATGGCGCAGTGGTTGGGGGGGGGGGTAAGAGAAAGAAGTAAGAGGGTGACAGATGAAGTGGAAAAAAAGGGGGGGGAGGGCCTACCATGATTAGGCCAACAGTGGGGGTAGTGTGGGAGGAAGGGGGGGCGTGGAGGTGGAGCGAATGACATGACATGTTGGGGGGAATAATCTATGGTGTGAGGTAGGTAATCGGCATGAGTTGAGTTGGCTGGTGCATGCGAGTTCATGGGGGGCGAAATAAAAGGTCGGGCCAGCGAGTGGTGGCTAGTCGGTGAACACGGGTGCCCAGGGAAAGGATTAAGGGATTAGGAGAGTGACGGGTTTGGTGGTAAAAGGAGTTGGCGGCGGAGAGGATGCGGGTACGAAGGAGCGGCACTTCAGCCAGGAGGTGGAGCTCGTGGGTCGGGAAGTCGAAGGGGAGGCGGAGGGCACGCCGGAGAGCCCGGTTCTGGACGGTTTGGAGGCGGCGGAGGTGGGTGGGGGCAGCATTGCCCCAAACCACCACCGCGTATTCAAGGATGGGGCGAACAAGGGAGGTGTACAGTCTAACAGCAAGGTGCGTGGGGAGGGAAGAGGTGGGATTGATGAGAGGGTAGAGCAGGCATAGCCGGCCCATTGCCTTACGACGCACGTCATCGATGTGGGGGCGCCAGGTGAGGCGCTGGTCCAGGGTAACACCCAAGTACTTCGCAGTACGAGTCCAGGGGACTGGGGTACCAAGGACCAACACCTGAGGGAGTCGAATGGGAATATGGCGTCGGCAGACGATAAGGGCTTGGGTTTTGGAGGGATTAAATGCCAGACGCCAGGTCCGAGCCCAATCGAGTAGGGAATCTGTAGCCCCCTGGAGCCGCTGTTGAAGACCTGCCGCACTCCGAGAACGAGAGAAGAGTGCAGTGTCATCTGCGTAGAGAGCTAAATGTACCCTCGGCGCAGAGGGCAGATCGGCTGTGAAGAGGGAGTAGAGTAGCGGTCCTAGTACGCTGCCTTGTGGTACTCCTGCCCTGATGCGTCGTCGTGTGGATGTCCCGTCAGGGATCCGAACATGGAAGGTGCGTCCTTCCAGATATGTGGCTATGAGCCGTACATGGGACACTGGGAAGCCAAGGGAAAATAATTTGTAGAGCAGCCCTTCGTGCCAGACCGAGTCAAACGCCCTGGACACGTCGAGGAATATGGCCCCGAAGTACTCCCTACGTTCTATGGCGTCCAGTGCCTCTTCTACAAGGCGCAGGAGTTGGTGAGTGGTGGCGTGTCCCTGCCTGAAGCCGAACTGCTCATCAGGGAGGACTCGTTCTCGGGCAATGTGGATGAGCAGACGTTTAAGGTACAGCCTCTCGAACACCTTGGAGATGGCGGGCAAGAGGCTGATGGGGCGGTAGCTGGCAGGGGAACGAAGATCCTTCCCAGCCTTGGGTATGGCGACCACTTCAGCGTGTTTCCAGGCAGTGGGATATTGCCTGGTTGTGAGGATGTTGTTGAATGTGGCCGTCAGGATGGGAATAGAAGCTGGGGGTAGTTGCTTGAGGAGGGCATTCGGCAGCTTATCGGGGCCACCAGCTTTCTTGGATTTGAGGTACCGCAATTGCAGTGCAACCTCTTCTTCGTTGATAGGGGTGATGTCATCCTCAGGGTCCTGGACGGCAAGGAATTGAGGGAGGCGTGCCGTTACCAGGCGAATATGGTCGGGGTCAATGGGGTCATTGACCGGGGTGAAGTTGTGCGCGAAGACATCAGCCAAGGCGTTAGCTTTGGCGTCTGGTTCGGACACAAAGTCATTGCCGACCTGGAGTGGGGGGATCCGTTGCCCTCGTCGCAGAAGGCTTTTCGTGAGCCGCCAAGCAGACGGGTCACGCAGGTCAATGGCAGAGATCTTGGTCTCCCATGCCTGATTGCGGTGGCCTTGCACCGCAGCCTTGATTTGGCGCTGTAATCTAGGGCCCGCGCGGCCGTCCGAGGCACAAGACTGAGGGATGTACCCTCTGCAGTTTGCGAAGTACTAGCGTAGCGAAGACGCTTCTCCTTCTTACTTGAAGCTTGATGTTGAATGACGTGGCGGTTGGAATTTGTGCTTGACTTTTGTGCAATTTTTTTTTTTTTTTTTTTTTTTTTTTTTTTTTTTTTTTTTTTTTTTACAGGTGAAAGGATAGTTAGAGAGATAGTGGAAGAATCTGGAAAACGAATGGCCCCATTGACTGGCCGATTTTTTTTTTTTTTTTTTTTTTTTTTTTTTTTTTTTTTTTTAAATAGAAGATAGGACAGTAAAAGGGATAGTAGAAGAGGGTGGAAGACGAAAGGCCCATTGGCTGGCCGAGAATCATGATGACGTAAAAGTAGTGATAGAATAAAGGATAGGAGGAGGAATAGCGTGAGTTGATAGAAAACGAAAGGCCATTTTCCTGGCCTCTTCCTTTTGGTGGCATCTCGCGATGGCGGCGGCAGACAGTCTTGAGGTGGGGTGAGAAGAAAGAGAAAGCAGTGTGAGAGTGACAGGAAGAGGTGAAAGAGGAAAGCATGGCATGATTAGGCCAGTGGTGGGGAGGGTGTGGGGCTGATTAGGGTGGCAGTCTATACGGGGTGGTACATGACTAGGGGAGATGAATCAATGACATGAGGAATGGTAGTCTACCTGAAGTGTGGTGACTGATGAGTGCAGGTCATGGGGGGCGAAACAGAAGGTCAGGCCATCGAGTGGTGGCTAGACGATGGACGCGGGTGCCCAAGGAAAGGATTAAGGGATTGGGAGAGTGACGGGTTTTTTGGTAAAAGGAATTGGCTGCGGAGAGGATTCGGGTACGAAGGAGCGGCACCTCGGCCAGGATGTGGAGCTCTTGGGTTGGGAAGTCGAAAGGAAGGTGGAGGGCACGCCGGAGAGCCCGGTTCTGGACGGTTTGGAGTCGGCGGAGGTGGGTGGGGGCAGCATTGCCCCACACCACCACCGCGTATTCAAGGATGGGGCGGACAAGGGAGGTGTACAATCGAACAGCAAGGTGGGACGGGAGTGAGGAGGTTGGGTTGATGAGAGGGTAAAGCAGGCATAGCCGCCCCATTGCTTTACGACGCACGTCATCGATGTGGGGGCGCCAGGTGAGGCGCTGGTCCAGGGTAACACCCAGGTACTTAGCAGTACGAGTCCAGGGGACTGGTGTACCAAGGACCATCACCTGAGGGAGCCGAATGGGAATGTGGCGTCGGCAGATGATAAGGGCTTGGGTTTTGGAGGGATTAAATGCCAGACGCCAAGTCCTAGCCCAATCGGTTAGGGAATCTGTAGCCCCCTGGAGCCGCTGTTGCAGAACTGCCGCACTCCGAGAACGAGAGAAGAGTGCAGTATCATCTGCGTAGAGAGCTAAATGTACTCTCGGCGCAGAGGGCAGATCAGCTGTGAAAAGGGAGTAGAGTAGCGGTCCAAGAACACTGCCTTGCGGTACTCCTGCCCTGATGCGTCGTCGTGTGGATTTCCCGTCGGGGATCCTGACATGGAAGGTGCGACCTTCCAGATATGTGGCTATTAGCCGTACATGGGACACCGGGAAGCCGAGGGAAAATAACTTGTAGAGCAGCCCTTCGTGCCAGACCGAGTCAAACGCTCTGGACACGTCGAGGAGTACGGCCCCGAAGTACTCCCTACGTTCTATGGCGTCCAGTGCCTCTTCTACCAGGCGCAGGAGTTGGTGAGTGGTTGCATGTCCCTGCCTGAAGCCAAACTGCTCATCAGGGAGGACTCGTTCTCGGGCAATGTGGGTGAGCAGTCGTTTGAGGTACAGTCTCTCGAACACCTTGGAGATGGCGGGCAAGAGGCTGATGGGGCGGTAGCTGGCAGGGGAACGAAGATCCTTCCCAGCCTTGGGTATGGCGACCACTTCAGCATGTTTCCAGACGGTGGGATATTGCCTGGTTCGGAGGATGTGGTTGAAGGTGGTCGTCAGGATGGGAATAGAAGCTGGGGGTAGCTGCTTGAGGAGGGCATTTGTCAGCTTATCAGGGCCACCAGCTTTCTTGGATTTGAGGTACCGCAATTGCAGTTCGACCTCCTCTTCATTGATAGGGGTGATTTCATCCTCGGGGTCCTGGACGGCAAGGAATCGTGGGAGGCGCGCCGTTACCAGGCGGATATGGTCGGGGTCAACGGGGTCATTGACCGGGGTGAAGTTGTGCGCGAAGACGTCAGCCAGAGCATTAGCCTTGGCGTCTGGTTCGGACACAAAGTCATTGCCGACCTGTAGTGGGGGGATCCGTTGACCTCGTCTCAGAAGGCTTTTTGTGAGCCGCCAAGCAGACGGGTCACTCAGGTCAATGGCAGAGATTTTGGTCTCCCATGCCTGATTGCGGTGGTCTTGCACCGCAGCCTTGATTTGGCGCTGTAGTCGATTAAGGAGGCGCTTGGTTGCCGGATTCCGAGTGAGCTGCCATTCTCGGGTGGTCCGGTTTTTCTCTGAGATGAGAGCAAGGATGTGGGGGGGGAGCGGACGCAGATGGTCTGGGGGCCGTGGTGGACGGTGAGGGGTCGCTGCTGTTGCAGCATCTAGGGCAATGGTGGTGAGGTGGATGAGTGTACGATCTGCGTCAGTGTGATCGGCAGCAGGGATTGTGGGTAGGGCTGCTTCGACCCGCCTCTGGTAGGACTGCCAGTCAATACCGCGGATGTTCAGGCCTTCGCTCGGCGCGGTCGGGGTTCCAACGAGATCGATGGAACAGATGACCGGCCGGTGGTCAGAGGCTAGAGCAGTGCGGGTGGCTGCAGTGATGAGGTGGGGTAGACCTTTCACCACTGCGATGTCAAGGACATCAGGGGGACGTCCTCCAGAGGGGTATATTGTGGGGTCGTGCGGGCCGATGGTGCGGGCATGATGCCGCTCAGCGACCTGGAGGAGTCGACGACCAGATGTGTTTGTTAATCTGCTGTTCCAGGCAGTGTGTTTGGCATTGAAGTCGCCGCCAACGAAGACATCGTTGCCAAGCGACAGCAATGTCCCATAGTCCGGTGTTTCAAGTAGGCCTCGTGGTGGTCTATAGAGAGCCACGAACGTGATGGGACCCCTCACCGTGTGAACAACAACGCCAGTGGCTTCCACAGTGTTGAGTGGGGGGAGGGGAATGGGGTGGTGGCGGAGGGAATTTCGTACGTACACCGCCGTGCCACCGTGGGCGGTGGGCCTGTCTGTCCTGTAGCAGGAATAGTTTGCTACACGGACAAAAACACCGGGTTTGAGGTGCGTCTCAGCGACAAGGCAAATGTCAACCCTCTCATCAAGGAGAAACTGACGAAACTCGCCCTGCTGTGGATGGAGACCGTTGGCATTCCAGATCATGGCTGTCAATCCGTGATGTCTAACAGCCATGACTGGTTGGAACGGGGGTGATGGTGGGGGGCAGGGATTGGGAGAGGGCAGAGGCGAGTTGGAGGGGGATGGTTTGAAGGAACGAGCTGAAAGCGGAGGAGATAGTTGAGGTGAAGGCCTCAACAACATTGTTGATGAGGTCACCAAATGGGGTGGGGATGGGGGAGGGGATGGGGAGAGGGAAGTGCTGAGATTGTATGGGGATGGGTGTGGGGGCAGCAGAGCTTAACGCCTGATGCCGTGAGGGGTGTGGAACAGCGGAGCATGACGCCCGCTGTGGGGAGAGGGGGGCAGTGCATGACGCCTGCTGGGAGTGGTGGAGAGGGAGTGTTGCGGGGGGAGGAGTGGTAGGGATGGAGAGGAGGGGGGGTGGGTAGGAGCCCGAAGGGGCAGGATGGGAGCGAGACGCGTGGATGGGGTACGTCCGCGACGCCGACCCGCCCAGGGCAGCAGCATAGCTAGTGCCCGGACGGGTCGCCGCCGAGGGCCCTGAAAATCGTTTGTGGGTCTGGAATGCCCGAAATGACTGGATTTTTGGGCAGCCCATGTAGCTGCCCGTATGATTCCCGCCACAGCGGGCGCAAGTGGGGGGGGCGTCTCGGGGTTTGGAGCACTCCCTGGAGGCATGACCACCGGCACACTTCACGCATCGCACTTCGCGGGTGCAGTCACTCGCGAAGTGCGCCAAGCCTTGGCAGCGAAAGCATACCAGGGTCATCCTCCTGGAGCGGGGTTTCTCCATCGTCACTTTGACGTGGTCGAGGAGGGTGAGGGTGGGGAGGAGGCGGTTCTCCGGCGTGTCTGGAGCGGAAACGAAGAAGAGTGGGGTGGGGCGGCGGGTGCGGGGGGAGATGATCCTGGAGATGACTGAGGTGGTGATGCCAAATGAATTTAGGGCCGACTTCAGGTCATCGCCAGAGTACTTCATAGGAAGCCCTCTGACGACGACCCTTAGGCGGCGGGACTTGGAGGGGTAGGAGAAGTATGGAATGTTGAGAGAGCGGAGTGTGTGAAGTACCTGGACCAGATCCTCTGGGGACTGGAGAGTAAGTCGATACTGGTCATTCTGATTTGGTTTGATGAGGTAGGGGGAGGTGGTGATGGTGTCTAGAATATCGACAAGTTCCTTCATGGGCCGACTGTAATCAAACACAATGGGCGGTGGGGGAGGGGGTGTGACTTTGGGGGGGGGAGGAGGGGGTGGAGGAGGGTCTGCAGCGCCATCAAGTGCTGCAAATTGATTTTGGATGGGCACATCTGAGGCTGGCTCTGCGGATTGGCGGCGAGGTGCCGGCTTGCGCGGTACTTGAAACCCTTCCGCGTCTAGTATGGCCTTTTTCTTTTTTGACTGCCCGCGTTCAGCAGGCTGTGTCGCCTCCGAATCGGAGGATGCGACTAACTGCCGCTTCCGACGCTCAGCGACCGGGCGCCGATGGTCGTCGTCGAACTCCATCACGCTCCCGCCACCGCCGTCGTCGGCCGCGGCAGTCATGTTCGGGTAGCGGAGGGCCTGAAGCTGTACAGGGTCAATCGGCTGGCCCCCCTCCTCGGCGGCTTCACAGAGGGGGATCAGGTGTTCCTGCAGGCCCTCCTGTATGTCTGCGTCAGACATCAGTAAGGACGCAAGGTCTTCGTCGGGTGCCGGAAGTGGTTGAGGGACGCATACAGCGTCCTGGATGTCCGGCATGTCGAGTGGCGGTCTGGTGGAGGGGGGTAGGGGGGAGCGGGATCTAGAACGCGGCGCACGCGGGCTTGTCCCACGTGAAGGGGGCCCTGATGCGCAGATTTCCCTAATCGCCCTAGGTGCAGTTTCATTGATGGCTGCATCAATGAAACTGCGACCGGGAGTGGCAGGGGAGGGGCAGATGACTGTGGATGTGATGGTCGTGGTGGTGATGGTTGTGGTGGTGATGGTGGAGGCGCAGATGGTGGCGGTCGGTGGCAGCGCAATAACGCCGCCGGCTGCGGCTGTCTTCGTCCTCTTCGTAGGCCCAATCGTCACCGTTGTCGAGTGCGGGGTCGTTGTAGGTGGGGGGCCGGATGGGGCCGCCGACGGAGCAAGCTCCGCCGGTCGGCGATCCGCCACACCCGTCGCATCAGAACGCACGTCTGTCTCTCGCGGCATCCTAACTCAGAATGGCCCGCGCGGCCCCGCGCCGCGCTTATATGCCCTCGGTGCGCGTGGTGGGGGGAGGGCGGGCCAGAGTCTATATAGGGGGGCGGCGGCAGAGAGCTCGCACCGTAGCGAGCGAGCGAGCGAGCGAGCGAGACGCACGTGTGTTACGCTTCCGCTACTAGCATCTTGTTGCTAAATCTACCAAGGACAAGCTCGGCTTGCCATTTCGAAAAAGCAAATTGTCATGTCCATGTAGGGCGCATAGAATCTATTAGGTGAGTTATTCCAGGCAGCTGGAATTTAGGGCTGATAGTTAGGGATTTTGTGAACCAGGGCCCCGTTCACGTCGGGCAAACCCGCGCTCACAGAGGCTAAGGCTGCTAATCAGGGCAAGAATAGAACATCCGCGGCAAGGAAGCAATCCAACAACACATCCGCGGTCGCACGTGGGAAACCACGCGGCCGCTGCCACTGCCTTTGTTCTCACGCGCCTTTACCCGACTAGTGACGTCACGCGGACCGCTACAAAGACCTGACGCGAAACACACGTGGCACCATGAGCTCCACATCCGGAACACGCAAAGCAAGAACCGGGGCTAAACCGGAGCCTACCAAAACAGACTCAGGTAGAAGCGAACTATCAAATGACGCACCTGTAACGAATGTCGTCATAACCAAAACTCCCAATGGACGCAATTACGTCGTGGAGACTGACAATAAAGCGGGTGCACCAACTGGCACAACCAAGGCTACCACCAGCTCAACAACCACCAAAAACAGCAGTGCAAACATCATGACCACCAACAAGACCACAGACAGCCCCACAGCCAGCGGCAAAAACGACAGCCATACATCATACACCGTCGTTATCCGCAACCTGGACCCCAAAGAGACGCAAAAATCCCTCCACTCTGCACTAAAAATCCTAAATGTAGAGCCATACCTCACCGACGCAATAATGCGAAGGGACGGCTCTGCTGTACTGAAAAGCAATCACGCAGACATTAGGGAAAGGATTAAAAAGTTCCTCACCCAACACAGGCCAGAAGGACGCATCGATGAAAAAAACATACGGGTAAATACAAGCGGGAATACCAGCCGGCAAGGTCCAACAATGAGCGTGGTTATAAAGAATATCGACTTCGATATCACACCACAAGAGGTCGAGGAAGAGTTACACAACCAAAAATACACGTTTCTAAGGGCGGTAAGAGTACGCTCAAGGAAAACCCAACGTGAAGCACCTATGATAAGAGTCATCACGAGAGACCAACTAACAGTAGATCGATTACTTAGCGAACACTTCAAACTCTACCTCCGAACCTACGAAGTGGAACCGCCACATATGCCGCCATCACAACCTATACAGTGCTCCAGATGCCACAGCTTTGAACACACCAGGGAAAACTGCACACAAAGCCCCAAATGCGGCAGATGCGCAGGCAATCATGCTACCTATGCATGCACCACAGACAGCACCACGCGCAAGTGCGCCAACTGCGAAGGTGACCACCACGCTATGGATGCCAGATGCCCAAAAAGGCCCACGGAACCAAAGTCCCCGGAGGAAACAGCACCTATCAAATGCATCGATCCACCTACAGAAAACAACCCCGACGAACCGGCAGACGAAAGGTATGTCAAGATAGACGATTTCCTACGAGCAATTACAACAACCCTCATCAACGTCCTGCCGGAACGGAAGGTGAAAATCACAGAGACCATCAAAGAAGTCTCAAAGAAATTTTTCTCCCGAAAAATCAACCCGATTCCAGTCAACAACGCCGTTCACTACCATCTCCAAAATCTCAACAAGACAACACGATCCACACTGCAGGCCGAGCCACCGCTGCTCTCCCCTAAGCCCCCAGCACTATCTCCTGCATTTCAGGAAACACAAGCCCCATCTCGTACAGTAACCACCAGGAGGGAAAAATCCACCAACCAAACAAAAACACTTGACTCCTAAAACAGAAGGACAACAAAAACCAAGCAGCCACAACCCCAGACCACAAAATGGCGGGTATATCGGTCAACTCGGATAATGCTACCACAATTGGCTTCGTAAATGCGAACGGTTTCCGCCCTAAGCAACCATTACTAGAACTACTAGTACACAAAGACCGAATTGCCATACTAGGAGTAGCGGAAACCAAGGCCAGTAAATTACCACTAATAATTAAAGACTACATATGCCACAGGAAAGACGTGCCAAATCTGACTAGACCACATGGAGGAGTAGCGGTCTTCCACAACAAAAACATCCCTGCTATCAGAATAGACCTGCCCAGTAACTATGAGGACCTCCAATGCATAATTTTGAAAATCAAAACCCCAAAAGCTCCACTCTATATAGCTACAATATACACTCCTCCACGCGAACCATTACCGACTGACTTCTTTCAATACCTAAGTAGCCTGGGCCACTGCATCATCATGGGCGATATCAATGCAAGGGCGGAGTCGTTTGGTGACTCCCACACCAACCGAAATGGACACGACCTCCTGCAACTCCTTGCAGATGAGGAAACAAAAATAGTAAGACTCCCGAATAGCGCCCCAACGTTCATTAATCATGCCGGATCCTCAACACCCGACCACATATTATGTAGCTGTGCAATTCTCAGAGACATCAACCCACCATGGGTTGGAGATAGTGTAGGCAGCGACCACCTTCCACTAATCTTCCAGACCACGCTTCTCACGCCACCAAATACAAATAGCCAACGTAAAACTATATTAGACATCAGCAAACTAAATACCAAGAACTACGAGAAGCAACTGAAAGATACTCTACCACAATCGCAAACCATAGCGACTATAGACGAATTAAACTCCTACAATAAATCCATAATAGACGCCATCCACGCCGCAACGCAAGATAACGCACCAACAAAGATAATTAAACCCCATACCGAAAGAATTCCTCAAAGAATCCTCAACACAATCAAAGACAAAAGGAGACTATATAAACTTTTCAAAAGAACAGGCTGCGAACACTACAAGCAAGAGTGAAATCAGCTAAACTCACTAGTGAAACAACAGCTAAAAGAATTCAGGTCGGAAAGATGGGCCAGTGCATGCCAACACCTAGACCATAGACAAGGCACCAATTTCTGGAGAACCTTCAAAAAGATCGGCGGCCTAACCCACATAACTGAACCACCACTCCTCTACGAAGGCAGCATAACCGCTAATGACAGCGACAAGGCAGAGATCTTTAAAACAGTGCTGGCTGAGACTCACCAACACCCGACTGACACGAACTTTGACAATGAACACGAAGAACGCATCAACAAAAAACTTGAATCCCTACTTCACACACAAAACGTCCCCAACGAAGAAGAAACTAAACTCATAGCAGCGATCACTGAAGTAGAAATCGAAGAGTCCCTGCTAAGAGGGAAAAACAGCGCACCAGGACTTGACAAAATAACAAGACAACAACTTCGGTTAGCGCCACGTAAACAAATGCTAAACTGCCTAAACGCAATCTACAATGCCGCTCTGCAACTACAAACCATACCAATACAATGGAAGGAAGCCAAAATAATAATGATCCCGAAACCAGGGAAGCCTCCAAACAACCCCAAATCCTACAGGCCCATAACGCTACTGTCTGTAATAGGCAAAGGATTTGAAAAAATCATCAGCAACAGGCTTTCCAAATTTGCTGAGGAAAACAATATCATTCCGAAAACACAGGCAGGTTTCAGGAAGCACCACACAACCATAGACCCCATATTACGTATCTGCAGCGGAATTACCGAAGGACTGAATCTGACGAACCATGCCTCGGCTCTTTTTCTTGACATAGAAAGAGCCTTTGACAAAGTATGGCACAAGGGGCTATACTACAAACTCCACCAGATGGGTGTGCCAACACAGCTAACAACACTACTGACGAATATTCTAGACAACAGGCCATCGAGAGTACATGTCAACGAAACCCAGTCAGAGGCATTCTTCCCAGAAGCGGGTGTGCCGCAAGGAGCAATCCTATCACCTCTATTATACAACCTGTACACATCAGACATACCACACCCAGGAAGCTGGAACGAAGGGCTGGCCCTCTATGCTGATGACACAGCCTACTGGTGCCATGCAAAATCAATAGACGAAATCAACAGGAAAAACAATAACTACATTAAACAACTGGAAACATGGCTAAAAACGTGGCGAATAAAACCTAACGCCCAAAAAACACAACTGGTGCTATTCAGCCACAAACACTTCTCGCAACAGAGAAAACAACAGCTAGGAAAACTCAAAATAAGTTTGTGGGGAGAGTCCATCCAACCGCAAGACACAGCTGTATACTTAGGAACCACGTTAAATTACACGATGTCCTGGATCCCACATACCCAAAAAATGACAGAAAAAGCAAACAATAGATGCAATCTCATCAAACTTATAAGAGGCAGAGCAAATGGTGCAAACAACGAAACACTAATCCACACTTACAAGACGTTTATAAGACCGGTCCTTGAATATGCCGCCCCAGTGTGGATAACAAACAAGAACAACACCCAAAAACTACAAGCTCTCGAGAGGAAAATCCTCCGCATTGCAGGACGACTCGACAGGAGAACTGACAACATCACAGTCTACCAAAGCACAAAGGTCTCCCCCATAAAAGAGAGGTGGATCCAACTCACAGCAAAAATAGGAAGAAACCGACAAATCAACAAAACACTAACGACTGATCTACTCAATTATACACCAACGGAGTTCAACTTCCCGGAATATAAATATGCGTTCCCACCTAGAACTATAAAGGAATGCATTGCCCACACCGACGATGGCAATGACAACGTCAACAGGACCAACCACACCAACTACATCAGTCACCTAATAGAAGAATAACACAAGAAACGCCGAAGAACAAAGGCAGAAGACAACAACATTCAACACAAGGACCCTTGCTAAGGTTTTTGAGAGGTTTCCCTTAGCACTTGGGCAAATGCCAGGGTCCTCACTTCCTCTCAGCACAAAAAGAAAAGAATACGCAGAAAACCAATAGAAACTCCCCTTCTAAAGAAATAAACGGAGCCCCAACAGAATACCATAAGATAAGATAAGGCACCAAAGAGCACTAGGCTCTCCATGTGCCCGCCTTCTCCCATCTGGGGAAGGAATGAAAGATGGAAAAAAAAAAAAAAAAAAAAAAAAAGTAGCCGACTCGCTAGCGCCGGGTGAGGAGCTGGCGCTTGTGTTTTTTCGCTTGCTTGCTTTGAGGAGGAGGAGGAAGGAAGAAGAATGACAGGCCGCGGCAAGGGAGGAAAGGGGCTGGGCAAGGGTGGCGCCAAGCGGCACCGCAAGGTGTTGCGCGACAACATCCAGGGCATCACGAAGCCCGCCATCCGCCGCCTGGCTCGCAGGGGCGGCGTGAAGCGCATCTCTGGTCTGATCTACGAGGAGACCCGCGGAGTGCTGAAGGTGTTCCTGGAGAACGTGATCCGCGACGCGGTGACGTACACTGAGCACGCCAAGCGCAAGACTGTGACGGCCATGGACGTGGTGTACGCCCTGAAGAGGCAGGGGCGCACCCTGTACGGTTTCGGCGGTTAGGCAGGCAGGCAGCCAGCCAGCCGGTGTGCTGTGCTGCGTTGTGGCCTTCCCGCGGCCGTGCCGTGCCCGTGCTTGGTGGGAGAGACGAAAACGGCCCTTTTCAGGGCCACCACACTGTTCGGAGATTGAAAAGTGCGAAAGAGTCTGTGTTGTTTGTTTGTTTGTTGTTGTTGTTGTTGTTGTGGTGCTGTGCGTGCGTTAGTTTTTGAGTTTGACGCGATGGGCGCGGCTGAGTCCAGTGTGTGCGTGGTTTGTGTTGTTTGTTTGTTTTTGTTTTTTTTTTTTTTTTTTTTGTGGCGTGGGCATAGGCGGGCGGGCCGGATCGATCGATCGGATCAGCTGTTTGGTTTTGTCTGTGCCTGTGTGTTTGGAGCGCGCGGCGGCCGGCGTGTCGTCGTCGGACCGTTTACGCGCTGTGTGTGCCACGCGCGCCCCTTTAATTAAAACATTATAATGCTAACAATGATCATCACACTATCGGTGTATTGATGTCGTTGTCGTTTGGAACGCGACTCTGTGCGTGCGCGGAGGGGTGCAGAAACAAACAAAAAAAAGACAAAAAGAGAGAAACCACAAAATGTGTGCGCGTTCGGCCGCACGGGCCGTGGACAAGATGGCGGACGTGCGCCGGCGCTGGCTGTGCAATGTATGTATGTATGTATGTATGTATGTGGACGTGTTGTGTAAAGTGCGGCGAGCACGGACGACGGAAACTTTGCTTTGGACGTAGGTTTGTGTGGTGGCCCTGAAAAGGGCCGATTGTTGTGAGCCGAGCCGGCAAGGCAAAGGCGCGTTTGCGTGCAGGGAGCACGCAAGCGCAGCGCCGCGCTCTCTGTTTAGGCCTTCTTCTCGGTCTTCTTTGGCAGCAGGACGGCCTGGATGTTGGGCAGGACACCACCCTGTGCGATGGTGACGCCCGACAAGAGCTTGTTGAGCTCCTCGTCGTTGCGGATGGCGAGCTGCAGGTGGCGCGGGATGATGCGCGTCTTCTTGTTGTCGCGGGCCGCGTTTCCGGCCAGCTCGAGCACCTCAGCCGCGAGGTACTCCATGACGGCGGCGAGGTAGACGGGCGCCCCGGCGCCGACGCGCTCGGCGTAGTTTCCCTTGCGCAGGAGGCGGTGGATTCTGCCGACCGGGAACTGGAGCCCAGCCCTGCTTGAGCGGGACTTTGACTTGCCCTTGACTTTGCCTCCCTTTCCGCGTCCGGACATGGCGTTTGGCTAGTTGAAACACGTAACGTAACGGTGCGAGCCGCAGCGAGTCGAGCAGCGGAGTGCGTGGCGGCGGGACTACTACTACTACTCTCTTTAAGTCCTCTACCGTTAGAGGGGGTGGTGGTGGAGGTTATTGTCGCCTTCGGACATTTCCTCCTCTTTTCATGTGTGTTGTTTTTGTTACTTTGCTTTTGTATGTTTCTGTTTGTTGAGAGTTCTTATTTGTTCCGTTTGTGCTACTGCAGGAGTAGCGACTTGGGTCTTTTATAACTGTCCCTATGGTGATCGTATTGCCCAAGGGTGTTTATTAGGTTGTTTTCTGACTTCCGCGCCGTGGCGTAGAACGCTTCTGCCAGGGCACGGAATCGTGTTGTGAGTGGCTCTATGTCTGCGGCTTCATGCAGGTCTGCCGTGGGGAAGCGCATGGGGACGTGTAAGGCCCGTCGTAACGCTCTATTTTGGACCTTCTGTAAGCGATCTATCGTCGATCTGGCTGCATAGCCCCATACAGGGCACGCATATTCCAGTATCGGTCGAATTAGACTTCGATAGATCGCTACTCCTGTTGCGGGGTCGAGGGAACTGGTGCTGTTCAAGACAGGGTACAGAATCTGCATCCTGGCGTGAGCCTTTCTGCGAAGTTCCTCTATGTGACACTTCCATGTCAGGCGTCTGTCAAGTGTGACGCCGAGATACTTCGCAGAATTTCTCCATGGCAAGTTCTGCCCCTGCAATCGCAGCAGTTGGTATGGTCTTCTTGGGGGTCGGCGTTTCCCATATCGTCTGGTGAGCAGCATGGCTTGTGTCTTCTCAGAATTTATTGAGATGCGCCACTGCTTGGCCCAGTTTTCCGTCCTGTTTAGGGCGGTTTGCAGACGCCTTGTAGCCAGGTTCCTGTTTGTCGAGCAGGAGAAGAATGCAGTGTCGTCTGCGTATTGTGCAGTGTGTACATGCTGAGTCGTAGGGATGTCAGCAGTGTAGACATTGTAGAGGACGGGTCCCAGGACCGAGCCCTGGGGCACGCCTGCACTGATTCTTCTCCTGGTCGATAGGGATCCATCGATCTTGACTGAGAAAGTCCTACCGGAGAGATAGTTTTTAACGATTTTGACGATCTTTCCGGGGAAGCCTAGGGTGTACATCTTGTGTAGTATTCCGGTGTGCCAGACTGAGTCAAAGGCTTTTGCTACGTCTAACAAGACAAGCCCGCAGTAGCCCTTTCGGTTGAAGCTGTCCGTGGCTGCTTCAACCACCCTCATGATTTGCTGGGGGGCGGAGTGTCTTTGCCTAAATCCGAATTGGAATTTCGGCAGAATCTGCTCTCTTGTGATATAGTCCTGTATGGGGGTTAGTAGGAGGCGCTCGTAAAGTTTACTGAGGGTGGGCAGTAGACTAATTGGTCTATAATGTTGCGGGAACACCGGGTCTTTTCCTGGTTTCGCGATCGCAATGACTTCTGCGTGCTTCCATTGCGCCGGGAATTTTTGTGATCGCGTCAGTTCATTAACTATATCTGTGAGGTGGGTGATTGCCAGAGGCGGGAGGAGTTTCAGTAATTCATTTGTGACCTGGTCGTGACCCGGGGTTTTCCTGGTGGGCAGGGACTTGATGCAGCGCGCCACATCTTCAGTACTGAAGAGTGGCGTGTAGTCATCTTCGTCGTCTGCTTCCAGGAACACGGCCAGTTCTCTGCGGACTGTTGCGACGTGCTCTCTGTCCTGTACTTCTGCTGGTCTGAACTGTTTTTCGAACACGTCGGCTAGTGCGTTAGCTTTGTCAGTGGGGCTGAACTGCAGTCCGCGTTCGCCATGCAGTGGTGGCATTTTCGCGCGTCTTTTCGTGTACTGTTTGGTGGCTTGCCATAAACTATTGTCTCCTAGTTTGAGAGCTGAGAGCCTTGCCGACCATTGTTGGTTGCGGTACTCATTGAGATCTGCTTTCAGCTCTCTCTGTAGCCTATTGAGTAGCCTCCGTGTATCCCTATTTCTGGTGAGCTTCCAATCTTTGGCGATCCTGTTTTTGTGCCGTATTTGCGCAAGCAAGTGCGGGGGGAGTTGCCTGGAGCGGGGGGGCCCCGCAGGAGGCGGTGTGGCTCCCTCAGCAGCTTGTAGGATCGCTCTTGTGAGGTCGTCTAGTGCCTGTTCTGCTGTCTCTGCAGTTGGAGGCGGGGTCTGGGCAAGTTCATCTGCTACTGCGTTGCTGAATTGCTCCTTATTGATGCGCTTGTATGTCGCATGCCGTTGTGGGATAGAGAGCCATTCTCCCATATCGACCTCAAAAATCACGGGATTGTGGTCCGACGACATTCTGTTTACCGATGTCGCGGATACAAAGCCCACCAGATTCTTTGTGATGGCTATGTCGAGGACGTCCGGTCTTCCTCCGTTCTTTGGGAAGTGTGTCGGTTCCTCTGGGCCCCATATTTGTAACTGGTGTGTGCGCGCAAGTCGTTGCAGTTGTTGACCAGCTTGATTTCGGTGTCTCGAGTTCCAGTCCGCGTGCTTAGCATTTAGGTCCCCTGCTATCAGTAGTTTGCCTCTAATACGGCTTAGTGCAGCTATGTCGTCCTCTTCTAGTCTTTGGGAAGGGGGGCGATATACTGCAACGACTGTTAGGGGGCCAGTTACTGTGGCCACTTCGATTGCCGCCGTTTCTATTCCTGGTGTATTGGGCGGGTATATTTGGTGGTGTCTGATTCCTTTTTTGACATATACCGCGACCCCGCCTCCGTGAGTGGGTCGGTCGTTTCTGTAACAAATGTAGTTTGGTACAGAAACTCTTAGTCCTGGTTTGAGGAATGTTTCTCCCACTAGGCATATGTCAACGTTTTCTTCCTGTACGAATTCTCTAAACTCCATGGGTTGGCGAGTAAGGTTGTCAGCGTTAAACGCGCATATTTTGAGACCTTGTATGTTAGGTCTCCTATCCATGGTGGGGGACAGTTTTTCCTAAGGTTGTCGCTGCTACAGGCGACTGCTGTGCTGCCGATCTGAGGTCGGCGGGGAGCTGCGTCAGTGTCGCAAGGATGCCTACTAGCTGTGTCATCTGTGCCTGTAGCAGTCGGATGGACGACGCGAGTTGTTGGATTGCAACAGACTCGACTGCTTCTCGCGGACTGGTTGGTGGTTGGTGTGGAGGACAGACTTCCCTAGGACTTTCGTCAGCTGGAGGAACCTGTTTACTGCTGTGTTGTGGTGGTGGTACGTGGTTCGGCGGGTCAGGTGGGTCACCGGCAAGTGCACGGGAATATGCGGTGGATGCGAAGACCTGCGTTCTTACGGTTTCATTTTGTCTTCTCTGGGGTGGTGGGGGGGGTGGCCTGGGTGCTGGTATGCTTTTGTTATTATTCGGGGTTTTACTGGTGTTTTTGCCCCTCTGCCTGTCCCTTACAGCTTTATACTCAGGACATCCTAAGTAGCTGGCCGGGTGTGCCCCTTTGCAGTTGGCGCACTTTTCCTTTCCCTCCCCCCTTGGTAGTTTGCACTGGTCATACGTGTGCTGTTCAGTGCACCTGACGCACACCACTGGCATCGTGCAGTCGCGCGCGATGTGCCCAAGGGCCTGGCAGTTGTAGCAGCGCCCTGGGCCCGATTTCTTTTTCAACTTCTCTGGAGTGACTTTTAGAGCCAGTATCCTCTTGACCTCCCAGATCTTTCGATTTTGGGCAGAGTCTGGGAGGGTGACTGTATGGAGGGGCCAGGGTCGGTTCGGTCTCGTCAACACCACCGAGCTAACCTCAAAACCTTCCTCCAGCAGGAACGTTTTTATGTCCGCAGTGTCGGTGGTATGTGGGACACCGCGGAACACCAGTCTTATTGGCCTTCTCGCTGCTAGTGGGAAGGTGTAGAAATGGAATTTGCGTTCCTCAAGCACCTTCCTCACTGCCTTGTAGTCGTCAACGTTTTTCGTTGTGATTTTAACTTTGTCACCGCCGGTTATTTTGGCGGTGAACTTACTCTCCCCTACCGTGTTTGTTATCACGTCGTACAGTGCCTTATAGTTGTTTTCCAACTGTACAACTAATGGTGGGATTCTGAGGGTTTTTGGTTGTTCGTTTCCCTCAGTGTCTGCTTGTTGCGACTCTTGCGCAGGTTCTCCCATCACATCAAACCTGTTGGCGGTGTGGATTGGGGCTGGTGTGACTAAGACGGGGGATTGTCTGGCGGTTTTCCGTGCCAGCTGGAATCCTTCTTCATCTATTTCCCTCGTGGCGGTTCCTGCGCTGCTTCCGCATCGCTCGCTCCCTTCAGCGCACGCCCCGTCCACGCTCCGAGGTTCCTCCGCTCCAGCATTCTCTCGCGGCGGCGAGCCCGCGCCGACGGCATCGGTTTCCTTCCGCCGCCCGCGCGCACCCGCCTCCACGCCTTCTTGCTTTTGCGCATTCACCCCGGCGCGCAGCCGCTCGGGCGCCTCGGGTCGCGCGCTAGCCGTCGCAGCGCTGGCGCTTTGTTCGGTCGCAGCGCTTTGTTCGGCTGCTACCTGGCCCTGCTGGCCGCCGCTACACGTGGCCCGGTCGGCCTTTGTGTTGGCAGGCGCGGTCGGCTCAGGCGCGGCTGACCCGGCCGCGTCCGCCTCTTTCGGCCGCCGCGCAGCGGCGGGTTTACGCGAAGTAGTCTTTCGTTTCTTTGCCGGTGACCCAGTGACTTTCTTGCTTCGTTTCGGTGACTTTTTTGCTTTCGCCTTAATTAGGCGGGCATTTGGTGGTGTTTTGTCACCCTTGGGCAATATCCGCGGTTTTTGCCAAGCTCTTTCGAGCTTCTTCTCGTATTTCCTTCTATCTTTACCGGTGAGGCCCGCGATTGCGTTAATCAACAGCAATCGCGAGTTCGGGCTCATCCCGCCCTGGCTGCCCGTTAGGTCCGTCCCGTTGACCTCGTAGCAGCCAGGGGCGTTTGCTTTCTCCGTTACCGTGAGTTTGACAGGGGTGTCCATGTCCAGACGCGGGAGGATGGCTGCCAAGGAGTGTCGGTGTCTGCTTTGGTTGGCACCGTTAGGTATCAGGCAGGACGATCCGACCCTAACAAATCTGACACGCGCGGGTATCTGGCCGTTGACCAGGCCCTGACGTGCAATTTCCCTACACTTGGGGGGGAGCAGAGCTAGTCTCTGCGGCAGCAGGAGTGCCCGTCGCAGCCGAGATGCTCGAACCGGCCGAAAAAGCGAACCGCGGCAGCAAGAAGACGCGCACCAGGACGCGCCAACCCACAGCTCGCAACCCACAACGACAATTTGCTCGCCAGCTGTCGATAATCCAGCCGCTCGCCCCGCAATCTTCTTGCAACTCCGCTCCCGATTTTAGAAAATCAGGAGCTCGGAAGCCTTAGTGCCGAACCGTCCAGCTAGAGCGCTAGGACAATCAGCGACTAAACCCGCAAGCAGGTTCCTATGGCTGAGTAACAACGAAGAGGGAGAGTACTAGCGCAGCCCCGCACACGCGTCCGCACTCTCCAGAAGCTACTCAGCGAATGCGGCGGGACTGCTGCTGCTCACATCTATTACTTTCCCCTCTTTGGGGAAGTGTGAGGGGGAGTTTGTAGCCTTGCGGCTTTTACTCCCCTGTGTGCTTGTGTGTGTGATTATTTCTGTACTTTTTGGATGTCTGTGAGATTGTGATGTTTGTTCTGTGTGATTCTGGTACTTGCCTGAGGTTTGGCGAGATATTTGTAGTATTTGGGGTAGGAGCAGGATTTGGGAATGGCTATTGGGATTTTTCTCTTCGACTTAGTCGTCAAAGATCGTCATGGGGCGATTGTGTTTATCGCGGGACATGTCATACCGACCTAGGGAATGGATGAGGGCGTTTCCCGACCTGGAAGTACCTTCATAGAAGGCCCTTGCCAGGTCTTGGAAACGCTCTCTCAGGAGTGGGATTTCCGCAGCGGCATGCAAATCGTCGATGGGGAATCCAAGGGGTAAACGCAGTGCCCTCCTGAGGGCGCGGTTCTGCAGCCTCTGGAGAGTGTCCAGGTGCTGCTTCGCCGCGTATCCCCAGACAGGACACGCGTACTCCATGACTGGCCGGATCAGGGCCTGGTAAACGTTCACTCCTACTGAGCAGGATAGGGAGCTGGATGAGTTGAGGATTGGGTACAGGATGGACATTCTGGCGCAGACCTTCCTATGGACCTCGTCTATGTGGGGTTTCCACGTAAGACGAGAGTCCAAGGTTACGCCAAGATACTTGGCGGTTCTGCGCCAGGGGAGTTGGGTTCCGTTTAGGTGAAGGTGGAGGGGGGGGCGTTGAGGAGGTTCGCGCCTTCCGAGCCTACGGGTAATCAGCATTGCCTGCGTCTTTTCAGAATTGATGGTGATTCGCCAGCGACGGGCCCAAGTTTCTGTGTCATCTAAAACCCTTTGTAGCCTACGGATGACCAGGTCCTTGTTCGCGTTTCTCGTGTAGAAGGCTGTATCGTCAGCGTACTTGCGGCGGGACTAGGGTGGGGGGGTCCCTTTATGGGCTCGGGTGCGGCGGCCGGTTGCGCGCGCGCCCCATTGGTCGGCGGCCGCAACAGGGCGAGCTGGTAAAGGTGCGGTGTTGCGGTAGCGGCGGGTGCCACTGTGTGGGGAGACGCTGACTAGAGCGGAGCGCTTGCTGCTTGCTGTTGTACGTTCGAGATGCCGCCCAAGACTAGCGGGAAGGCCGCCAAGAAGGCTGGCAAGGCGCAGAAGAACATTTCGAAGGGAGACAAGAAGAAGAAGCGCAAGAGGAAGGAGAGCTATGCCATCTACATCTACAAGGTGCTGAAGCAGGTGCACCCCGACACGGGCATCTCGTCGAAGGCGATGAGCATCATGAACAGCTTCGTGAACGACATTTTCGAGCGCATTGCGGCCGAGGCGTCTCGCCTGGCGCACTACAACAAGCGCTCGACCATCACGTCCCGCGAGATCCAGACGGCTGTGCGGCTCCTGCTGCCTGGCGAGCTGGCCAAGCACGCCGTGAGCGAGGGCACGAAGGCGGTGACCAAGTACACGAGCTCCAAGTGAGGGGGTTAAGGCTCTAGGGAGCTCCCTCCGTTGCGAGAGCGGCAAAACGGCCCTTTTCAGGGCCACCAAATTGCCTTTGCGGGAAGAGCGGAATTGTTGTTTGTGTGAGGCGGCGCATAGCTACCCGGTTTGGTTGGTTGCGAAGCAGCGGGTGGTGGTGGTGCTGCTGTGCCGTGGTCTCGAATGTGGTTATGCGTGCACGAGTCTTGGCGTGGTTGGTTGGTTGTTTGTTTGTCGACACACAGACAGGAGGTGTTGTCTGTGTCGCTGATTCCTTTCCCTTTCTTTGTCTCTGTCTGCCCGGTTAGTCACGTGACTGCAATTGAAACCCCTCGCGATTGTTGGATGTCACCGTTAGGGCCGTCTGCGGGTTTGTTTGTTGTCACATCATACATACATGATGGCGAGGGTGAAATGTTGTGTTGCCGTCTACTATTCCCTTTGCTGTACGGCGTGGAGGTGTGTTGGTGACGTTTTAAAATGGACGTGTCTTTACTAGTCATTAAGAAGACGCAAGAATTGTACGGGCGGGTGGGGTAGGCGACACGCACGGTGGTGTACCTATTTATTTGGCCCTTGATTTTGATAGCCGTTTCTGCAGTTGATTGAATGATTGATTGTTGTGCGCACGCCGGTGTCGTCATTCAAGGTGCACGTGTGTTCGGTTCAGTGACGGTAGACGACGACGGTCGTTGTTTGTTGTTGTGGGCGTACACGCGGTTGTCTGTGTCCCCCGGTGAAATGGCTGGTTTGTCGGTGATGTGATCCGATCCGGCGGCTCTGAGTAGCTGTCTATCGGCATCATGGCAACGTGTCGGTCTGAACACCCGTCTCACTGTGGCACCGTCGGCGCTGCGAACGGTGACGAAAGGCTGACTGTGATCGGTCGAATGTCATGTCTTGTCTGGGCAGAACGTGTGGAATGAGCAAAAAAAAAAAAAACTGTGGGGACGGAAACAATGGTGGGGAGGAGGGGAACGAAAATAAGAAAACGAAACGAAACGAAGAAAAAGAAGAAGGAGAAGCAATCACCGGAAAACGAAACGGGGGAAGAACGGAGAGGCGCTGTCTAGAGCAACGGAACGTTCCCGTGCATTGCAGCCGCACTGAAATGCGTTTACGGCGCGGCTGCAAGTGTCGGCCGTGGTGACGGCTGAATTGCATTGCCTTCCCGGATGCAACGTTCGCCCGATATGGCTCGGAGGAAGAATCTATGAGAGAGTGCCTTGCCCTTGCCGTTTCGTGTGCGGTGTAGCGAATGATGTGTGTGTGTGTGCGTGTGTAGTGGGGAATGGATGGTCGATAGCTGCCGTCACGGTCGAGATAACGCAGTCAAAGGTGTCGCGAAAAAAAGTGTGTTAGCCGTGGTTGGTTTGTGTGTTTGTTTTGTTTTGTTTTTAAAGAGAAGGGACGAGAGAAAGAAGGTAGGTGGAGAGTGCGTTGCGTGTTGCGAACTGCGTCCGTGAATACGGCAGTATTTGGTGGTGGGCGTGCCCTTGCATGTGGCCCGGAAGGCGTGTTCGTTTCGCGGTAGTGTGGACGGGTGAGGGGCACGCGTAACGCTGCGCTGCTGGCATATTCGGGAGATGGGAGGGGGCGAAAGGAGAAAGGAGGCGCGGAGGGCGCGTTGTGGGTGGTTCGCGCTGCGCTCGGCGGTTGTGCAACAAATGTGTTGCCGGGAGGGGGACCGTTGTTGTGGTGGTGCGGTTGTAGCCTCAGACGCGGCTGGCAGTGAACAACGTGAGACGACGGATGCGTGGCTGGGGCGGCGCATGTCGCCGGTGCCACGCCTTTAGAGCCGCGTGGTCGGGGTGTGCGCACCGCGTGTCGTGTTGCGAGACATCATATGTGCTGCTGCGCACCGGTGGCGTGGCGTGGGGGCGAGGAGAGCGAGCCGCGCCAGTACCGCGCGGTGTGCTTGTGTGCGCCGGAGAATGGCACACTGCGCCTGCCCGTTGAGGAGGCTGATGGCCGTGGTGTGGTGGAAATGGAGCGCGTCGGACGTGTACCAATGAGAAAGAGAAACAAAGCAAGCAACCACGAACGAAAGGTGGAGGGAGGCATTGTGTCACATGTGGCGGTGGGGAAAAACGAAAAAAAAAAACAAAAAACAACAACAACAACAACAACAACAACAACAACAAAGACGTTAAGAAAGAGGAGAAACAAGAAAGACAACGAGTCGTGCGTTCGCGAGGGGGGTGGGTGTGCGCGCGTAACGCCGGTACGCGCAGTGCGGAGCCCAACGGCTGTGTCGTCGGCCGAACGGGTGCGGGAATAGAGGCCGCGTCGGCACGGAGAAGGAAGGAAGGAAGGAAGGAAGGACGCACGCGCGCTGCGGCGTTGGCGCGGTTTGCGGCTGGCGCCTTTGGTGGCAACGGCCAGGACAAGCAGCGGTGTATGGTGTTGTGCGGGGCGGACAGGGGCGGCGGTGGTGGACGGGGAGGAGGCGAGGCGAGGCGAGGCGAGGCGAGGCGGTGGCGTGTGTGGTACGGCGAAAACGGGACGGACGGCCGCCGGCGGATGTTGAGAGGCGCCGCCCGCGCACGCACGCAGACACACAGAAAGGAAGAACGAGAAAGGAACAAATGGAGGGGGCGAATGTGGAGGTGCGGGGAGGGGGAGGCGGTGGCGGTGGTTGTTTGTGGGCATGTGGTGGGAGAGAAGGGCGGGGGCGGAAGGACAGAGGCGCGAGGCGACAGCCTGCTTGTTGCTTGCCTTGCGTCTTTTTGTGTTTTTTATTTTGTTTTTATCCTGTGGTCGCCTTGGAGCCTGTCGGTCCCGTCCGTGTGTGGCCGCGCTGTGGGTGCGTGTATGTTTGTACGTTTCGTTTTTTTTGTCTCCTTCTGCAGCAGAGGCGGCCAGCAAATGCGTGCGGTTGGATGGATGGGCGGCCACGGCACGGCACCGCACCGCACCGCACCGGTGCCCAAGGAGGAGACGCTGGCGGCGGGCCACCCGCGGATGCGGCCGGCCGGGGCTGTGTGCGCCGCTGCAACAACAACGAGTAAACAAGACGAAGACGAAGCGGATGGCTGGTGAGTGCATTTGGGCGGTAGACAAGGCAGTGTGCGATGTGGCGTTGTGACGGGGGTGTTTTGCTCACGCGGCCTCGTTGTGTTGATGCGCAGGAAGACGAGATGCGGGCAGACGCCGTACAGAGAGACGAGCCCGGTCTGCAGCAGGATGTGTGGCGCGCCGAGTGCAGAGCAGTGCGCGCCGGCTGGGCTGGGTTCGGCTGGGCCCGCCCGGCGGCGGGCCGCGCTGTTGTCGCGGACGTGAGCGCCCCCTGGCGGGTGGTCGGAGGCGGCGCGGTGGACGTGTGGCTGGTTGGCAGTGCACATTGCGAGTGGCTGGCTGGCTGGCTGGCTGGCGGTCTGGCGGTCGGCGGCGGCGAGAAGAGAGAGGAGGGAGGTATGTGTTGCGGGCGCCTTTGCTGCGCTGCGTCGTTGCGTGCCTGGGCGTGCGCCTGTCGACTGTGTGTGACTGTGTTGGGCGTTGTGCCACGTACGTGTGCTCGGCCGAAGGCAGGCGTCGGAAAGAAGAGGGCGAAGGGCAGGAAAGTGGGTCGGTGTGCGTGCGTAGCCCGTGATGTGATGATGTCACGTCACGTCACGTCACGTTTTTGCGAAGCGGCTGCCGAGAGGTGTGTGGTAGCGAGCGGGAATGTGCGTTTGGTGGTTGCGGCGTGACGTGAGGGTGGGAGAATATTGGGGCGGGCGGGCCGGCCGGGCCGGCCGGCCGTTGTTGGTGGTTCCTCCTGTGGTTGTTTGTGCAGCTTTGATGGCAACGTGGAAGGACGCCGGTTTCGTGCCTTGCGTGTGGTTGTCGACGGTGACTGGTTGGGGTGTGCGCCGATGCACGTGCCATGTCGTTATTATGTTTGGGTCGTGAGTGTTGTTTTTGGCTGTGTTGTTGTGTACGGGAAGGGGGGGGGAGAGGAGGAGGCGGGTGGATAGTGCGTGCAGTAGTGTCGTTGCGACGGGCGCGTCGGGTGGAGCTGTGCGTAGTGGCGGAAAGGTGTAGGTTGCGGGAAGGGAGCCCGTGTCGTGTCGTGTCGTTGACGGGGTCGCGTGCGTGCGTGCGTGCGTGCGTGCGTGCGTTGTGAATCGAGTGCGGCGGGAAAGGAGCAGTGTGCCGCTGGCGTCGTGGCCGTTAGCAGAGGCTGTGCTTGTCCGTTTGTTACCTGTTGGACGCTTGGTGCGAGTTGTTTGCTTTGCTGTTGTCGTTGTCGCCCCCGTCTCGCGGGTTGTTTTTGTTTGTCGGCTGTGCTGTGTCGGCGAGCTGTTTTGCGGTGCGTGAATGTGTTGGTGCAAAAGTGGCGGCGTTATGGCTGCGACCCGCGACGAGCCGCGGGCGCGCCATTGATGATGTTCAAACACAGAGCGGCTGTGTGCAATGGGAGGCCTGCGTACGGGTAGCGGTGTTGTCGTACGTGCATCCGGCCCGGTGCGGAAAGCGCCGTTGCCGTTTGCCCCTTAGTTGCCAGCCATGTCGCGTGAGCGGCGGGTTGCCTCTGGTCGACGTGGTGCTCGGGTTTGTGGTTTTTGGTGCCCTTTGGCCGGTGGGTGGTGTTTAATTTTGTGTGTGTGTGTGTGTGTGTGTGTGTGTGTGTGTGTGTGGTATATCTGCCTCCTGCTCGGTCTTGCGGCGGTTTGGTCGACGTCGTCTGTAGTTTTTTTGCGGCTTGCCGACGACCGACCGACCGACCGACCGACCGACCGACACACCTTTGAAACCTACGTGTGGCGCCCGAAGGTGAACGTAACCTGACCGCGGGACCTCTCGGCGCCTTAACCTAACCTAACCTAACCTAACCTCTAACCTAAGATGTCCGGCCGTAAGGTAGGTGCGGCCACCTGACGCCTCACGTCCGAACGCTTAACCTAACTTTGACGCTTAACCTAACTTTAACCCTTAACCTAACCCACGTCCACCTAACCTAACCTAACCTAACCTAACCTAACCTAACCTAACCCAACCGAACCCAACCTCACCTTAGGGTGGTGTACACCGCGAATGTCTAAGGCATGTTATAGTCTTAGGTGGAGTCCACTATACGCAACAAGCGGCTACACGGGTGGCAGGGGTTGTGTGGCGTGGGCTGGGCGGTTCTGTTTAGGTTGGATGGCCCTTGGGCAAGTACGGAAAGGGCAACAGCCTCAACGGGCGCGGGGCAAGGTCAGGACATGCGGGGACCAAGCGGCAATCGGTATTGTAAATTGTCAACTGTCGAAGCTCTGCGTTGGTAAAGTACCGGAACGTCAAGCGCTGATAGAAAGCACCGAAGCTGCAATCGTTATAGGTACAGACGGTGCTTTAGAAAGGATAGCGTGCATGCAACCGGTGGTGGAGTGGTTCGTCGCTGTCAGTAGTAGTTTATCCTGTGTAGTGAAGTAGATAGAAGTGGTGGACGGTTCCTGTGAACTATTGTGGGTGGAGGGTACACTCAACAGCCGAGCTAGGTTAATAATTGGCTCCTTTTACCGACCTCGCGACGCAGCAGCATTAGTGGCCGAACAAGTGAGAGAAAATGTGGACATACATTTTCCTTTCCTCAGCGTGTTACAGTCTTAGGTGGAGATTTCAATGTGCCAGATGTTCAGGACGGGTGGTAGGGACAGAGCATCGAGTGACATTATATTATACTGAGTGCACTATCCGAACGAAAAATTACCGCGAGCAATTAAACAGAGAGAGAACCGACTCGTGGAGATAACATCGTGGACCTACCGATGACAAACAGACCCCGAACTTGTCGACTCTGTATGTGCAGAACAGGGACCCAGTGATCAAGAGGCCGTTGCAGCATCGCTTGAATATGGACGTTAATAGGAATATACAAAAAAAAAAAAAAAAAAAAAAAAAAAAGGGAGGAAGGTTTATCTGTTTAGCAAGAGTAATAGAAGGCAGATTTGAGACTACCAGACAGATGAAAACGCAAATGTCTGCTCCGACACTGACAATGTTGAGTGTTTATGGAGAAAGTGCAAGGCAATCGTAAAATGCGTCTTAGACAGGTACGTGCCGAGTAAAACTGTGAGGGATGGGAAAAACCCACCGCGGTACAACAACCAAAGTTTAGGAAACTATATAGCGAAAGCAAAGAGAGCTTCACTCAAAGTTGAAACGCAGCCAAAACCTCTCAGACAAACAGACGCTAAACGATGTCCAAAGTTAGCGTAAGGAGGGCTATGCGTGAAGCGTCCGGTGAATGCGAAAGTAAAATTCCATGTACCGACGTGGCAGGAAATCAAATCCTAGGACGTTGTGGTCGTACGTTGAATCAGTAGTAAGCGGCTCGAAACGGCATATCCAGACACTCCGGGGTGATGATGGCATTGAAACAGAGGATGACACGCGTAAAGCTGTGAAATACTAAACACCTGTTTCCAAAGCTGTTTCACGGAGGACGACCGCACTGCAGTTCCTTCTCGCACAAACGAAAAAATGGCCGACATCGAAATAAGTGTCCAAGGAGGAATAGAAAAGCAACTGGAATCACTGAACAGAGGAAAGTCCACTGGACCTGACGGGATACCAATTCGATTCTACACAGAGTACGCGACAGAACCTCCTAACAGCCGTGTACCGCAAGTCTCTAGAGGAACGGAGGGTTCCAAATGATTGGAAAAGAGCACAGGTAGTCCCGGGCTTGAAGAAGGGTCGTCGAGCAGATGCGCAAAACTATAGGCCCTATATGTGTGACGTCGATCGGTTGTAGAAGTTGAGAACATGTTTTATGCTCGAGTAGCATGTCGTTTTTTGGAAACCCAGTGTCTACTATGTAGGAATCAACATGGATTCCGGAAACAGCGATCGTGTGAGACCCAACTCGCTTTATTTGTTCATGGGACCCAGAAAATATTAGATACAGGCTCCCAGGTAGATGCCATTTTGGTTGACATTCGGAAGGAGGGCGTTCGATACAGTTCCGCACTGTCGCCCGATAAACAAAGTAAGAGTCTGCAGAATGTCGGACCAACTGTGTGGCTGGACCTGAAGAGATTGTAGCAAACAGAACACAGCATGTTGTTATCAATGGAGAGACGTCTAGAGACGTTAAAGTAACCTCTGGCGTGCCACAGGGGAGTGTCATGGGACCCATAGCTCTTCACACACAATGTATATAAATGACCTAGTAGATAGTGTCGGACGTTGCATGCGTCTTTTCGCGGATGATGCTGTAGTATACAGAGAAGTTGCAGCGAAAAATGCAGGACGATCTGCAGCGGATAGGCACGTGGTGCAGGGAGTGGCAACTGTCCCTTAACATAGACAAATGTAATGTATTGCGAATAATATGGACAGAAGGAGCCTTTATTGTATGATTGATTATATGATAGCGGGACAAACACCGGTCGCAGTTACGTCTGTAAAATATCTGGGAGTATGCGTGCGGAGTGATCATATAAATAAAAAAAAAAACAAAAACAAAAAAAGTAATTGTTGGTAAGGCGGGTACCAGGTTGCGATTTATTGGGAGAATGCGTAGCAAATGTAGTCCATCAACAAAGGAGGAGGTGGCTTACAAAACACGCGTTCGTTCGACCTATACGTGAGTGTTGCCCATCAGTGTGGGATCCGTTACCAGGTCGCGTTGACGGAGGCGACGGAGACGATCCAACGTTTCGTCGCAGGGTCATTTGGTAACCGTGATAGCGTTACGGAGATGTTTAACAAACCCAAGCGGCAGACTCTGCAATAGAGGCGCTCTGCATCGCGGTGTAGCTTGCTCGCCAGGTTTCGAGATATTGCGTTTCTGGATGGGGTATCGAATATATTGCTTACCCCCTACGTATACCTCCCGAGGAGATCACGAATGGATGTGGTTAGAGAGATTCGAGCGCGCACGGAGGCGTTTTTTTTTTTTTTTTTTGCAGACTGTCAGTTCGTCCCGCGAACCATACGCGACTGGAACAGCAAAGGGAGGTAAATGACAGTGGCACGTGAAGTGCCCTCCGCCACACACACCGTTGGGTGGCTTGCGGAGTATATAAATGTTAGAGGCCGGCTGTCGTGTGTGCTTTTGAAGGCAGATTCGGTGCGTCTGTAGTTGCGGATGGCGGTTAGCCACCGTCGCTTAAAAGCGGCGAGGGGCGGCGGCGCCTCCCTCGGTTGGCCGGTGCCCATGTTGCGCAGGCGGCGCTCGTTTTTGTTTTGCGGCGGGCAATTTTGTGAGAAACGGGCGCGAATGTTGGCGGGCGAGGTGGCCCGACGGCCGCGGGCCGATCGGGAAACGGTGGGAGGGCGATGGGGCGGCGGAGGTGCGTTTGCACGGCCGTCATCGCCGCACGCCTCCGCTTGTGTGGCTGTGGCGGCGGCCGCGCTGGCCGGGCTGGCGCGGCGACGGTGCGCCAGTTTTGCCGAAGGTTTGGCCATTGTGGCGGGTCGTCGGCTGGGGCTGTGGGGGCGGCATTTGGGCGGGGGCGGCGATTCTCGGCGGGCCGAGCCAGGCTGTGGCGCGCGGTAGCTGCAGTTTGGCCGTGGTTTGCGGCGCTGCCGTGGCGACTGGTTGGCGACTGTGGTGTGGCCGTGTGTAGCCCCATCCTCGGTGGTTTGAATGGCGCGGGTGGTTGCGGCGCAGGTTTGGGGCTGGTCCGCACAGGCTGTCGGACGTTGGGCGGTAGCAAGCGCGGGAGGCGCGGCGCGGCGGCGCGCAGAGTGGCGGCCGCTCTCTCGGCCGTCCGCGCCCGCCCGCGACACTGGCTGGGCCTGGCGGCGCGGCGCCCAGGACGAGTGGCAACTGGTCAAAAACATCCGACAGCAGCGACCAGCAAAAAGGGCTATGCTAGGACCCCAGGGTACCGTGTTTGATGCCTTGTCGAAAGCCGAACTGTTTGCGGACACATACGAGGAGCAAAACACAACACCACAGATCGACCTCACAGCCGCAGAACAGCTTGAGGAAGACAATGTCACACAAACAGTTCAAAATATCCGAGACACACCGACACAAACAGCACCAGAACTCACAACACCGACACAAATAAGGAAAATAATAGCCTGCAGAAAGGGCAGATCCGCACCAGGACTAGATAAAATTTCAAACATACATCTAAAGAACCTATCTAGGAAACCACTAGTCCTGCTAACACGCATAATAAATAGCTGCATGCTGCTACAAAAATTCCCTGCGGCCTGGAAGGCAGCAAAAGTTATTACAATCCCAAAGGCAGGGAAAGACCCAAAACTACCGGCGAACCACCGTCCTATCAGTTTACTCTCCACAATGGGGAAAACACTTGAAAGAGTAGTTTTGGACAGGATCAACAAATGTCTCATAGACGATGAAACCATAAGACCGGAACAATTTGGGTTCCAGAAAAAGGTCTCTGCAGAGCTACAAGTCCTTCGACTAACAGAGCACATCACACACAATTTCAACTACACAAACTCTACAGCAGCAGTATTCCTTGATTGGGAAAAGGCATACGACAAGGTATGGCATGATAACTTGATCTTTAAGATACACCACAATACGACGATCCCCGATGTGTACACACGATTAGTAGACAGCTTTCTGACAGACCGGACGTTTCTTGTTGAGGTAGACGGAAAACGCTCCTCAAGAAAGACCCTGAGGGCCGGCATCCCCCAGGGGTCGGTTCTATCACCCACACTTTTCAACATATACGCAAACGACATCCCCCTGTCACCGCATGCCAGGATAGCCCAATTCGCGGATGACACAGCCTTCTACACGAGTGGCAGGCAGCACCATTCAAACATAGCACGCCTCCAAAGGCAGCTAGACATGGTAGAAGACTGGTGTAGGGGAAACAAAATGACATTAAACGCAGACAAAACTACAGCTGTCTATTTCACAAGAAAGCGGCCGGTACTCAGAAACCAGCTGTCCCTAAACGCCCAGGAATTACCGTGGAGAGACTCCGTGAAATACCTGGGCGTAACACTAGACAAAAAAATGTTGTTCCACCTTCACATCGGGGAAAAGCGGAAGAGAGGTATAAACCTCGCAAAAGCCCTCCTGCCCCTCTTCCTCAGCAGGGAGATGTGGATAGAAACAAAACGAACATTATACAAAACAACAGTCCTCCCAGCATTAACGTACGGGTGTTCTGCGTGGGGAATCACGTGCCAGACCAACCACAACAAGTTGCAAAGGGTGCAAAATAAGGTACTAAGGTGGATTCTGGACGCCCCACCGTGGACACCCGTACGAGAGCTCCACGAAACGGTGGAAATCGAGAGGATACAGGACACAGTGAAAAGACTAGTGACAACAATATTTGACAAACTAGAAGTAATAAGAGACAACTGCAGACAACTCAGGGGCACAGGTACTGTGATACCCCGAACGTGGCACAGGCAGAGAGTGCCACGCCAAATCACACAAGACCCCATAGACTAGACTAGTAAGAAATTAGTAGACAATAGTAAATAAGCATAATAGTTAATAAAATTTCGATTTAGCTTAGTACACTTTGTAATTGTCCTTAAAAACCCATGCTCCCTTGTTGGGAACCACCAGGGAATACAAATATGTCTATTTATATTGTGCATTGATTGTTAGTTAAAAATTTTCTAGCTGATTAGTAGCGTAGGACCAGAACTAAGTCTAAGATGTAGTCACTAAGCCCCTCCCCCACTCTCTGTCGGCTGCACGACCACCCTTAGCCACATAGATTTAACCACACTTGACAAATGTTGTAAAAATAAATGTTAAAGTAAGACGCAGGTCTGCTGCAGACCATAAATGGTACGTCGCCCGTACCCAGCGGGCAAGCGGCGGAAAACAACGGGCACAGCAGCCGCCACGGAACGACGACCTCATCTCGCCGAGCGGCCGACTGGCACAACTCCACAAAGGAAAGCAGTGGGAAGCAGCACCAGCTGCACCCACTGCACAGAACCCACGCCTCAAAAATCGAGGATGGTCGGGGGCCGCAAGGCCTTATTGTTACCGACCATGCCCTCCAAAGCCCACGATTTTGTTTTTGTAAATAAAAATTTAATCACAGAGAAAAACAAACGAAACCACACACAAATACACGTAGATTCGGCAAAGCCGAAGGCACTGTAAAACACCACGTTACACAAAAAAAAAAAAAAAAAAAAAAAAAAAAAAAAAACGGCGCGGCGGCTATTCTCTGCCGTGCTTGCCGCCTTGCCGCTCTCTCGCTGTTCTGTTGTTGTGTGTACGCGCGTCGTCCGTCGAAATAATGGCAGATCAGGCGGCTACGAACGAGACTGCTGCGGCACCCGCCGCCACCGGCACGACGAAGAAGGCCAAGTCTGCGGCGTCTGCGAAGAAGCCGCGCGCCAAGCCTGCGCACCCGCGCACCTCTGAGATGGTGACGGCCGCCATCAAGAGTCTGAAGGAGCGCGGCGGCTCGTCGCTGCAGGCGATCAAGAAGTACATTGCCGCGCACTACAAGCTGGACGCGGAGAAGCTGGCGCCCTTTATCAAGAAGTACCTCAAGTCGGCCGTCGTGGCTGGCGAGCTGGTGCAGACGAAGGGGAAGGGCGCGTCCGGCTCTTTCAAGCTTGCCGGCGCCGGCGGCGGGGCGGCCGAGGGCGGCAAGGCTCGTGCCGGCGGTGCGAAGAAGAAGCGCGCCGCTCCGGCCAGCAAGGAGAAGAAGGGCGGCCGCGCGGCCGGCGCAAAGAAGGCTGGTGGCGTGAAGGCGGCGACCGGTCGGAAGGCGGGCGCCGCCAAGAAGGCGTCTGCGGCGTCGGCGGCTCCCGCGGGTGCGAAGAAGGCGGCTGCGGCCAAGCCGGCCAAGGCCAAGTCGCCGTCGAAGGCGAAGAAGGCCGCCAAGGTTCCGACGAAGAAGCCGAAGGCGCCGCGCCCGAAGAAGGCGACGACGCCGTCTAAGGCGAAGGCGTCGCCCAAGAAGAAGAAGTAAAGTAGTAAAGTTAAAGAAAGGCAAGGGAAAGGGGTTGGCGCTTGACGCCGTCGTCCCCCACCCCCCTCCCCCGCGTCGTCTTAGTGGCGCGCGATGGCACGGCTGCGGCTGTCGCGCGGCCCAAAACGGCCCTTCTCAGGGCCATCAAAGGACGTCGGGAAGGCGTTGATTGTCGTGCATGCGCCGGTGTGGTTGGTTGTGTGTGTGTGACCCTTGTGGGTACTGTTTGCGTGCCGTGGTGGTTGGATTGTGGTGCCGGTGGCGGTAGGCGGCGGCGCGCGGTAGCGGAGCGGTTGTGGCCGTTTGTTGGTCTTTTTTTGTTTTTTGTGTTGTTGTTGTTTTTTGCGGCGGCCGACGTTTGGTTGCTCATGTATGTTTCTGGAGACTCTTGTTTGTTTGTTTGTGTGTTTGCTTGCTTTGCGGATGTCGTGTCTTTTGTGTGTGTGTGTGTTGTCTCTCTGTCTCTCTTTGAAAGCGGCGGGGGGGACGTGAGACGTGGAAGTGGCCGGCGGGAATTGGGAAGGCGCGGTGGCGTTGTAGCGTAGCGTAGCGTGCGCGCGCCTCGGAGACGGCGGCGGCCAGCCACCCGTGGTGTGTGGTGACGTCGTCCGGCTGTTGTGTGTGTATCGTGAGGGATGGGATGACGTCGATTGTTGGCGAGAGCGGCTGTGGACGGGAGGGGAATTGGTTGTTGTTGTTGTTTTGCGGGGCTGGAGAGAGGCTGGGCGGCAAGACCGACAAAAGTTTTGCTCGCGACGGAGAGATGTTAGTGGCCCTGAAAAGGGCCGTTTTTGTTGGGCGGGCGCGCGTGCGCGGCGCGGTTTCTAGGCGCGCTCGCCGCGGATGCGGCGCGCGAGCTGGATGTCCTTGGGCATGATGGTGACGCGCTTGGCGTGGATTGCGCACAGGTTGGTGTCTTCGAAGAGGCCGACGAGGTAGGCCTCGCTGGCCTCCTGCAGGGCCATGACTGCGGAGCTCTGGAAGCGCAGGTCGGTCTTGAAGTCCTGGGCGATCTCGCGCACTAGGCGCTGGAACGGCAGCTTGCGGATGAGCAGCTCTGTGCTCTTCTGGTAGCGCCTGATTTCCCGCAGGGCGACGGTGCCCGGCCTGTAGCGGTGGGGCTTCTTGACGCCGCCGGTGGCGGGCGCGCTCTTCCTCGCCGCCTTGGTGGCGAGCTGTTTGCGCGGCGCCTTTCCGCCGGTGGACTTGCGGGCCGTTTGCTTTGTGCGGGCCATAGCGGTTAGCGGCGTGGAGGTGCGTGCGGTACACGAAGCGTCCGGTGCTGCCTTGACAACGGGCCCGCGCGGCCCCGCGCCGCGCTTATATGCCCTCGGTGCGCGTGGTGGGGGGAGGGCGGGCCAGAGTCTATATAGGGGGGCGGCGGCAGAGAGCTCGCACCGACCGACTCGCAGTCGAGCAGCCGACCCGAGCGGAACGCTGCTCTCTGCACCTGGCGTAGCTGCCCGCTGATAGCTCCTCGGAGTGGTCTCAAACAAGCTGCTACTGGCGTAGCTGCCAGTGACGCTCTACTGAGCGGCACGAACCCGCGCAAGCCGCTTAACGCTTTCGGGCGCTAAGTGGCAAGAGTTTCGGCTCAACTCCCTGCAACTTCGGTTGCAAACCTCCCCAGCGGGACTCTCCCGTTCTTTGGTAGGGTAATCTCAGTGTCAGGGGCCCGTTCACGTCGGATAACCCCGCGCACTGTAGGCCGCTCTCTTCATCCCGCGCTCTCTTGCGCCGCGCATTGCACTCCGCGCAGATAGGACGTAGGGATACCCCTCTTCTGTAGGAACACGATACACAGCGCTTTCGCTAAAAAGCAAATTTTGTCTTCTCGTGAAAAGAGCAAATTGTCGTGCATCCATCCCTCCCTATCCAATAAAAACTCCTGTAACAGCAAAGATGTCCGATCTTTCCTGTTCTTCCCCACCACTTACCCGCAGCAAAGCTGCAGCACAAGAGGCGGAAATGCCGGCTACTCCCGCCGCCATTTCCGTCCCACTGTCCACCTTCCAAGAGCAGGTAGCCTTGAAGGACAGACAGATCGCGGAACAGCAGGAGCTGATCGCAGAGCTGTTGGGCAGTGTAAACACACAAACAGAAACACCCACACCACACACACAGGCACCTGCTGAACAACAGAAGGATATGCCCCCTACTTCACCTCTGGCGGCCCAGGCACCGACGGAACCGGAGCCAGAGCCGACAGAGGACACAACAAATACAGATGAAGACGGGCCGTGGCAGCAGGTCGGCCCAAGGCGCAAACAGCAGCCAAATACGCAGACAAGTGAGCCCACAAACTCACGAGGCAACGGCCAAGCGCTGCTGCCAACACCATCTACACCGAGAACAGACAACAATAACGCAGGGACCAACACAAACAACCCTGCGACTGCAGCAACCACAAATATACAAGCAGCTACGCAGAACACTAACAACACCGCGACCGGCTTCCCACCGGTCATCATTCACAACTACGGAGACCTAAGTCTCCTAAACAAAGAATTTAACAACAAGCACAGCCCCACAACATACTACTCTAAGCTCACCGGGGAACACGCCGCACTGTACGTGGCGAACAAGGCAGACTACACGAATCTACTGGACTTTCTCAAAGAAAGGAAGGTAGAACACTTCACGTACAGGACAGTCTTGGAAAAGACACAGCAGTACGTGATAAAGGGGATAGACTCACGAACCCCAACCGAAACGGTACACAATGAACTCTCTGCTCTCGGGTGGGAGTGCATTCGGGTAAACCGAATGTCAGAGTTCGGCACAGCGAGACCGTCTCACAACTACATGGCGGAGTTGGCCGACACGGCCAAATCCCGCGACCTGCTGAAGATAAAGCTATTTCTTCACATGGTCGTCAATGTGGAGGTGTACAACACGCCGCGCACCCCCCAACAATGCCACAACTGCCAGCGCTATGCGCACGCGGGTATCAGATGCGGTCTCGCACCCCGCTGCCGCATTTGCGCTGGCGGTCACACAACCCAACGCTGCAAACTCCCCCATACAGCACCTCGCAAGTGCGCCAACTGTGGTGCTGCCCATCCGGCAAACTACAGAGGGTGCATTGCTTACAAAGCAGCTCTGAGGCGCAAAATCGCGAAACATGCGAAACCTACCGCCATAACAGTCCCAAAGCCGCCCCCGCGCCCAGTAAGAAGTGGAATATCCTTCGCTGGAGTGGTCGCTGGCAGCCCCAGCAGCGCGGGACGGTCAGAGGAGCCCCAGAGCTCAGAACACGCTCACCAAACACCCCCAGCAACAGACACACAACAGACAGGCACAACACCTGACACCACACCCGCACCGGGCACACCACACGAAACAAGCAACAACAACACACTACCCCCTGAGATCGCGAACTGCAGCCCACCACAGGCTACAGAAAACGCACCTACACAGGGACAACCCCAGCGCCAGAGGAGGAGGCGAAGGAGAAACAGCCGTAGCACGAGGAACACGACCGCACCACAACAAGTAAACAGGCAACAGAACACCAACACCCACGAACACATCCCGGACACCAACTCAACAACCCACATAACACACCCACTCACCACAGAAAGCACACAGGCGCCAACAACTGCCACACGAACAACCGACTCGCAGGCCAGCCCTCACCAAACGCCAACACTGGAACAAGCGGCCGCTAACACGACCAATAACTCGCAGGCCGACATGACCAACATCACTACAACATTCCAGAGAATAATGGAAACATTATTCCCCGGACGCACGACCACCGAAATAGTCACGAAGATTATGGGGTGTGTCTCACAACTCTTCATGCAGTTCATGTCGGGTACGCTCAACTGGACTAGCGCCAAAGCCACTATCACACCGCTTTTTACACTACTACATGGATAATACACCACACCAGCCCCGAAACGCAGACTTAAACACTATCACGCAGATCCTGTTTTGGAATGCCAACGGGATCGCAAGCAAAAAAGCCGAGATGGCCGCGTTCATGGAGCGAAAGGGTATCCGAATCGCTCTTGTGAACGAAACACTGCTTACGCCTCGCAAACAACTAAACTTCCCAGGTTATTGCGTCTATCGTACCGACCGAGCGGATGGCAGGAGGGGAGGCGGCACGGCAATCATCATACACAGAGACATCGACCACACGAACATCGAGCTCCCAGCACTTGAAAGACTAGAGGCTACGGCCGTCAGGGCCAAGTTCAACGGAGCCAACACCACACTGGTATCGCTATACAATCCTCCTAATAACATAGTAACACGCGATATCAGCACAGTACTCAACATAGCACCGCGGGTAATAGCCGCTGGAGACCTCAACGCAAAACACCCCGATTGGAACTCACGAATACGAACCTCCAACGGCAAGAAACTGTACGAACACGCACTAGGCCGAAACTACATTATACTTGGACCGGACGTTCCCACGTTCGTGCCCACACAGGCCCGACATAGGCCAGACGTGTTAGACATAGCCCTCATAAAGGGCATCACATGCACACTCAACCTAACGGTTGAAAACGATCTGGACTCAGACCACATGCCTGTAATACTGCACATGGAAGAGACACTGCAGGACATCGTACCACGCAGGATGCTTAACTACAAGCGCGCGAATTGGACACTGTTCAAGGAAACGCTTGATAGTCGCATTCCTAACACCCACGAAATTAATGACACACAGCAAATCGATGAGGCTGTGGAGGCTCTCACAACTGCCGTCCAAGACGCAATGACTGACGCCATTCCATTTACAACACCAAGACAACACTCGACGGCCCTGCCCCAGGAAATCCTGGGCCTTATCTCAATGAGGAACCGCCTCAGGAGATACTGGCAGCGTACCAGGCGCCCGTTCTATAAACTGCACGTCAACAGACTCCAGGGCATAATACGAAATAAAATTCAAACATTCAGAAACGAACAATGGGGACAGAAACTCGCAGGGCTGGATACCACACGTCCTGGCGTGTGGCAGCTGGCCAGACACTTCACCAGGGAGAAACATTACATTCCCACGTTACAAGGACCAGACGGCCCAGCCTACTCCGCGACGGAGAAGGCAGAGCTTATGGCCTCAACACTTGCAGCGTCTTTCATGCCGAATCTGGTTCCTTCAGACCCAGCATTCACACTTGAAACGGACCAGGAGGTTACACGACTTGTAGCCCAGCCCTCGCGCAACGAAATAAGACGTACTAGCACAAATGAAGTTACATGGGCTATCAAGCACACCACCGCTAGAAAAGCCCCTGGGCCTGATGGCATTCAAAACCGTGTCCTCCAGGAGTTCACGGATAAAGCCGTAGAATACCTCGCACACATAACGAATGCCATCCTGACACACCAACACTTCCCTGACTTTTGGAAGGCGGCCAAGGTCCTGATGTTCAGGAAGCCAGGGAAAGACCACTCCCTCCCACAAAATTACCGACCCATCAGTCTGCTGTGCTCGCTCAGCAAGATTGTTGAGAAGGTAATACTAAAACGTATCACTAGGCATTGCATCGCCAACGACACCCTAAGACCGGAGCAATTCGGCTTTAGGAATCACCACTCGTCAACACAACAACTCCTCCGCGTAGTCGAACATATAACACACGGCTACAACATGAACAAAGCCACAGGGGCCGTGTTCCTAGACATCGAAAAGGCTTTCGATCGTCTCTGGCACAACGGACTCATACGCAAACTAAGCGAAGCTGGTTTCCCGGACGGACTCGTACGTCTCATACACTCATATCTCACGAACAGATGTTTCAACACTAACGTGCAGGATAAACAATCAACACAACACGGTATCCAAGCTGGAGTACCCCAAGGAAGCATCCTAGGGCCCATCTTGTTTAACCTGTACATTAATGACTTCCCAGCGACACGAAACACGACGTTAGCCGTCTACGCGGATGACACAGCCATCCTCGCGCAAGACTGGAAACCGTCGAACATCAACTCACGAATACAGACAGCACTCAGAACAGCTGAGCCTTGGCTGGAGCGATGGCGTATTAAAGTAAACGTCGACAAGTGCGAAGCAGTTCTGTTCACACGCAGACCGAAACTACTGCGCAAACACCAACACTGTAGACCGATAACACTACATACACGCCCAATACGTTTCCGAGAGAAAGTCAGATACCTTGGTGTCTGGCTGGACCGGAAACTTACATGGGGGGACCACATTGAATACGTTGCCAACCGAGCGCACGCGAGGCTCAAACACCTCTACCCAATGCTCAACAGGGAAAGCACACTGAATAGGAGGGTGTCGAGGTCCTTATACACGACACTGATTAGACCTCTGATGACGTACGCAGCTCCCGTCTGGGGATATGCAGCTCCCACACGACTGCGCCGCCTGCAGATCATACAGAACAAGGTGCTACGAATCATTAGCAATGCTCCACGCTACACACGCACCGTGGATCTTCACCGTGAATACCGCCTTGATACCCTCAAGGAAGTATTCAAGAAACACGCCACACGACTATACAGGAACTCGAGACACTCGAACAATCCGTTCATCCTCACTCTGGGAAACTACGATCACAACCACAGGTGGAAACACAAGCGGCCAAAGACACTGCTTGCTAGGGCGTAACCACCTATGGTAAACTAACATACGCAAACAGCGACAAACGTCGGTAAGCCCCTGCATATCAGCAACACTGACTGGCAACTACCAGCTGCTATTAGAGCCGACCAACAGGCCACAGCAGGGACACCGACGAGCTCGCCCACAGACGCACGAACAATCTCCCAACACTCCCTCACACTGTGCCTCCGGTATATGACCATCGGACACGAGACCGATAACAAAACTAACTGTTGCAGGTTGCAGGACGCTGAACGAGGACTCTGTACCAGCACCAGCCGCCGAGCAGCACAAACGCACGACATCAAGGTATCGACATGCATGATACCCACTACTAACAAAGCCTATCCTTGTACAACCTATCGCAGGCAGCAAGACAACCGCTACTGCTCTTGCCGCCCGACCTAACTTTCGCAGAGGTTTTTTTCCCTTGGCTCTTGCCTTGGCACTTTTTTTCCTCTGCCCTTCAAACCGCTACCCTTCGTCAGACTTCGACCAATCTATCTCCAGATGAGCGCGTATTAATGGTTAATCCTAACCAGACGTACGCAAACATCGCAGTACCCACATCCTGCGACACCTCACTTTAGTGAATACTAACCCTTATGCAGAGATGGCAGTAGACCTATTGTGTTGGCCATCATGCCGGTGTGGGCGTGGAGGGGCTCCACCTCTCTAGAGCTCGCACCGTAGCCGACTCGCTAGCGCCGGGTGAGGAGCTGGCGCTTGTGTTTTTTCGCTTGCTTGCTTTGAGGAGGAGGAGGAAGGAAGAAGAATGACAGGCCGCGGCAAGGGAGGAAAGGGGCTGGGCAAGGGTGGCGCCAAGCGGCACCGCAAGGTGTTGCGCGACAACATCCAGGGCATCACGAAGCCCGCCATCCGCCGCCTGGCTCGCAGGGGCGGCGTGAAGCGCATCTCTGGTCTGATCTACGAGGAGACCCGCGGAGTGCTGAAGGTGTTCCTGGAGAACGTGATCCGCGACGCGGTGACGTACACTGAGCACGCCAAGCGCAAGACTGTGACGGCCATGGACGTGGTGTACGCCCTGAAGAGGCAGGGGCGCACCCTGTACGGTTTCGGCGGTTAGGCAGGCAGGCAGCCAGCCAGCCGGTGTGCTGTGCTGCGTTGTGGCCTTCCCGCGGCCGTGCCGTGCCCGTGCTTGGTGGGAGAGACGAAAACGGCCCTTTTCAGGGCCACCACACTGTTCGGAGATTGAAAAGTGCGAAAGAGTCTGTGTTGTTTGTTTGTTTGTTGTTGTTGTTGTTGTTGTGGTGCTGTGCGTGCGTTAGTTTTTGAGTTTGACGCGATGGGCGCGGCTGAGTCCAGTGTGTGCGTGGTTTGTGTTGTTTGTTTGTTTTTGTTTTTTTTTTTTTTTTTTGTGGCGTGGGCATAGGCGGGCGGGCCGGATCGATCGATCGGATCAGCTGTTTGGTTTTGTCTGTGCCTGTGTGTTTGGAGCGCGCGGCGGCCGGCGTGTCGTCGTCGGACCGTTTACGCGCTGTGTGTGCCACGCGCGCCCCTTTAATTAAAACATTATAATGCTAACAATGATCATCACACTATCGGTGTATTGATGTCGTTGTCGTTTGGAACGCGACTCTGTGCGTGCGCGGAGGGGTGCAGAAACAAACAAAAAAAAGACAAAAAGAGAGAAACCACAAAATGTGTGCGCGTTCGGCCGCACGGGCCGTGGACAAGATGGCGGACGTGCGCCGGCGCTGGCTGTGCAATGTATGTATGTATGTATGTATGTATGTGGACGTGTCGTGTAAAGTGCGGCGAGCACGGACGACGGAAACTTTGCTTTGGACGTAGGTTTGTGTGGTGGCCCTGAAAAGGGCCGATTGTTGTGAGCCGAGCCGGCAAGGCAAAGGCGCGTTTGCGTGCAGGGAGCACGCAAGCGCAGCGCCGCGCTCTCTGTTTAGGCCTTCTTCTCGGTCTTCTTTGGCAGCAGGACGGCCTGGATGTTGGGCAGGACACCACCCTGTGCGATGGTGACGCCCGACAAGAGCTTGTTGAGCTCCTCGTCGTTGCGGATGGCGAGCTGCAGGTGGCGCGGGATGATGCGCGTCTTCTTGTTGTCGCGGGCCGCGTTTCCGGCCAGCTCGAGCACCTCAGCCGCGAGGTACTCCATGACGGCGGCGAGGTAGACGGGCGCCCCGGCGCCGACGCGCTCGGCGTAGTTTCCCTTGCGCAGGAGGCGGTGGATTCTGCCGACCGGGAACTGGAGCCCAGCCCTGCTTGAGCGGGACTTTGACTTGCCCTTGACTTTGCCTCCCTTTCCGCGTCCGGACATGGCGTTTGGCTAGTTGAAACACGTAACGTAACGGTGCGGGCCGCAGCGAGTCGAGCAGCGGAGTGCGTGGCGGCGGGACTAGGGTGGGGGTCCCTTTATGGGCTCGGGTGCGGCGGCCGGTTGCGCGCGCGCCCCATTGGTCGGCGGCCGCAACAGGGCGAGCTGGTAAAGGTGCGGTGTTGCGGTAGCGGCGGGTGCCACTGTGTGGGGAGACGCTGACTAGAGCGGAGCGCTTGCTGCTTGCTGTTGTACGTTCGAGATGCCGCCCAAGACTAGCGGGAAGGCCGCCAAGAAGGCTGGCAAGGCGCAGAAGAACATTTCGAAGGGAGACAAGAAGAAGAAGCGCAAGAGGAAGGAGAGCTATGCCATCTACATCTACAAGGTGCTGAAGCAGGTGCACCCCGACACGGGCATCTCGTCGAAGGCGATGAGCATCATGAACAGCTTCGTGAACGACATTTTCGAGCGCATTGCGGCCGAGGCGTCTCGCCTGGCGCACTACAACAAGCGCTCGACCATCACGTCCCGCGAGATCCAGACGGCTGTGCGGCTCCTGCTGCCTGGCGAGCTGGCCAAGCACGCCGTGAGCGAGGGCACGAAGGCGGTGACCAAGTACACGAGCTCCAAGTGAGGGGGTTAAGGCTCTAGGGAGCTCCCTCCGTTGCGAGAGCGGCAAAACGGCCCTTTTCAGGGCCACCAAATTGCCTTTGCGGGAAGAGCGGAATTGTTGTTTGTGTGAGGCGGCGCATAGCTACCCGGTTTGGTTGGTTGCGAAGCAGCGGGTGGTGGTGGTGCTGCTGTGCCGTGGTCTCGAATGTGGTTATGCGTGCACGAGTCTTGGCGTGGTTGGTTGGTTGTTTGTTTGTCGACACACAGACAGGAGGTGTTGTCTGTGTCGCTGATTCCTTTCCCTTTCTTTGTCTCTGTCTGCCCGGTTAGTCACGTGACTGCAATTGAAACCCCTCGCGATTGTTGGATGTCACCGTTAGGGCCGTCTGCGGGTTTGTTTGTTGTCACATCATACATACATGATGGCGAGGGTGAAATGTTGTGTTGCCGTCTACTATTCCCTTTGCTGTACGGCGTGGAGGTGTGTTGGTGACGTTTTAAAATGGACGTGTCTTTACTAGTCATTAAGAAGACGCAAGAATTGTACGGGCGGGTGGGGTAGGCGACACGCACGGTGGTGTACCTATTTATTTGGCCCTTGATTTTGATAGCCGTTTCTGCAGTTGATTGAATGATTGATTGTTGTGCGCACGCCGGTGTCGTCATTCAAGGTGCACGTGTGTTCGGTTCAGTGACGGTAGACGACGACGGTCGTTGTTTGTTGTTGTGGGCGTACACGCGGTTGTCTGTGTCCCCCGGTGAAATGGCCGGTTTGTCGGTGATGTGATCCGATCCGGCGGCTCTGAGTAGCTGTCTATCGGCATCATGGCAACGTGTCGGTCTGAACACCCGTCTCACTGTGGCACCGTCGGCGCTGCGAACGGTGACGAAAGGCTGACTGTGATCGGTCGAATGTCATGTCTTGTCTGGGCAGAACGTGTGGAATGAGCAAAAAAAAAAAAAAACTGTGGGGACGGAAACAATGGTGGGGAGGAGGGGAACGAAAATAAGAAAACGAAACGAAACGAAGAAAAAGAAGAAGGAGAAGCAATCACCGGAAAACGAAACGGGGGAAGAACGGAGAGGCGCTGTCTAGAGCAACGGAACGTTCCCGTGCATTGCAGCCGCACTGAAATGCGTTTACGGCGCGGCTGCAAGTGTCGGCCGTGGTGACGGCTGAATTGCATTGCCTTCCCGGATGCAACGTTCGCCCGATATGGCTCGGAGGAAGAATCTATGAGAGAGTGCCTTGCCCTTGCCGTTTCGTGTGCGGTGTAGCGAATGATGTGTGTGTGTGTGCGTGTGTAGTGGGGAATGGATGGTCGATAGCTGCCGTCACGGTCGAGATAACGCAGTCAAAGGTGTCGCGAAAAAAAGTGTGTTAGCCGTGGTTGGTTTGTGTGTTTGTTTTGTTTTGTTTTTAAAGAGAAGGGACGAGAGAAAGAAGGTAGGTGGAGAGTGCGTTGCGTGTTGCGAACTGCGTCCGTGAATACGGCAGTATTTGGTGGTGGGCGTGCCCTTGCATGTGGCCCGGAAGGCGTGTTCGTTTCGCGGTAGTGTGGACGGGTGAGGGGCACGCGTAACGCTGCGCTGCTGGCATATTCGGGAGATGGGAGGGGGCGAAAGGAGAAAGGAGGCGCGGAGGGCGCGTTGTGGGTGGTTCGCGCTGCGCTCGGCGGTTGTGCAACAAATGTGTTGCCGGGAGGGGGACCGTTGTTGTGGTGGTGCGGTTGTAGCCTCAGACGCGGCTGGCAGTGAACAACGTGAGACGACGGATGCGTGGCTGGGGCGGCGCATGTCGCCGGTGCCACGCCTTTAGAGCCGCGTGGTCGGGGTGTGCGCACCGCGTGTCGTGTTGCGAGACATCATATGTGCTGCTGCGCACCGGTGGCGTGGCGTGGGGGCGAGGAGAGCGAGCCGCGCCAGTACCGCGCGGTGTGCTTGTGTGCGCCGGAGAATGGCACACTGCGCCTGCCCGTTGAGGAGGCTGATGGCCGTGGTGTGGTGGAAATGGAGCGCGTCGGACGTGTACCAATGAGAAAGAGAAACAAAGCAAGCAACCACGAACGAAAGGTGGAGGGAGGCATTGTGTCACATGTGGCGGTGGGGAAAAACGAAAAAAAAAAAACAAAAAAAAACAACAACAACAACAACAACAACAACAACAAAGACGTTAAGAAAGAGGAGAAACAAGAAAGACAACGAGTCGTGCGTTCGCGAGGGGGGTGGGTGTGCGCGCGTAACGCCGGTACGCGCAGTGCGGAGCCCAACGGCTGTGTCGTCGGCCGAACGGGTGCGGGAATAGAGGCCGCGTCGGCACGGAGAAGGAAGGAAGGAAGGAAGGAAGGACGCACGCGCGCTGCGGCGTTGGCGCGGTTTGCGGCTGGCGCCTTTGGTGGCAACGGCCAGGACAAGCAGCGGTGTATGGTGTTGTGCGGGGCGGACAGGGGCGGCGGTGGTGGACGGGGAGGAGGCGAGGCGAGGCGAGGCGAGGCGAGGCGGTGGCGTGTGTGGTACGGCGAAAACGGGACGGACGGCCGCCGGCGGATGTTGAGAGGCGCCGCCCGCGCACGCATGCAGACACACAGAAAGGAAGAACGAGAAAGGAACAAATGGAGGGGGCGAATGTGGAGGTGCGGGGAGGGGGAGGCGGTGGCGGTGGTTGTTTGTGGGCATGTGGTGGGAGAGAAGGGCGGGGGCGGAAGGACAGAGGCGCGAGGCGACAGCCTGCTTGTTGCTTGCCTTGCGTCTTTTTGTGTTTTTTATTTTGTTTTTATCCTGTGGTCGCCTTGGAGCCTGTCGGTCCCGTCCGTGTGTGGCCGCGCTGTGGGTGCGTGTATGTTTGTACGTTTCGTTTTTTTTGTCTCCTTCTGCAGCAGAGGCGGCCAGCAAATGCGTGCGGTTGGATGGATGGGCGGCCACGGCACGGCACCGCACCGCACCGCACCGGTGCCCAAGGAGGAGACGCTGGCGGCGGGCCACCCGCGGATGCGGCCGGCCGGGGCTGTGTGCGCCGCTGCAACAACAACGAGTAAACAAGACGAAGACGAAGCGGATGGCTGGTGAGTGCATTTGGGCGGTAGACAAGGCAGTGTGCGATGTGGCGTTGTGACGGGGGTGTTTTGCTCACGCGGCCTCGTTGTGTTGATGCGCAGGAAGACGAGATGCGGGCAGACGCCGTACAGAGAGACGAGCCCGGTCTGCAGCAGGATGTGTGGCGCGCCGAGTGCAGAGCAGCGCGCGCCGGCTGGGCTGGGTTCGGCTGGGCCCGCCCGGCGGCGGGCCGCGCTGTTGTCGCGGACGTGAGCGCCCCCTGGCGGGTGGTCGGAGGCGGCGCGGTGGACGTGTGGCTGGTTGGCAGTGCACATTGCGAGTGGCTGGCTGGCTGGCTGGCTGGCGGTCTGGCGGTCGGCGGCGGCGAGAAGAGAGAGGAGGGAGGTATGTGTTGCGGGCGCCTTTGCTGCGCTGCGTCGTTGCGTGCCTGGGCGTGCGCCTGTCGACTGTGTGTGACTGTGTTGGGCGTTGTGCCACGTACGTGTGCTCGGCCGAAGGCAGGCGTCGGAAAGAAGAGGGCGAAGGGCAGGAAAGTGGGTCGGTGTGCGTGCGTAGCCCGTGATGTGATGATGTCACGTCACGTCACGTCACGTTTTTGCGAAGCGGCTGCCGAGAGGTGTGTGGTAGCGAGCGGGAATGTGCGTTTGGTGGTTGCGGCGTGACGTGAGGGTGGGAGAATATTGGGGCGGGCGGGCCGGCCGGGCCGGCCGGCCGTTGTTGGTGGTTCCTCCTGTGGTTGTTTGTGCAGCTTTGATGGCAACGTGGAAGGACGCCGGTTTCGTGCCTTGCGTGTGGTTGTCGACGGTGACTGGTTGGGGTGTGCGCCGATGCACGTGCCATGTCGTTATTATGTTTGGGTCGTGAGTGTTGTTTTTGGCTGTGTTGTTGTGTACGGGAAGGGGGGGGGGAGAGGAGGAGGCGGGTGGATAGTGCGTGCAGTAGTGTCGTTGCGACGGGCGCGTCGGGTGGAGCTGTGCGTAGTGGCGGAAAGGTGTAGGTTGCGGGAAGGGAGCCCGTGTCGTGTCGTGTCGTTGACGGGGTCGCGTGCGTGCGTGCGTGCGTGCGTGCGTGCGTTGTGAATCGAGTGCGGCGGGAAAGGAGCAGTGTGCCGCTGGCGTCGTGGCCGTTAGCAGAGGCTGTGCTTGTCCGTTTGTTACCTGTTGGACGCTTGGTGCGAGTTGTTTGCTTTGCTGTTGTCGTTGTCGCCCCCGTCTCGCGGGTTGTTTTTGTTTGTCGGCTGTGCTGTGTCGGCGAGCTGTTTTGCGGTGCGTGAATGTGTTGGTGCAAAAGTGGCGGCGTTATGGCTGCGACCCGCGACGAGCCGCGGGCGCGCCATTGATGATGTTCAAACACAGAGCGGCTGTGTGCAATGGGAGGCCTGCGTACGGGTAGCGGTGTTGTCGTACGTGCATCCGGCCCGGTGCGGAAAGCGCCGTTGCCGTTTGCCCCTTAGTTGCCAGCCATGTCGCGTGAGCGGCGGGTTGCCTCTGGTCGACGTGGTGCTCGGGTTTGTGGTTTTTGGTGCCCTTTGGCCGGTGGGTGGTGTTTAATTTTGTGTGTGTGTGTGTGTGTGTGTGTGTGTGTGTGTGTGTGGTATATCTGCCTCCTGCTCGGTCTTGCGGCGGTTTGGTCGACGTCGTCTGTAGTTTTTTTGCGGCTTGCCGACGACCGACCGACCGACCGACCGACCGACCGACACACCTTTGAAACCTACGTGTGGCGCCCGAAGGTGAACGTAACCTGACCGCGGGACCTCTCGGCGCCTTAACCTAACCTAACCTAACCTAACCTCTAACCTAAGATGTCCGGCCGTAAGGTAGGTGCGGCCACCTGACGCCTCACGTCCGAACGCTTAACCTAACTTTGACGCTTAACCTAACTTTAACCCTTAACCTAACCCACGTCCACCTAACCTAACCTAACCTAACCTAACCTAACCTAACCTAACCTAACCTAACCTAACCCAACCGAACCCAACCTCACCTTAGGGTGGTGTACACCGCGAATGTCTAAGGCATGTTATAGTCTTAGGTGGAGTCCACTATACGCAACAAGCGGCTACACGGGTGGCAGGGGTTGTGTGGCGTGGGCTGGGCGGTTCTGTTTAGGTTGGATGGCCCTTGGGCAAGTACGGAAAGGGCAACAGCCTCAACGGGCGCGGGGCAAGGTCAGGACATGCGGGGACCAAGCGGCAATCGGTATTGTAAATTGTCAACTGTCGAAGCTCTGCGTTGGTAAAGTACCGGAACGTCAAGCGCTGATAGAAAGCACCGAAGCTGCAATCGTTATAGGTACAGACGGTGCTTTAGAAAGGATAGCGTGCATGCAACCGGTGGTGGAGTGGTTCGTCGCTGTCAGTAGTAGTTTATCCTGTGTAGTGAAGTAGATAGAAGTGGTGGACGGTTCCTGTGAACTATTGTGGGTGGAGGGTACACTCAACAGCCGAGCTAGGTTAATAATTGGCTCCTTTTACCGACCTCGCGACGCAGCAGCATTAGTGGCCGAACAAGTGAGAGAAAATGTGGACATACATTTTCCTTTCCTCAGCGTGTTACAGTCTTAGGTGGAGATTTCAATGTGCCAGATGTTCAGGACGGGTGGTAGGGACAGAGCATCGAGTGACATTATATTATACTGAGTGCACTATCCGAACGAAAAATTACCGCGAGCAATTAAACAGAGAGAGAACCGACTCGTGGAGATAACATCGTGGACCTACCGATGACAAACAGACCCCGAACTTGTCGACTCTGTATGTGCAGAACAGGGACCCAGTGATCAAGAGGCCGTTGCAGCATCGCTTGAATATGGACGTTAATAGGAATATACAAAAAAAAAAAAAAAAAAAAAAAAAAAAAAGGGAGGAAGGTTTATCTGTTTAGCAAGAGTAATAGAAGGCAGATTTGAGACTACCAGACAGATGAAAACGCAAATGTCTGCTCCGACACTGACAATGTTGAGTGTTTATGGAGAAAGTGCAAGGCAATCGTAAAATGCGTCTTAGACAGGTACGTGCCGAGTAAAACTGTGAGGGATGGGAAAAACCCACCGCGGTACAACAACCAAAGTTTAGGAAACTATATAGCGAAAGCAAAGAGAGCTTCACTCAAAGTTGAAACGCAGCCAAAACCTCTCAGACAAACAGACGCTAAACGATGTCCAAAGTTAGCGTAAGGAGGGCTATGCGTGAAGCGTCCGGTGAATGCGAAAGTAAAATTCCATGTACCGACGTGGCAGGAAATCAAATCCTAGGACGTTGTGGTCGTACGTTGAATCAGTAGTAAGCGGCTCGAAACGGCATATCCAGACACTCCGGGGTGATGATGGCATTGAAACAGAGGATGACACGCGTAAAGCTGTGAAATACTAAACACCTGTTTCCAAAGCTGTTTCACGGAGGACGACCGCACTGCAGTTCCTTCTCGCACAAACGAAAAAATGGCCGACATCGAAATAAGTGTCCAAGGAGGAATAGAAAAGCAACTGGAATCACTGAACAGAGGAAAGTCCACTGGACCTGACGGGATACCAATTCGATTCTACACAGAGTACGCGACAGAACCTCCTAACAGCCGTGTACCGCAAGTCTCTAGAGGAACGGAGGGTTCCAAATGATTGGAAAAGAGCACAGGTAGTCCCGGGCTTGAAGAAGGGTCGTCGAGCAGATGCGCAAAACTATAGGCCCTATATGTGTGACGTCGATCGGTTGTAGAAGTTGAGAACATGTTTTATGCTCGAGTAGCATGTCGTTTTTTGGAAACCCAGTGTCTACTATGTAGGAATCAACATGGATTCCGGAAACAGCGATCGTGTGAGACCCAACTCGCTTTATTTGTTCATGGGACCCAGAAAATATTAGATACAGGCTCCCAGGTAGATGCCATTTTGGTTGACATTCGGAAGGAGGGCGTTCGATACAGTTCCGCACTGTCGCCCGATAAACAAAGTAAGAGTCTGCAGAATGTCGGACCAACTGTGTGGCTGGACCTGAAGAGATTGTAGCAAACAGAACACAGCATGTTGTTATCAATGGAGAGACGTCTAGAGACGTTAAAGTAACCTCTGGCGTGCCACAGGGGAGTGTCATGGGACCCATAGCTCTTCACACACAATGTATATAAATGACCTAGTAGATAGTGTCGGACGTTGCATGCGTCTTTTCGCGGATGATGCTGTAGTATACAGAGAAGTTGCAGCGAAAAATGCAGGACGATCTGCAGCGGATAGGCACGTGGTGCAGGGAGTGGCAACTGTCCCTTAACATAGACAAATGTAATGTATTGCGAATAATATGGACAGAAGGAGCCTTTATTGTATGATTGATTATATGATAGCGGGACAAACACCGGTCGCAGTTACGTCTGTAAAATATCTGGGAGTATGCGTGCGGAGTGATCATATAAATAAAAAAAAAAAACAAAAACAAAAAAAGTAATTGTTGGTAAGGCGGGTACCAGGTTGCGATTTATTGGGAGAATGCGTAGCAAATGTAGTCCATCAACAAAGGAGGAGGTGGCTTACAAAACACGCGTTCGTTCGACCTATACGTGAGTGTTGCCCATCAGTGTGGGATCCGTTACCAGGTCGCGTTGACGGAGGCGACGGAGACGATCCAACGTTTCGTCGCAGGGTCATTTGGTAACCGTGATAGCGTTACGGAGATGTTTAACAAACCCAAGCGGCAGACTCTGCAATAGAGGCGCTCTGCATCGCGGTGTAGCTTGCTCGCCAGGTTTCGAGATATTGCGTTTCTGGATGGGGTATCGAATATATTGCTTACCCCCTACGTATACCTCCCGAGGAGATCACGAATGGATGTGGTTAGAGAGATTCGAGCGCGCACGGAGGCGTTTTTTTTTTTTTTTTTTGCAGACTGTCAGTTCGTCCCGCGAACCATACGCGACTGGAACAGCAAAGGGAGGTAAATGACAGTGGCACGTGAAGTGCCCTCCGCCACACACACCGTTGGGTGGCTTGCGGAGTATATAAATGTTAGAGGCCGGCTGTCGTGTGTGCTTTTGAAGGCAGATTCGGTGCGTCTGTAGTTGCGGATGGCGGTTAGCCACCGTCGCTTAAAAGCGGCGAGGGGCGGCGGCGCCTCCCTCGGTTGGCCGGTGCCCATGTTGCGCAGGCGGCGCTCGTTTTTGTTTTGCGGCGGGCAATTTTGTGAGAAACGGGCGCGAATGTTGGCGGGCGAGGTGGCCCGACGGCCGCGGGCCGATCGGGAAACGGTGGGAGGGCGATGGGGCGGCGGAGGTGCGTTTGCACGGCCGTCATCGCCGCACGCCTCCGCTTGTGTGGCTGTGGCGGCGGCCGCGCTGGCCGGGCTGGCGCGGCGACGGTGCGCCAGTTTTGCCGAAGGTTTGGCCATTGTGGCGGGTCGTCGGCTGGGGCTGTGGGGGCGGCATTTGGGCGGGGGCGGCGATTCTCGGCGGGCCGAGCCAGGCTGTGGCGCGCGGTAGCTGCAGTTTGGCCGTGGTTTGCGGCGCTGCCGTGGCGACTGGTTGGCGACTGTGGTGTGGCCGTGTGTAGCCCCATCCTCGGTGGTTTGAATGGCGCGGGTGGTTGCGGCGCAGGTTTGGGGCTGGTCCGCACAGGCTGTCGGACGTTGGGCGGTAGCAAGCGCACCGATCCGCATCTTCGTAACTACCGGCAGGTGTTGAGGGAAGGTAGTATTTACCCGAAGGCATTGACTACTAATTCTGTGTATGTGAGAAGGAACTGCAGGTTTAGGAAAGTGTCATCTTTATTTGCGGATTATAGGATCAAATTCATTTGGTCTTCAGTGGGTTGAACACCGCCAGGTGCATTACCTGTCTAGCAGTGCGACTGGTCGTTGGTATGTGTCCCGGACATCTGACGGGACTCCGATGTTCCTTATGAGTGGATTTGCCGAGACCACGGCTTTTTGATACAGGCGTCTGGCTTTTTGTTGAAATCTGCGAAGGACCTCAGGTTCCTGCAGAGCTTCATGTACGTAACGAGACGGGAACTGCGGGTGCACGTGTAGGACTCTACGTAAGGCCTTATTCTCCAGCGCTTGTAGACGTTGAATGTGGCGAGCGGCAGCATTGCCCCAGGCGACGCAGGCGTAGTCCATGATCGGCCGGACGAATAGCCTGTAGATGAGGAGGCCATTTGCAACGGACAGTGAGGAGCCTTCATTAAGCAGCGGGTATAGCGCTCCCAGGCGCTGGTCCACTTTTCGGCGGGTGGCCGTGATGTGCTGTTGCCATATGAGCTGACGATCCAGCACGACGCCGAGATAAGTTGCTGAGGGCAGCCACGCGATGTTTTCGCCGAATAACCGAATTTCCGGCACTGGCGGCGGTCGTCGTCGGGTAAAGATGACTGCTTGGCTCTTCTGAGCGTTGAAGCGAATCCGCCATTTGCGGGACCATCCTTCAAGGTCGGAACAGGCTTCCTGAAGCCTGCGGTGCAGGGCCTGAGGCCACCGGCTGCGCGTGTAAATGGCGGTGTCGTCAGCATACATGGCTTTGTCCACCCTGGGGGAGGTGGGGATGTCCGACGTAAAGATGCAGTAAAGGATCGGCCCAAGGACGGATCCCTGTGGGACGCCAGCGGCGATGGGCCGGAGAGTCGAGCAGGAGTTGGCAACGCGAACAGAGAAGGTCCGCCCTCGGAGGTATGATGCGAGCAGCCGTACCATGGAGCGAGGAAATCCGTGCTGCTTCAATTTCCACAAGAGCCCCAGATGCCAGACGCTGTCAAATGCCTTGGAAATGTCGAGGAAGACTGCCCCACAGTATTCCCGGTTGTTGAAGGCGAGAGTGATGTCTTCGACGACGCGAATCACCTGTTGTTCAGTGGAGTGGCCCCGTCTGAACCCAAATTGCTCCGGTGGGAGTATCCGCCGTCGGTCCATTATGGTGCGGATTCTTCGTAGCAGCAGCCGTTCGAACACCTTACTAATATGAGGGAGGAGGCTGATAGGGCGATAGTTCGCCGGTTCCTTCCTGTTCTTCCCCGGTTTTGGAATGGGGATAACTGTAGCCCGTTTCCATGCCTCTGGATATGTCAGCGTCCGGAAGATGTTGTTAAAAACTGCAGCCAGCCAGATATAGGCTGCCGGAGGAAGTTCCTTCAGGGCTCTGTTGGGTATGTCATCTGCCCCCGGCGCCTTGGAGGTGTTCAGACCGGCGATGCAGGTCCGAACTTCGTCTGTCGTGACGGGCGGAATGGGGTCCTCATCTGCAGCAGCAGGTTGGTCCAGGTAGTGTTGGACCTCCGCCTCCACGCGCTGAACGTGATTGACGTCAACCGGGTCGTTCACAGGGACGAAATTAGCTTCAAATACGTCGGCGATGGCGTTGGCCTTGGCCTCAGGGGTGTAGACAAGTCCAGCCGGGGCTTCCAACGGTGGGATGGTCGTCCGACGTTTAGTGAAAAATCGAACCGTGTCCCAGTGATTGGCATCTGGTGTAAAGGCCTCGAGTTTCGTGGCCCACTGCTGGTTCCTGTGAGCGATGAGGGCGGCCTTGACGTCGCGCCGAAGTTGGTTGATACGTCGCTTAAGGTCTGGATCCCTGGTGAGACGCCAGTCTTTGCAGAGACGATTGCGGAGACGTATAAGTTCCAGGATGTCTTGGGGTAACCCTGGACGAAGCGGCTGCCGCTGTCTGGCCTGTGGCGTGGACTGCCGGAGAGCCGTGGTAACAGCAGTGGTGAACGCCGCCGTGGCATCATCGACGGGTGCCTCCGGTGGAGTGAATGCCAGCAGATGGGGGAGCCGATCCCGGTAGCCATCCCAGTGCGTACGTCGCAGATGCCACCGTGGCGTCTGCGGAGGAAGATGGACGTTCAGCCGGAAAATGACAGGCAGATGGTTAGAATTGAGAGCATGTCTCACTTCAGCCGTCATGAACTGATTCAGTCCCTTGGTTATTGCGATGTCCAGGACATCTGGATTGCCTCTGGAGGGGTAGCATGTCGGTTCATCGGGTCCACAAGCGTGCGCATCAGCTTGCTCGAGGACGTGGAGGAGTCGCCGTCCGTCATAAGTGGTGGTGAGTGAGTTCCACGCCGCATGCTTGGCGTTGAAGTCACCGGCGAGGAACAGCTTCCCAGGAAGGCGCAACAATGCCTTCGCATCGTCGACGTCAATGTGCGGCTTAGGTGGGCGGTAGACGGCCACAAATGTGACAGTGCCGACCGAAGTCTCGACGGCCACAGCTGTCGCTTCCATCTTCCGCAAAGGAGGCGTCGGTACAACATAGTGCGAGATTGTCCTCTTGATGTAGATGGCTGTACCGCCACCTTGAGTGGGGCGATCATTCCGATAGCAGAGATAATTTGCGATATTCGCCCTCAGGTCCGGCTTCAGATGCGTCTCACTGACCATGCAGATATCGACATGCTCATCTTCTAGGAATTGGCGAACCTCCTGTAGGTCGTGGTAAATGCCATCCGCATTATAGGTGGCTATACATAGGTCTTCATAGCGGCGGGGCCTAGGCATGTTGAGTAGGCGGGACTTCGCTGGTGGCTTGAAGCGAACCACGAATGGCCGCGTCAACTGTCGTGGCAAGAACTGCCGGGAGCGCTTGAATGGCTCGGCTCATTTCGGTGACGGCTTGCATCACGGTCTGCATGAGCCCCAGAAGTTGGTTGACGTCAGCCGCCGCAGTGGGCGGTTGGGGACGTCCGAAGTCTTCAGTGCGCCGGCTGCGAAGAGGTGGAAAGGACGCCGAGGCAATCTCAAATGCTGCTGGCGGGGATGCCGCCGTGGAGGCGTTGCCCTTCAAGACATCCGCCGCTGTTGGAGACTGGAGGACGTAAGCCGCGCGCCTTTGCATCAGCGGAGCTCGCTCCTGTAGCGGTGCATCAGTGAATCTTCTGCTGGCAGGTGTGCTTCTGACGACATGGGTCCCAGCACGTCTATTCTTGGCATTGAGAGGTGGTAAACCCCTCTGTCGGCGACTAGCATCTTTGTGTTTCTGGCAGGAACGATAGCTGGCTGGGTGCTTGCCGCCACACAGTCCACATTTTGCAGGTTCTTCTTTGGGTACGGGACATTGGCGGCTGTCATGAGGGCCGCCACACTTCACACATACAAAGGGCATTGTGCAGAGCCGCGCCACGTGGTTAAAGCCCTGACAGCGGAAGCACTGAGTCACCCCTCGTGATTTACGTAGCTTCTCGACAGAAACGGAAAGTGCGCAAATTCTGTTGATTTTAAACACATCACGATTTTCTTGCGTGTCCGGGAGAACCACCACACGTAGGCCTGATTTCTGCTGCGTGCCAGGCATCCGATGATAGTCCACAACCGTTGCCTCAAATCCCAATGCAAACAATTCATCCTTGAGTCTGTCGTTCGGAAGAGAATCGACGATTCCTCGAAATATCAGCTTCAGAGTGGGCGGTCGAACAGTGGGAAACGTGTAGCACGGGATGCCCTCGGCTCCCACCATGTCCATAACCTTGACGTAGTCTTCAGTGGCTGTGACAGTGAGTTTTAACTTATCGCCTCCAGCCTGCTTCGCAGTGAAAGGCTGCTTCAGATTTTGCGTCAGCCAATCGTACAACTTCAAATACGTGTCCGGATATTGCAGGACGATCGGTGGAATTTTATGCTGCTGCTGTTGTGGTTGCTGCTGCTGCTGTTGTTGGTGGTCGTGTTGTGACTGCTGTGGTGCCGCATTAGCCTGCGGCGCCGCCCCGCCATCGTCGATGACGTCAAACCTGTTGCTGACAGGCACTACAGCTGCGTCTGCCGGTGCCTGGTTCTTCGCCTGCTTCTTTTTCGGCGGACGAATGAAGCCGTCGTCGGTGGGCGCCACAAGGGGCAGTCCAGGTCCGGGATCGCTGCGTTTCCGTCGAAACTGCGACGGCGACGGGCGAGTAGCGTCGTCCTCAAACGACGCATCAGAAGAATAATCCATCGTCATGTCCAGGGTCCTCGCTGTGGTCGTCAATAAATCGTTGCCCTTCCGCCTTTGCCGGGTCGTCATGGGGGGGGGGCCGGATGGGGCCGCCGACGAAGCAAGCTCCGCCAGACGGCGATCCGCCACACCCGTCGCTGAGCTAGATGCCGAACTCATGACAGCGCACGCGTAGCACGTCTGCTCAGTACGGAAGACTAACTCCGAATGGGTAGCAAGCGCGGGAGGCGCGGCGCGGCGGCGCGCAGAGTGGCGGCCGCTCTCTCGGCCGTCCGCGCCCGCCCGCGACACTGGCTGGGCCTGGCGGCGCGGCGGCTATTCTCTGCCGTGCTTGCCGCCTTGCCGCTCTCTCGCTGTTCTGTTGTTGTGTGTACGCGCGTCGTCCGTCGAAATAATGGCAGATCAGGCGGCTACGAACGAGACTGCTGCGGCACCCGCCGCCACCGGCACGACGAAGAAGGCCAAGTCTGCGGCGTCTGCGAAGAAGCCGCGCGCCAAGCCTGCGCACCCGCGCACCTCTGAGATGGTGACGGCCGCCATCAAGAGTCTGAAGGAGCGCGGCGGCTCGTCGCTGCAGGCGATCAAGAAGTACATTGCCGCGCACTACAAGCTGGACGCGGAGAAGCTGGCGCCCTTTATCAAGAAGTACCTCAAGTCGGCCGTCGTGGCTGGCGAGCTGGTGCAGACGAAGGGGAAGGGCGCGTCCGGCTCTTTCAAGCTTGCCGGCGCCGGCGGCGGGGCGGCCGAGGGCGGCAAGGCTCGTGCCGGCGGTGCGAAGAAGAAGCGCGCCGCTCCGGCCAGCAAGGAGAAGAAGGGCGGCCGCGCGGCCGGCGCAAAGAAGGCTGGTGGCGTGAAGGCGGCGACCGGTCGGAAGGCGGGCGCCGCCAAGAAGGCGTCTGCGGCGTCGGCGGCTCCCGCGGGTGCGAAGAAGGCGGCTGCGGCCAAGCCGGCCAAGGCCAAGTCGCCGTCGAAGGCGAAGAAGGCCGCCAAGGTTCCGACGAAGAAGCCGAAGGCGCCGCGCCCGAAGAAGGCGACGACGCCGTCTAAGGCGAAGGCGTCGCCCAAGAAGAAGAAGTAAAGTAGTAAAGTTAAAGAAAGGCAAGGGAAAGGGGTTGGCGCTTGACGCCGTCGTCCCCCACCCCCCTCCCCCGCGTCGTCTTAGTGGCGCGCGATGGCACGGCTGCGGCTGTCGCGCGGCCCAAAATGGCCCTTCTCAGGGCCATCAAAGGACGTCGGGAAGGCGTTGATTGTCGTGCATGCGCCGGTGTGGTTGGTTGTGTGTGTGTGACCCTTGTGGGTACTGTTTGCGTGCCGTGGTGGTTGGATTGTGGTGCCGGTGGCGGTAGGCGGCGGCGCGCGGTAGCGGAGCGGTTGTGGCCGTTTGTTGGTCTTTTTTTGTTTTTTGTGTTGTTGTTTTTTTTTTGCGGCGGCCGACGTTTGGTTGCTCATGTATGTTTCTGGAGACTCTTGTTTGTTTGTTTGTGTGTTTGCTTGCTTTGCGGATGTCGTGTCTTTTGTGTGTGTGTGTGTTGTCTCTCTGTCTCTCTTTGAAAGCGGCGGGGGGGACGTGAGACGTGGAAGTGGCCGGCGGGAATTGGGAAGGCGCGGTGGCGTTGTAGCGTAGCGTAGCGTGCGCGCGCCTCGGAGACGGCGGCGGCCAGCCACCCGTGGTGTGTGGTGACGTCGTCCGGCTGTTGTGTGTGTATCGTGAGGGATGGGATGACGTCGATTGTTGGCGAGAGCGGCTGTGGACGGGAGGGGAATTGGTTGTTGTTGTTGTTTTGCGGGGCTGGAGAGAGGCTGGGCGGCAAGACCGACAAAAGTTTTGCTCGCGACGGAGAGATGTTAGTGGCCCTGAAAAGGGCCGTTTTTGTTGGGCGGGCGCGCGTGCGCGGCGCGGTTTCTAGGCGCGCTCGCCGCGGATGCGGCGCGCGAGCTGGATGTCCTTGGGCATGATGGTGACGCGCTTGGCGTGGATTGCGCACAGGTTGGTGTCTTCGAAGAGGCCGACGAGGTAGGCCTCGCTGGCCTCCTGCAGGGCCATGACTGCGGAGCTCTGGAAGCGCAGGTCGGTCTTGAAGTCCTGGGCGATCTCGCGCACTAGGCGCTGGAACGGCAGCTTGCGGATGAGCAGCTCTGTGCTCTTCTGGTAGCGCCTGATTTCCCGCAGGGCGACGGTGCCCGGCCTGTAGCGGTGGGGCTTCTTGACGCCGCCGGTGGCGGGCGCGCTCTTCCTCGCCGCCTTGGTGGCGAGCTGTTTGCGCGGCGCCTTTCCGCCGGTGGACTTGCGGGCCGTTTGCTTTGTGCGGGCCATAGCGGTTAGCGGCGTGGAGGTGCGTGCGGTACACGAAGCGTCCGGTGCTGCCTTGACAACGGGCCCGCGCGGCCGAGGTCCGAGGTCCGAGGTCCGAGGTCCGAGGTCCGAGGCACAAGACTGAGGGATGTACCCTCTGCAGTTTGCGAAGTACTAGCGTAGCGAAGACGCTTCTCCTTCTTACTTGAAGCTTGATGTTGAAAGACGTGGCGGTTGGAATTTGTGCTTGACTTTTGTGCAATTTTTTTTTTTTTTTTTTTTTTTTTACAGGTGAAAGGATAGTTAGAGAGATAGTGGAAGAATCTGGAAAACGAATGGCCCCATTGACTGGCCGATTTTTTTTTTTTTTTTTTTTTTTTTTTTTTTTTTGTAATAGAAGATAGGACAGTAAAAGGGATAGTAGAAGAGGGTGGAAGACGAAAGGCCCATTGGCTGGCCGAGAATCATGATGACGTAAAAGTAGTGATAGAATAAAGGATAGGAGGAGGAATAGCGTGAGTTGATAGAAAACGAAAGGCCATTGTCCTGGCCTCTTCCTTTTGGTGGCATCTCGTGATGGCGGCGGCAGACAGTCTTGAGGTGGGGTGAGAAGAAAGAGAAAGCAGTGTGAGAGGGACAGGAAGAGGTGAAAGAGGAAAGCATGGCATGATTAGGCCAGTGGTGGGGAGGGTGTGGGGCTGATTAGGGTGGCAGTCTATACGGGGTGGTACATGACTAGGGGAGATGAATCAATGACATGAGGAATGGTAGTCTACCTGAAGTGTGGTGACTGATGAGTGCAGGTCATGGGGGGCGAAACAGAAGGTCAGGCCATCGAGTGGTGGCTAGACGATGGACGCGGGTGCCCAAGGAAAGGATTAAGGGATTGGGAGAGTGACGGGTTTTTTGGTAAAAGGAATTGGCTGCGGAGAGGATTCGGGTACGAAGGAGCGGCACCTCGGCCAGGATGTGGAGCTCTTGGGTTGGGAAGTCGAAAGGAAGGTGGAGGGCACGCCGGAGAGCCCGGTTCTGGACGGTTTGGAGTCGGCGGAGGTGGGTGGGGGCAGCATTGCCCCACACCACCACCGCGTATTCAAGGATGGGGCGGACAAGGGAGGTGTACAATCGAACAGCAAGGTGGGACGGGAGTGAGGAGGTTGGGTTGATGAGAGGGTAAAGCAGGCATAGCCGCCCCATTGCTTTACGACGCACGTCATCGATGTGGGGGCGCCAGGTGAGGCGCTGGTCCAGGGTAACACCCAGGTACTTAGCAGTACGAGTCCAGGGGACTGGTGTACCAAGGACCATCACCTGAGGGAGCCGAATGGGAATGTGGCGTCGGCAGATGATAAGGGCTTGGGTTTTGGAGGGATTAAATGCCAGACGCCAAGTCCTAGCCCAATCGGTTAGGGAATCTGTAGCCCCCTGGAGCCGCTGTTGCAGAACTGCCGCACTCCGAGAACGAGAGAAGAGTGCAGTATCATCTGCGTAGAGAGCTAAATGTACTCTCGGCGCAGAGGGCAGATCAGCTGTGAAAAGGGAGTAGAGTAGCGGTCCAAGAACACTGCCTTGCGGTACTCCTGCCCTGATGCGTCGTCGTGTGGATTTCCCGTCAGGGATCCTGACATGGAAGGTGCGACCTTCCAGATATGTGGCTATTAGCCGTACATGGGACACCGGGAAGCCGAGGGAAAATAACTTGTAGAGCAGCCCTTCGTGCCAGACCGAGTCAAACGCTCTGGACACGTCGAGGAGTACGGCCCCGAAGTACTCCCTACGTTCTATGGCGTCCAGTGCCTCTTCTACCAGGCGCAGGAGTTGGTGAGTGGTTGCATGTCCCTGCCTGAAGCCAAACTGCTCATCAGGGAGGACTCGTTCTCGGGCAATGTGGATGAGCAGTCGTTTGAGGTACAGTCTCTCGAACACCTTGGAGATGGCGGGCAAGAGGCTGATGGGGCGGTAGCTGGCAGGGGAACGAAGATCCTTCCCAGCCTTGGGTATGGCGACCACTTCAGCATGTTTCCAGACAGTGGGATATTGCCTGGTTCGGAGGATGTGGTTGAAGGTGGTCGTCAGGATGGGAATAGAAGCTGGGGGTAGCTGCTTGAGGAGGGCATTTGTCAGCTTATCAGGGCCACCAGCTTTCTTGGATTTGAGGTACCGCAATTGCAGTTCGACCTCCTCTTCATTGATAGGGGTGATTTCATCCTCGGGGTCCTGGACGGCAAGGAATCGTGGGAGGCGCGCCGTTACCAGGCGGATATGGTCGGGGTCAACGGGGTCATTGACCGGGGTGAAGTTGTGCGCGAAGACGTCAGCCAGAGCATTAGCCTTGGCGTCTGGTTCGGACACAAAGTCATTGCCGACCCGTAGTGGGGGGATCCGTTGCCCTCGTCTCAGAAGGCTTTTTGTGAGCCGCCAAGCAGACGGGTCACTCAGGTCAATGGCAGAGATTTTGGTCTCCCATGCCTGATTGCGGTGGTCTTGCACCGCAGCCTTGATTTGGCGCTGTAGTCGATTAATGAGGCGCTTGGTTGCCGGATTCCGAGTGAGCTGCCATTCTCGGGTGGTCCGGTTTTTCTCTGAGATGAGAGCAAGGATGTGGGGGGGGAGCGGACGCAGATGGTCTGGGGGCCGTTGTGGACGGTGAGGGGTCGCTGCTGTTGCAGCATCTAGGGCAATGGTGGTGAGGTGGATGAGTGTACGATCTGCGTCAGTTTGATCGGCAGCAGGGATTGTGGGTAGGGCTGCTTCGACCCGCCTCTGGTAGGACTGCCAGTCAATACCGCGGATGTTCAGGCCTTCGCTCGGCGCGGTCGTGGTTCCAACGAGATCGATGGAACAGATGACCGGCCGGTGGTCAGAGGCTAGAGCAGTGCGGGTGGCTGCAGTGATGAGGTGGGGTAGACCTTTCACCACTGCGATGTCAAGGACATCAGGGGGACGTCCTCCAGAGGGGTATATTGTGGGGTCGTGCGGGCCGATGGTGCGGGCATGATGCCGCTCAGCGACCTGGAGGAGTCGACGACCAGATGTGTTTGTTAATCTGCTGTTCCAGGCAGTGTGTTTGGCATTGAAGTCGCCGCCAACGAAGACATCGTTGCCAAGCGACAGCAATGTCCCATAGTCCGGTGTTTCAAGTAGGCCTCGTGGTGGTCTATAGAGAGCCACGAACGTGATGGGACCCCTCACCGTGTGAACAACAACGCCAGTGGCTTCCACAGTGTTGAGTGGGGGGAGGGGAATGGGGTGGTGGCGGAGGGAATTTCGTACGTACACCGCCGTGCCACCGTGGGCGGTGGGCCTGTCTGTCCTGTAGCAGGAATAGTTTGCTACACGGACAAAAACACCGGGTTTGAGGTGCGTCTCAGCGACAAGGCAAATGTCAACCCTCTCATCAAGGAGAAACTGACGAAACTCGCCCTGCTGGGAATGGAGACCGTTGGCATTCCAGATCATGGCTGTCAATCCGTGATGTCTAACAGCCATGACTGGTTGGAACGGGGGTGATGGTGGGGGGCAGGGATTGGGAGAGGGCAGAGGCGAGTTGGAGGGGGATGGTTTGAAGGAACGAGCTGAAAGCGGAGGAGATAGTTGAGGTGAAGGCCTCAACAACATTGTTGATGAGGTCACCAAATGGGGTGGGGATGGGGGAGGGGATGGGGAGAGGGAAGTGCTGAGATTGTATGGGGATGGGTGTGGGGGCAGCAGAGCTTAACGCCTGATGCCGTGAGGGGTGTGGAACAGCGGAGCATGACGCCCGCTGTGGGGAGAGGGGGGCAGTGCATGACGCCTGCTGGGAGTGGTGGAGAGGGAGTGTTGCGGGGGGAGGAGTGGTAGGGATGGAGAGGAGGGGGGGTGGGTAGGAGCCCGAAGGGGCAGGATGGGAGCGAGACGCGTGGATGGGGTACGTCCGCGACGCCGACCCGCCCAGGGCAGCAGCATAGCTAGTGCCCGGACGGGTCGCCGCCGAGGGCCCTGAAAATCGTTTGTGGTTCTGGAATGCCCGAAATGACTGGATTTTTGGGCAGCCCATGTAGCTGCCCGTATGATTCCCGCCACAGCGGGCGCAAGTGGGGGGGGCGTCCCGGGGTTTGGAGCACTCCCTGGAGGCATGACCACCGGCACACTTCACGCATCGCACTTCGCGGGTGCAGTCACTCGCGAAGTGCGCCAAGCCTTGGCAGCGAAAGCATACCAGGGTCATCCTCCTGGAGCGGGGTTTCTCCATCGTCACTTTGACGTGGTCGAGGAGGGTGAGGGTGGGGAGGAGGCGGTTCTCCGGCGTGTCTGGAGCGGAAACGAAGAAGAGTGGGGTGGGGCGGCGGGTGCGGGGGGAGATGATCCTGGAGATGACTGAGGTGGTGATGCCAAATGAATTTAGGGCCGACTTCAGGTCATCGCCAGAGTACTTCATAGGAAGCCCTCTGACGACGACCCTTAGGCGGCGGGACTTGGAGGGGTAGGAGAAGTATGGAATGTTGAGAGAGCGGAGTGTGTGAAGTACCTGGACCAGATCCTCTGGGGACTGGAGAGTAAGTCGATACTGGTCATTCTGATTTGGTTTGATGAGGTAGGGGGAGGTGGTGATGGTGTCTAGAATATCGACAAGTTCCTTCATGGGCCGACTGTAATCAAACACAATGGGCGGTGGGGGAGGGGGTGTGACTTTGGGGGGGGGAGGAGGGGGTGGAGGAGGGTCTGCAGCGCCATCAAGTGCTGCAAATTGATTTTGGATGGGCACATCTGAGGCTGGCTCTGCGGATTGGCGGCGAGGTGCCGGCTTGCGCGGTACTTGAAACCCTTCCGCGTCTAGTATGGCCTTTTTCTTTTTTGACTGCCCGCGTTCAGCAGGCTGTGTCGCCTCCGAATCGGAGGATGCGACTAACTGCCGCTTCCGACGCTCAGCGACCGGACGCCGATGGTCGTCGTCGAACTCCATCACGCTCCCGCCACCGCCGTCGTCGGCCGCGGCAGTCATGTTCGGGTAGCGGAGGGCCTGAAGCTGTACAGGGTCAATCGGCTGGCCCCCCTCCTCGGCGGCTTCACAGAGGGGGATCAGGTGTTCCTGCAGTCCCTCCTGTATGTCTGCGTCAGACATCAGTAAGGACGCAAGGTCTTCGTCGGGTGCCGGAAGTGGTTGAGGGACGCATACAGCGTCCTGGATGTCCGGCATGTCGAGGGGCGGTCTGGTGGAGGGGGGTAGGGGGGAGCGGGATCTAGAACGCGGCGCACGCGGGCTTGTCCCACGTGAAGGGGGCCCTGATGCGCAGATTTCCCTAATCGCCCTAGGTGCAGTTTCATTGATGGCTGCATCAATGAAACTGCGACCGGGAGTGGCAGGGGAGGGGCAGATGACTGTGGATGTGATGGTCGTGGTGGTGATGGTTGTGGTGGTGATGGTGGAGGCGCAGATGGTGGCGGTCGGTGGCAGCGCAATAACGCCGCCGGCTGCGGCTGTCTTCGTCCTCTTCGTAGGCCCAATCGTCACCGTTGTCGAGTGCGGGGTCGTTGTAGGTGGGGGGCCGGATGGGGCCGCCGACGGAGCAAGCTCCGCCGGTCGGCGATCCGCCACACCCGTCGCATCAGAACGCACGTCTGTCTCTCGCGGCATCCTAACTCAGAATGGGCCCGCGCGGCATACCTGCACAATTAAAGGAGGAGAAAGATCCTCGTCTGGTAGCGAAGTTCTAGCGCACGAAGCGCTTCACCTTCTGACATGACGGTTGGGGTACAAAATTGCATGGTTGTTTCGTGCTGCTTGGCTCTTCTGTGCATTTCCATTTTTTTTTTTTTTTTTTTTTTTTTTTTTTTTTTTTTAATAAAAGAAAGATTAAAGGATAGTAAGAGAGACAGTCAGAGAAAGGGAAAACGAAACGGCCTAAGTGACTGGCCGGTGGGGCGTATCATGGGTCTCCGCTACGGCGCTGATGGCCTCGTACGGCGTACATTACTGGCACTGCCGTTGTTTACGTGCTATTTCTTCCATGGCTTCCATAGCTTCGCGGGTCATCTTCCTCCTACCAGACCGGTATTCTTCCTTCACAAATACGTCTAAAACGGAGATTAATTCTTTCCATTGAGAAGGCGTGAAGATGGGGTGTGAATTGAGCAGGGCTAATTCTTTTTTCGTGAGCACCTCCAGTAACGCGTCACGGTAGACATACGTGCGCATAGGAATCGGTCGATGGGGAAGGGGAGGTAGAGGCTGGTCTGGCGGGGTGAAGGGGTATGGTTGGTCAGAATAAGGGTAGGACCCGTCCTTCAGTGCGGCGGCAATGTTCTTCAGCATGACCTGTACGTTGTGCACGTCGGGGAATGGTAGGCTAATCCTCCTCTTCTGCATCGGCTTCTTGGCGTGCGAGGAGACAGGAGGCGCCTGAGTGCCCTGGCTTGCGGCCGCCACCTGAGAGGGGGGCAGCCGAGACGGTACATCCTCCGTTTCCATGGGCGCCACCTCCTGCATTGCTGCGGGAGGGGGAGCGGCGGATGGCGGCGGGGTCGCGGCGACCCCCTCCGGACGACGCACGGGGGGGGCGGCGGCGGGAACCGCCGACGTCTGCGTGGGGTGCTGCAACCTCGTGACGAGCGACTGCTCCACAGGGGAGGAGTCGGTCGTTGCCACAGCACGGTGGCTCGCAGACGGCGTAATTGACTGGGACGTCCGCGGCGGCACATCGTCGGTGTCCATGGGCGCAACCACTTGCGTCGCGACAGGGGACGGAGCGACGGATGTCTGCGTGGCCGCATCGACCCCAACCGGCCGTGGCACGGGCGGGGCGGCGGCGGGAACCGCCGACGTCTTCTTGATGGCTCGCAGCTCATCGCGCAGCCGCTGGAGCTGGCGATGCACGGCCGCGAGCTCCGCCTCCAGCGCGGCCCGTTCGGCCGCAAAGGCGGCTTGGAAGCCGGCCATAGCGTGGTCGGTGGCGGCTTCAAGACGGCGCGGCTCGCACCCCTCGCCGGAGCGGGAGGGCGGGTCGGCCGGCGTGGCGCTGGACGCCGCCGCAGGACGTGGTGCGGCGGACAGACGGCGTGACGCTCGAAGGTAGCCGCAGCTACGCGAATTGGCGGCGTGGGACCCGCCGCAGTTCGCGCATCTGCCGGCCACTCCACGAGGCTTCGTACAACAGCGGGTGTCGTGAGCCGCCGCGCACTTCAAGCACGCGACGGCATTCGTGCACTCCCGCGCGGTATGCCCCAGTTGCTGGCAATTGTAGCACTGGAGGCCCTTCCTGGTCCGCTGCGGTCGCCTGCGCCGTAGCTGACGTTGGCGGCGGCCGGAGAACCCCATCGCTTGGAGGAGAGCTTCTAGTGCGGCGGCAAACTGTTCCACAGCCATAGCGTTACGTGCGCGGTGACAGTAGCAAGTGTGTCGCAGCGAGTCGAGCAGCGGAATACTAACTCGGTATTGGCCCGCGCGGCCCCGCGCCGCGCTTATATGCCCTCGGTGCGCGTGGTGGGGGGAGGGCGGGCCAGAGTCTATATAGGGGGGCGGCGGCAGAGAGCTCGCACCGTAGCCGACTCGCTAGCGCCGGGTGAGGAGCTGGCGCTTGTGTTTTTTCGCTTGCTTGCTTTGAGGAGGAGGAGGAAGGAAGAAGAATGACAGGCCGCGGCAAGGGAGGAAAGGGGCTGGGCAAGGGTGGCGCCAAGCGGCACCGCAAGGTGTTGCGCGACAACATCCAGGGCATCACGAAGCCCGCCATCCGCCGCCTGGCTCGCAGGGGCGGCGTGAAGCGCATCTCTGGTCTGATCTACGAGGAGACCCGCGGAGTGCTGAAGGTGTTCCTGGAGAACGTGATCCGCGACGCGGTGACGTACACTGAGCACGCCAAGCGCAAGACTGTGACGGCCATGGACGTGGTGTACGCCCTGAAGAGGCAGGGGCGCACCCTGTACGGTTTCGGCGGTTAGGCAGGCAGGCAGCCAGCCAGCCGGTGTGCTGTGCTGCGTTGTGGCCTTCCCGCGGCCGTGCCGTGCCCGTGCTTGGTGGGAGAGACGAAAACGGCCCTTTTCAGGGCCACCACACTGTTCGGAGATTGAAAAGTGCGAAAGAGTCTGTGTTGTTTGTTTGTTTGTTGTTGTTGTTGTTGTTGTGGTGCTGTGCGTGCGTTAGTTTTTGAGTTTGACGCGATGGGCGCGGCTGAGTCCAGTGTGTGCGTGGTTTGTGTTGTTTGTTTGTTTTTGTTTTTTTTTTTTTTTTTTTTGTGGCGTGGGCATAGGCGGGCGGGCCGGATCGATCGATCGGATCAGCTGTTTGGTTTTGTCTGTGCCTGTGTGTTTGGAGCGCGCGGCGGCCGGCGTGTCGTCGTCGGACCGTTTACGCGCTGTGTGTGCCACGCGCGCCCCTTTAATTAAAACATTATAATGCTAACAATGATCATCACACTATCGGTGTATTGATGTCGTTGTCGTTTGGAACGCGACTCTGTGCGTGCGCGGAGGGGTGCAGAAACAAACAAAAAAAAGACAAAAAGAGAGAAACCACAAAATGTGTGCGCGTTCGGCCGCACGGGCCGTGGACAAGATGGCGGACGTGCGCCGGCGCTGGCTGTGCAATGTATGTATGTATGTATGTATGTATGTGGACGTGTTGTGTAAAGTGCGGCGAGCACGGACGACGGAAACTTTGCTTTGGACGTAGGTTTGTGTGGTGGCCCTGAAAAGGGCCGATTGTTGTGAGCCGAGCCGGCAAGGCAAAGGCGCGTTTGCGTGCAGGGAGCACGCAAGCGCAGCGCCGCGCTCTCTGTTTAGGCCTTCTTCTCGGTCTTCTTTGGCAGCAGGACGGCCTGGATGTTGGGCAGGACACCACCCTGTGCGATGGTGACGCCCGACAAGAGCTTGTTGAGCTCCTCGTCGTTGCGGATGGCGAGCTGCAGGTGGCGCGGGATGATGCGCGTCTTCTTGTTGTCGCGGGCCGCGTTTCCGGCCAGCTCGAGCACCTCAGCCGCGAGGTACTCCATGACGGCGGCGAGGTAGACGGGCGCCCCGGCGCCGACGCGCTCGGCGTAGTTTCCCTTGCGCAGGAGGCGGTGGATTCTGCCGACCGGGAACTGGAGCCCAGCCCTGCTTGAGCGGGACTTTGACTTGCCCTTGACTTTGCCTCCATTTCCGCGTCCGGACATGGCGTTTGGCTAGTTGAAACACGTAACGTAACGGTGCGAGCCGCAGCGAGTCGAGCAGCGGAGTGCGTGGCGGCGGGACTAGTTGCTGCTTACATCTAATACTTTCTCCTCTTTGGAGAAGTGTGAGGGGGAGTTTGTAGCCTTTCGGCTTTTACTCCCCTGTGTACTTGTGTGTATGATTATTTCTGTATTTTTTTTGGTGTCTATGAAATGTGATGTTTGTTCTGTGTGAGTCTGGTACTTGCCTGAGGTTTGGCGAGATAATTGTAGTGGTTTGGGTAGGAGCAGGATTTGGGAATGGATATTGGGATTTTTCTCTTCGACTTAGTCGTCGAAGATCGTCATAGGGCGCTTATGCTTATCGCGGGACATGTCATACCGACCTAGGGAGTGGATGAGTGCATTTCCGGATCTGGAAGAACCCTCATAGAAGGCCCTTGCCAGATCCTGGAAACGCTCTCTCAGGAGTGGGATTTCGGCTGCGGCGTGCAAGTCGTCCGTAGGGAATCCGAGAGGTAGGTGCAATGCCCTTCTGAGGGCGCGGTTCTGCAGCCTCTGGAGTTTGTCCAGGTGCTGCTTTGCCGCGTATCCCCAGACAGGGCACGCATACTCCATTACCGGCCGGATCAGGGCCTGGTATACATTTACTGCTACTGGGCAAGGAAGGGAGCTGGTTGTGTTCAGGATAGGGTATAGGATGGACATTCTGGCGCAGACCTTCCTGTGGACCTCGTCTATGTGGGGTTTCCACGTAAGTCGAGAGTCCAGGGTTACACCAAGGTACTTGGCGGTTCTGCGCCAGGGGAGTTGGGTTCCATTTAGGTGAAGGTGGAGGGGGGGACGTTGAGGAGGTACGCGCCTTCCGAGCCTGCGGGTAATCAGCATTGCCTGTGTCTTCTCCGAGTTGATGGTGATGCGCCAGCGACGGGCCCAGGTTTCTGTGTCATCTAAAACCCTTTGTAGCCTACGAATGACCAGGTCCTTGTTCGCGTTTCTCGTGTAGAAGGCTGTATCGTCAGCGTACTGCGCAGTATGCACCAGGGGGGCCGTTGGAGTGTCCGCAGTGTACAAACTGTACAATACGGGCCCCAGGACCGATCCCTGTGGCACCCCAGCACGAATACGCCTTCTGGTGGAGGTGGCAGTTTCTACTTTGACGGAGAAAGTCCTATTGGTGAGATAGCTCTTGATCAGCTGAACTATACTCCCAGGAAACCCTTGTGTGTACAACTTGTAGAGTAGCCCTCTATGCCATACTGAATCAAAGGCTTTGGCTACGTCTAGTAGCACTATCCCGCAGTAGCCTCTGTGGTTGAAGCCCTCCGTGGCTGCTTCAACCACTCTCATGACCTGTTGTGGGGCAGAGTGGTTCTGCCGGAATCCGAATTGGAAATCCGGCAGAATTTGCTCTCTGGTAATATGTTCTTGTATGGGTCTTAGCAGGAGGCGCTCATAGATCTTGCTGAGAGTTGGCAAGAGGCTAATCGGCCTGTAGTGCTGCGGGAATAGAGGGTCTTTACCTGGTTTGTGTATCGCGACCACTTCCGCATGTTTCCAGCAAGCTGGGAAAATACGGGAACGAGTAATCTCGTTGAGGACGTTCGCGAGGTGTGTGATCGCTGTGGGTGGGAGTTTTTTGACTAGCTGGTTTGTGACACTATCGTGCCCTGGCGCCTTTTTTGTAGGTAGGGACCTGATTACTCTTGCCACGTCCTCGGGGGCAAAAAGTATGGGTTCGTCCTCTGGGTCCTCCTCAGCATTGAGGAAGACAGCCAGTTGACGACTAACTACCTCTTCATGCTCTTCATCCTGGGGTTCTGCCGTTTGAAACTGCTTCTCGAAGGAGTCGGCGAGGGCGTTGGCCTTTCCAGCATGGCTGTAGACCAGTCCACGCTCGCCATGCAGTGGCGGCATCCTAGCGCGTCGTTTTGTAAACTGTTTGGTCGCTTGCCATAGTGTATGGTCGTCTACTTTGAGAGCTGTGAGGCGGTTTTGCCATTGCTGGTTTCTGTGCTCATTGAGCGCTACCTTTAGTTCTCTCTGTAGACGATTGAGCAGCCTCCTGGTGGCCTGGTTTCTGGTGATCTTCCACTCTTTTGCCACTCTGTTCTTGTGTCGAATTTGAGCTAGCAAGTGTTCCGGGAGCTGTATTTGCGGCGGAGGGCCATCCCTTTGTGGAGGGGTGGCTTCTTCCGCTGCCTGCAAGATGGTGCCTGTTAGGTCTTGTAGCGCTTGTTCTACTGTTTCCGCAGTAGGTGGCGGAGCGCGAGCGATATCAGAGGCGACAGTTTCTTGGTATCGCTCCCAGTCTGTACGTTTGTACGACGTCTGGTACCGTGGGAGTGCTACCCATTCTCCCACATCGACCTCCAGAATCACTGGGTTGTGGTCGGAGGACATTCTGTTGATTGTCCTTGCGGCCACAAACCCTGCGATCCTCCTAGTGAGAGCTATGTCTAACACGTCGGGCCTGGCTCCATTTTTTGGAAAATGTGTGGGCTCGACTGGACCCCATGTTTCGAAGTGGTGGGTGCGCGCTAGTTGTTGCAGTTTGGCGCCTGCTCTGGAGGTTACTCTAGAATTCCAGTCAGGATGTTTGGCATTGAAGTCTCCCCCTATTATGAGTTTGCCTTCAATTTGCCCTAGAGCAGCTATGTCTCCCTCATCTATCTGGTCATGTGGGGGTCGGTAGACTGCGACAATTGTTAGGGGTCCAGTGGCAGTGGTTACTTCCACCGCTACTGCTTCGATTTTGTTGGTAGCTGGTAAGAATACCTGGTGGTGGGGGATCCCTCTTTTTACATATATGGCCACTCCTCCGCCTTGGGTTGGCCTGTCTTTACGGTAGGTAACGTAGTTGGGAACTGTCGCTTTTATTCCCGGCTTTAGGTGGGTTTCCCCCATCATGCATATGTCGATGGAGAACTCCTTCATGAGTTCTCGGAACTCGACCTCTTGATTAACAATGCCGTCTGCGTTAAAGACGCACATTGTCAGGCCTTGAATATTCGGTCGTCTATTCATGTTGGGGTTTTGATACTACTGAGGAAGTCGCAGAGGGGAGCGACTGCTGGACTGTTGCCTGAAGGGCGACGAGGATCTGTGTGTTCTGCTTCTGGGCTTCCCTGAATTCCTTCATCATTTCCATGACGAGGTTCATGGTCTGCACCATTACGCCTAACAACTGATCCATGGGGGGGGAGTGTGTGTGGGGTTCCCTAGATCTTCCCCCGTCATGGTGGACCTGGTCGTTGTTGCTGTGTGTTTCCCGGTGTTGTTCTTGTGATAGCGTCTGGTGTTGTGGTGATTGGGCCACGCTTTCATGGTTCCTCGGAGGAGAAACCACTTCCGCATATGTCGCCCTCGGTGTGTCCGGCCTTGGTTTTCCCCAGGCCTTGTCTGTGTGTGTTGTAATGTTTCGGTTTCTTGTGTGTCTCGATGGGTTCATGGTGTTTTCTTTTCGTGTGTGGGGGGCGGCCTTTGCGCCCTTTGCCTGCTGTGTGTGTCTTTTATGGACCTCACAACCTTGGTAGCCCGCTGTGTGGTTTTTGCCACACAGCGCGCACCTTATTTGCGGGTCCGTGTGTTTTATGTTGCACGTTCGTGTGTCATGGGCCTCGGCGCATTTTCTGCACCTCACTGCCATTGAGCAGTGTGCCGCAATGTGGTTGAGGCCCTGACATCTGAAGCACTGCACCGTCTTGTTTTTGCGGCGCAGTGGTTCAGTGGTCACAGGGACCGCCAGGATCGTCTTAATGTCCCTTCTGTTCTGTGGGACGTCTGGCAGTGTGACCTGATACAGGGGCCATTTGCTGCCTATGTTTCCCATCTGTTGGACCGCCTTGACGATGTACCCCTGGGCAGTCAGGTCCGTTTTGATCGCCTGGGGGGCCACTCGTCTCGGTAGGTCTCTGATGACTATGTTTCTGTTTCGTGTTTTTGTTGTGGGGAAAGTGTAGTGAGGTATGTTTTTGCTGTTGAGAAGTGTTTTTGTTGTGTTGTAGTGCTCGAGTGTGAGTAATGTTATTTTTATTTTGTCACCACCAGCAGGTTTTGCTTTGAAATTGCCTCCCCCGATTGCTGCTTTTAGCATTTCGAAGAGTTCCTCGTAGTTCCGAGTGAACTCCGCGACGATCGGAGGGAGGTGGTGGGTGACCTGGTTTTGTGTTTGCGTTGTTTCTTGCGGTGTGTCTGGCTCATCAGCCACCGCCTGGAACCTGTTCGGGGTGGGTTCCAGTCCCCGGGCCGGCGGGAGCCTCGGCTGGCGAAACGTTTTCTTCGCCAGCACGAAACCATCCGTATCCTGCCCGGTTTCGTGGTTCCCTTCCAGTGCCGATGTTTCCTGGTCCCCTCCCAGGACGACGACAGGTGCTGTCGGGGGCGCTGACTCCTCAGAGGGTGTGGAAGTGGTTGGGGTGGTGGTGGTGGAGTGTTTTTTCCCCTTGGAGTGCTTCTCCTTCTTGTCCTTCCTTACACGCCGTTGCTTGGATGTGGTGGACTTGAGTGGGGGGGATTTGAGGAACTGGGATCGGGTAGGGGGTTGGGTGGCAGTTGCGGGTTTGGGGAGGATTTTAGCCGGCTGACTGGACTTCTGCTTGCCATTCAGGTTACGGATGTGATCAGCAAGGAGGCCACAGCTGTTGGCAAGCAGGAGAGGGCTGAGGAGAGGGGAGGGAGGGGCGGGATCGCAAATCCTGACGATGTATTTGTCTGTCTGCGTTTTGTGTGGTTTTGCCATGTCGGTAGCGGAAAGGGGGCTTGCTGCCAGGTTATTGTCAGTTGCAACTTTTGTTGGCACCGTTGGGTTTTCCGGTTGCAGAGCTGACCCTAATAGCACGATGGCAGACGCGGAATTCTGAACGGGGACGGCGGAAAACCTCTCTGTGGTTCCGCGGCCCGCTTCCAGGTCCTGGCCTACTTTTTCCCTATTCTTGGGGGGGGCAGAGACTGACTCTGCGGCAGCCGAAGTGCTCGAGACGGCCGGCCGCGCGGCCCGCGGCAACAAGAAGGCGCGCCTCGTGTCATCGGCGGAAAGAGACCGCCGCGACCCCAAGGCGCCACCCAAGCTCGGCATATCACGACGACGAGGAGACACGACAACTCTGCCAGGCGACGCCATGCAAAATTTTATCCCTGTGCCGTCCGTGCTAAGACCTCGACGCAAGTGCCCGTCAATGTTTTAATAAAAACAAAGCCGGTGAACACTCCTGTTTGTACTCCCGTGCAAGCGGGGGCCTATGGCTGACAGTATGCGAGTGAGAGGAGCGATGCTCAACCCTCGACTGCTACTCAGCGAGTGTGGCGGCGGGACTGCTGCTGCTTACATCTAATACTTTCTCCTCTTTGGAGAAGTGTGAGGGGGAGTTTGTAGCCTTTCGGCTTTTACTCCCCTGTGTACTTGTGTGTATGATTATTTCTGTATTTTTTGGTGTCTATGAAATGTGATGTTTGTTCTGTGTGAGTCTGGTACTTGCCTGAGGTTTGGCGAGATAATTGTAGTGGTTTGGGTAGGAGCAGGATTTGGGAATGGATATTGGGATTTTTCTCTTCGACTTAGTCGTCGAAGATCGTCATAGGGCGCTTATGCTTATCGCGGGACATGTCATACCGACCTAGGGAGTGGATGAGTGCATTTCCGGATCTGGAAGAACCCTCATAGAAGGCCCTTGCCAGATCCTGGAAACGCTCTCTCAGGAGTGGGATTTCGGCTGCGGCGTGCAAGTCGTCCGTAGGGAATCCGAGAGGTAGGTGCAGTGCCCTTCTGAGGGCGCGGTTCTGCAGCCTCTGGAGTTTGTCCAGGTGCTGCTTTGCCGAGTATCCCCAGATAGGGCACGCATACTCCATTACCGGCCGGATCAGGGCCTGGTATACATTTACTGCTACTGGGCAAGGAAGGGAGCTGGTTGTGTTCAGGATAGGGTATAGGATGGACATTCTGGCGCAGACCTTCCTGTGGACCTCGTCTATGTGGGGTTTCCACGTAAAACGAGAGTCCAGGGTTACACCAAGGTACTTGGCGGTTCTGCGCCAGGGGAGTTGGGTTCCATTTAGGTGAAGGTGGAGGGGGGGACGTTGAGGAGGTACGCGCCTTCCGAGCCTGCGGGTAATCAGCATTGCCTGTGTCTTCTCCGAGTTGATGGTGATGCGCCAGCGACGGGCCCAGGTTTCTGTGTCATCTAAAACCCTTTGTAGCCTACGAATGACCAGGTCCTTGTTCGCGTTTCTCGTGTAGAAGGCTGTATCGTCAGCGTACTGCGCAGTATGCACCAGGGGGGCCGTTGGAGTGTCCGCAGTGTACAAACTGTACAATACGGGCCCCAGGACCGATCCCTGTGGCACCCCAGCACGAATACGCCTTCTGGTGGAGGTGGCAGTTTCTACTTTGACGGAGAAAGTCCTATTGGTGAGATAGCTCTTGATGAGCTGAACTATACTCCCAGGAAACCCTTGTGTGTACAACTTGTAGAGTAGCCCTCTATGCCATACTGAATCAAAGGCTTTGGCTACGTCTAGTAGCACTATCCCGCAGTAGCCTCTGTGGTTGAAGCCCTCCGTGGCTGCTTCAACCACTCTCATGACCTGTTGTGGGGCAGAGTGGTTCTGCCGGAATCCGAATTGGAAATCCGGCAGAATTTGCTCTCCGGTAATATGTTCTTGTATGGGTCTTAGCAGGAGGCGCTCATAGATCTTGCTGAGAGTTGGCAAGAGGCTAATCGGCCTGTAGTGCTGCGGGAATAGAGGGTCTTTCCCTGGTTTGTGTATCGCGACCACTTCCGCATGTTTCCAGCAAGCTGGGAAAATACGGGAACGAGTAATCTCGTTGAGGACGTTCGCGAGGTGTGTGATCGCTGTGGGTGGGAGTTTTTTGACTAGCTGGTTTGTGACACTATCGTGCCCTGGCGCCTTTTTTGTAGGTAGGGACCTGATTACTCTTGCCACGTCCTCGGGGGCAAAAAGTATGGGTTCGTCCTCTGGGTCCTCCTCAGCATTGAGGAAGACAGCCAGTTGACGACTAACTACCTCTTCATGCTCTTCATCCTGGGGTTCTGCCGTTTGAAACTGCTTCTCGAAGGAGTCGGCGAGGGCGTTGGCCTTTCCAGCATGGCTGTAGACCAGTCCACGCTCGCCATGCAGTGGCGGCATCCTAGCGCGTCGTTTTGTAAACTGTTTGGTCGCTTGCCATAGTGTATGGTCGTCTACTTTGAGAGCTGTGAGGCGGTTTTGCCATTGCTGGTTTCTGTGCTCATTGAGCGCTACCTTTAGTTCTCTCTGTAGACGATTGAGCAGCCTCCTGGTGGCCTGGTTTCTGGTGATCTTCCACTCTTTTGCCACTCTGTTCTTGTGTCGAATTTGAGCTAGCAAGTGTTCCGGGAGCTGTATTTGCGGCGGAGGGCCATCCCTTTGTGGAGGGGTGGCTTCTTCCGCTGCCTGCAAGATGGTGCCTGTTAGGTCTTGTAGCGCTTGTTCTACTGTTTCCGCAGTAGGTGGCGGGGCGCGAGCGATATCAGAGGCGACAGTTTCTTGGTATCGCTCCCAGTCTGTACGTTTGTACGACGTCTGGTACCGTGGGAGTGCTACCCATTCTCCCACATCGACCTCCAGAATCACCGGGTTGTGGTCGGAGGACATTCTGTTGATTGTCCTTGCGGCCACAAACCCTGCGATCCTCCTAGTGAGAGCTATGTCTAACACGTCGGGCCTGGCTCCATTTTTTGGAAAATGTGTGGGCTCGACTGGACCCCATGTTTCGAAGTGGTGGGTGCGCGCTAGTTGTTGCAGTTTGGCGCCTGCTCTGGAGGTTACTCTAGAATTCCAGTCAGGATGTTTGGCATTGAAGTCTCCCCCTATTATGAGTTTGCCTTCAATTTGCCCTAGAGCAGCTATGTCTCCCTCATCTATCTGGTCATGTGGGGGTCGGTAGACTGCGACAATTGTTAGGGGTCCAGTGGCAGTGGTTACTTCCACCGCTACTGCTTCGATTTTGTTGGTAGCTGGTAAGAATACCTGGTGGTGGGGGATCCCTCTTTTTACATATATGGCCACTCCTCCGCCTTGGGTTGGCCTGTCTTTACGGTAGGTAACGTAGTTGGGAACTGTCGCTTTTATTCCCGGCTTTAGGTGGGTTTCCCCCATCATGCATATGTCGATGGAGAACTCCTTCATGAGTTCTCGGAACTCGACCTCTTGATTAACAATGCCGTCTGCGTTAAAGACGCACATTGTCAGGCCTTGAATATTCGGTCGTCTATTCATGATGGGGTTTTGATACTACTGAGGAAGTCGCAGAGGGGAGCGACTGCTGGACTGTTGCCTGAAGGGCGACGAGGATCTGTGTGTTCTGCTTCTGGGCTTCCCTGAATTCCTTCATCATTTCCATGACGAGGTTCATGGTCTGCACCATTACGCCTAACAACTGATCCATGGGGGGGGAGTGTGTGTGGGGTTCCCTAGATCTTCCCCCGTCATGGTGGACCTGGTCGTTGTTGCTGTGTGTTTCCCGGTGTTGTTCTTGTGATAGTGTCTGGTGTTGTGGTGATTGGGCCACGCTTTCATGGTTCCTCGGAGGAGAAACCACTTCCGCATATGTCGCCCTCGGTGTGTCCGGCCTTGGTTTTCCCCAGGCCTTGTCTGTGTGTGTTGTAATGTTTCGGTTTCTTGTGTGTCTCGATGGGTTCGTGGTGTTTTCTTTTCGTGTGTGGGGGGCGGCCTTTGCGCCCTTTGCCTGCTGTGTGTGTCTTTTATGGACCTCACAACCTTGGTAGCCCGCTGTGTGGTTTTTGCCACACAGCGCGCACCTTATTTGCGGGTCCGTGTGTTTTATGTTGCACGTTCGTGTGTCATGGGCCTCGGCGCATTTTCTGCACCTCACTGCCATTGAGCAGTGTGCCGCAATGTGGTTGAGGCCCTGACATCTGAAGCACTGCACCGTCTTGTTTTTGCGGCGCAGTGGTTCAGTGGTCACAGGGACCGCCAGGATCATCTTAATGTCCCTTTTGTTCTGTGGGACGTCCGGCAGTGTGACCTGATACAGGGGCCATTTGCTCCCTATGTTGCCCATCTGTTGGACCGCCTTGACGAAGTACCCCTGGGCAGTCAGGTCTGTTTTGATTGCCTGGGGGGCCACTCGTCTCGGTAGGTCTCTGATGACTATGTTTTTATTTCGTGTTTTTATTGTGGGGAAAGTGTAGTGGGGTATGTTTTTGCTGTTGAGTAGTGTTTTTATTGTGGTGTAGTGCTCGAGTGTCAATAATGTTATTTTTATTTTGTCACCACCAGCAGGTTTTGCCTTGAAATTGCCTCCCCCGATTGCTGTTTTTAACATTTCGTGGAGTTCCTCGTAATTCCGAGTGAACTCCGCGACGATCGGAGGGAGGTGGTGGGTGACCTGATTTTGTGTTTGTGTTGTTGTTGTGTCTTGTGGTGTCTCTGGCTCATCGGCCACCGCCTGGAACCTGTTCGGGGTGGGTTCCACTCCCCGGGCCGGCGGGAGCCTCGGCTGGCGAAAGGTTTTCCTCGCCAGCACAAAACCATCCGAATCCTGCCCGGTTACGTGGTTCCCTTCCAGTGCCGGTGTTTCCTGGTCCCCTCCCAGGACGACGACAGGTGCTGTCGGGGGCGCAGGCTCCTCAGAGAGTGTGGACGTGGTTGGGGTGGGGGTGGTGGAGTGCTTTTTCCCCTTCAAGTGCTTCTCCCTCTTGTCCTTCCTTACACGCCGCTGCTTGGATGTGGTGGACTTGAGTGGGGGGGATTTAAGGAACTGGGATCGGGTAGGGGGTTGGGTGGCAGTTGCGGGTTTGGGAAGGATTTTAGTCGGTTGACTTGGCTTCTGCTTGCCATTTAGGTTACGGATATGTTCAGCAAGGAGGCCACAGCCATTGGCAAGCAGGAGAGGGGGGAGGAGAGGAGAGGGAGGGTCGGGATCGCAAATACTGACGATGTATTTGTTTGTTTGTGAGTTATGTGGTTTTGCCATGTCGGTAGCGGAAAGGGGGCTTGCTGCCAGGTTATTGTCAGTTGCAACTTTTGTTGGCACCGTTGGGTTTTCCGGTTGCAGAGCTGACCCTAATAACACGATGGCAGACGCGGAATTCTGGACGGGGGCGGCGGAAAACCTCTCTGTGGTTCCGCGGCCCGCTTCCAGCTCCTGGCCTACTTTTTCCCTATTCTTGGGGGGGGGCAGAGACTGACTCTGCGGCAGCTGAAATGCTCGAGACGGCCGGCCGCGCGGCCCGCGGCAACAAGAAAGCGCGCCTCGTGTCGTCGGCGGAAAGAGACCGCCGCGACCCCAAGGCGCCACCCAAGCTCGGCATATCACAACGACGAGAGGACACGACAACTCTGCCAGGCGACGCCATGCAAAATTTTATCTCAGTGCCGTCCGTGCTAAGACCTCGACGCAAGTGCCCGTCAATGTTTTAATAAAAACAAAGCCGGTGATCACTCCTGTTTGTACTCCCGTGCAAGCGGGGGCCTATGGCTGACAGTACGCGAGTGAGAGGAGCGATGCTCAACCCTCGACTGCTACTCAGCGAGTGGCGGCGGGACTAGGGTGGGGGTCCCTTTATGGGCTCGGGTGCGGCGGCCGGTTGCGCGCGCGCCCCATTGGTCGGCGGCCGCAACAGGGCGAGGTGGTAAAGGTGCGGTGTTGCGGTAGCGGCGGGTGCCACTGTGTGGGGAGACGCTGACTAGAGCGGAGCGCTTGCTGCTTGCTGTTGTACGTTCGAGATGCCGCCCAAGACTAGCGGGAAGGCCGCCAAGAAGGCTGGCAAGGCGCAGAAGAACATTTCGAAGGGAGACAAGAAGAAGAAGCGCAAGAGGAAGGAGAGCTATGCCATCTACATCTACAAGGTGCTGAAGCAGGTGCACCCCGACACGGGCATCTCGTCGAAGGCGATGAGCATCATGAACAGCTTCGTGAACGACATTTTCGAGCGCATTGCGGCCGAGGCGTCTCGCCTGGCGCACTACAACAAGCGCTCGACCATCACGTCCCGCGAGATCCAGACGGCTGTGCGGCTCCTGCTGCCTGGCGAGCTGGCCAAGCACGCCGTGAGCGAGGGCACGAAGGCGGTGACCAAGTACACGAGCTCCAAGTGAGGGGGTTAAGGCTCTAGGGAGCTCCCTCCGTTGCGAGAGCGGCAAAACGGCCCTTTTCAGGGCCACCAAATTGCCTTTGCGGGAAGAGCGGAATTGTTGTTTGTGTGAGGCGGCGCATAGCTACCCGGTTTGGTTGGTTGCGAAGCAGCGGGTGGTGGTGGTGCTGCTGTGCCGTGGTCTCGAATGTGGTTATGCGTGCACGAGTCTTGGCGTGGTTGGTTGGTTGTTTGTTTGTCGACACACAGACAGGAGGTGTTGTCTGTGTCGCTGATTCCTTTCCCTTTCTTTGTCTCTGTCTGCCCGGTTAGTCACGTGACTGCAATTGAAACCCCTCGCGATTGTTGGATGTCACCGTTAGGGCCGTCTGCGGGTTTGTTTGTTGTCACATCATACATACATGATGGCGAGGGTGAAATGTTGTGTTGCCGTCTACTATTCCCTTTGCTGTACGGCGTGGAGGTGTGTTGGTGACGTTTTAAAATGGACGTGTCTTTACTAGTCATTAAGAAGACGCAAGAATTGTACGGGCGGGTGGGGTAGGCGACACGCACGGTGGTGTACCTATTTATTTGGCCCTTGATTTTGATAGCCGTTTCTGCAGTTGATTGAATGATTGATTGTTGTGCGCACGCCGGTGTCGTCATTCAAGGTGCACGTGTGTTCGGTTCAGTGACGGTAGACGACGACGGTCGTTGTTTGTTGTTGTGGGCGTACACGCGGTTGTCTGTGTCCCCCGGTGAAATGGCCGGTTTGTCGGTGATGTGATCCGATCCGGCGGCTCTGAGTAGCTGTCTATCGGCATCATGGCAACGTGTCGGTCTGAACACCCGTCTCACTGTGGCACCGTCGGCGCTGCGAACGGTGACGAAAGGCTGACTGTGATCGGTCGAATGTCATGTCTTGTCTGGGCAGAACGTGTGGAATGAGCAAAAAAAAAAAAAAACTGTGGGGACGGAAACAATGGTGGGGAGGAGGGGAACGAAAATAAGAAAACGAAACGAAACGAAGAAAAAGAAGAAGGAGAAGCAATCACCGGAAAACGAAACGGGGGAAGAACGGAGAGGCGCTGTCTAGAGCAACGGAACGTTCCCGTGCATTGCAGCCGCACTGAAATGCGTTTACGGCGCGGCTGCAAGTGTCGGCCGTGGTGACGGCTGAATTGCATTGCCTTCCCGGATGCAACGTTCGCCCGATATGGCTCGGAGGAAGAATCTATGAGAGAGTGCCTTGCCCTTGCCGTTTCGTGTGCGGTGTAGCGAATGATGTGTGTGTGTGCGTGTGTAGTGGGGAATGGATGGTCGATAGCTGCCGTCACGGTCGAGATAACGCAGTCAAAGGTGTCGCGAAAAAAAGTGTGTTAGCCGTGGTTGGTTTGTGTGTTTGTTTTGTTTTTAAAGAGAAGGGACGAGAGAAAGAAGGTAGGTGGAGAGTGCGTTGCGTGTTGCGAACTGCGTCCGTGAATACGGCAGTATTTGGTGGTGGGCGTGCCCTTGCATGTGGCCCGGAAGGCGTGTTCGTTTCGCGGTAGTGTGGACGGGTGAGGGGCACGCGTAACGCTGCGCTGCTGGCATATTCGGGAGATGGGAGGGGGCGAAAGGAGAAAGGAGGCGCGGAGGGCGCGTTGTGGGTGGTTCGCGCTGCGCTCGGCGGTTGTGCAACAAATGTGTTGCCGGGAGGGGGACCGTTGTTGTGGTGGTGCGGTTGTAGCCTCAGACGCGGCTGGCAGTGAACAACGTGAGACGACGGATGCGTGGCTGGGGCGGCGCATGTCGCCGGTGCCACGCCTTTAGAGCCGCGTGGTCGGGGTGTGCGCACCGCGTGTCGTGTTGCGAGACATCATATGTGCTGCTGCGCACCGGTGGCGTGGCGTGGGGGCGAGGAGAGCGAGCCGCGCCAGTACCGCGCGGTGTGCTTGTGTGCGCCGGAGAATGGCACACTGCGCCTGCCCGTTGAGGAGGCTGATGGCCGTGGTGTGGTGGAAATGGAGCGCGTCGGACGTGTACCAATGAGAAAGAGAAACAAAGCAAGCAACCACGAACGAAAGGTGGAGGGAGGCATTGTGTCACATGTGGCGGTGGGGAAAAACGAAAAAAAAAAAAACAAAAAAAAACAACAACAACAACAACAACAACAACAACAAAGACGTTAAGAAAGAGGAGAAACAAGAAAGACAACGAGTCGTGCGTTCGCGAGGGGGGTGGGTGTGCGCGCGTAACGCCGGTACGCGCAGTGCGGAGCCCAACGGCTGTGTCGTCGGCCGAACGGGTGCGGGAATAGAGGCCGCGTCGGCACGGAGAAGGAAGGAAGGAAGGAAGGAAGGACGCACGCGCGCTGCGGCGTTGGCGCGGTTGCGGCTGGCGCCTTTGGTGGCAACGGCCAGGACAAGCAGCGGTGTATGGTGTTGTGCGGGGCGGACAGGGGCGGCGGTGGTGGACGGGGAGGAGGCGAGGCGAGGCGAGGCGAGGCGAGGCGGTGGCGTGCGTGGTACGGCGAAAACGGGACGGACGGCCGCCGGCGGATGTTGAGAGGCGCCGCCCGCGCACGCACGCAGACACACAGAAAGGAAGAACGAGAAAGGAACAAATGGAGGGGGCGAATGTGGAGGTGCGGGGAGGGGGAGGCGGTGGCGGTGGTTGTTTGTGGGCATGTGGTGGGAGAGAAGGGCGGGGGCGGAAGGACAGAGGCGCGAGGCGACAGCCTGCTTGTTGCTTGCCTTGCGTCTTTTTGTGTTTTTTATTTTGTTTTTATCCTGTGGTCGCCTTGGAGCCTGTCGGTCCCGTCCGTGTGTGGCCGCGCTGTGGGTGCGTGTATGTTTGTACGTTTCGTTTTTTTTGTCTCCTTCTGCAGCAGAGGCGGCCAGCAAATGCGTGCGGTTGGATGGATGGGCGGCCACGGCACGGCACCGCACCGCACCGCACCGGTGCCCAAGGAGGAGACGCTGGCGGCGGGCCACCCGCGGATGCGGCCGGCCGGGGCTGTGTGCGCCGCTGCAACAACAACGAGTAAACAAGACGAAGACGAAGCGGATGGCTGGTGAGTGCATTTGGGCGGTAGACAAGGCAGTGTGCGATGTGGCGTTGTGACGGGGGTGTTTTGCTCACGCGGCCTCGTTGTGTTGATGCGCAGGAAGACGAGATGCGGGCAGACGCCGTACAGAGAGACGAGCCCGGTCTGCAGCAGGATGTGTGGCGCGCCGAGTGCAGAGCAGCGCGCGCCGGCTGGGCTGGGTTCGGCTGGGCCCGCCCGGCGGCGGGCTGCGCTGTTGTCGCGGACGTGAGCGCCCCCTGGCGGGTGGTCGGAGGCGGCGCGGTGGACGTGTGGCTGGTTGGCAGTGCACATTGCGAGTGGCTGGCTGGCTGGCTGGCTGGCGGTCTGGCGGTCGGCGGCGGCGAGAAGAGAGAGGAGGGAGGTATGTGTTGCGGGCGCCTTTGCTGCGCTGCGTCGTTGCGTGCCTGGGCGTGCGCCTGTCGACTGTGTGTGACTGTGTTGGGCGTTGTGCCACGTACGTGTGCTCGGCCGAAGGCAGGCGTCGGAAAGAAGAGGGCGAAGGGCAGGAAAGTGGGTCGGTGTGCGTGCGTAGCCCGTGATGTGATGATGTCACGTCACGTCACGTCACGTTTTTGCGAAGCGGCTGCCGAGAGGTGTGTGGTAGCGAGCGGGAATGTGCGTTTGGTGGTTGCGGCGTGACGTGAGGGTGGGAGAATATTGGGGCGGGCGGGCCGGCCGGGCCGGCCGGCCGTTGTTGGTGGTTCCTCCTGTGGTTGTTTGTGCAGCTTTGATGGCAACGTGGAAGGACGCCGGTTTCGTGCCTTGCGTGTGGTTGTCGACGGTGACTGGTTGGGGTGTGCGCCGATGCACGTGCCATGTCGTTATTATGTTTGGGTCGTGAGTGTTGTTTTTGGCTGTGTTGTTGTGTACGGGAAGGGGGGGGGGGAGAGGAGGAGGCGGGTGGATAGTGCGTGCAGTAGTGTCGTTGCGACGGGCGCGTCGGGTGGAGCTGTGCGTAGTGGCGGAAAGGTGTAGGTTGCGGGAAGGGAGCCCGTGTCGTGTCGTGTCGTTGACGGGGTCGCGTGCGTGCGTGCGTGCGTGCGTGCGTGCGTTGTGAATCGAGTGCGGCGGGAAAGGAGCAGTGTGCCGCTGGCGTCGTGGCCGTTAGCAGAGGCTGTGCTTGTCCGTTTGTTACCTGTTGGACGCTTGGTGCGAGTTGTTTGCTTTGCTGTTGTCGTTGTCGCCCCCGTCTCGCGGGTTGTTTTTGTTTGTCGGCTGTGCTGTGTCGGCGAGCTGTTTTGCGGTGCGTGAATGTGTTGGTGCAAAAGTGGCGGCGTTATGGCTGCGACCCGCGACGAGCCGCGGGCGCGCCATTGATGATGTTCAAACACAGAGCGGCTGTGTGCAATGGGAGGCCTGCGTACGGGTAGCGGTGTTGTCGTACGTGCATCCGGCCCGGTGCGGAAAGCGCCGTTGCCGTTTGCCCCTTAGTTGCCAGCCATGTCGCGTGAGCGGCGGGTTGCCTCTGGTCGACGTGGTGCTCGGGTTTGTGGTTTTTGGTGCCCTTTGGCCGGTGGGTGGTGTTTAATTTTGTGTGTGTGTGTGTGTGTGTGTGTGTGTGTGTGTGTGTGTGTGTGGTATATCTGCCTCCTGCTCGGTCTTGCGGCGGTTTGGTCGACGTCGTCTGTAGTTTTTTTGCGGCTTGCCGACGACCGACCGACCGACCGACCGACCGACCGACCGACACACCTTTGAAACCTACGTGTGGCGCCCGAAGGTGAACGTAACCTGACCGCGGGACCTCTCGGCGCCTTAACCTAACCTAACCTAACCTAACCTCTAACCTAAGATGTCCGGCCGTAAGGTAGGTGCGGCCACCTGACGCCTCACGTCCGAACGCTTAACCTAACTTTGACGCTTAACCTAACTTTAACCCTTAACCTAACCCACGTCCACCTAACCTAACCTAACCTAACCTAACCTAACCTAACCTAACCTAACCTAACCTAACCCAACCGAACCCAACCTCACCTTAGGGTGGTGTACACCGCGAATGTCTAAGGCATGTTATAGTCTTAGGTGGAGTCCACTATACGCAACAAGCGGCTACACGGGTGGCAGGGGTTGTGTGGCGTGGGCTGGGCGGTTCTGTTTAGGTTGGATGGCCCTTGGGCAAGTACGGAAAGGGCAACAGCCTCAACGGGCGCGGGGCAAGGTCAGGACATGCGGGGACCAAGCGGCAATCGGTATTGTAAATTGTCAACTGTCGAAGCTCTGCGTTGGTAAAGTACCGGAACGTCAAGCGCTGATAGAAAGCACCGAAGCTGCAATCGTTATAGGTACAGACGGTGCTTTAGAAAGGATAGCGTGCATGCAACCGGTGGTGGAGTGGTTCGTCGCTGTCAGTAGTAGTTTATCCTGTGTAGTGAAGTAGATAGAAGTGGTGGACGGTTCCTGTGAACTATTGTGGGTGGAGGGTACACTCAACAGCCGAGCTAGGTTAATAATTGGCTCCTTTTACCGACCTCGCGACGCAGCAGCATTAGTGGCCGAACAAGTGAGAGAAAATGTGGACATACATTTTCCTTTCCTCAGCGTGTTACAGTCTTAGGTGGAGATTTCAATGTGCCAGATGTTCAGGACGGGTGGTAGGGACAGAGCATCGAGTGACATTATATTATACTGAGTGCACTATCCGAACGAAAAATTACCGCGAGCAATTAAACAGAGAGAGAACCGACTCGTGGAGATAACATCGTGGACCTACCGATGACAAACAGACCCCGAACTTGTCGACTCTGTATGTGCAGAACAGGGACCCAGTGATCAAGAGGCCGTTGCAGCATCGCTTGAATATGGACGTTAATAGGAATATACAAAAAAAAAAAAAAAAAAAAAAAAAAAGGGAGGAAGGTTTATCTGTTTAGCAAGAGTAATAGAAGGCAGATTTGAGACTACCAGACAGATGAAAACGCAAATGTCTGCTCCGACACTGACAATGTTGAGTGTTTATGGAGAAAGTGCAAGGCAATCGTAAAATGCGTCTTAGACAGGTACGTGCCGAGTAAAACTGTGAGGGATGGGAAAAACCCACCGCGGTACAACAACCAAAGTTTAGGAAACTATATAGCGAAAGCAAAGAGAGCTTCACTCAAAGTTGAAACGCAGCCAAAACCTCTCAGACAAACAGACGCTAAACGATGTCCAAAGTTAGCGTAAGGAGGGCTATGCGTGAAGCGTCCGGTGAATGCGAAAGTAAAATTCCATGTACCGACGTGGCAGGAAATCAAATCCTAGGACGTTGTGGTCGTACGTTGAATCAGTAGTAAGCGGCTCGAAACGGCATATCCAGACACTCCGGGGTGATGATGGCATTGAAACAGAGGATGACACGCGTAAAGCTGTGAAATACTAAACACCTGTTTCCAAAGCTGTTTCACGGAGGACGACCGCACTGCAGTTCCTTCTCGCACAAACGAAAAAATGGCCGACATCGAAATAAGTGTCCAAGGAGGAATAGAAAAGCAACTGGAATCACTGAACAGAGGAAAGTCCACTGGACCTGACGGGATACCAATTCGATTCTACACAGAGTACGCGACAGAACCTCCTAACAGCCGTGTACCGCAAGTCTCTAGAGGAACGGAGGGTTCCAAATGATTGGAAAAGAGCACAGGTAGTCCCGGGCTTGAAGAAGGGTCGTCGAGCAGATGCGCAAAACTATAGGCCCTATATGTGTGACGTCGATCGGTTGTAGAAGTTGAGAACATGTTTTATGCTCGAGTAGCATGTCGTTTTTTGGAAACCCAGTGTCTACTATGTAGGAATCAACATGGATTCCGGAAACAGCGATCGTGTGAGACCCAACTCGCTTTATTTGTTCATGGGACCCAGAAAATATTAGATACAGGCTCCCAGGTAGATGCCATTTTGGTTGACATTCGGAAGGAGGGCGTTCGATACAGTTCCGCACTGTCGCCCGATAAACAAAGTAAGAGTCTGCAGAATGTCGGACCAACTGTGTGGCTGGACCTGAAGAGATTGTAGCAAACAGAACACAGCATGTTGTTATCAATGGAGAGACGTCTAGAGACGTTAAAGTAACCTCTGGCGTGCCACAGGGGAGTGTCATGGGACCCATAGCTCTTCACACACAATGTATATAAATGACCTAGTAGATAGTGTCGGACGTTGCATGCGTCTTTTCGCGGATGATGCTGTAGTATACAGAGAAGTTGCAGCGAAAAATGCAGGACGATCTGCAGCGGATAGGCACGTGGTGCAGGGAGTGGCAACTGTCCCTTAACATAGACAAATGTAATGTATTGCGAATAATATGGACAGAAGGAGCCTTTATTGTATGATTGATTATATGATAGCGGGACAAACACCGGTCGCAGTTACGTCTGTAAAATATCTGGGAGTATGCGTGCGGAGTGATCATATAAATAAAAAAAAAAAACAAAAACAAAAAAAGTAATTGTTGGTAAGGCGGGTACCAGGTTGCGATTTATTGGGAGAATGCGTAGCAAATGTAGTCCATCAACAAAGGAGGAGGTGGCTTACAAAACACGCGTTCGTTCGACCTATACGTGAGTGTTGCCCATCAGTGTGGGATCCGTTACCAGGTCGCGTTGACGGAGGCGACGGAGACGATCCAACGTTTCGTCGCAGGGTCATTTGGTAACCGTGATAGCGTTACGGAGATGTTTAACAAACCCAAGCGGCAGACTCTGCAATAGAGGCGCTCTGCATCGCGGTGTAGCTTGCTCGCCAGGTTTCGAGATATTGCGTTTCTGGATGGGGTATCGAATATATTGCTTACCCCCTACGTATACCTCCCGAGGAGATCACGAATGGATGTGGTTAGAGAGATTCGAGCGCGCACGGAGGCGTTTTTTTTTTTTTTTTTGCAGACTGTCAGTTCGTCCCGCGAACCATACGCGACTGGAACAGCAAAGGGAGGTAAATGACAGTGGCACGTGAAGTGCCCTCCGCCACACACACCGTTGGGTGGCTTGCGGAGTATATAAATGTTAGAGGCCGGCTGTCGTGTGTGCTTTTGAAGGCAGATTCGGTGCGTCTGTAGTTGCGGATGGCGGTTAGCCACCGTCGCTTAAAAGCGGCGAGGGGCGGCGGCGCCTCCCTCGGTTGGCCGGTGCCCATGTTGCGCAGGCGGCGCTCGTTTTTGTTTTGCGGCGGGCAATTTTGTGAGAAACGGGCGCGAATGTTGGCGGGCGAGGTGGCCCGACGGCCGCGGGCCGATCGGGAAACGGTGGGAGGGCGATGGGGCGGCGGAGGTGCGTTTGCACGGCCGTCATCGCCGCACGCCTCCGCTTGTGTGGCTGTGGCGGCGGCCGCGCTGGCCGGGCTGGCGCGGCGACGGTGCGCCAGTTTTGCCGAAGGTTTGGCCATTGTGGCGGGTCGTCGGCTGGGGCTGTGGGGGCGGCATTTGGGCGGGGGCGGCGATTCTCGGCGGGCCGAGCCAGGCTGTGGCGCGCGGTAGCTGCAGTTTGGCCGTGGTTTGCGGCGCTGCCGTGGCGACTGGTTGGCGACTGTGGTGTGGCCGTGTGTAGCCCCATCCTCGGTGGTTTGAATGGCGCGGGTGGTTGCGGCGCAGGTTTGGGGCTGGTCCGCACAGGCTGTCGGACGTTGGGCGGTAGCAAGCGCGGGAGGCGCGGCGCGGCGGCGCGCAGAGTGGCGGCCGCTCTCTCGGCCGTCCGCGCCCGCCCGCGACACTGGCTGGGCCTGGCGGCGCGGCGGGAAGGAAGGGTTGGAGTCCCTTAGCGATCGTAGTGTGTGTGGAAGCCTTGTGCGACTCGCCGCTATCGAGAGCTACCAAAACTCTGCGATTCACTTGCTTGTTAGCGAGTACCAAGCAATTTTGTCGTGTTCTAGGACCGACATAGAGAGCAGGCAAGATAGTGCGGACTAGCCGCACTTGTAGGATGGACAGAGTAGGGGACGACGAGGAGCCAGGGCCCCACCCGCGGGTGGCAAGCCCGCGTTCCTCTAGGCCAGAACAGACGCACAGGGCTGAGGCAGAACTCGCGAGCAGGACCACTCAGGGCGCTCGTCCGCGACACCCCGCCCCACCGGCCCCCACGCCCGAAGACTTATGCAGTGCGATGATACAAGAGAAACTTGACCAACTCCGCCGTGACCGCGACGCACGAGCAATGGAACTCGCAAGACGGCGGGATCAAGATGGCGCCACCACCAGTAACAACGCATCTTCCGACGACAGCAGAACGTCGAGTCGACCTCCGACGGAACAACACCATGCCATGGACTATCAGGACGACTCCAGCGACTCAGACGCACCATTCCAGGAAGTCCGACGCCGCCGGACAGGCACGAAGCGCAAGAAAGCCGAAGAACACACCCCCATGCAGATGAAATCACGAGCTGTACCCACCACGAACTACTATGCACCACTACAGCAACAGGACGCAGCTACGGAAGACCAACACCAGCCTCAACCTAACGCCTCAACTACTCAGGACACCGCAGCTCCACCACCGCCGAAACCGAGAATACCGCCTGTCACCATCAACTACACAGGCAAATACCTGGAACTAAACGCTCAACTAAAACAGAAGATCTGCGGACCACTCAAGGCGATCTACAAAAACAACCAGATCAAATACCACTTTGAAACGCTGGCAGACCAACGAGCAGCACTGGACTACCTCCATTCAATCAACATGCCCTATTTCACCCACCAAGCGGCAGAAGACAGGGCGCTGCAAGTGGTCCTCAAGAATATCCCAGAGGAAATTACCGAAGACGAACTCGCCGCCGAACTACGACACATGCAGTTCACGGTTACGAACGTACACCAGTTCAAAAAACGAGACCTGACCTCCAAGAAACTGATTCCACAATCGGCCTACTGCGTATCTCTGCCGCATGGACAAAAAAGCCGCACCATCTACGACATTCAATATCTGTTCCATACCAGAGTCAAGGTAGAAGACTACAAGCCACTCGACGGGCCGGCCCAGTGTAAGAAATGCCTTAAATTCAACCACACCGGCCGGTACTGTCAGATGCCGGTCAGGTGTGTACGCTGTGGCGGCCACCACCACGCAAAGGATTGTACCAAACCACGGACTGAGCCACCCATCTGCGCTAACTGTCGCCAAGAAGGCCACCCAGCGACTTGGCGAGGTTGCCCTGAATTCCAAAAGGCAATACACGCCTACCAACTGCGACCACAACCTTCCAGGGAGCCACAACAACCACCACAGCCGTCGTTTGCGGCGACACCGAAGGACTTCCCATCTCTCCGAACACCCTGGTCGGCCGCATCGTCCTTATTTCAAACACCGTCTCAGCAACAACCACCTAGCCAGAAAAACACGGCGCGTCAACGAATGCAAGACCTCCGCCAGCAACAACAGCAGCAACGATCCACGGACAACGCCCTCGGTCTGTCCGACATCATCGCCGCGCTATCTAACATGGGCTCAATCATCAACTTACTAAAAACGAAAAATGTCTTTGCCATCATAGCGGATACTGCTCGCAAATTCAATGACGCACCAGACTTGCTATCCAAACTACTCACTCTACTGGAAGGAATCATGGCCTTTTTCACTGACTAATATGGATCAAGAGCGGCATCAACGTAGAAACCTTACATTCTGCTTCTTTAACGCCAATGGAGTCGCTCCCAAGAAAGTGGAACTCACGGACTTCATCGAACGACATAAAATCGACGTGCTCCTATTATCAGAAACGCATCTGCGACCCACCCAAACCTTCAACATTCGCAACATGGTGGGATACCGCACTGACCGCCACAATCGGCGAGGTGGAGGTACCGCAATCTACCTGCGATCTTCCCTCACTCACTCCCTCGAAACCTTGCCTGACATGACGAGTCTAGAAGCCACCGCAGTCACGATCACCACAACACATGGGAAGCTCACGTTTGTTGCAGCCTACTTGAGCCCTGGCGCGGACTTCACAGACGAAGATTTCATCTCCATCTTTGATCGATATGACAGAGTCCTCCTTTGTGGGGATCTCAACGCGAAACATGTCGCCTGGAACTCGCGGCAGACGAACGCCAAAGGCACCCGCCTCTACGACCTCGAACTTCGGCTCCAAGCATTCACCCAAGGACCGGAGGACCCGACTTACCTGCCTACCGTTCGACGTCATCAACCAGATGTCCTCGACGTGGCCATGGTAAAGAACGTGAATCCCGACCTCTCACTCCAAACGATCAACGACTTGACATCCGATCACCAGCCTGTTCTCGGAACCCTGTCTGGAGCTCTTCAATCACTGCCACCGAAAACAAAAGTCTCCACTGATTGGATATCCTTCGCTAGGTGGCTGAACAACAATGTGCGCCCCACAGAGCCATTAGCCACCGCAGAGCAACTCGATGACGCCATCACTCGTCTCACTTCGAAAATCAAGAAAGCCGCCCACCAGGCCTCCACAAAGTTACTCTTCTCGACACCATATCGTGAACCACTGCCGCCAGCACTGCAAGACCTGAAATACTTAAAGAACCGAGCTCGTAAAAAATGGCAACAAACTCGCCACCCAGCGTATAAACGTGAAATGCACCGGCTCTCCAGGGAACTCACGTGGCGTTGCCAGGAATGGCGCGCTGAATTATGGGAGGACCGGATGGCGCAAATTCAACACCTATCGCGCGATGAATGGGCTTTCATCCGTAACATCAAGAAACCCAGACCACCGAAAACGGCGCTCACGGATGGAACCGACCTCATCTTTGACAACCTCCGAAAGGCCGAACTTTTTGCGGAAACTTACGAAACGCAGTCACGCCTGAATTTTGCAGAATTTCACAATGACGAAGAAGAGGACGCGCGCACTCGGGCAGAGGCAAACCACATAAGACAACACCCCAGCGGAGACCGGCCGGAACTGACGTCGCCAAGGGAAATTCGTAGCCTTCTCAGGAAGTTACACTCCACATCTGCTCCAGGACCAGATGGAATTTCGAACGATCATCTAAAACACCTCCCCCGAAAACCGCTAGTTCTACTAACGAGAATATTCAACGCATGCCTGTTGAAGGAACATTTTCCCCCTCAATGGAAACTGGCCAAGATCATACCCATCCCGAAACCGGGCAAAGACCTCCTCCAGCCTGAGCACCACAGACCAATCAGTCTCCTTTCCACGTTGGGCAAAACGTTTGAACGTGTCATCCTGGCCCGTATCAAGCCGCCCCTCTTGGAAAATGATGTCATTCGACCCGACCAATTTGCCTTTCAACCAAAACTCTCAGCCGAAATCCAGCTGCTCCGGATCTCGGAACATCTTACAAATCAAATAAACCTAAACCACTACACGGCAGCCATTTTTCTGGACGTCCAACAAGCATTTGACAAGGTGTGGCGAGCGAAGCTCCTCAGCAAACTACGGAACACCACCGACATCCCCAACTGTTATATTAAGATCATCGACAGCTTCCTGACCAACCGCCGCTTTTATGTCCAACAGGCCGATCAACACTCAGACACCAAACCTCTCTCAGACGGCATACCGCAAGGATCGGTACTCTCACCTATCCTATTCACCATCTACGTGAATGACATGCCAAAATTACCGAACATTATGCTCGCACAATTCGCCGATGATACGGCTCTTCTAACCAGTAGCCGTTCATTAGATACAGCCATCACCCGTTTACAGCACCAGATCGATATCCTTCTCCTGTGGGCAACGGACAACAAAATCAAGATCAACGCACTCAAGACGAAAGCCATACTCTTCACTCGCCGGAGACCGATTCTTCACCGTCGCCTCCAAATCAATGACCACGCCATCGATTGGTCCACCACAACAAAATACTTGGGGGTCACACTGGACCATAAACTCACATTTTCAGCCCATGTAAACGACAAAAGCCTCAAAATCATTCGCGCCATCCATGGACTTTACCCCTTCTTAGCAAGCACTGAACTGAATGTCGCGACGAAGCTCCGCATCTACCGAGCGACAATACTCCCGATGATGCTATATGGCTGCGCAACGTGGGGAATCACATCTCCCACCAACATACGCAAACTACAACGCTTGCAAAACCGGTGTCTAAGAATCATCCTCAAAGCGCCCAGGTGGTCCCGGATTAATTCCTTACACGATGAACTACAGATTTCACCTATCGATCAAGTAATCCAATTACACGTCCAGCGTCTCATCACCAAAATCGACGACTTAAGAATGTCGACAAGGCAACTCGAAGGAGTCGCGACCATCCAACCCGAACCCTGGCATAAAGTCAAGGTTCCTAGGGCCCTCACAACTCAATAAAAAGCGAAGCAAAGGTATGTAGGGCACAAAGGACCCCTGTGAGCCCAAAGTCCTACAAACGATTACAATAAAGATATACAAACCCTACCTTTCAACCTTGGAAGTCCAGCCGCCAAAGGCGGTAGCACTTCGGCGACAACACCACACACAGGAAAAAAAAAAAAAAAAAAAAAAAAAAAAAAAAAAAAAAAAACGGCGCGGCGGCTATTCTCTGCCGTGCTTGCCGCCTTGCCGCTCTCTCGCTGTTCTGTTGTTGTGTGTACGCGCGTCGTCCGTCGAAATAATGGCAGATCAGGCGGCTACGAACGAGACTGCTGCGGCACCCGCCGCCACCGGCACGACGAAGAAGGCCAAGTCTGCGGCGTCTGCGAAGAAGCCGCGCGCCAAGCCTGCGCACCCGCGCACCTCTGAGATGGTGACGGCCGCCATCAAGAGTCTGAAGGAGCGCGGCGGCTCGTCGCTGCAGGCGATCAAGAAGTACATTGCCGCGCACTACAAGCTGGACGCGGAGAAGCTGGCGCCCTTTATCAAGAAGTACCTCAAGTCGGCCGTCGTGGCTGGCGAGCTGGTGCAGACGAAGGGGAAGGGCGCGTCCGGCTCTTTCAAGCTTGCCGGCGCCGGCGGCGGGGCGGCCGAGGGCGGCAAGGCTCGTGCCGGCGGTGCGAAGAAGAAGCGCGCCGCTCCGGCCAGCAAGGAGAAGAAGGGCGGCCGCGCGGCCGGCGCAAAGAAGGCTGGTGGCGTGAAGGCGGCGACCGGTCGGAAGGCGGGCGCCGCCAAGAAGGCGTCTGCGGCGTCGGCGGCTCCCGCGGGTGCGAAGAAGGCGGCTGCGGCCAAGCCGGCCAAGGCCAAGTCGCCGTCGAAGGCGAAGAAGGCCGCCAAGGTTCCGACGAAGAAGCCGAAGGCGCCGCGCCCGAAGAAGGCGACGACGTCGTCTAAGGCGAAGGCGTCGCCCAAGAAGAAGAAGTAAAGTAGTAAAGTTAAAGAAAGGCAAGGGAAAGGGGTTGGCGCTTGACGCCGTCGTCCCCCACCCCCCTCCCCCGCGTCGTCTTAGTGGCGCGCGATGGCACGGCTGCGGCTGTCGCGCGGCCCAAAACGGCCCTTCTCAGGGCCATCAAAGGACGTCGGGAAGGCGTTGATTGTCGTGCATGCGCCGGTGTGGTTGGTTGTGTGTGTGTGACCCTTGTGGGTACTGTTTGCGTGCCGTGGTGGTTGGATTGTGGTGCCGGTGGCGGTAGGCGGCGGCGCGCGGTAGCGGAGCGGTTGTGGCCGTTTGTTGGTCTTTTTTTGTTTTTTGTGTTGTTGTTTTTTTTTTTGCGGCGGCCGACGTTTGGTTGCTCATGTATGTTTCTGGAGACTCTTGTTTGTTTGTTTGTGTGTTTGCTTGCTTTGCGGATGTCGTGTCTTTTGTGTGTGTGTGTGTTGTCTCTCTGTCTCTCTTTGAAAGCGGCGGGGGGGACGTGAGACGTGGAAGTGGCCGGCGGGAATTGGGAAGGCGCGGTGGCGTTGTAGCGTAGCGTAGCGTGCGCGCGCCTCGGAGACGGCGGCGGCCAGCCACCCGTGGTGTGTGGTGACGTCGTCCGGCTGTTGTGTGTGTATCGTGAGGGATGGGATGACGTCGATTGTTGGCGAGAGCGGCTGTGGACGGGAGGGGAATTGGTTGTTGTTGTTGTTTTGCGGGGCTGGAGAGAGGCTGGGCGGCAAGACCGACAAAAGTTTTGCTCGCGACGGAGAGATGTTAGTGGCCCTGAAAAGGGCCGTTTTTGTTGGGCGGGCGCGCGTGCGCGGCGCGGTTTCTAGGCGCGCTCGCCGCGGATGCGGCGCGCGAGCTGGATGTCCTTGGGCATGATGGTGACGCGCTTGGCGTGGATTGCGCACAGGTTGGTGTCTTCGAAGAGGCCGACGAGGTAGGCCTCGCTGGCCTCCTGCAGGGCCATGACTGCGGAGCTCTGGAAGCGCAGGTCGGTCTTGAAGTCCTGGGCGATCTCGCGCACTAGGCGCTGGAACGGCAGCTTGCGGATGAGCAGCTCTGTGCTCTTCTGGTAGCGCCTGATTTCCCGCAGGGCGACGGTGCCCGGCCTGTAGCGGTGGGGCTTCTTGACGCCGCCGGTGGCGGGCGCGCTCTTCCTCGCCGCCTTGGTGGCGAGCTGTTTGCGCGGCGCCTTTCCGCCGGTGGACTTGCGGGCCGTTTGCTTTGTGCGGGCCATAGCGGTTAGCGGCGTGGAGGTGCGTGCGGTACACGAAGCGTCCGGTGCTGCCTTGACAACGGGCCCGCGCGGCAGCAGCGGCACAATATAAGGAGGAAGATATCCTCGACTGGGAACGAAGTACTAGCGCACGAGGCGCTTCACCTTCTGGCATGACGGGTTGGCGAAAAAGTTCTTGGCGTTGTAGTGCTGCATGGCTTGTTGTGCATTTTTTTTTTTTTTTTTTTTTTTTTTTTTTTTTTTTTTTTTTTGAAAGATGAAAGAATAGTCAGAGCGATAGTGAGAGAGGTGGGAAAACGAAAGGCCCAATTGACTGGCCATATTTTTTTTTTTTTTTTTTTTTTTTTATATAAAAGAAAGATTATAGGATAGTAAGAGGGACAGTGAGAGAAACGGAAAACGAACGGCCCAATTGACTGGCCGGGAATTGCAATTAGTGACAGAATAAAGGATAGGAGAAGGAAGAGTGAGAGTTAGTGAAAGTTCTTCTTCTGCATAGCGGCTCCTTGGTGGTGGCGGCAGTTAGTCAGCAAATGGCGCAGTGGTTGGGGGGGGGGGGGTAAGAGAAAGAAGTAAGAGGGTGACAGATGAAGTGGAAAAAAGGGGGGGGAGGGCCTACCATGATTAGGCCAACAGTGGGGGTAGTGTGGGAGGAAGGGGGGGCGTGGAGGTGGAGCGAATGACATGACATGTTGGGGGGAATAATCTATGGTGTGAGGTAGGTAATCGGCATGAGTTGAGTTGGCTGGTGCATGCGAGTTCATGGGGGGCGAAATAAAAGGTCGGGCCAGCGAGTGGTGGCTAGTCGGTGAACACGGGTGCCCAGGGAAAGGATTAAGGGATTAGGAGAGTGACGGGTTTGGTGGTAAAAGGAGTTGGCGGCGGAGAGGATGCGGGTACGAAGGAGCGGCACTTCAGCCAGGAGGTGGAGCTCGTGGGTCGGGAAGTCGAAGGGGAGGCGGAGGGCACGCCGGAGAGCCCGGTTCTGGACGGTTTGGAGGCGGCGGAGGTGGGTGGGGGCAGCATTGCCCCAAACCACCACCGCGTATTCAAGTATGGGGCGAACAAGGGAGGTGTACAGTCTAACAGCAAGGTGCGTGGGGAGGGAAGAGGTGGGATTGATGAGAGGGTAGAGCAGGCATAGCCGGCCCATTGCCTTACGACGCACGTCATCGATGTGGGGGCGCCAGGTGAGGCGCTGGTCCAGGGTAACACCCAAGTACTTCGCAGTACGAGTCCAGGGGACTGGGGTACCAAGGACCAACACCTGAGGGAGTCGAATGGGAATATGGCGTCGGCAGACGATAAGGGCTTGGGTTTTGGAGGGATTAAATGCCAGACGCCAGGTCCGAGCCCAATCGAGTAGGGAATCTGTAGCCCCCTGGAGCCGCTGTTGAAGACCTGCCGCACTCCGAGAACGAGAGAAGAGTGCAGTGTCATCTGCGTAGAGAGCTAAACGTACCCTCGGCGCAGAGGGCAGATCGGCTGTGAAGAGGGAGTAGAGTAGCGGTCCTAGTACGCTGCCTTGTGGTACTCCTGCCCTGATGCGTCGTCGTGTGGATGTCCCGTCAGGGATCCGAACATGGAAGGTGCGTCCTTCCAGATATGTGGCTATGAGCCGTACATGGGACACTGGGAAGCCAAGGGAAAATAATTTGTAGAGCAGCCCTTCGTGCCAGACCGAGTCAAACGCCCTGGACACGTCGAGGAATATGGCCCCGAAGTACTCCCTACGTTCTATGGCGTCCAGTGCCTCTTCTACAAGGCGCAGGAGTTGGTGAGTGGTGGCGTGTCCCTGCCTGAAGCCGAACTGCTCATCAGGGAGGACTCGTTCTCGGGCAATGTGGATGAGCAGACGTTTAAGGTACAGCCTCTCGAACACCTTGGAGATGGCGGGCAAGAGGCTGATGGGGCGGTAGCTGGCAGGGGAACGAAGATCCTTCCCAGCCTTGGGTATGGCGACCACTTCAGCGTGTTTCCAGGCAGTGGGATATTGCCTGGTTGTGAGGATGTTGTTGAATGTGGCCGTCAGGATGGGAATAGAAGCTGGGGGTAGTTGCTTGAGGAGGGCATTCGTCAGCTTATCGGGGCCACCAGCTTTCTTGGATTTGAGGTACCGCAATTGCAGTGCAACCTCTTCTTCGTTGATAGGGGTGATGTCATCCTCAGGGTCCTGGACGGCAAGGAATTGAGGGAGGCATGCCGTTACCAGGCGAATATGGTCGGGGTCAATGGGGTCATTGACCGGGGTGAAGTTGTGCGCGAAGACATCAGCCAAGGCGTTAGCTTTGGCGTCTGGTTCGGACACAAAGTCATTGCCGACCTGGAGTGGGGGGATCCGTTGCCCTCGTCGCAGAAGGCTTTTCGTGAGCCGCCAAGCAGACGGGTCACGCAGGTCAATGGCAGAGATCTTGGTCTCCCATGCCTGATTGCGGTGGCCTTGCACCGCAGCCTTGATTTGGCGCTGTAATCTATTGATGAGGCGCTTGGTTGCCGGATTCCGAGTGAGCTGCCATTCACGGGTGGTCCGGTTTTTCTCTGTGATGAGAGCAAGGATGTGGGGAGGGAGCGGACGCAGATGGTCTGGGGGCCGGGGCGGTCGGTGAGGGGTCGCTGCAGTTGCAGCATCGAGGACAATGGTGGTGAGGTGGATGAGGGTACGATCTGCGTCCGTTTGATCGGCAGCAGGGATTGTGGGTAGGGCTGCTTCGACCCGTCTCTGGTAGGACTGCCAGTCAATACCGCGAATATCCAGGCCTTCTCTCGGCACGGTCGGGGTTCCAGCGAGATCGATGGAACAGATGACCGGCCGGTGGGCCCGCGCGGCCCCGCGCCGCGCTTATATGCCCTCGGTGCGCGTGGTGGGGGGAGGGCGGGCCAGAGTCTATATAGGGGGGCGGCGGCAGAGAGCTCGCACCGTAGCCGACTCGCTAGCGCCGGGTGAGGAGCTGGCGCTTGTGTTTTTTCGCTTGCTTGCTTTGAGGAGGAGGAAGGAAGAAGAATGACAGGCCGCGGCAAGGGAGGAAAGGGGCTGGGCAAGGGTGGCGCCAAGCGGCACCGCAAGGTGTTGCGCGACAACATCCAGGGCATCACGAAGCCCGCCATCCGCCGCCTGGCTCGCAGGGGCGGCGTGAAGCGCATCTCTGGTCTGATCTACGAGGAGACCCGCGGAGTGCTGAAGGTGTTCCTGGAGAACGTGATCCGCGACGCGGTGACGTACACTGAGCACGCCAAGCGCAAGACTGTGACGGCCATGGACGTGGTGTACGCCCTGAAGAGGCAGGGGCGCACCCTGTACGGTTTCGGCGGTTAGGCAGGCAGGCAGCCAGCCAGCCGGTGTGCTGTGCTGCGTTGTGGCCTTCCCGCGGCCGTGCCGTGCCCGTGCTTGGTGGGAGAGACGAAAACGGCCCTTTTCAGGGCCACCACACTGTTCGGAGATTGAAAAGTGCGAAAGAGTCTGTGTTGTTTGTTTGTTTGTTGTTGTTGTTGTTGTTGTGGTGCTGTGCGTGCGTTAGTTTTTGAGTTTGACGCGATGGGCGCGGCTGAGTCCAGTGTGTGCGTGGTTTGTGTTGTTTGTTTGTTTTTTTTTTTTTTTTTTTTTTTTTTTTTGTGGCGTGGGCATAGGCGGGCGGGCCGGATCGATCGATCGGATCAGCTGTTTGGTTTTGTCTGTGCCTGTGTGTTTGGAGCGCGCGGCGGCCGGCGTGTCGTCGTCGGACCGTTTACGCGCTGTGTGTGCCACGCGCGCCCCTTTAATTAAAACATTATAATGCTAACAATGATCATCACACTATCGGTGTATTGATGTCGTTGTCGTTTGGAACGCGACTCTGTGCGTGCGCGGAGGGGTGCAGAAACAAACAAAAAAAAGACAAAAAGAGAGAAACCACAAAATGTGTGCGCGTTCGGCCGCACGGGCCGTGGACAAGATGGCGGACGTGCGCCGGCGCTGGCTGTGCAATGTATGTATCTATGTATGTATGTATGTATGTGGACGTGTTGTGTAAAGTGCGGCGAGCACGGACGACGGAAACTTTGCTTTGGACGTAGGTTTGTGTGGTGGCCCTGAAAAGGGCCGATTGTTGTGAGCCGAGCCGGCAAGGCAAAGGCGCGTTTGCGTGCAGGGAGCACGCAAGCGCAGCGCCGCGCTCTCTGTTTAGGCCTTCTTCTCGGTCTTCTTTGGCAGCAGGACGGCCTGGATGTTGGGCAGGACACCACCCTGTGCGATGGTGACGCCCGACAAGAGCTTGTTGAGCTCCTCGTCGTTGCGGATGGCGAGCTGCAGGTGGCGCGGGATGATGCGCGTCTTCTTGTTGTCGCGGGCCGCGTTTCCGGCCAGCTCGAGCACCTCAGCCGCGAGGTACTCCATGACGGCGGCGAGGTAGACGGGCGCCCCGGCGCCGACGCGCTCGGCGTAGTTTCCCTTGCGCAGGAGGCGGTGGATTCTGCCGACCGGGAACTGGAGCCCAGCCCTGCTTGAGCGGGACTTTGACTTGCCCTTGACTTTGCCTCCCTTTCCGCGTCCGGACATGGCGTTTGGCTAGTTGAAACACGTAACGTAACGGTGCGAGCCGCAGCGAGTCGAGCAGCGGAGTGCGTGGCGGCGGGACTATGCTATGCTATGCTGCTCCTTTGATGACTTCCTCACTGTGAGGAGGTTCGGGTGGAAGTTTGTGGCCTGTTGGCCTTTACTCCCCTGGGAATCTCTTCGAATCTTCGTACTGTACTTGTAGGTTTTTCTTGACTGGCAAGGAGTGCCGATGACCTATCTTCTGTGCTTGTCGGTATGACGGTTTTTCTTCTTCTTCTTGGCTGTTGCTGAGGGCTCTCCCTCGGTTGGGGTGCTGGGTACAGTGTGCCCTGCTTCTTCGTATTCTCCGCTGGCCAGAGCGAAGATAATGTAGCGCATTTGCCACTCGGTATAGATAGGGTAGGAATTAATCAGGTTGTAATCCTCCCTAGAAAGGCCGACAAGGCCTTCTGGATACCCTATTGGTTGGTGTGGGGGTGGTGGTTTAGGACGGTTAGGTGGAAGGAAAGGGTAAGGGTTGTCGTGGTGGGGGGTACGTGCCATCGCGAAGCGATGCAGCGATCTTCTGCGTAACAGCGCTTGCGCTGTACATGTCTGGAAGCGGGAGGAATGGGACTTCCTCCCACTCCCCTTCTTGCGCTGCTGCTTCGTGGTCCGTCTTGGGCTGTGTTGCCTCCCCTTCGGCAGGCACGTCGGTCTGCGTGGCCACCGTCGCGAACTTCTTCTCTCGTGGAGGAGTCGTCTGGGTGGCGGTGTCGACTGCTGTGGCGGAAGCTGGTGCGAGCCGCAGCGAGTCGAGCAGCGGAGTGCGTGGCGGCGGGACTGCTGCTGCTGCTGCTTACATCTAATACTTTCTCCTCTTTGGAGAAGTGTGAGGGGGAGTTTGTAGCCTTTCGGCTTTTACTCCCCTGTGTACTTGTGTGTATGATTATTTCTGTATTTTTTTTGGTGTCTATGAAATGTGATGTTTGTTCTGTGTGAGTCTGGTACTTGCCTGAGGTTTGGCGAGATAATTGTAGTGGTTTGGGTAGGAGCAGGATTTGGGAATGGATATTGGGATTTTTCTCTTCGACTTAGTCGTCGAAGATCGTCATAGGGCGCTTATGCTTATCGCGGGACATGTCATACCGACCTAGGGAGTGGATGAGTGCATTTCCGGATCTGGAAGAACCCTCATAGAAGGCCCTTGCCAGATCCTGGAAACGCTCTCTCAGGAGTGGGATTTCGGCTGCGGCGTGCAAGTCGTCCGTAGGGAATCCGAGAGGTAGGTGCAATGCCCTTCTGAGGGCGCGGTTCTGCAGCCTCTGGAGTTTGTCCAGGTGCTGCTTTGCCGCGTATCCCCAGACAGGGCACGCATACTCCATTACCGGCCGGATCAGGGCCTGGTATACATTTACTGCTACTGGGCAAGGAAGGGAGCTGGTTGTGTTCAGGATAGGGTATAGGATGGACATTCTGGCGCAGACCTTCCTGTGGACCTCGTCTATGTGGGGTTTCCACGTAAGTCGAGAGTCCAGGGTTACACCAAGGTACTTGGCGGTTCTGCGCCAGGGGAGTTGGGTTCCATTTAGGTGAAGGTGGAGGGGGGGACGTTGAGGAGGTACGCGCCTTCCGAGCCTGCGGGTAATCAGCATTGCCTGTGTCTTCTCCGAGTTGATGGTGATGCGCCAGCGACGGGCCCAGGTTTCTGTGTCATCTAAAACCCTTTGTAGCCTACGAATGACCAGGTCCTTGTTCGCGTTTCTCGTGTAGAAGGCTGTATCGTCAGCGTACTGCGCAGTATGCACCAGGGGGGCCGTTGGAGTGTCCGCAGTGTACAAACTGTACAATACGGGCCCCAGGACCGATCCCTGTGGCACCCCAGCACGAATACGCCTTCTGGTGGAGGTGGCAGTTTCTACTTTGACGGAGAAAGTCCTATTGGTGAGATAGCTCTTGATCAGCTGAACTATACTCCCAGGAAACCCTTGTGTGTACAACTTGTAGAGTAGCCCTCTATGCCATACTGAATCAAAGGCTTTGGCTACGTCTAGTAGCACTATCCCGCAGTAGCCTCTGTGGTTGAAGCCCTCCGTGGCTGCTTCAACCACTCTCATGACCTGTTGTGGGGCAGAGTGGTTCTGCCGGAATCCGAATTGGAAATCCGGCAGAATTTGCTCTCTGGTAATATGTTCTTGTATGGGTCTTAGCAGGAGGCGCTCATAGATCTTGCTGAGAGTTGGCAAGAGGCTAATCGGCCTGTAGTGCTGCGGGAATAGAGGGTCTTTACCTGGTTTGTGTATCGCGACCACTTCCGCATGTTTCCAGCAAGCTGGGAAAATACGGGAACGAGTAATCTCGTTGAGGACGTTCGCGAGGTGTGTGATCGCTGTGGGTGGGAGTTTTTTGACTAGCTGGTTTGTGACACTATCGTGCCCTGGCGCCTTTTTTGTAGGTAGGGACCTGATTACTCTTGCCACGTCCTCGGGGGCAAAAAGTATGGGTTCGTCCTCTGGGTCCTCCTCAGCATTGAGGAAGACAGCCAGTTGACGACTAACTACCTCTTCATGCTCTTCATCCTGGGGTTCTGCCGTTTGAAACTGCTTCTCGAAGGAGTCGGCGAGGGCGTTGGCCTTTCCAGCATGGCTGTAGACCAGTCCACGCTCGCCATGCAGTGGCGGCATCCTAGCGCGTCGTTTTGTAAACTGTTTGGTCGCTTGCCATAGTGTATGGTCGTCTACTTTGAGAGCTGTGAGGCGGTTTTGCCATTGCTGGTTTCTGTGCTCATTGAGCGCTACCTTTAGTTCTCTCTGTAGACGATTGAGCAGCCTCCTGGTGGCCTGGTTTCTGGTGATCTTCCACTCTTTTGCCACTCTGTTCTTGTGTCGAATTTGAGCTAGCAAGTGTTCCGGGAGCTGTATTTGCGGCGGAGGGCCATCCCTTTGTGGAGGGGTGGCTTCTTCCGCTGCCTGCAAGATGGTGCCTGTTAGGTCTTGTAGCGCTTGTTCTACTGTTTCCGCAGTAGGTGGCGGAGCGCGAGCGATATCAGAGGCGACAGTTTCTTGGTATCGCTCCCAGTCTGTACGTTTGTACGACGTCTGGTACCGTGGGAGTGCTACCCATTCTCCCACATCGACCTCCAGAATCACTGGGTTGTGGTCGGAGGACATTCTGTTGATTGTCCTTGCGGCCACAAACCCTGCGATCCTCCTAGTGAGAGCTATGTCTAACACGTCGGGCCTGGCTCCATTTTTTGGAAAATGTGTGGGCTCGACTGGACCCCATGTTTCGAAGTGGTGGGTGCGCGCTAGTTGTTGCAGTTTGGCGCCTGCTCTGGAGGTTACTCTAGAATTCCAGTCAGGATGTTTGGCATTGAAGTCTCCCCCTATTATGAGTTTGCCTTCAATTTGCCCTAGAGCAGCTATGTCTCCCTCATCTATCTGGTCATGTGGGGGTCGGTAGACTGCGACAATTGTTAGGGGTCCAGTGGCAGTGGTTACTTCCACCGCTACTGCTTCGATTTTGTTGGTAGCTGGTAAGAATACCTGGTGGTGGGGGATCCCTCTTTTTACATATATGGCCACTCCTCCGCCTTGGGTTGGCCTGTCTTTACGGTAGGTAACGTAGTTGGGAACTGTCGCTTTTATTCCCGGCTTTAGGTGGGTTTCCCCCATCATGCATATGTCGATGGAGAACTCCTTCATGAGTTCTCGGAACTCGACCTCTTGATTAACAATGCCGTCTGCGTTAAAGACGCACATTGTCAGGCCTTGAATATTCGGTCGTCTATTCATGTCGGGGTTTTGATACTACTGAGGAAGTCGCAGAGGGGAGCGACTGCTGGACTGTTGCCTGAAGGGCGACGAGGATCTGTGTGTTCTGCTTCTGGGCTTCCCTGAATTCCTTCATCATTTCCATGACGAGGTTCATGGTCTGCACCATTACGCCTAACAACTGATCCATGGGGGGGGGAGTGTGTGTGGGGTTCCCTAGATCTTCCCCCGTCATGGTGGACCTGGTCGTTGTTGCTGTGTGTTTCCCGGTGTTGTTCTTGTGATAGCGTCTGGTGTTGTGGTGATTGGGCCACGCTTTCATGGTTCCTCGGAGGAGAAACCACTTCCGCATATGTCGCCCTCGGTGTGTCCAGCCTTGGTTTTCCCCAGGCCTTGTCTGTGTGTGTTGTAATGTTTCGGTTTCTTGTGTGTCTCGATGGGTTCATGGTGTTTTCTTTTCGTGTGTGGGGGGCGGCCTTTGCGCCCTTTGCCTGCTGTGTGTGTCTTTTATGGACCTCACAACCTTGGTAGCCCGCTGTGTGGTTTTTGCCACACAGCGCGCACCTTATTTGCGGGTCCGTGTGTTTTATGTTGCACGTTCGTGTGTCATGGGCCTCGGCGCATTTTCTGCACCTCACTGCCATTGAGCAGTGTGCCGCAATGTGGTTGAGGCCCTGACATCTGAAGCACTGCACCGTCTTGTTTTTGCGGCGCAGTGGTTCAGTGGTCACAGGGACCGCCAGGATCGTCTTAATGTCCCTTCTGTTCTGTGGGACGTCTGGCAGTGTGACCTGATACAGGGGCCATTTGCTGCCTATGTTTCCCATCTGTTGGACCGCCTTGACGATGTACCCCTGGGCAGTCAGGTCCGTTTTGATCGCCTGGGGGGCCACTCGTCTCGGTAGGTCTCTGATGACTATGTTTCTGTTTCGTGTTTTTGTTGTGGGGAAAGTGTAGTGAGGTATGTTTTTGCTGTTGAGAAGTGTTTTTGTTGTGTTGTAGTGCTCGAGTGTGAGTAATGTTATTTTTATTTTGTCACCACCAGCAGGTTTTGCTTTGAAATTGCCTCCCCCGATTGCTGCTTTTAGCATTTCGAAGAGTTCCTCGTAGTTCCGAGTGAACTCCGCGACGATCGGAGGGAGGTGGTGGGTGACCTGGTTTTGTGTTTGCGTTGTTTCTTGCGGTGTGTCTGGCTCATCAGCCACCGCCTGGAACCTGTTCGGGGTGGGTTCCAGTCCCCGGGCCGGCGGGAGCCTCGGCTGGCGAAACGTTTTCTTCGCCAGCACGAAACCATCCGTATCCTGCCCGGTTTCGTGGTTCCCTTCCAGTGCCGATGTTTCCTGGTCCCCTCCCAGGACGACGACAGGTGCTGTCGGGGGCGCTGACTCCTCAGAGGGTGTGGAAGTGGTTGGGGTGGTGGTGGTGGAGTGTTTTTTCCCCTTGGAGTGCTTCTCCTTCTTGTCCTTCCTTACACGCCGTTGCTTGGATGTGGTGGACTTGAGTGGGGGGGATTTGAGGAACTGGGATCGGGTAGGGGGTTGGGTGGCAGTTGCGGGTTTGGGGAGGATTTTAGCCGGCTGACTGGACTTCTGCTTGCCATTCAGGTTACGGATGTGATCAGCAAGGAGGCCACAGCTGTTGGCAAGCAGGAGAGGGCTGAGGAGAGGGGAGGGAGGGGCGGGATCGCAAATCCTGACGATGTATTTGTCTGTCTGCGTTTTGTGTGGTTTTGCCATGTCGGTAGCGGAAAGGGGGCTTGCTGCCAGGTTATTGTCAGTTGCAACTTTTGTTGGCACCGTTGGGTTTTCCGGTTGCAGAGCTGACCCTAATAGCACGATGGCAGACGCGGAATTCTGAACGGGGGCGGCGGAAAACCTCTCTGTGGTTCCGCGGCCCGCTTCCAGGTCCTGGCCTACTTTTTCCCTATTCTTGGGGGGGGCAGAGACTGACTCTGCGGCAGCCGAAGTGCTCGAGACGGCCGGCCGCGCGGCCCGCGGCAACAAGAAGGCGCGCCTCGTGTCATCGGCGGAAAGAGACCGCCGCGACCCCAAGGCGCCACCCAAGCTCGGCATATCACGACGACGAGGAGACACGACAACTCTGCCAGGCGACGCCATGCAAAATTTTATCCCTGTGCCGTCCGTGCTAAGACCTCGACGCAAGTGCCCGTCAATGTTTTAATAAAAACAAAGCCGGTGAACACTCCTGTTTGTACTCCCGTGCAAGCGGGGGCCTATGGCTGACAGTATGCGAGTGAGAGGAGCGATGCTCAACCCTCGACTGCTACTCAGCGAGTTTTTTTTTTTTTTTTTTTTTTTTTTTTTTTTAAATTTTCATTCCACCACCGGAAGGGTGGGGTGGGCTCATATAGGGCTTACTGCCCGTTTGGAGCCTTAGTTTATCTTACGTTATTCTGTGGTGACACAATTTATTTATTGTAATTTGGGGGAGGTATCTAAAATTTATCTTTTGTTGTTTACTTTTCTTCGTTTATTTTTGTTCTTATTTGTTTTCTTTCTTTGTTTGTTTGTTTTGGGGAGAATACACAACTCCGGCATTTGCCTTACGGCTGAGGGAAACCCCTGAAAACCTCAGCTGGAGTCAGGTGAAAGTCCTTAGAGTCTTCTATTATGTCTTTTATTTATCTATTTTATTCTGTTGTTAGATGTTGAGGCAGATCTTTGTTTTCTGTTATTGCTTTTATGTCTTCATGTTTGTCTGGGTATTCTTGTTCAGTTGCTATTGCTATAATGTGAGGCGGGTAAGGGTATTTATATGCCGGTGCATTTAAATGGTATGGTATTGTCGTGATTAACGTCTTGATGTCTTCACTAGTTGTTAATCTGTCATTTCCATATGTTGCCATTTGTTTTTTAATTCTGTCTTTTATTGAGTCTATTTCGAGTGTATTGTGAAGTGTTGCTGTTGGTTCGTATTGTATTTGCGCTAGTTTCCTTAATTGTCTTCTGTCTGTAGCCTTTATCCTGTTGCACTGTGTGGTTGTGCCGCCCCACACTACTGCTCCGTACTCCATTATTGGCCTTACGTACATTTTGTATAAGTGCAAGACTGTTCTTGTGCTTGCTCCTCCGTTCCTGTGTTTGAGTAATTGTATTCTGTTTGCTTTGGCGTTGGCTATGCTTATTTTCTTGGTTGTATTTTTCTCCCAGTTTAGTATCCTGTCGAAGTCCAGTCCTAGGTATTTGGCGGTTGGACTTGGCTTTATCGTTTGTCCCCATAGCGATATTTTCACATCGTCTGGGTTTTGGGGTCTGTGTCTGGTCAGGTGTCTGTGTTTTATTACCAGTACTTGCGTTTTTGTAGGATTGGGGCGGATCCTCCATGTTGCTAGCCATTTTTCTAGTATTTTGACATATCTGTTTGTTTTTTATCGTTATCATCTCGGTGGTTGCTGCTTGGCACCAGAACGCCGTATCGTCGGCATACAGGGCTATTTGTTCGTTGATTCCGGTCGGTTTTGGAATGTCGGCTGTATAGAGATTGTAAAGTAGAGGTGAGATAATAGCCCCTTGTGGTACACCTGCTTTGGGTTTTAGTGTGTCAGAGTAAGTGTTTCCGACTTTTACTACGATCTGTCGTTCTGTAATCATGTTGTTTATTAGTTGCACTATTTCTTTCGGTATGTTATGTTGTAATAGTTTCTTTAATAGCCCTGCATGCCATACTTTATCAAAAGCCCGTTCTATGTCGAGCATCAGTACTGTTGAGACCATGCCCGTGTTTATTGCTTCGACACTGTTACTAACTAATCTTAATATTGGGTCAATTGTACTTCTATTTTTACGAAAGCCCGCTTGTTCTTCTGGTAATATGCCTGTTTTGTCCACGTATTTCTGGATTCTCTGCGTAAGGATTGCCTCGAATGTTTTTCCGATCACCGGCAGTAACGTTATCGGTCTATATGATTTTGGGTCGTGTTTCGGTTTTTGTGGTTTCGGTAGCATACGTATTTGTCCTTGTTTCCACTGTTGCGGTGTCTTTTTGAGCCTTATTATGGCATTAAAGAGTTTCTGTAGTGGCGGTATTATTGTTTGCGGTGGTATCATTCTGAGGTGTAGTCTGGTGATGCCGTCGGCGCCGGGGGCAGTGACTTTGCCACCTGCTATGGCCTGTTTTACTTCCTGTGTGGTTATGTCTACTAGTAGTGCTGTCTGATCTTCGTCGTAGGTCGTGTAGGTTGTTTGTTCCAGCTCTGTTTTTGTTTCTAATTCCGTTTTTATTTCGTGTTCTTCGTCGAATTTGTCGTCTTGGGGATGTGCGTATACGTTTTTTAGCGCTCCTAGGAAGGCGTCTGCTTTCTTCTTATTGCACGTCGTGATTTCGTCGTTTATTATCAGTGGTGCTTCGTGTGCCTCTTTCTGGATCGTCAGTCGTTTGAATTTCTTCCAGAAGTCGGCTGGGTTTTTCGGGTCTAGGTTCCGTATTTTTGTGTCCAGTTTTCTTGCCCTAAACTGTTTGAGTTGGTGTTTTACTTGGTCGTTTAGCCTATTCCATTGGTTTTTAATAGTAGGGTCTTTAGTGCGTCTGTATTGCGCGTATACCTGTCGTTTTTGTTTGATTAGTGTTAGGATGTGTGTTGGTATTGCTTCTTTTCCTTCGATTATTTTTCTTATTGGTGCACTTGTCTCCACTGCGTCTTCTATCACCTTAGTTATGTGTGCGTTTAGATTTTCTACTTTTTCGTAGTTGTCTATCTCTTCGGCAGTTATGTTTAGGTTCTGGTTGATGTGTTCTAGGTATTTTTTCCTGTCTATATTTCTTCTGTCTTTGTACGTTTTTATTTCCGGTTTCGTCTTTTCTGGTGCTATTAATGTTGTGTTTATGTGGATTGGTATGTGGTTGCTTCCGATCCCTGGCGGCGGGACTACGCGCGCTCGCACCTTTTGTACCCTGACCTTCAGGGTGACTAGAGGTGAAGTTTTTGTCCTTGGACATTTACTTCGAATTGGGAATGTGTGATTTTTGTGTTGTGGCTTTACTTAAGCGGTATGTCTTGAGTGGTTATGTGCGTATTTGCTTCTTTAACTTGTACTGCCTGATCAATGGCGATTTTTGTGTGATGATGTTGGTGAGTTGATGGGGGAGAGAGAGGGTGATGTGATGGTGGGCGAGTGTGTGTTCAGTCAAAGAGTATTGACCTGGGTGTTCTGTGACGCTTGATGGTGGGGTCGTATTGGCCCAGTGACTTGATGAGGGGGTTTGTTGACCTGCTAGATGTTTCGTAGAACGCTTTAGCCAAGTCAACAAAACGTTGTTGTAGTCGAATTACGCCTGCAGCTGTGTGTAGGTCGTCAGTGGGGAATCGGGAGGGGAGGTGTAAGGCTCGTTTGAGGGCCCTATTTTGAACCTTTTGGAGTTTGAGTACGTGCGTCTTGGCCGCATAGCCCCATATTGGGCACGCGTATTCCATTATGGGGCGTATGAGGGTGCAGTAGACGCGTACTCCTAGGTCTGCTGTTAGCGCACTACCGTTATTAAGGATCGGGTATAGTACGCTCAAGCGAGCGCTGGCTCGGCGGCGCAGGTCTTCGATATGCGCATGCCATGTCAGCCTCTTATCTAGGGTCACCCCTAGATACTTTGCTGTGTTGCGCCAGGGCAGTTCTTGTCCGTTTAATCTTAGATTTAGGGGTGGTCGCCTGCGAGGTCCTCGCGGTCCTAATCGGCGCGTAATCATCATAGCCTGAGTTTTGCCGCTGTTGATTGTGATGCGCCACCTTTTAGACCATTCCTCTGTGGCGTTGAGAACTCTTTGGAGGCGTCTTGTGACCAGATCCCTGTTTGGGTTGCGGGTGAAAAATGCAGTATCATCTGCATATTGAGCAGTGTGCACCAGGGGTGAGGTGGGTGTGTCTGCCGTGTACAGGCTGTACAGGACAGGCCCTAGCACCGATCCCTGGGGCACCCCTGCACGTATGCGTCTTTTTGTCGATAGGGAGTTGTCAACCCTGACGGAAAATGTCCTATTCGAGAGATAGCTTTTGAGTAACTTTACTATCGTCCCGGGGAAGCCTTGTGTGTATAGTTTGTACAATAACCCATTGTGCCATACGGAATCGAAGGCTTTGGCTACATCGAGTAGCACTATCCCACAGTAGCTTCTGCGGTTGAAGGCCTCGGTGGCTGCTTCAACGACTCTCATGATCTGTTGGGGGGCGGAGTGTTTCTGCCTGAATCCGAACTGGAAATCAGGCAGGACTTGCTCTCTGGAGATGTGTTGCTCAATAGGTGTGACTAGGAGGCGCTCGTAGATTTTACTGAGAGTGGGCAGAAGACTAATCGGTCTGTAGTGCTGTGGGAATAATGGGTCCTTACCGGGTTTAGCTATCGCGACCACCTCCGCGTGTTTCCAGCACGCTGGAAACTCGCGGGATCGAGTAATCTCGTTGAAGACATTCGCGATGTGTGTGATTGCCAATGGCGGGAGGTTCTTAACTAACTGGTTTGTGAGCCGGTCGTGGCCTGGAGCCTTTTTGTTGGGCAGGGACCTAATGACTTTTGCCACGTCTTCTGGGGCGAAAAGCGGAGTGTGTTCATTCTCGTCGTCTTCAGCTGCAAGAAATACTGCAAGCTGCTGACGGACTGTGTTTTCGTGGTCCTCGTCCTGCGCCTCTGCTGGTTGAAACTGTTGCTCGAACGAGTCGGCGAGCGCGTTGGCCTTGTCGACAGGGCTGAAGACAAGGCTTCCACGCTCGCCGTGCAGAGGCGGCATACGCGCGCGTGTTCGCGTGAATTGCTTGGTAGCTTGCCATAGGCTGTTGTCGTCTACTTTGAGGGCTGATAGGCGGGCAGACCATTGCTGGTTGCGGTGCTCATTGAGTGCTACTTTCAGCTCTCTCTGTAGTCGGTTGAGCAGCCTCCTAGTTGCTGGATTTCTTGTTATTTTCCATTCTTTTGCGACCCTGTTTTTGTGCCTAATTTGCGCAAGCAGGTGCTCTGGGAGTTGTATTTGAGGAGGCGGGCCTTCCCGCTGGCGGGGTGTGGCCTCCTCAGCAGCCTGCAGGATCGTGTTGGTGAGGTCTTTAAGCGCCTGTTCTGCAGTGTCTGCAGTTGGAGGCGGGGCGCGAGCTATTTCAGAAGCGACATTTACCTGAAAGTGCTCCCAGTTCGTGTACTTATACGACACCTGGTGTTGTGGGAGAGCTACCCTTTCTCCCACGTCGACCTCGAATATAACTGGGTTGTGATCGGAGGACATTCTATTTATTGTTCTCGCAGTCACGAAGCCTGTTATTCTCCTTGTGAGAGCTATGTCGAGGACGTCTGGCCGGCCTCCGTTTTTAGGGAAGTGTGTCGGCTCTTCCGGGCCCCAGACGTCGAACTGGTGGTCTCGCGCGAGTCGTTGCAGTTGACGACCGGCTCTGGTCGTGAGTCTAGAATGCCAGTCTGCGTGTTTTGCATTGAGGTCTCCTCCTATTAGGAGCTTGCCTCTGATTTGTGCAAGTGCGGGAATGTCGTCCTCATCTATAGTTGGGGTCGGTTGGCGGTAAGCTGCAACGACTGTGAGGGGGCCTGTAACTGTGGCTATTTCCACAGCTACCGTTTCTAGCGAGCGGGTAGCTGGGGGGAATATCTGGTGGTGGGGGATCCCTCTCTTTACGTAAATGGCCACCCCGCCTCCTGCGGTTGGCCTATCACGTCTGTAACTGTTATAGTTTGGGACTGCCGCTTTTACTCCCGGTTTTAGGTGTGTTTCGGACACCATGCAAACGTCGATGTTAAGCTCCTTCATGAGCTCTCGGAACTCCATGACTTGGTTGAAGATGCCGTCTGCGTTAAAGACGCACATTTTCAGACCTTGGATATGGGGGCGTCTATCCATGTTTGGCTGTTGTTGTTGCTTGGGAAGTCGCTGAGGGATGCGACTGCTTAACTGCTGCTTGTAGGGCGGCGAGGATCTGTGCGTTTTGCTGCTGAATTTCCCGCATCATCTGCGCGAGAAGATTCAGAGTTTGGGACATGACTCCCAGCACAGGATCGTCTGTGGAGGGGGAGGGCGCAGCTTCGCTCAGACTTTGAGTGACAGGATGTCTGCCAGCGGTCTGATGGCCTGCGCCCTCTGCCCGCCGCAGACTGGTCTTTGGGGCAGGGATTTGGACTTCCCTAGGGCATTCTCCGTCGTTAGGGATCTGGTCAAGGAGAGGAGTGTCCTGGGTTGTTTCCGGGGAGCGTCGGCCGCAAGATTCCGGTCCCACCTCGGCCGGCAGAGGGGCGCTACTGCGCGCCTCAGTGTCGGCCGCGATGTTTGCGAACGTCGCGGCGGCCGTCACCTCCCGGGATTTGCCTCTGTAGGCCGGCCTGTCTCGTCTTGTGGTTTCAGGTCGGTTTGGGGGTTTAGCCTGGGGTTTGTTTGGTGGTACATTTGTGCTTCTGTAGCGTTGGGCATAGTTCTTATGAACCCTGCATCCCAGGTAGCTGGCGCTGTGCCCTTCGCCACATAGCGCACACTTTACTCTCGAGTCGTCCATTTTTATTTGACAGGTCCTGGAGTCATGTCCCTCCGCACACTTCCTGCATCGTACAGGCATGTCGCAGTGGGAGGCTACATGTCCCAGTCCCTGGCATCTAAAGCATTGCTGGGACCGATTTTTCTTTTTTAGAAGTTCAGTGGTTATGGGTATCTGCAGGACACTCCTCATAGGTTTTTTGTTTATCGGTGTGTCTGGCATTACGGCGAGGTATAGGGGCCACTTGTTGTTAGAACCAGGTGGTTTCATTTGTGTGACCGTCTTAACATCGAAATTTTGGCGGATCAGGTCTTCTTTTATTGCTGATGGCGATAGTTTGCGCGGTAGGTCGCGGATAACTATATTTAGATTCCTGATCCTTTCGGTCGGGAAGGTGTAGTGCGGGATTTTCTTATCTCTCAAGAGTTGTTTTACGGCCATGTATTCTTCCATGGAGTGGAGGGTGAGCTTAATTTTGTCTCCCCCTGCCCATTTGGCTTTGAATCTATCACCTACTGAACTCTTCACTAGGTCGTAGAGCTCTTTGTAGTCCCTATCGAATTCAGCGACGATTGGGGGGAGGTATGCTCGTTTCTGCGGGCCCACTGGTTGTTGGGGTGGCGCATCACTGGTCGTGGGTTCGTCGTCTATGGCGGAAAAACGGTTGGATGTTGGTGCCGCCTCCGTGACCGGCGGGGGGGTGGGTTGGCGGATAGTTTTTCTGGCGAGTTGAAAACCGTCGCCTTCGCCGCTAGTAGCGGTTTCCCCGATCTCGTCCCCCTGCTCCTGCCTGGATTCATCGATCACCAGAGGGCTATCAGAGTCGGAATCGTGTTCCTTTTGTTTGTTCTCAGCATCTGGAGGTTGGCTGGAATTTTTGATTCTCTTTAGGAGGTTTCTGCGCCTGCCTCGGTTCTTTTTCTGGGTCCTGGAAAGTTTGACTTTAGGAGACGGTTTGTGGGTGGATTTGAGGTTGGGAGAGGTCTTGCGGGTTGGTTTGGGTTGGGCCTTTGAGGAGGGTTTCGGAAGAATTTTTACTGGGAGACGGTTCCCTTTTTCACATCTGCGGGACGCAAGATAAGGGAGGAGGTTATTCTGTGCGTTTTCTAAGAGTAGTCTGTCAATGTCTGGGTTGGGGGAATTAGTGGCGCTGCTCATACTGACAATGAAAGACGTAGTGCTGGTTTGCTGTTTGACGGCGTTAGGCGCCCTATTGTCCTCGTTGGAAGCGGAAGTGGAAGCAAAGTCGAGGGCTGCCTTGGGTATGCCAGTCGCCGCCTTCGTTGCCGACACCGTTAGGTTTCCGGCGGCTGTACTTGGCCCTAACAAGCTGGCAGGCGCGGGACACTGGCCAGTGACCAGGCCCTGACCTGCAGAGTCCCTAACACTCGGGGGAGCAGAGCATGGCTCTGCGGCAGCAGAAGTACCCGAACCGCCCGGAAAAGCGGCCCGCGACATCGAGGAGACGACATCGACGCCGCCAGCAGCAGGCTGCTGGGGCCCCGAATCGTCACCGCAGCTCGAAACCGCACACGACAATTCGCTCATCCTGCACTCTGACCGTGCTGCGCTTCGACGTGTGCACCCGTCAACGCTTTAATAAAAGCGAAGCCGAAGTCGCACCTGGTTTGTCACCCGTGCAAGCGGGGGCCTATGGCTGACAGTAAGCGAGTAAGAGGAGCAAGCTCAACCCTTGACTGCCACTCAGCGAGTGGCGGCGGGACTAGGGTGGGGGTCCCTTTATGGGCTCGGGTGCGGCGGCCGGTTGCGCGCGCGCCCCATTGGTCGGCGGCCGCAACAGGGCGAGCTGGTAAAGGTGCGGTGTTGCGGTAGCGGCGGGTGCCACTGTGTGGGGAGACGCTGACTAGAGCGGAGCGCTTGCTGCTTGCTGTTGTACGTTCGAGATGCCGCCCAAGACTAGCGGGAAGGCCGCCAAGAAGGCTGGCAAGGCGCAGAAGAACATTTCGAAGGGAGACAAGAAGAAGAAGCGCAAGAGGAAGGAGAGCTATGCCATCTACATCTACAAGGTGCTGAAGCAGGTGCACCCCGACACGGGCATCTCGTCGAAGGCGATGAGCATCATGAACAGCTTCGTGAACGACATTTTCGAGCGCATTGCGGCCGAGGCGTCTCGCCTGGCGCACTACAACAAGCGCTCGACCATCACGTCCCGCGAGATCCAGACGGCTGTGCGGCTCCTGCTGCCTGGCGAGCTGGCCAAGCACGCCGTGAGCGAGGGCACGAAGGCGGTGACCAAGTACACGAGCTCCAAGTGAGGGGGTTAAGGCTCTAGGGAGCTCCCTCCGTTGCGAGAGCGGCAAAACGGCCCTTTTCAGGGCCACCAAATTGCCTTTGCGGGAAGAGCGGAATTGTTGTTTGTGTGAGGCGGCGCATAGCTACCCGGTTTGGTTGGTTGCGAAGCAGCGGGTGGTGGTGGTGCTGCTGTGCCGTGGTCTCGAATGTGGTTATGCGTGCACGAGTCTTGGCGTGGTTGGTTGGTTGTTTGTTTGTCGACACACAGACAGGAGGTGTTGTCTGTGTCGCTGATTCCTTTCCCTTTCTTTGTCTCTGTCTGCCCGGTTAGTCACGTGACTGCAATTGAAACCCCTCGCGATTGTTGGATGTCACCGTTAGGGCCGTCTGCGGGTTTGTTTGTTGTCACATCATACATACATGATGGCGAGGGTGAAATGTTGTGTTGCCGTCTACTATTCCCTTTGCTGTACGGCGTGGAGGTGTGTTGGTGACGTTTTAAAATGGACGTGTCTTTACTAGTCATTAAGAAGACGCAAGAATTGTACGGGCGGGTGGGGTAGGCGACACGCACGGTGGTGTACCTATTTATTTGGCCCTTGATTTTGATAGCCGTTTCTGCAGTTGATTGAATGATTGATTGTTGTGCGCACGCCGGTGTCGTCATTCAAGGTGCACGTGTGTTCGGTTCAGTGACGGTAGACGACGACGGTCGTTGTTTGTTGTTGTGGGCGTACACGCGGTTGTCTGTGTCCCCCGGTGAAATGGCCGGTTTGTCGGTGATGTGATCCGATCCGGCGGCTCTGAGTAGCTGTCTATCGGCATCATGGCAACGTGTCGGTCTGAACACCCGTCTCACTGTGGCACCGTCGGCGCTGCGAACGGTGACGAAAGGCTGACTGTGATCGGTCGAATGTCATGTCTTGTCTGGGCAGAACGTGTGGAATGAGCAAAAAAAAAAAAAAACTGTGGGGACGGAAACAATGGTGGGGAGGAGGGGAACGAAAATAAGAAAACGAAACGAAACGAAGAAAAAGAAGAAGGAGAAGCAATCACCGGAAAACGAAACGGGGGAAGAACGGAGAGGCGCTGTCTAGAGCAACGGAACGTTCCCGTGCATTGCAGCCGCACTGAAATGCGTTTACGGCGCGGCTGCAAGTGTCGGCCGTGGTGACGGCTGAATTGCATTGCCTTCCCGGATGCAACGTTCGCCCGATATGGCTCGGAGGAAGAATCTATGAGAGAGTGCCTTGCCCTTGCCGTTTCGTGTGCGGTGTAGCGAATGATGTGTGTGTGTGCGTGTGTAGTGGGGAATGGATGGTCGATAGCTGCCGTCACGGTCGAGATAACGCAGTCAAAGGTGTCGCGAAAAAAAGTGTGTTAGCCGTGGTTGGTTTGTGTGTTTGTTTTGTTTTGTTTTTAAAGAGAAGGGACGAGAGAAAGAAGGTAGGTGGAGAGTGCGTTGCGTGTTGCGAACTGCGTCCGTGAATACGGCAGTATTTGGTGGTGGGCGTGCCCTTGCATGTGGCCCGGAAGGCGTGTTCGTTTCGCGGTAGTGTGGACGGGTGAGGGGCACGCGTAACGCTGCGCTGCTGGCATATTCGGGAGATGGGAGGGGGCGAAAGGAGAAAGGAGGCGCGGAGGGCGCGTTGTGGGTGGTTCGCGCTGCGCTCGGCGGTTGTGCAACAAATGTGTTGCCGGGAGGGGGACCGTTGTTGTGGTGGTGCGGTTGTAGCCTCAGACGCGGCTGGCAGTGAACAACGTGAGACGACGGATGCGTGGCTGGGGCGGCGCATGTCGCCGGTGCCACGCCTTTAGAGCCGCGTGGTCGGGGTGTGCGCACCGCGTGTCGTGTTGCGAGACATCATATGTGCTGCTGCGCACCGGTGGCGTGGCGTGGGGGCGAGGAGAGCGAGCCGCGCCAGTACCGCGCGGTGTGCTTGTGTGCGCCGGAGAATGGCACACTGCGCCTGCCCGTTGAGGAGGCTGATGGCCGTGGTGTGGTGGAAATGGAGCGCGTCGGACGTGTACCAATGAGAAAGAGAAACAAAGCAAGCAACCACGAACGAAAGGTGGAGGGAGGCATTGTGTCACATGTGGCGGTGGGGAAAAACGAAAAAAAAAACAAAAAAAAAACAACAACAACAACAACAACAACAACAACAACAACAACAAAGACGTTAAGAAAGAGGAGAAACAAGAAAGACAACGAGTCGTGCGTTCGCGAGGGGGGTGGGTGTGCGCGCGTAACGCCGGTACGCGCAGTGCGGAGCCCAACGGCTGTGTCGTCGGCCGAACGGGTGCGGGAATAGAGGCCGCGTCGGCACGGAGAAGGAAGGAAGGAAGGAAGGAAGGACGCACGCGCGCTGCGGCGTTGGCGCGGTTTGCGGCTGGCGCCTTTGGTGGCAACGGCCAGGACAAGCAGCGGTGTATGGTGTTGTGCGGGGCGGACAGGGGCGGCGGTGGTGGACGGGGAGGAGGCGAGGCGAGGCGAGGCGAGGCGAGGCGGTGGCGTGTGTGGTACGGCGAAAACGGGACGGACGGCCGCCGGCGGATGTTGAGAGGCGCCGCCCGCGCACGCACGCAGACACACAGAAAGGAAGAACGAGAAAGGAACAAATGGAGGGGGCGAATGTGGAGGTGCGGGGAGGGGGAGGCGGTGGCGGTGGTTGTTTGTGGGCATGTGGTGGGAGAGAAGGGCGGGGGCGGAAGGACAGAGGCGCGAGGCGACAGCCTGCTTGTTGCTTGCCTTGCGTCTTTTTGTGTTTTTTATTTTGTTTTTATCCTGTGGTCGCCTTGGAGCCTGTCGGTCCCGTCCGTGTGTGGCCGCGCTGTGGGTGCGTGTATGTTTGTACGTTTCGTTTTTTTTGTCTCCTTCTGCAGCAGAGGCGGCCAGCAAATGCGTGCGGTTGGATGGATGGGCGGCCACGGCACGGCACCGCACCGCACCGCACCGGTGCCCAAGGAGGAGACGCTGGCGGCGGGCCACCCGCGGATGCGGCCGGCCGGGGCTGTGTGCGCCGCTGCAACAACAACGAGTAAACAAGACGAAGACGAAGCGGATGGCTGGTGAGTGCATTTGGGCGGTAGACAAGGCAGTGTGCGATGTGGCGTTGTGACGGGGGTGTTTTGCTCACGCGGCCTCGTTGTGTTGATGCGCAGGAAGACGAGATGCGGGCAGACGCCGTACAGAGAGACGAGCCCGGTCTGCAGCAGGATGTGTGGCGCGCCGAGTGCAGAGCAGCGCGCGCCGGCTGGGCTGGGTTCGGCTGGGCCCGCCCGGCGGCGGGCCGCGCTGTTGTCGCGGACGTGAGCGCCCCCTGGCGGGTGGTCGGAGGCGGCGCGGTGGACGTGTGGCTGGTTGGCAGTGCACATTGCGAGTGGCTGGCTGGCTGGCTGGCTGGCGGTCTGGCGGTCGGCGGCGGCGAGAAGAGAGAGGAGGGAGGTATGTGTTGCGGGCGCCTTTGCTGCGCTGCGTCGTTGCGTGCCTGGGCGTGCGCCTGTCGACTGTGTGTGACTGTGTTGGGCGTTGTGCCACGTACGTGTGCTCGGCCGAAGGCAGGCGTCGGAAAGAAGAGGGCGAAGGGCAGGAAAGTGGGTCGGTGTGCGTGCGTAGCCCGTGATGTGATGACGTCACGTCACGTCACGTCACGTTTTTGCGAAGCGGCTGCCGAGAGGTGTGTGGTAGCGAGCGGGAATGTGCGTTTGGTGGTTGCGGCGTGACGTGAGGGTGGGAGAATATTGGGGCGGGCGGGCCGGCCGGGCCGGCCGGCCGTTGTTGGTGGTTCCTCCTGTGGTTGTTTGTGCAGCTTTGATGGCAACGTGGAAGGACGCCGGTTTCGTGCCTTGCGTGTGGTTGTCGACGGTGACTGGTTGGGGTGTGCGCCGATGCACGTGCCATGTCGTTATTATGTTTGGGTCGTGAGTGTTGTTTTTGGCTGTGTTGTTGTGTACGGGAAGGGGGGGGGGAGAGGAGGAGGCGGGTGGATAGTGCGTGCAGTAGTGTCGTTGCGACGGGCGCGTCGGGTGGAGCTGTGCGTAGTGGCGGAAAGGTGTAGGTTGCGGGAAGGGAGCCCGTGTCGTGTCGTGTCGTTGACGGGGTCGCGTGCGTGCGTGCGTGCGTGCGTGCGTGCGTTGTGAATCGAGTGCGGCGGGAAAGGAGCAGTGTGCCGCTGGCGTCGTGGCCGTTAGCAGAGGCTGTGCTTGTCCGTTTGTTACCTGTTGGACGCTTGGTGCGAGTTGTTTGCTTTGCTGTTGTCGTTGTCGCCCCCGTCTCGCGGGTTGTTTTTGTTTGTCGGCTGTGCTGTGTCGGCGAGCTGTTTTGCGGTGCGTGAATGTGTTGGTGCAAAAGTGGCGGCGTTATGGCTGCGACCCGCGACGAGCCGCGGGCGCGCCATTGATGATGTTCAAACACAGAGCGGCTGTGTGCAATGGGAGGCCTGCGTACGGGTAGCGGTGTTGTCGTACGTGCATCCGGCCCGGTGCGGAAAGCGCCGTTGCCGTTTGCCCCTTAGTTGCCAGCCATGTCGCGTGAGCGGCGGGTTGCCTCTGGTCGACGTGGTGCTCGGGTTTGTGGTTTTTGGTGCCCTTTGGCCGGTGGGTGGTGTTTAATTTTGTGTGTGTGTGTGTGTGTGTGTGTGTGTGTGTGTGTGTGTGTGTGGTATATCTGCCTCCTGCTCGGTCTTGCGGCGGTTTGGTCGACGTCGTCTGTAGTTTTTTTGCGGCTTGCCGACGACCGACCGACCGACCGACCGACCGACCGACACACCTTTGAAACCTACGTGTGGCGCCCGAAGGTGAACGTAACCTGACCGCGGGACCTCTCGGCGCCTTAACCTAACCTAACCTAACCTAACCTCTAACCTAAGATGTCCGGCCGTAAGGTAGGTGCGGCCACCTGACGCCTCACGTCCGAACGCTTAACCTAACTTTGACGCTTAACCTAACTTTAACCCTTAACCTAACCCACGTCCACCTAACCTAACCTAACCTAACCTAACCTAACCTAACCTAACCTAACCTAACCTAACCCAACCGAACCCAACCTCACCTTAGGGTGGTGTACACCGCGAATGTCTAAGGCATGTTATAGTCTTAGGTGGAGTCCACTATACGCAACAAGCGGCTACACGGGTGGCAGGGGTTGTGTGGCGTGGGCTGGGCGGTTCTGTTTAGGTTGGATGGCCCTTGGGCAAGTACGGAAAGGGCAACAGCCTCAACGGGCGCGGGGCAAGGTCAGGACATGCGGGGACCAAGCGGCAATCGGTATTGTAAATTGTCAACTGTCGAAGCTCTGCGTTGGTAAAGTACCGGAACGTCAAGCGCTGATAGAAAGCACCGAAGCTGCAATCGTTATAGGTACAGACGGTGCTTTAGAAAGGATAGCGTGCATGCAACCGGTGGTGGAGTGGTTCGTCGCTGTCAGTAGTAGTTTATCCTGTGTAGTGAAGTAGATAGAAGTGGTGGACGGTTCCTGTGAACTATTGTGGGTGGAGGGTACACTCAACAGCCGAGCTAGGTTAATAATTGGCTCCTTTTACCGACCTCGCGACGCAGCAGCATTAGTGGCCGAACAAGTGAGAGAAAATGTGGACATACATTTTCCTTTCCTCAGCGTGTTACAGTCTTAGGTGGAGATTTCAATGTGCCAGATGTTCAGGACGGGTGGTAGGGACAGAGCATCGAGTGACATTATATTATACTGAGTGCACTATCCGAACGAAAAATTACCGCGAGCAATTAAACAGAGAGAGAACCGACTCGTGGAGATAACATCGTGGACCTACCGATGACAAACAGACCCCGAACTTGTCGACTCTGTATGTGCAGAACAGGGACCCAGTGATCAAGAGGCCGTTGCAGCATCGCTTGAATATGGACGTTAATAGGAATATACAAAAAAAAAAAAAAAAAAAAAAAAAAAAAGGGAGGAAGGTTTATCTGTTTAGCAAGAGTAATAGAAGGCAGATTTGAGACTACCAGACAGATGAAAACGCAAATGTCTGCTCCGACACTGACAATGTTGAGTGTTTATGGAGAAAGTGCAAGGCAATCGTAAAATGCGTCTTAGACAGGTACGTGCCGAGTAAAACTGTGAGGGATGGGAAAAACCCACCGCGGTACAACAACCAAAGTTTAGGAAACTATATAGCGAAAGCAAAGAGAGCTTCACTCAAAGTTGAAACGCAGCCAAAACCTCTCAGACAAACAGACGCTAAACGATGTCCAAAGTTAGCGTAAGGAGGGCTATGCGTGAAGCGTCCGGTGAATGCGAAAGTAAAATTCCATGTACCGACGTGGCAGGAAATCAAATCCTAGGACGTTGTGGTCGTACGTTGAATCAGTAGTAAGCGGCTCGAAACGGCATATCCAGACAATCCGGGGTGATGATGGCATTGAAACAGAGGATGACACGCGTAAAGCTGTGAAATACTAAACACCTGTTTCCAAAGCTGTTTCACGGAGGACGACCGCACTGCAGTTCCTTCTCGCACAAACGAAAAAATGGCCGACATCGAAATAAGTGTCCAAGGAGGAATAGAAAAGCAACTGGAATCACTGAACAGAGGAAAGTCCACTGGACCTGACGGGATACCAATTCGATTCTACACAGAGTACGCGACAGAACCTCCTAACAGCCGTGTACCGCAAGTCTCTAGAGGAACGGAGGGTTCCAAATGATTGGAAAAGAGCACAGGTAGTCCCGGGCTTGAAGAAGGGTCGTCGAGCAGATGCGCAAAACTATAGGCCCTATATGTGTGACGTCGATCGGTTGTAGAAGTTGAGAACATGTTTTATGCTCGAGTAGCATGTCGTTTTTTGGAAACCCAGTGTCTACTATGTAGGAATCAACATGGATTCCGGAAACAGCGATCGTGTGAGACCCAACTCGCTTTATTTGTTCATGGGACCCAGAAAATATTAGATACAGGCTCCCAGGTAGATGCCATTTTGGTTGACATTCGGAAGGAGGGCGTTCGATACAGTTCCGCACTGTCGCCCGATAAACAAAGTAAGAGTCTGCAGAATGTCGGACCAACTGTGTGGCTGGACCTGAAGAGATTGTAGCAAACAGAACACAGCATGTTGTTATCAATGGAGAGACGTCTAGAGACGTTAAAGTAACCTCTGGCGTGCCACAGGGGAGTGTCATGGGACCCATAGCTCTTCACACACAATGTATATAAATGACCTAGTAGATAGTGTCGGACGTTGCATGCGTCTTTTCGCGGATGATGCTGTAGTATACAGAGAAGTTGCAGCGAAAAATGCAGGACGATCTGCAGCGGATAGGCACGTGGTGCAGGGAGTGGCAACTGTCCCTTAACATAGACAAATGTAATGTATTGCGAATAATATGGACAGAAGGAGCCTTTATTGTATGATTGATTATATGATAGCGGGACAAACACCGGTCGCAGTTACGTCTGTAAAATATCTGGGAGTATGCGTGCGGAGTGATCATATAAATAAAAAAAAAAAACAAAAACAAAAAAAGTAATTGTTGGTAAGGCGGGTACCAGGTTGCGATTTATTGGGAGAATGCGTAGCAAATGTAGTCCATCAACAAAGGAGGAGGTGGCTTACAAAACACGCGTTCGTTCGACCTATACGTGAGTGTTGCCCATCAGTGTGGGATCCGTTACCAGGTCGCGTTGACGGAGGCGACGGAGACGATCCAACGTTTCGTCGCAGGGTCATTTGGTAACCGTGATAGCGTTACGGAGATGTTTAACAAACCCAAGCGGCAGACTCTGCAATAGAGGCGCTCTGCATCGCGGTGTAGCTTGCTCGCCAGGTTTCGAGATATTGCGTTTCTGGATGGGGTATCGAATATATTGCTTACCCCCTATGTATACCTCCCGAGGAGATCACGAATGGATGTGGTTAGAGAGATTCGAGCGCGCACGGAGGCGTTTTTTTTTTTTTTTTTTGCAGACTGTCAGTTCGTCCCGCGAACCATACGCGACTGGAACAGCAAAGGGAGGTAAATGACAGTGGCACGTGAAGTGCCCTCCGCCACACACACCGTTGGGTGGCTTGCGGAGTATATAAATGTTAGAGGCCGGCTGTCGTGTGTGCTTTTGAAGGCAGATTCGGTGCGTCTGTAGTTGCGGATGGCGGTTAGCCACCGTCGCTTAAAAGCGGCGAGGGGCGGCGGCGCCTCCCTCGGTTGGCCGGTGCCCATGTTGCGCAGGCGGCGCTCGTTTTTGTTTTGCGGCGGGCAATTTTGTGAGAAACGGGCGCGAATGTTGGCGGGCGAGGTGGCCCGACGGCCGCGGGCCGATCGGGAAACGGTGGGAGGGCGATGGGGCGGCGGAGGTGCGTTTGCACGGCCGTCATCGCCGCACGCCTCCGCTTGTGTGGCTGTGGCGGCGGCCGCGCTGGCCGGGCTGGCGCGGCGACGGTGCGCCAGTTTTGCCGAAGGTTTGGCCATTGTGGCGGGTCGTCGGCTGGGGCTGTGGGGGCGGCATTTGGGCGGGGGCGGCGATTCTCGGCGGGCCGAGCCAGGCTGTGGCGCGCGGTAGCTGCAGTTTGGCCGTGGTTTGCGGCGCTGCCGTGGCGACTGGTTGGCGACTGTGGTGTGGCCGTGTGTAGCCCCATCCTCGGTGGTTTGAATGGCGCGGGTGGTTGCGGCGCAGGTTTGGGGCTGGTCCGCACAGGCTGTCGGACGTTGGGCGGTAGCAAGCGCGGGAGGCGCGGCGCGGCGGCGCGCAGAGTGGCGGCCGCTCTCTCGGCCGTCCGCGCCCGCCCGCGACACTGGCTGGGCCTGGCGGCGCGGCGGCAAGGAAGGGTTGGAGTCCCTTAGCGATCGTAGTGTGTGTGGAAGCCTTGTGCGACTCGCCGCTATCGAGAGCTACCAAAACTCTGCGATTCACTTGCTTGTTAGCGAGTACCAAGCAATTTTGTCGTGTTCTAGGACCGACATAGAGAGCAGGCAAGATAGTGCGGACTAGCCGCACTTGTAGGATGGACAGAGTAGGGGACGACGAGGAGCCAGGGCCCCACCCGCGGGTGGCAAGCCCGCGTTCCTCTAGGCCAGAACAGACGCACAGGGCTGAGGCAGAACTCGCGAGCAGGACCACTCAGGGCGCTCGTCCGCGACACCCCGCCCCACCGGCCCCCACGCCCGAAGACTTATGCAGTGCGATGATACAAGAGAAACTCGACCAACTCCGCCGCGACCGCGACGCACGAGCAATGGAACTCGCAAGACGGCGGGATCAAGATGGCGCCACCACTAGTAACAACGCATCTTCCGACGACAGCAGAACGTCGAATCGACCTCCGACGGAACAACACCATGCCATGGACTATCAGGACGACTCCAGCGACTCAGACGCACCATTCCAGGAAGTCCGACGCCGCCGGACAGGCACGAAGCGCAAGAAAGCCGAAGAACACACCCCCAAGCAGATGAAATCACGAGCTGTACCCACCACGAACTACTATGCTCCACTACAGCAACAGGACGCAGCTACGGAAGACCAACACCAGCCTCAACCTAACGCCTCAACCACTCAGGACACCGCAGCTCCACCACCGCCGAAACCGAGAATACCGCCTGTCACCATCAACTACACAGGCAAATACCTGGAACTAAACGCTCAACTAAAACAGAAGATCTGCGGACCACTCAAGGCGATCTACAAAAACAACCAGATCAAATACCACTTTGAGACGCTGGCAGACCAACGAGCAGCACTGGACTACCTCCATTCCATCAACATGCCCTATTTCACCCACCAAGCGGCAGAAGACAGGGCACTGCAAGTGGTCCTCAAGAATATCCCAGAGGAAATTACCGAAGACGAACTCGCCGCCGAACTACGACACATGCAGTTCACGGTTACGAACGTACACCAGTTCAAAAAACGAGACCTGACCTCCAAGAAACTGATTCCACAATCGGCCTACTGCGTATCTCTGCCGCATGGACAAAAAAGCCGCACCATCTACGACATTCAATATCTGTTCCATACCAGAGTCAAGGTAGAAGACTACAAGCCACTCGACGGGCCGGCCCAGTGTAAGAAATGCCTCAAATTCAACCACACCGGCCGGTACTGCCAGATGCCGGTCAGATGTGTTCGCTGTGGCGGCCACCATCACGCAAAGGATTGTACCAAACCACGGACTGAGCCACCCATCTGCGCCAACTGTCGCCAAGAAGGCCACCCAGCGACTTGGCGAGGTTGCCCTGAATTCCAAAAGGCAATCCACGCCTACCAACTGCGACCTCAACCTTCCAGGGAGCCACAACAACCACCACAGCCGTCGTTTGCGGCAACACCAAAGGACTTCCCATCTCTCCGAACACCCTGGTCGGCCGCATCGTCCTTATTTCAAACACCGTCTCAGCAACAACCACCTAGCCAGAAAAACACGGCGCGTCAACGAATGCAAGACCTCCGCCAGCAACAACAGCAACAACGATCCACGGACAACGCCCTCGGTCTGTCCGACATTATCGCCGCGCTATCTAACATGGGCTCAATCATCAACTTACTAAAAACGAAAAATGTCTTTGCCATCATAGCGGATACTGCTCGCAAATTCAACGACGCACCAGACTTGCTATCCAAACTACTCACTCTACTGGAAGGAATCATGGCCTTTTTCACTGACTAATATGGATCAAGAGCGGCATCAACGTAGAAACCTTACATTCTGCTTCTTTAACGCCAATGGAGTCGCTCCCAAGAAAGTGGAACTCACGGACTTCATCGAACGACATAAAATCGACGTGCTCCTATTATCAGAAACGCATCTGCGACCCACCCAAACCTTCAACATTCGCAACATGGTGGGATACCGCACTGACCGCCACAATCGGCGAGGTGGAGGCACCGCAATCTACCTGCGATCTTCCCTCACTCACTCCCTCGAAACCTTGCCTGACATGATGAGTCTAGAAGCCACCGCAGTCACGATCACCACAACACATGGGAAGCTCACGTTTGTTGCAGCCTACTTGAGCCCTGGCGCGGCCTTCACAGACGAAGATTTCATCTCCATCTTTGATCGATATGACAGAGTCCTCCTTTGTGGGGATCTCAACGCGAAACATGTCGCCTGGAACTCGCGGCAGACGAACGCCAAAGGCACCCGCCTCTACGACCTCGAACTTCGGCTCCAAGCATTCACCCAAGGACCGGAGGACCCGACTTACCTGCCTACCGTTCGACGTCATCAACCAGATGTCCTCGATGTGGCCATGGTAAAGAACGTGAATCCCGACCTCTCACTTCAAACGATCAACGACTTGACATCCGATCACCAGCCTGTTCTCGGAACCCTGTCTGGAGCTCTTCAATCACTGCCACCGAAAACAAAAGTCTCCACTGATTGGATATCCTTCGCCAGGTGGCTGAACAACAATGTGCGCCCCACAGAGCCATTAGCCACCGCAGAGCAACTCGATGACGCCATCACTCGTCTCACTTCGAAAATCAAGAAAGCCGCCCACCAGGCCTCCACAAAGCTACTCTTCTCGACACCATATCGTGAACCACTGCCGCCAGCACTGCAAGACCTGAAATACTTAAAGAATCGAGCTCGTAAAAAATGGCAACAAACTCGCCACCCAGCGTATAAACGTGAAATGCACCGGCTCTCCAGGGAACTCACGTGGCGTTGCCAGGAATGGCGCGCTGAATTATGGGAGGACCGGATGGCGCAAATTCAACACCTATCGCGCGATGAATGGGCTTTCATCCGTAACATCAAGAAACCCAGACCACCGAAAACGGCGCTCACGGATGGAACCGACCTCATCTTTGACAACCTCCGAAAGGCCGAACTTTTTGCGGAAACTTACGAAACGCAGTCACGCCTGAATTTTGCAGAATTTCACAATGACGAAGAAGAGGACGCGCGCACTCGGGCAGAGGCAAACCACATAAGACAACACCCCAGCGGAGACCGGCCGGAACTGACGTCGCCAAGGGAAATTCGTAGCCTTCTCAGGAAGTTACACTCCACATCTGCTCCAGGACCAGATGGAATTTCGAACGATCATCTAAAACACCTCCCCCGAAAACCGCTAGTTCTACTAACGAGAATATTCAACGCATGCCTGTTGAAGGAACATTTTCCCCCTCAATGGAAACTGGCCAAGATCATACCCATCCCGAAACCGGGCAAAGACCTCCTCCAGCCTGAGCACCACCGACCAATCAGTCTCCTTTCCACGATGGGCAAAACGTTTGAACGTGTCATCCTGGCCCGCATCAAGCCGCCCCTCTTGGAAAATGACGTCATTCGACCCGACCAATTTGCCTTTCAGCCGAAACTTTCAGCCGAAATCCAGCTGCTCCGGATCTCGGAACATCTTACCAACCAAATAAACCTAAATCACTACACAGCAGCCATTTTTCTGGATGTCCAACAAGCATTTGACAAGGTGTGGCGAGAGAAGCTCCTAAGCAAACTACGGAATACCACCGACATCCCCAACTGTTATATCAAGATCATCGACAGCTTCCTGACCAACCGCCGTTTTTATGTCCAACAGGCCGATCAACACTCCGACACCAAACCTCTCTCAGACGGCATACCGCAAGGATCCGTACTCTCACCCATCCTATTCACCATCTACGTGAATGACATGCCGAAATTACCGAACATTATGCTCGCACAATTCGCCGATGATACGGCTCTTCTAACCAGTAGCCGTTCATTAGATACAGCCATCACCCGATTACAGCACCAGATCGATATCCTTCTCCTGTGGGCAACGGACAACAAAATCAAAATCAACGCACTCAAGACGAAAGCCATACTCTTCACTCGCCGGAGACCGATTCTTCACCGTCGCCTCCAAATCAATGACCACGCCATCGATTGGTCCACCACAACAAAATACTTGGGGGTCACACTGGACCATAAACTCACATTTTCAGCCCACGTAAACGACAAAAGCCTCAAAATCATTCGCGCCATCCATGGACTTTACCCCTTCTTAGCAAGCACTGAACTGAATGTCGGGACGAAGCTCCGCATCTACCGAGCGACAATACTCCCGATGATGCTATATGGCTGCGCAACGTGGGGAATCACATCTCCCACCAACATACGCAAACTACAACGCTTGCAAAACCGGTGTCTAAGAATCATCCTCAAAGCGCCCAGGTGGTCCCGGATTAATTCCTTACACGATGAACTACAGATTTCACCTATCGATCAAGTAATCCAATTACACGTCCAGCGTCTCATCACCAAAATCGACGACTTAAGAATGTCGACAAGGCAACTCGAAGGAGTCGCGACCATCCAACCCGAACCCTGGCATAAAGTCAAGGTTCCTAGGGCCCTCACAACTCAATAAAAAAGCGAAGCAAAGGTATGTAGGGCACAAAGGACCCCTGTGAGCCCAAAGTCCTACAAACGATTACAATAAAGATATACAAATCCTACCTTTCAACCTTGGAAGTCCAGCCGCCAAAGGCGGTAGCACTTCGGCGACAACACCACACACAGGAAAAAAAAAAAAAAAAAAAAAAAAAAAAAAAAAAAAAAAAACGGCGCGGCGGCTATTCTCTGCCGTGCTTGCCGCCTTGCCGCTCTCTCGCTGTTCTGTTGTTGTGTGTACGCGCGTCGTCCGTCGAAATAATGGCAGATCAGGCGGCTACGAACGAGACTGCTGCGGCACCCGCCGCCACCGGCACGACGAAGAAGGCCAAGTCTGCGGCGTCTGCGAAGAAGCCGCGCGCCAAGCCTGCGCACCCGCGCACCTCTGAGATGGTGACGGCCGCCATCAAGAGTCTGAAGGAGCGCGGCGGCTCGTCGCTGCAGGCGATCAAGAAGTACATTGCCGCGCACTACAAGCTGGACGCGGAGAAGCTGGCGCCCTTTATCAAGAAGTACCTCAAGTCGGCCGTCGTGGCTGGCGAGCTGGTGCAGACGAAGGGGAAGGGCGCGTCCGGCTCTTTCAAGCTTGCCGGCGCCGGCGGCGGGGCGGCCGAGGGCGGCAAGGCTCGTGCCGGCGGTGCGAAGAAGAAGCGCGCCGCTCCGGCCAGCAAGGAGAAGAAGGGCGGCCGCGCGGCCGGCGCAAAGAAGGCTGGTGGCGTGAAGGCGGCGACCGGTCGGAAGGCGGGCGCCGCCAAGAAGGCGTCTGCGGCGTCGGCGGCTCCCGCGGGTGCGAAGAAGGCGGCTGCGGCCAAGCCGGCCAAGGCCAAGTCGCCGTCGAAGGCGAAGAAGGCCGCCAAGGTTCCGACGAAGAAGCCGAAGGCGCCGCGCCCGAAGAAGGCGACGACGCCGTCTAAGGCGAAGGCGTCGCCCAAGAAGAAGAAGTAAAGTAGTAAAGTTAAAGAAAGGCAAGGGAAAGGGGTTGGCGCTTGACGCCGTCGTCCCCCACCCCCCTCCCCCGCGTCGTCTTAGTGGCGCGCGATGGCACGGCTGCGGCTGTCGCGCGGCCCAAAACGGCCCTTCTCAGGGCCATCAAAGGACGTCGGGAAGGCGTTGATTGTCGTGCATGCGCCGGTGTGGTTGGTTTTGTGTGTGACCCTTGTGGGTACTGTTTGCGTGCCGTGGTGGTTGGATTGTGGTGCCGGTGGCGGTAGGCGGCGGCGCGCGGTAGCGGAGCGGTTGTGGCCGTTTGTTGGTCTTTTTTTTGTTTGTTGTTGTTTTTTTTTGCGGCGGCCGACGTTTGGTTGCTCGCGTATGTTTCTGGAGACTCTTGTTTGTTTGTTTGTTTGTGTGTGTGTGTGTGTGTGTGTGTGTGTTTGCTTGCTTTGCGGATGTCGTGTCTTTTGTGTGTGTGTTTGTCTCTCTCTCTTTGAAAGCGGCGGGGGGACGTGAGACGTGGCAGTGGCCGGCGGGAATTGGGAAGGCGCGGTGGCGTTGACGTTGTAGTGTAGTGTAGCGTAGCGTGCGCGCGCCTCGGAGACGACGGCGGCGGCCAGCCACCCGTGGTGTGTGGTGACGTCGTCCGGCTGTTGTGTGTGTATTGTGAAGGGATGGGACGACGTCGATTGTTGGCGAGAGCGGCTGTGGACGGGAGGGGAATTGGTTGTTGTTGTTTTGCGGGGCGGCAAGACCGACAAAAGTTTTGCTCGCGACGGAGAGATGTTAGTGGCCCTGAAAAGGGCCGTTTTTGTTGGGCGGGCGCGCGTGCGCGGCGCGGTTTCTAGGCGCGCTCGCCGCGGATGCGGCGCGCGAGCTGGATGTCCTTGGGCATGATGGTGACGCGCTTGGCGTGGATTGCGCACAGGTTGGTGTCTTCGAAGAGGCCGACGAGGTAGGCCTCGCTGGCCTCCTGCAGGGCCATGACTGCGGAGCTCTGGAAGCGCAGGTCGGTCTTGAAGTCCTGGGCGATCTCGCGCACTAGGCGCTGGAACGGCAGCTTGCGGATGAGCAGCTCTGTGCTCTTCTGGTAGCGCCTGATTTCCCGCAGGGCGACGGTGCCCGGCCTGTAGCGGTGGGGCTTCTTGACGCCGCCGGTGGCGGGCGCGCTCTTCCTCGCCGCCTTGGTGGCGAGCTGTTTGCGCGGCGCCTTTCCGCCGGTGGACTTGCGGGCCGTTTGCTTTGTGCGGGCCATAGCGGTTAGCGGCGTGGAGGTGCGTGCGGTACACGAAGCGTCCGGTGCTGCCTTGACAACGGGCCCGCGCGGCCCCGCGCCGCGCTTATATGCCCTCGGTGCGCGTGGTGGGGGGAGGGCGGGCCAGAGTCTATATAGGGGGGCGGCGGCAGAGAGCTCGCACCGTAGCCGACTCGCTAGCGCCGGGTGAGGAGCTGGCGCTTGTGTTTTTTCGCTTGCTTGCTTTGAGGAGGAGGAGGAAGGAAGAAGAATGACAGGCCGCGGCAAGGGAGGAAAGGGGCTGGGCAAGGGTGGCGCCAAGCGGCACCGCAAGGTGTTGCGCGACAACATCCAGGGCATCACGAAGCCCGCCATCCGCCGCCTGGCTCGCAGGGGCGGCGTGAAGCGCATCTCTGGTCTGATCTACGAGGAGACCCGCGGAGTGCTGAAGGTGTTCCTGGAGAACGTGATCCGCGACGCGGTGACGTACACTGAGCACGCCAAGCGCAAGACTGTGACGGCCATGGACGTGGTGTACGCCCTGAAGAGGCAGGGGCGCACCCTGTACGGTTTCGGCGGTTAGGCAGGCAGGCAGCCAGCCAGCCGGTGTGCTGTGCTGCGTTGTGGCCTTCCCGCGGCCGTGCCGTGCCCGTGCTTGGTGGGAGAGACGAAAACGGCCCTTTTCAGGGCCACCACACTGTTCGGAGATTGAAAAGTGCGAAAGAGTCTGTGTTGTTTGTTTGTTTGTTGTTGTTGTTGTTGTTGTGGTGCTGTGCGTGCGTTAGTTTTTGAGTTTGACGCGATGGGCGCGGCTGAGTCCAGTGTGTGCGTGGTTTGTGTTGTTTGTTTGTTTTTGTTTTTTTTTTTTTTTTTTTGTGGCGTGGGCATAGGCGGGCGGGCCGGATCGATCGATCGGATCAGCTGTTTGGTTTTGTCTGTGCCTGTGTGTTTGGAGCGCGCGGCGGCCGGCGTGTCGTCGTCGGACCGTTTACGCGCTGTGTGTGCCACGCGCGCCCCTTTAATTAAAACATTATAATGCTAACAATGATCATCACACTATCGGTGTATTGATGTCGTTGTCGTTTGGAACGCGACTCTGTGCGTGCGCGGAGGGGTGCAGAAACAAACAAAAAAAAGACAAAAAGAGAGAAACCACAAAATGTGTGCGCGTTCGGCCGCACGGGCCGTGGACAAGATGGCGGACGTGCGCCGGCGCTGGCTGTGCAATGTATGTATGTATGTATGTATGTATGTGGACGTGTTGTGTAAAGTGCGGCGAGCACGGACGACGGAAACTTTGCTTTGGACGTAGGTTTGTGTGGTGGCCCTGAAAAGGGCCGATTGTTGTGAGCCGAGCCGGCAAGGCAAAGGCGCGTTTGCGTGCAGGGAGCACGCAAGCGCAGCGCCGCGCTCTCTGTTTAGGCCTTCTTCTCGGTCTTCTTTGGCAGCAGGACGGCCTGGATGTTGGGCAGGACACCACCCTGTGCGATGGTGACGCCCGACAAGAGCTTGTTGAGCTCCTCGTCGTTGCGGATGGCGAGCTGCAGGTGGCGCGGGATGATGCGCGTCTTCTTGTTGTCGCGGGCCGCGTTTCCGGCCAGCTCGAGCACCTCAGCCGCGAGGTACTCCATGACGGCGGCGAGGTAGACGGGCGCCCCGGCGCCGACGCGCTCGGCGTAGTTTCCCTTGCGCAGGAGGCGGTGGATTCTGCCGACCGGGAACTGGAGCCCAGCCCTGCTTGAGCGGGACTTTGACTTGCCCTTGACTTTGCCTCCCTTTCCGCGTCCGGACATGGCGTTTGGCTAGTTGAAACACGTAACGTAACGGTGCGAGCCGCAGCGAGTCGAGCAGCGGAGTGCGTGGCGGCGGGACTATGCTGCTGCTTACATCTAATACTTTCTCCTCTTTGGAGAAGTGTGAGGGGGAGTTTGTAGCCTTTCGGCTTTTACTCCCCTGTGTACTTGTGTGTATGATTATTTCTGTATTTTTTTTGGTGTCTATGAAATGTGATGTTTGTTCTGTGTGAGTCTGGTACTTGCCTGAGGTTTGGCGAGATAATTGTAGTGGTTTGGGTAGGAGCAGGATTTGGGAATGGATATTGGGATTTTTCTCTTCGACTTAGTCGTCGAAGATCGTCATAGGGCGCTTATGCTTATCGCGGGACATGTCATACCGACCTAGGGAGTGGATGAGTGCATTTCCGGATCTGGAAGAACCCTCATAGAAGGCCCTTGCCAGATCCTGGAAACGCTCTCTCAGGAGTGGGATTTCGGCTGCGGCGTGCAAGTCGTCCGTAGGGAATCCGAGAGGTAGGTGCAATGCCCTTCTGAGGGCGCGGTTCTGCAGCCTCTGGAGTCTGTCCAGGTGCTGCTTTGCCGCGTATCCCCAGACAGGGCACGCATACTCCATTACCGGCCGGATCAGGGCCTGGTATACATTTACTGCTACTGGGCAAGGAAGGGAGCTGGTTGTGTTCAGGATAGGGTATAGGATGGACATTCTGGCGCAGACCTTCCTGTGGACCTCGTCTATGTGGGGTTTCCACGTAAGTCGAGAGTCCAGGGTTACACCAAGGTACTTGGCGGTTCTGCGCCAGGGGAGTTGGGTTCCATTTAGGTGAAGGTGGAGGGGGGGACGTTGAGGAGGTACGCGCCTTCCGAGCCTGCGGGTAATCAGCATTGCCTGTGTCTTCTCCGAGTTGATGGTGATGCGCCAGCGACGGGCCCAGGTTTCTGTGTCATCTAAAACCCTTTGTAGCCTACGAATGACCAGGTCCTTGTTCGCGTTTCTCGTGTAGAAGGCTGTATCGTCAGCGTACTGCGCAGTATGCACCAGGGGGGCCGTTGGAGTGTCCGCAGTGTACAAACTGTACAATACGGGCCCCAGGACCGATCCCTGTGGCACCCCAGCACGAATACGCCTTCTGGTGGAGGTGGCAGTTTCTACTTTGACGGAGAAAGTCCTATTGGTGAGATAGCTCTTGATCAGCTGAACTATACTCCCAGGAAACCCTTGTGTGTACAACTTGTAGAGTAGCCCTCTATGCCATACTGAATCAAAGGCTTTGGCTACGTCTAGTAGCACTATCCCGCAGTAGCCTCTGTGGTTGAAGCCCTCCGTGGCTGCTTCAACCACTCTCATGACCTGTTGTGGGGCAGAGTGGTTCTGCCGGAATCCGAATTGGAAATCCGGCAGAATTTGCTCTCTGGTAATATGTTCTTGTATGGGTCTTAGCAGGAGGCGCTCATAGATCTTGCTGAGAGTTGGCAAGAGGCTAATCGGCCTGTAGTGCTGCGGGAATAGAGGGTCTTTACCTGGTTTGTGTATCGCGACCACTTCCGCATGTTTCCAGCAAGCTGGGAAAATACGGGAACGAGTAATCTCGTTGAGGACGTTCGCGAGGTGTGTGATCGCTGTGGGTGGGAGTTTTTTGACTAGCTGGTTTGTGACACTATCGTGCCCTGGCGCCTTTTTTGTAGGTAGGGACCTGATTACTCTTGCCACGTCCTCGGGGGCAAAAAGTATGGGTTCGTCCTCTGGGTCCTCCTCAGCATTGAGGAAGACAGCCAGTTGACGACTAACTACCTCTTCATGCTCTTCATCCTGGGGTTCTGCCGTTTGAAACTGCTTCTCGAAGGAGTCGGCGAGGGCGTTGGCCTTTCCAGCATGGCTGTAGACCAGTCCACGCTCGCCATGCAGTGGCGGCATCCTAGCGCGTCGTTTTGTAAACTGTTTGGTCGCTTGCCATAGTGTATGGTCGTCTACTTTGAGAGCTGTGAGGCGGTTTTGCCATTGCTGGTTTCTGTGCTCATTGAGCGCTACCTTTAGTTCTCTCTGTAGACGATTGAGCAGCCTCCTGGTGGCCTGGTTTCTGGTGATCTTCCACTCTTTTGCCACTCTGTTCTTGTGTCGAATTTGAGCTAGCAAGTGTTCCGGGAGCTGTATTTGCGGCGGAGGGCCATCCCTTTGTGGAGGGGTGGCTTCTTCCGCTGCCTGCAAGATGGTGCCTGTTAGGTCTTGTAGCGCTTGTTCTACTGTTTCCGCAGTAGGTGGCGGAGCGCGAGCGATATCAGAGGCGACAGTTTCTTGGTATCGCTCCCAGTCTGTACGTTTGTACGACGTCTGGTACCGTGGGAGTGCTACCCATTCTCCCACATCGACCTCCAGAATCACTGGGTTGTGGTCGGAGGACATTCTGTTGATTGTCCTTGCGGCCACAAACCCTGCGATCCTCCTAGTGAGAGCTATGTCTAACACGTCGGGCCTGGCTCCATTTTTTGGAAAATGTGTGGGCTCGACTGGACCCCATGTTTCGAAGTGGTGGGTGCGCGCTAGTTGTTGCAGTTTGGCGCCTGCTCTGGAGGTTACTCTAGAATTCCAGTCAGGATGTTTGGCATTGAAGTCTCCCCCTATTATGAGTTTGCCTTCAATTTGCCCTAGAGCAGCTATGTCTCCCTCATCTATCTGGTCATGTGGGGGTCGGTAGACTGCGACAATTGTTAGGGGTCCAGTGGCAGTGGTTACTTCCACCGCTACTGCTTCGATTTTGTTGGTAGCTGGTAAGAATACCTGGTGGTGGGGGATCCCTCTTTTTACATATATGGCCACTCCTCCGCCTTGGGTTGGCCTGTCTTTACGGTAGGTAACGTAGTTGGGAACTGTCGCTTTTATTCCCGGCTTTAGGTGGGTTTCCCCCATCATGCATATGTCGATGGAGAACTCCTTCATGAGTTCTCGGAACTCGACCTCTTGATTAACAATGCCGTCTGCGTTAAAGACGCACATTGTCAGGCCTTGAATATTCGGTCGTCTATTCATGTTGGGGTTTTGATACTACTGAGGAAGTCGCAGAGGGGAGCGACTGCTGGACTGTTGCCTGAAGGGCGACGAGGATCTGTGTGTTCTGCTTCTGGGCTTCCCTGAATTCCTTCATCATTTCCATGACGAGGTTCATGGTCTGCACCATTACGCCTAACAACTGATCCATGGGGGGGGAGTGTGTGTGGGGTTCCCTAGATCTTCCCCCGTCATGGTGGACCTGGTCATTGTTGCTGTGTGTTTCCCGGTGTTGTTCTTGTGATAGCGTCTGGTGTTGTGGTGATTGGGCCACGCTTTCATGGTTCCTCGGAGGAGAAACCACTTCCGCATATGTCGCCCTCGGTGTGTCCGGCCTTGGTTTTCCCCAGGCCTTGTCTGTGTGTGTTGTAATGTTTCGGTTTCTTGTGTGTCTCGATGGGTTCATGGTGTTTTCTTTTCGTGTGTGGGGGGCGGCCTTTGCGCCCTTTGCCTGCTGTGTGTGTCTTTTATGGACCTCACAACCTTGGTAGCCCGCTGTGTGGTTTTTGCCACACAGCGCGCACCTTATTTGCGGGTCCGTGTGTTTTATGTTGCACGTTCGTGTGTCATGGGCCTCGGCGCATTTTCTGCACCTCACTGCCATTGAGCAGTGTGCCGCAATGTGGTTGAGGCCCTGACATCTGAAGCACTGCACCGTCTTGTTTTTGCGGCGCAGTGGTTCAGTGGTCACAGGGACCGCCAGGATCGTCTTAATGTCCCTTCTGTTCTGTGGGACGTCTGGCAGTGTGACCTGATACAGGGGCCATTTGCTGCCTATGTTTCCCATCTGTTGGACCGCCTTGACGATGTACCCCTGGGCAGTCAGGTCCGTTTTGATCGCCTGGGGGGCCACTCGTCTCGGTAGGTCTCTGATGACTATGTTTCTGTTTCGTGTTTTTGTTGTGGGGAAAGTGTAGTGAGGTATGTTTTTGCTGTTGAGAAGTGTTTTTGTTGTGTTGTAGTGCTCGAGTGTGAGTAATGTTATTTTTATTTTGTCACCACCGGCAGGTTTTGCTTTGAAATTGCCTCCCCCGATTGCTGCTTTTAGCATTTCGAAGAGTTCCTCGTAGTTCCGAGTGAACTCCGCGACGATCGGAGGGAGGTGGTGGGTGACCTGGTTTTGTGTTTGCGTTGTTTCTTGCGGTGTGTCTGGCTCATCAGCCACCGCCTGGAACCTGTTCGGGGTGGGTTCCAGTCCCCGGGCCGGCGGGAGCCTCGGCTGGCGAAACGTTTTCTTCGCCAGCACGAAACCATCCGTATCCTGCCCGGTTTCGTGGTTCCCTTCCAGTGCCGATGTTTCCTGGTCCCCTCCCAGGACGACGACAGGTGCTGTCGGGGGCGCTGACTCCTCAGAGGGTGTGGAAGTGGTTGGGGTGGTGGTGGTGGAGTGTTTTTTCCCCTTGGAGTGCTTCTCCTTCTTGTCCTTCCTTACACGCCGTTGCTTGGATGTGGTGGACTTGAGTGGGGGGGATTTGAGGAACTGGGATCGGGTAGGGGGTTGGGTGGCAGTTGCGGGTTTGGGGAGGATTTTAGCCGGCTGACTGGACTTCTGCTTGCCATTCAGGTTACGGATGTGATCAGCAAGGAGGCCACAGCTGTTGGCAAGCAGGAGAGGGCTGAGGAGAGGGGAGGGAGGGGCGGGATCGCAAATCCTGACGATGTATTTGTCTGTCTGCGTTTTGTGTGGTTTTGCCATGTCGGTAGCGGAAAGGGGGCTTGCTGCCAGGTTATTGTCAGTTGCAACTTTTGTTGGCACCGTTGGGTTTTCCGGTTGCAGAGCTGACCCTAATAGCACGATGGCAGACGCGGAATTCTGAACGGGGGCGGCGGAAAACCTCTCTGTGGTTCCGCGGCCCGCTTCCAGGTCCTGGCCTACTTTTTCCCTATTCTTGGGGGGGGGCAGAGACTGACTCTGCGGCAGCCGAAGTGCTCGAGACGGCCGGCCGCGCGGCCCGCGGCAACAAGAAGGCGCGCCTCGTGTCATCGGCGGAAAGAGACCGCCGCGACCCCAAGGCGCCACCCAAGCTCGGCATATCACGACGACGAGGAGACACGACAACTCTGCCAGGCGACGCCATGCAAAATTTTATCCCTGTGCCGTCCGTGCTAAGACCTCGACGCAAGTGCCCGTCAATGTTTTAATAAAGACAAAGCCGGTGAACACTCCTGTTTGTACTCCCGTGCAAGCGGGGGCCTATGGCTGACAGTATGCGAGTGAGAGGAGCGATGCTCAACCCTCGACTTTTTTTTCATTCCACCACCGGAAGGGTGGGGTGGGCTCATATAGGGCTTACTGCCCGTTTGGAGCCTTAGTTTATCTTACGTTATTCTGTGGTGACACAATTTATTTATTGTAATTTGGGGGAGGTATCTAAAATTTATCTTTTGTAGTTTACTTTTCTTCGTTTATTTTTGTTCTTATTTGTTTTCTTTCTTTGTTTGTTTGTTTTGGGGAGAATACACAACTCCGGCATTTGCCTTACGGCTGAGGGAAACCCCTGAAAACCTCAGCTGGAGTCAGGTGAAAGTCCTTAGAGTCTTCTATTATGTCTTTTATTTATATATTTTATTCTGTTGTTAGATGTTTAGGCAGATCTTTGTTTTCTGTTATTGCTTTTATGTCTTCATGTTTGTCTGGGTATTCTTGTTCAGTTGCTATTGCTATAATGTGAGGCGGGTAAGGGTATTTATATGCCGGTGCATTTAAATGGTATGGTATTGTCGTGATTAACGTCTTGATGTCTTCACTAGTTGTTAATCTGTCATTTCCATATGTTGCCATTTGTTTTTTAATTCTGTCTTTTATTGAGTCTATTTCGAGTGTATTGTGAAGTGTTGCTGTTGGTTCGTATTGTATTTGCGCTAGTTTCCTTAATTGTCTTCTGTCTGTAGCCTTTATCCTGTTGCACTGTGTGGTTGTGCCGCCCCACACTACTGCTCCGTACTCCATTATTGGCCTTACGTACATTTTGTATAAGTGCAAGACTGTTCTTGTGCTTGCTCCTCCGTTCCTGTGTTTGAGTAATTGTATTCTGTTTGCTTTGGCGTTGGCTATGCTTATTTTCTTGGTTGTATTTTTCTCCCAGTTTAGTATCCTGTCGAAGTCCAGTCCTAGGTATTTGGCGGTTGGACTTGGCTTTATCGTTTGTCCCCATAGCGATATTTTCACATCGTCTGGGTTTTGGGGTCTATGTCTGGTCAGGTGTCTGTGTTTTATTACCAGTACTTGCGTTTTTGTAGGATTAGGGCGGATCCTCCATGTTGCTAGCCATTTTTCTAGTATTTTGACATATCTGTTTGTTTTTATCGTTATCATCTCGGTGGTTGCTGCTTGGCACCAGAACGCCGTATCGTCGGCATACAGGGCTATTTGTTCGTTGATTCCGGTCGGTTTTGGAATGTCGGCTGTATAGAGATTGTAAAGTAGAGGTGAGATAATAGCCCCTTGTGGTACACCTGCTTTGGGTTTTAGTGTGTCAGAGTAAGTGTTTCCGACTTTTACTACGATCTGTCGTTCTGTAATCATGTTGTTTATTAGTTGCACTATTTCTTTCGGTATGTTATGTTGTAATAGTTTCTTTAATAGCCCTGCATGCCATACTTTATCAAAAGCCCGTTCTATGTCGAGCATCAGTACTGTTGAGACCAAGCCTGTGTTTATTGCTTCGACACTGTTACTAACTAATCTTAATATTGGGTCAATTGTACTTCTATTTTTACGAAAGCCCGCTTGTTCTTCTGGTAATATGCCTGTTTTGTCCGCGTATTTCTGGATTCTCTGCGTAAGGATTGCCTCGAATGTTTTTCCGATCACCGGCAGTAACGTTATCGGTCTATATGATTTTGGGTCGTGTTTCGGTTTTTGTGGTTTCGGTAGCATACGTATTTGTCCTTGTTTCCACTGTTGCGGTGTCTTTTTGAGCCTTATTATGGCATTAAAGAGTTTCTGTAGTGGCGGTATTATTGTTTGCGGTGGTATCATTCTGCTACTCAGCGAGTAGGGTGGGGGTCCCTTTATGGGCTCGGGTGCGGCGGCCGGTTGCGCGCGCGCCCCATTGGTCGGCGGCCGCAACAGGGCGAGCTGGTAAAGGTGCGGTGTTGCGGTAGCGGCGGGTGCCTCTGTGTGGGGAGACGCTGACTAGAGCGGAGCGCTTGCTGCTTGCTGTTGTACGTTCGAGATGCCGCCCAAGACTAGCGGGAAGGCCGCCAAGAAGGCTGGCAAGGCGCAGAAGAACATTTCGAAGGGAGACAAGAAGAAGAAGCGCAAGAGGAAGGAGAGCTATGCCATCTACATCTACAAGGTGCTGAAGCAGGTGCACCCCGACACGGGCATCTCGTCGAAGGCGATGAGCATCATGAACAGCTTCGTGAACGACATTTTCGAGCGCATTGCGGCCGAGGCGTCTCGCCTGGCGCACTACAACAAGCGCTCGACCATCACGTCCCGCGAGATCCAGACGGCTGTGCGGCTCCTGCTGCCTGGCGAGCTGGCCAAGCACGCCGTGAGCGAGGGCACGAAGGCGGTGACCAAGTACACGAGCTCCAAGTGAGGGGGTTAAGGCTCTAGGGAGCTCCCTCCGTTGCGAGAGCGGCAAAACGGCCCTTTTCAGGGCCACCAAATTGCCTTTGCGGGAAGAGCGGAATTGTTGTTTGTGTGAGGCGGCGCATAGCTACCCGGTTTGGTTGGTTGCGAAGCAGCGGGTGGTGGTGGTGCTGCTGTGCCGTGGTCTCGAATGTGGTTATGCGTGCACGAGTCTTGGCGTGGTTGGTTGGTTGTTTGTTTGTCGACACACAGACAGGAGGTGTTGTCTGTGTCGCTGATTCCTTTCCCTTTCTTTGTCTCTGTCTGCCCGGTTAGTCACGTGACTGCAATTGAAACCCCTCGCGATTGTTGGATGTCACCGTTAGGGCCGTCTGCGGGTTTGTTTGTTGTCACATCATACATACATGATGGCGAGGGTGAAATGTTGTGTTGCCGTCTACTATTCCCTTTGCTGTACGGCGTGGAGGTGTGTTGGTGACGTTTTAAAATGGACGTGTCTTTACTAGTCATTAAGAAGACGCAAGAATTGTACGGGCGGGTGGGGTAGGCGACACGCACGGTGGTGTACCTATTTATTTGGCCCTTGATTTTGATAGCCGTTTCTGCAGTTGATTGAATGATTGATTGTTGTGCGCACGCCGGTGTCGTCATTCAAGGTGCACGTGTGTTCGGTTCAGTGACGGTAGACGACGACGGTCGTTGTTTGTTGTTGTGGGCGTACACGCGGTTGTCTGTGTCCCCCGGTGAAATGGCCGGTTTGTCGGTGATGTGATCCGATCCGGCGGCTCTGAGTAGCTGTCTATCGGCATCATGGCAACGTGTCGGTCTGAACACCCGTCTCACTGTGGCACCGTCGGCGCTGCGAACGGTGACGAAAGGCTGACTGTGATCGGTCGAATGTCATGTCTTGTCTGGGCAGAACGTGTGGAATGAGCAAAAAAAAAAAAAAACTGTGGGGACGGAAACAATGGTGGGGAGGAGGGGAACGAAAATAAGAAAACGAAACGAAACGAAGAAAAAGAAGAAGGAGAAGCAATCACCGGAAAACGAAACGGGGGAAGAACGGAGAGGCGCTGTCTAGAGCAACGGAACGTTCCCGTGCATTGCAGCCGCACTGAAATGCGTTTACGGCGCGGCTGCAAGTGTCGGCCGTGGTGACGGCTGAATTGCATTGCCTTCCCGGATGCAACGTTCGCCCGATATGGCTCGGAGGAAGAATCTATGAGAGAGTGCCTTGCCCTTGCCGTTTCGTGTGCGGTGTAGCGAATGATGTGTGTGTGTGCGTGTGTAGTGGGGAATGGATGGTCGATAGCTGCCGTCACGGTCGAGATAACGCAGTCAAAGGTGTCGCGAAAAAAAGTGTGTTAGCCGTGGTTGGTTTGTGTGTTTGTTTTGTTTTGTTTTTAAAGAGAAGGGACGAGAGAAAGAAGGTAGGTGGAGAGTGCGTTGCGTGTTGCGAACTGCGTCCGTGAATACGGCAGTATTTGGTGGTGGGCGTGCCCTTGCATGTGGCCCGGAAGGCGTGTTCGTTTCGCGGTAGTGTGGACGGGTGAGGGGCACGCGTAACGCTGCGCTGCTGGCATATTCGGGAGATGGGAGGGGGCGAAAGGAGAAAGGAGGCGCGGAGGGCGCGTTGTGGGTGGTTCGCGCTGCGCTCGGCGGTTGTGCAACAAATGTGTTGCCGGGAGGGGGACCGTTGTTGTGGTGGTGCGGTTGTAGCCTCAGACGCGGCTGGCAGTGAACAACGTGAGACGACGGATGCGTGGCTGGGGCGGCGCATGTCGCCGGTGCCACGCCTTTAGAGCCGCGTGGTCGGGGTGTGCGCACCGCGTGTCGTGTTGCGAGACATCATATGTGCTGCTGCGCACCGGTGGCGTGGCGTGGGGGCGAGGAGAGCGAGCCGCGCCAGTACCGCGCGGTGTGCTTGTGTGCGCCGGAGAATGGCACACTGCGCCTGCCCGTTGAGGAGGCTGATGGCCGTGGTGTGGTGGAAATGGAGCGCGTCGGACGTGTACCAATGAGAAAGAGAAACAAAGCAAGCAACCACGAACGAAAGGTGGAGGGAGGCATTGTGTCACATGTGGCGGTGGGGAAAAACGAAAAAAAAAAACAAAAAAAAAACAACAACAACAACAACAACAACAACAACAACAACAACAAAGACGTTAAGAAAGAGGAGAAACAAGAAAGACAACGAGTCGTGCGTTCGCGAGGGGGGTGGGTGTGCGCGCGTAACGCCGGTACGCGCAGTGCGGAGCCCAACGGCTGTGTCGTCGGCCGAACGGGTGCGGGAATAGAGGCCGCGTCGGCACGGAGAAGGAAGGAAGGAAGGAAGGAAGGACGCACGCGCGCTGCGGCGTTGGCGCGGTTTGCGGCTGGCGCCTTTGGTGGCAACGGCCAGGACAAGCAGCGGTGTATGGTGTTGTGCGGGGCGGACAGGGGCGGCGGTGGTGGACGGGGAGGAGGCGAGGCGAGGCGAGGCGAGGCGAGGCGGTGGCGTGTGTGGTACGGCGAAAACGGGACGGACGGCCGCCGGCGGATGTTGAGAGGCGCCGCCCGCGCACGCACGCAGACACACAGAAAGGAAGAACGAGAAAGGAACAAATGGAGGGGGCGAATGTGGAGGTGCGGGGAGGGGGAGGCGGTGGCGGTGGTTGTTTGTGGGCATGTGGTGGGAGAGAAGGGCGGGGGCGGAAGGACAGAGGCGCGAGGCGACAGCCTGCTTGTTGCTTGCCTTGCGTCTTTTTGTGTTTTTTATTTTGTTTTTATCCTGTGGTCGCCTTGGAGCCTGTCGGTCCCGTCCGTGTGTGGCCGCGCTGTGGGTGCGTGTATGTTTGTACGTTTCGTTTTTTTTGTCTCCTTCTGCAGCAGAGGCGGCCAGCAAATGCGTGCGGTTGGATGGATGGGCGGCCACGGCACGGCACCGCACCGCACCGCACCGGTGCCCAAGGAGGAGACGCTGGCGGCGGGCCACCCGCGGATGCGGCCGGCCGGGGCTGTGTGCGCCGCTGCAACAACAACGAGTAAACAAGACGAAGACGAAGCGGATGGCTGGTGAGTGCATTTGGGCGGTAGACAAGGCAGTGTGCGATGTGGCGTTGTGACGGGGGTGTTTTGCTCACGCGGCCTCGTTGTGTTGATGCGCAGGAAGACGAGATGCGGGCAGACGCCGTACAGAGAGACGAGCCCGGTCTGCAGCAGGATGTGTGGCGCGCCGAGTGCAGAGCAGCGCGCGCCGGCTGGGCTGGGTTCGGCTGGGCCCGCCCGGCGGCGGGCCGCGCTGTTGTCGCGGACGTGAGCGCCCCCTGGCGGGTGGTCGGAGGCGGCGCGGTGGACGTGTGGCTGGTTGGCAGTGCACATTGCGAGTGGCTGGCTGGCTGGCTGGCTGGCGGTCTGGCGGTCGGCGGCGGCGAGAAGAGAGAGGAGGGAGGTATGTGTTGCGGGCGCCTTTGCTGCGCTGCGTCGTTGCGTGCCTGGGCGTGCGCCTGTCGACTGTGTGTGACTGTGTTGGGCGTTGTGCCACGTACGTGTGCTCGGCCGAAGGCAGGCGTCGGAAAGAAGAGGGCGAAGGGCAGGAAAGTGGGTCGGTGTGCGTGCGTAGCCCGTGATGTGATGATGTCACGTCACGTCACGTCACGTTTTTGCGAAGCGGCTGCCGAGAGGTGTGTGGTAGCGAGCGGGAATGTGCGTTTGGTGGTTGCGGCGTGACGTGAGGGTGGGAGAATATTGGGGCGGGCGGGCCGGCCGGGCCGGCCGGCCGTTGTTGGTGGTTCCTCCTGTGGTTGTTTGTGCAGCTTTGATGGCAACGTGGAAGGACGCCGGTTTCGTGCCTTGCGTGTGGTTGTCGACGGTGACTGGTTGGGGTGTGCGCCGATGCACGTGCCATGTCGTTATTATGTTTGGGTCGTGAGTGTTGTTTTTGGCTGTGTTGTTGTGTACGGGAAGGGGGGGGGGGAGAGGAGGAGGCGGGTGGATAGTGCGTGCAGTAGTGTCGTTGCGACGGGCGCGTCGGGTGGAGCTGTGCGTAGTGGCGGAAAGGTGTAGGTTGCGGGAAGGGAGCCCGTGTCGTGTCGTGTCGTTGACGGGGTCGCGTGCGTGCGTGCGTGCGTGCGTGCGTGCGTTGTGAATCGAGTGCGGCGGGAAAGGAGCAGTGTGCCGCTGGCGTCGTGGCCGTTAGCAGAGGCTGTGCTTGTCCGTTTGTTACCTGTTGGACGCTTGGTGCGAGTTGTTTGCTTTGCTGTTGTCGTTGTCGCCCCCGTCTCGCGGGTTGTTTTTGTTTGTCGGCTGTGCTGTGTCGGTGAGCTGTTTTGCGGTGCGTGAATGTGTTGGTGCAAAAGTGGCGGCGTTATGGCTGCGACCCGCGACGAGCCGCGGGCGCGCCATTGATGATGTTCAAACACAGAGCGGCTGTGTGCAATGGGAGGCCTGCGTACGGGTAGCGGTGTTGTCGTACGTGCATCCGGCCCGGTGCGGAAAGCGCCGTTGCCGTTTGCCCCTTAGTTGCCAGCCATGTCGCGTGAGCGGCGGGTTGCCTCTGGTCGACGTGGTGCTCGGGTTTGTGGTTTTTGGTGCCCTTTGGCCGGTGGGTGGTGTTTAATTTTGTGTGTGTGTGTGTGTGTGTGTGTGTGTGTGTGTGTGTGTGGTATATCTGCCTCCTGCTCGGTCTTGCGGCGGTTTGGTCGACGTCGTCTGTAGTTTTTTTGCGGCTTGCCGACGACCGACCGACCGACCGACCGACCGACCGACACACCTTTGAAACCTACGTGTGGCGCCCGAAGGTGAACGTAACCTGACCGCGGGACCTCTCGGCGCCTTAACCTAACCTAACCTAACCTAACCTCTAACCTAAGATGTCCGGCCGTAAGGTAGGTGCGGCCACCTGACGCCTCACGTCCGAACGCTTAACCTAACTTTGACGCTTAACCTAACTTTAACCCTTAACCTAACCCACGTCCACCTAACCTAACCTAACCTAACCTAACCTAACCTAACCTAACCTAACCTAACCTAACCCAACCGAACCCAACCTCACCTTAGGGTGGTGTACACCGCGAATGTCTAAGGCATGTTATAGTCTTAGGTGGAGTCCACTATACGCAACAAGCGGCTACACGGGTGGCAGGGGTTGTGTGGCGTGGGCTGGGCGGTTCTGTTTAGGTTGGATGGCCCTTGGGCAAGTACGGAAAGGGCAACAGCCTCAACGGGCGCGGGGCAAGGTCAGGACATGCGGGGACCAAGCGGCAATCGGTATTGTAAATTGTCAACTGTCGAAGCTCTGCGTTGGTAAAGTACCGGAACGTCAAGCGCTGATAGAAAGCACCGAAGCTGCAATCGTTATAGGTACAGACGGTGCTTTAGAAAGGATAGCGTGCATGCAACCGGTGGTGGAGTGGTTCGTCGCTGTCAGTAGTAGTTTATCCTGTGTAGTGAAGTAGATAGAAGTGGTGGACGGTTCCTGTGAACTATTGTGGGTGGAGGGTACACTCAACAGCCGAGCTAGGTTAATAATTGGCTCCTTTTACCGACCTCGCGACGCAGCAGCATTAGTGGCCGAACAAGTGAGAGAAAATGTGGACATACATTTTCCTTTCCTCAGCGTGTTACAGTCTTAGGTGGAGATTTCAATGTGCCAGATGTTCAGGACGGGTGGTAGGGACAGAGCATCGAGTGACATTATATTATACTGAGTGCACTATCCGAACGAAAAATTACCGCGAGCAATTAAACAGAGAGAGAACCGACTCGTGGAGATAACATCGTGGACCTACCGATGACAAACAGACCCCGAACTTGTCGACTCTGTATGTGCAGAACAGGGACCCAGTGATCAAGAGGCCGTTGCAGCATCGCTTGAATATGGACGTTAATAGGAATATACAAAAAAAAAAAAAAAAAAAAAAAAAAAAAGGGAGGAAGGTTTATCTGTTTAGCAAGAGTAATAGAAGGCAGATTTGAGACTACCAGACAGATGAAAACGCAAATGTCTGCTCCGACACTGACAATGTTGAGTGTTTATGGAGAAAGTGCAAGGCAATCGTAAAATGCGTCTTAGACAGGTACGTGCCGAGTAAAACTGTGAGGGATGGGAAAAACCCACCGCGGTACAACAACCAAAGTTTAGGAAACTATATAGCGAAAGCAAAGAGAGCTTCACTCAAAGTTGAAACGCAGCCAAAACCTCTCAGACAAACAGACGCTAAACGATGTCCAAAGTTAGCGTAAGGAGGGCTATGCGTGAAGCGTCCGGTGAATGCGAAAGTAAAATTCCATGTACCGACGTGGCAGGAAATCAAATCCTAGGACGTTGTGGTCGTACGTTGAATCAGTAGTAAGCGGCTCGAAACGGCATATCCAGACAATCCGGGGTGATGATGGCATTGAAACAGAGGATGACACGCGTAAAGCTGTGAAATACTAAACACCTGTTTCCAAAGCTGTTTCACGGAGGACGACCGCACTGCAGTTCCTTCTCGCACAAACGAAAAAATGGCCGACATCGAAATAAGTGTCCAAGGAGGAATAGAAAAGCAACTGGAATCACTGAACAGAGGAAAGTCCACTGGACCTGACGGGATACCAATTCGATTCTACACAGAGTACGCGACAGAACCTCCTAACAGCCGTGTACCGCAAGTCTCTAGAGGAACGGAGGGTTCCAAATGATTGGAAAAGAGCACAGGTAGTCCCGGGCTTGAAGAAGGGTCGTCGAGCAGATGCGCAAAACTATAGGCCCTATATGTGTGACGTCGATCGGTTGTAGAAGTTGAGAACATGTTTTATGCTCGAGTAGCATGTCGTTTTTTGGAAACCCAGTGTCTACTATGTAGGAATCAACATGGATTCCGGAAACAGCGATCGTGTGAGACCCAACTCGCTTTATTTGTTCATGGGACCCAGAAAATATTAGATACAGGCTCCCAGGTAGATGCCATTTTGGTTGACATTCGGAAGGAGGGCGTTCGATACAGTTCCGCACTGTCGCCCGATAAACAAAGTAAGAGTCTGCAGAATGTCGGACCAACTGTGTGGCTGGACCTGAAGAGATTGTAGCAAACAGAACACAGCATGTTGTTATCAATGGAGAGACGTCTAGAGACGTTAAAGTAACCTCTGGCGTGCCACAGGGGAGTGTCATGGGACCCATAGCTCTTCACACACAATGTATATAAATGACCTAGTAGATAGTGTCGGACGTTGCATGCGTCTTTTCGCGGATGATGCTGTAGTATACAGAGAAGTTGCAGCGAAAAATGCAGGACGATCTGCAGCGGATAGGCACGTGGTGCAGGGAGTGGCAACTGTCCCTTAACATAGACAAATGTAATGTATTGCGAATAATATGGACAGAAGGAGCCTTTATTGTATGATTGATTATATGATAGCGGGACAAACACCGGTCGCAGTTACGTCTGTAAAATATCTGGGAGTATGCGTGCGGAGTGATCATATAAATAAAAAAAAAAACAAAAACAAAAAAAGTAATTGTTGGTAAGGCGGGTACCAGGTTGCGATTTATTGGGAGAATGCGTAGCAAATGTAGTCCATCAACAAAGGAGGAGGTGGCTTACAAAACACGCGTTCGTTCGACCTATACGTGAGTGTTGCCCATCAGTGTGGGATCCGTTACCAGGTCGCGTTGACGGAGGCGACGGAGACGATCCAACGTTTCGTCGCAGGGTCATTTGGTAACCGTGATAGCGTTACGGAGATGTTTAACAAACCCAAGCGGCAGACTCTGCAATAGAGGCGCTCTGCATCGCGGTGTAGCTTGCTCGCCAGGTTTCGAGATATTGCGTTTCTGGATGGGGTATCGAATATATTGCTTACCCCCTACGTATACCTCCCGAGGAGATCACGAATGGATGTGGTTAGAGAGATTCGAGCGCGCACGGAGGCGTTTTTTTTTTTTTTTTGCAGACTGTCAGTTCGTCCCGCGAACCATACGCGACTGGAACAGCAAAGGGAGGTAAATGACAGTGGCACGTGAAGTGCCCTCCGCCACACACACCGTTGGGTGGCTTGCGGAGTATATAAATGTTAGAGGCCGGCTGTCGTGTGTGCTTTTGAAGGCAGATTCGGTGCGTCTGTAGTTGCGGATGGCGGTTAGCCACCGTCGCTTAAAAGCGGCGAGGGGCGGCGGCGCCTCCCTCGGTTGGCCGGTGCCCATGTTGCGCAGGCGGCGCTCGTTTTTGTTTTGCGGCGGGCAATTTTGTGAGAAACGGGCGCGAATGTTGGCGGGCGAGGTGGCCCGACGGCCGCGGGCCGATCGGGAAACGGTGGGAGGGCGATGGGGCGGCGGAGGTGCGTTTGCACGGCCGTCATCGCCGCACGCCTCCGCTTGTGTGGCTGTGGCGGCGGCCGCGCTGGCCGGGCTGGCGCGGCGACGGTGCGCCAGTTTTGCCGAAGGTTTGGCCATTGTGGCGGGTCGTCGGCTGGGGCTGTGGGGGCGGCATTTGGGCGGGGGCGGCGATTCTCGGCGGGCCGAGCCAGGCTGTGGCGCGCGGTAGCTGCAGTTTGGCCGTGGTTTGCGGCGCTGCCGTGGCGACTGGTTGGCGACTGTGGTGTGGCCGTGTGTAGCCCCATCCTCGGTGGTTTGAATGGCGCGGGTGGTTGCGGCGCAGGTTTGGGGCTGGTCCGCACAGGCTGTCGGACGTTGGGCGGTAGCAAGCGCGGGAGGCGCGGCGCGGCGGCGCGCAGAGTGGCGGCCGCTCTCTCGGCCGTCCGCGCCCGCCCGCGACACTGGCTGGGCCTGGCGGCGCGGCGGGAAGGAAGGGTTGGAGTCCCTTAGCGATCGTAGTGTGTGTGGAAGCCTTGTGCGACTCGCCGCTATCGAGAGCTACCAAAACTCTGCGATTCACTTGCTTGTTAGCGAGTACCAAGCAATTTTGTCGTGTTCTAGGACCGACATAGAGAGCAGGCAAGATAGTGCGGACTAGCCGCACTTGTAGGATGGACAGAGTAGGGGACGACGAGGAGCCAGGGCCCCACCCGCGGGTGGCAAGCCCGCGTTCCTCTAGGCCAGAACAGACGCACAGGGCTGAGGCAGAACTCGCGAGCAGGACCACTCAGGGCGCTCGTCCGCGACACCCCGCCCCACCGGCCCCCACGCCCGAAGACTTATGCAGTGCGATGATACAAGAGAAACTTGACCAACTCCGCCGTGACCGCGACGCACGAGCAATGGAACTCGCAAGACGGCGGGATCAAGATGGCGCCACCACCAGTAACAACGCATCTTCCGACGACAGCAGAACGTCGAGTCGACCTCCGACGGAACAACACCATGCCATGGACTATCAGGACGACTCCAGCGACTCAGACGCACCATTCCAGGAAGTCCGACGCCGCCGGACAGGCACGAAGCGCAAGAAAGCCGAAGAACACACCCCCATGCAGATGAAATCACGAGCTGTACCCACCACGAACTACTATGCACCACTACAGCAACAGGACGCAGCTACGGAAGACCAACACCAGCCTCAACCTAACGCCTCAACTACTCAGGACACCGCAGCTCCACCACCGCCGAAACCGAGAATACCGCCTGTCACCATCAACTACACAGGCAAATACCTGGAACTAAACGCTCAACTAAAACAGAAGATCTGCGGACCACTCAAGGCGATCTACAAAAACAACCAGATCAAATACCACTTTGAAACGCTGGCAGACCAACGAGCAGCACTGGACTACCTCCATTCAATCAACATGCCCTATTTCACCCACCAAGCGGCAGAAGACAGGGCGCTGCAAGTGGTCCTCAAGAATATCCCAGAGGAAATTACCGAAGACGAACTCGCCGCCGAACTACGACACATGCAGTTCACGGTTACGAACGTACACCAGTTCAAAAAACGAGACCTGACCTCCAAGAAACTGATTCCACAATCGGCCTACTGCGTATCTCTGCCGCATGGACAAAAAAGCCGCACCATCTACGACATTCAATATCTGTTCCATACCAGAGTCAAGGTAGAAGACTACAAGCCACTCGACGGGCCGGCCCAGTGTAAGAAATGCCTTAAATTCAACCACACCGGCCGGTACTGTCAGATGCCGGTCAGGTGTGTACGCTGTGGCGGCCACCACCACGCAAAGGATTGTACCAAACCACGGACTGAGCCACCCATCTGCGCTAACTGTCGCCAAGAAGGCCACCCAGCGACTTGGCGAGGTTGCCCTGAATTCCAAAAGGCAATACACGCCTACCAACTGCGACCACAACCTTCCAGGGAGCCACAACAACCACCACAGCCGTCGTTTGCGGCGACACCGAAGGACTTCCCATCTCTCCGAACACCCTGGTCGGCCGCATCGTCCTTATTTCAAACACCGTCTCAGCAACAACCACCTAGCCAGAAAAACACGGCGCGTCAACGAATGCAAGACCTCCGCCAGCAACAACAGCAGCAACGATCCACGGACAACGCCCTCGGTCTGTCCGACATCATCGCCGCGCTATCTAACATGGGCTCAATCATCAACTTACTAAAAACGAAAAATGTCTTTGCCATCATAGCGGATACTGCTCGCAAATTCAATGACGCACCAGACTTGCTATCCAAACTACTCACTCTACTGGAAGGAATCATGGCCTTTTTCACTGACTAATATGGATCAAGAGCGGCATCAACGTAGAAACCTTACATTCTGCTTCTTTAACGCCAATGGAGTCGCTCCCAAGAAAGTGGAACTCACGGACTTCATCGAACGACATAAAATCGACGTGCTCCTATTATCAGAAACGCATCTGCGACCCACCCAAACCTTCAACATTCGCAACATGGTGGGATACCGCACTGACCGCCACAATCGGCGAGGTGGAGGTACCGCAATCTACCTGCGATCTTCCCTCACTCACTCCCTCGAAACCTTGCCTGACATGACGAGTCTAGAAGCCACCGCAGTCACGATCACCACAACACATGGGAAGCTCACGTTTGTTGCAGCCTACTTGAGCCCTGGCGCGGACTTCACAGACGAAGATTTCATCTCCATCTTTGATCGATATGACAGAGTCCTCCTTTGTGGGGATCTCAACGCGAAACATGTCGCCTGGAACTCGCGGCAGACGAACGCCAAAGGCACCCGCCTCTACGACCTCGAACTTCGGCTCCAAGCATTCACCCAAGGACCGGAGGACCCGACTTACCTGCCTACCGTTCGACGTCATCAACCAGATGTCCTCGACGTGGCCATGGTAAAGAACGTGAATCCCGACCTCTCACTCCAAACGATCAACGACTTGACATCCGATCACCAGCCTGTTCTCGGAACCCTGTCTGGAGCTCTTCAATCACTGCCACCGAAAACAAAAGTCTCCACTGATTGGATATCCTTCGCTAGGTGGCTGAACAACAATGTGCGCCCCACAGAGCCATTAGCCACCGCAGAGCAACTCGATGACGCCATCACTCGTCTCACTTCGAAAATCAAGAAAGCCGCCCACCAGGCCTCCACAAAGTTACTCTTCTCGACACCATATCGTGAACCACTGCCGCCAGCACTGCAAGACCTGAAATACTTAAAGAACCGAGCTCGTAAAAAATGGCAACAAACTCGCCACCCAGCGTATAAACGTGAAATGCACCGGCTCTCCAGGGAACTCACGTGGCGTTGCCAGGAATGGCGCGCTGAATTATGGGAGGACCGGATGGCGCAAATTCAACACCTATCGCGCGATGAATGGGCTTTCATCCGTAACATCAAGAAACCCAGACCACCGAAAACGGCGCTCACGGATGGAACCGACCTCATCTTTGACAACCTCCGAAAGGCCGAACTTTTTGCGGAAACTTACGAAACGCAGTCACGCCTGAATTTTGCAGAATTTCACAATGACGAAGAAGAGGACGCGCGCACTCGGGCAGAGGCAAACCACATAAGACAACACCCCAGCGGAGACCGGCCGGAACTGACGTCGCCAAGGGAAATTCGTAGCCTTCTCAGGAAGTTACACTCCACATCTGCTCCAGGACCAGATGGAATTTCGAACGATCATCTAAAACACCTCCCCCGAAAACCGCTAGTTCTACTAACGAGAATATTCAACGCATGCCTGTTGAAGGAACATTTTCCCCCTCAATGGAAACTGGCCAAGATCATACCCATCCCGAAACCGGGCAAAGACCTCCTCCAGCCTGAGCACCACAGACCAATCAGTCTCCTTTCCACGTTGGGCAAAACGTTTGAACGTGTCATCCTGGCCCGTATCAAGCCGCCCCTCTTGGAAAATGATGTCATTCGACCCGACCAATTTGCCTTTCAACCAAAACTCTCAGCCGAAATCCAGCTGCTCCGGATCTCGGAACATCTTACAAATCAAATAAACCTAAACCACTACACGGCAGCCATTTTTCTGGACGTCCAACAAGCATTTGACAAGGTGTGGCGAGCGAAGCTCCTCAGCAAACTACGGAACACCACCGACATCCCCAACTGTTATATTAAGATCATCGACAGCTTCCTGACCAACCGCCGCTTTTATGTCCAACAGGCCGATCAACACTCAGACACCAAACCTCTCTCAGACGGCATACCGCAAGGATCGGTACTCTCACCTATCCTATTCACCATCTACGTGAATGACATGCCAAAATTACCGAACATTATGCTCGCACAATTCGCCGATGATACGGCTCTTCTAACCAGTAGCCGTTCATTAGATACAGCCATCACCCGTTTACAGCACCAGATCGATATCCTTCTCCTGTGGGCAACGGACAACAAAATCAAGATCAACGCACTCAAGACGAAAGCCATACTCTTCACTCGCCGGAGACCGATTCTTCACCGTCGCCTCCAAATCAATGACCACGCCATCGATTGGTCCACCACAACAAAATACTTGGGGGTCACACTGGACCATAAACTCACATTTTCAGCCCATGTAAACGACAAAAGCCTCAAAATCATTCGCGCCATCCATGGACTTTACCCCTTCTTAGCAAGCACTGAACTGAATGTCGCGACGAAGCTCCGCATCTACCGAGCGACAATACTCCCGATGATGCTATATGGCTGCGCAACGTGGGGAATCACATCTCCCACCAACATACGCAAACTACAACGCTTGCAAAACCGGTGTCTAAGAATCATCCTCAAAGCGCCCAGGTGGTCCCGGATTAATTCCTTACACGATGAACTACAGATTTCACCTATCGATCAAGTAATCCAATTACACGTCCAGCGTCTCATCACCAAAATCGACGACTTAAGAATGTCGACAAGGCAACTCGAAGGAGTCGCGACCATCCAACCCGAACCCTGGCATAAAGTCAAGGTTCCTAGGGCCCTCACAACTCAATAAAAAGCGAAGCAAAGGTATGTAGGGCACAAAGGACCCCTGTGAGCCCAAAGTCCTACAAACGATTACAATAAAGATATACAAACCCTACCTTTCAACCTTGGAAGTCCAGCCGCCAAAGGCGGTAGCACTTCGGCGACAACACCACACACAGGAAAAAAAAAAAAAAAAAAAAAAAAAAAAAAAAAAAAACGGCGCGGCGGCTATTCTCTGCCGTGCTTGCCGCCTTGCCGCTCTCTCGCTGTTCTGTTGTTGTGTGTACGCGCGTCGTCCGTCGAAATAATGGCAGATCAGGCGGCTACGAACGAGACTGCTGCGGCACCCGCCGCCACCGGCACGACGAAGAAGGCCAAGTCTGCGGCGTCTGCGAAGAAGCCGCGCGCCAAGCCTGCGCACCCGCGCACCTCTGAGATGGTGACGGCCGCCATCAAGAGTCTGAAGGAGCGCGGCGGCTCGTCGCTGCAGGCGATCAAGAAGTACATTGCCGCGCACTACAAGCTGGACGCGGAGAAGCTGGCGCCCTTTATCAAGAAGTACCTCAAGTCGGCCGTCGTGGCTGGCGAGCTGGTGCAGACGAAGGGGAAGGGCGCGTCCGGCTCTTTCAAGCTTGCCGGCGCCGGCGGCGGGGCGGCCGAGGGCGGCAAGGCTCGTGCCGGCGGTGCGAAGAAGAAGCGCGCCGCTCCGGCCAGCAAGGAGAAGAAGGGCGGCCGCGCGGCCGGCGCAAAGAAGGCTGGTGGCGTGAAGGCGGCGACCGGTCGGAAGGCGGGCGCCGCCAAGAAGGCGTCTGCGGCGTCGGCGGCTCCCGCGGGTGCGAAGAAGGCGGCTGCGGCCAAGCCGGCCAAGGCCAAGTCGCCGTCGAAGGCGAAGAAGGCCGCCAAGGTTCCGACGAAGAAGCCGAAGGCGCCGCGCCCGAAGAAGGCGACGACGCCGTCTAAGGCGAAGGCGTCGCCCAAGAAGAAGAAGTAAAGTAGTAAAGTTAAAGAAAGGCAAGGGAAAGGGGTTGGCGCTTGACGCCGTCGTCCCCCACCGCCCTCCCCCGCGTCGTCTTAGTGGCGCGCGATGGCACGGCTGCGGCTGTCGCGCGGCCCAAAACGGCCCTTCTCAGGGCCATCAAAGGACGTCGGGAAGGCGTTGATTGTCGTGCATGCGCCGGTGTGGTTGGTTGTGTGTGTGTGACCCTTGTGGGTACTGTTTGCGTGCCGTGGTGGTTGGATTGTGGTGCCGGTGGCGGTAGGCGGCGGCGCGCGGTAGCGGAGCGGTTGTGGCCGTTTGTTGGTCTTTTTTTGTTTTTTGTGTTGTTGTTTTTTTTTTGCGGCGGCCGACGTTTGGTTGCTCATGTATGTTTCTGGAGACTCTTGTTTGTTTGTTTGTGTGTTTGCTTGCTTTGCGGATGTCGTGTCTTTTGTGTGTGTGTGTGTTGTCTCTCTGTCTCTCTTTGAAAGCGGCGGGGGGGACGTGAGACGTGGAAGTGGCCGGCGGGAATTGGGAAGGCGCGGTGGCGTTGTAGCGTAGCGTAGCGTGCGCGCGCCTCGGAGACGGCGGCGGCCAGCCACCCGTGGTGTGTGGTGACGTCGTCCGGCTGTTGTGTGTGTATCGTGAGGGATGGGATGACGTCGATTGTTGGCGAGAGCGGCTGTGGACGGGAGGGGAATTGGTTGTTGTTGTTGTTTTGCGGGGCTGGAGAGAGGCTGGGCGGCAAGACCGACAAAAGTTTTGCTCGCGACGGAGAGATGTTAGTGGCCCTGAAAAGGGCCGTTTTTGTTGGGCGGGCGCGCGTGCGCGGCGCGGTTTCTAGGCGCGCTCGCCGCGGATGCGGCGCGCGAGCTGGATGTCCTTGGGCATGATGGTGACGCGCTTGGCGTGGATTGCGCACAGGTTGGTGTCTTCGAAGAGGCCGACGAGGTAGGCCTCGCTGGCCTCCTGCAGGGCCATGACTGCGGAGCTCTGGAAGCGCAGGTCGGTCTTGAAGTCCTGGGCGATCTCGCGCACTAGGCGCTGGAACGGCAGCTTGCGGATGAGCAGCTCTGTGCTCTTCTGGTAGCGCCTGATTTCCCGCAGGGCGACGGTGCCCGGCCTGTAGCGGTGGGGCTTCTTGACGCCGCCGGTGGCGGGCGCGCTCTTCCTCGCCGCCTTGGTGGCGAGCTGTTTGCGCGGCGCCTTTCCGCCGGTGGACTTGCGGGCCGTTTGCTTTGTGCGGGCCATAGCGGTTAGCGGCGTGGAGGTGCGTGCGGTACACGAAGCGTCCGGTGCTGCCTTGACAACGGGCCCGCGCGGCCCGAGGTCCGAGGCACAAGACTGAGGGATGTACCCTCTGCAGTTTGCGAAGTACTAGCGTAGCGAAGACGCTTCTCCTTCTTACTTGAAGCTTGATGTTGAATGACGTGGCGGTTGGAATTTGTGCTTGACTTTTGTGCAATTTTTTTTTTTTTTTTTTTTTTTTTTTTTACAGGTGAAAGGATAGTTAGAGAGATAGTGGAAGAATCTGGAAAACGAATGGCCCCATTGACTGGCCGATTTTTTTTTTTTTTTTTTTTTTTTTTTTTTTTTTTTTAAATAGAAGATAGGACAGTAAAAGGGATAGTAGAAGAGGGTGGAAGACGAAAGGCCCATTGGCTGGCCGAGAATCATGATGACGTAAAAGTAGTGATAGAATAAAGGATAGGAGGAGGAATAGCGTGAGTTGATAGAAAACGAAAGGCCATTTTCCTGGCCTCTTCCTTTTGGTGGCATCTCGCGATGGCGGCGGCAGACAGTCTTGAGGTGGGGTGAGAAGAAAGAGAAAGCAGTGTGAGAGTGACAGGAAGAGGTGAAAGAGGAAAGCATGGCATGATTAGGCCAGTGGTGGGGAGGGTGTGGGGCTGATTAGGGTGGCAGTCTATACGGGGTGGTACATGACTAGGGGAGATGAATCAATGACATGAGGAATGGTAGTCTACCTGAAGTGTGGTGACTGATGAGTGCAGGTCATGGGGGGCGAAACAGAAGGTCAGGCCATCGAGTGGTGGCTAGACGATGGACGCGGGTGCCCAAGGAAAGGATTAAGGGATTGGGAGAGTGACGGGTTTTTTGGTAAAAGGAATTGGCTGCGGAGAGGATTCGGGTACGAAGGAGCGGCACCTCGGCCAGGATGTGGAGCTCTTGGGTTGGGAAGTCGAAAGGAAGGTGGAGGGCACGCCGGAGAGCCCGGTTCTGGACGGTTTGGAGTCGGCGGAGGTGGGTGGGGGCAGCATTGCCCCACACCACCACCGCGTATTCAAGGATGGGGCGGACAAGGGAGGTGTACAATCGAACAGCAAGGTGGGACGGGAGTGAGGAGGTTGGGTTGATGAGAGGGTAAAGCAGGCATAGCCGCCCCATTGCTTTACGACGCACGTCATCGATGTGGGGGCGCCAGGTGAGGCGCTGGTCCAGGGTAACACCCAGGTACTTAGCAGTACGAGTCCAGGGGACTGGTGTACCAAGGACCATCACCTGAGGGAGCCGAATGGGAATGTGGCGTCGGCAGATGATAAGGGCTTGGGTTTTGGAGGGATTAAATGCCAGACGCCAAGTCCTAGCCCAATCGGTTAGGGAATCTGTAGCCCCCTGGAGCCGCTGTTGCAGAACTGCCGCACTCCGAGAACGAGAGAAGAGTGCAGTATCATCTGCGTAGAGAGCTAAATGTACTCTCGGCGCAGAGGGCAGATCAGCTGTGAAAAGGGAGTAGAGTAGCGGTCCAAGAACACTGCCTTGCGGTACTCCTGCCCTGATGCGTCGTCGTGTGGATTTCCCGTCGGGGATCCTGACATGGAAGGTGCGACCTTCCAGATATGTGGCTATTAGCCGTACATGGGACACCGGGAAGCCGAGGGAAAATAACTTGTAGAGCAGCCCTTCGTGCCAGACCGAGTCAAACGCTCTGGACACGTCGAGGAGTACGGCCCCGAAGTACTCCCTACGTTCTATGGCGTCCAGTGCCTCTTCTACCAGGCGCAGGAGTTGGTGAGTGGTTGCATGTCCCTGCCTGAAGCCAAACTGCTCATCAGGGAGGACTCGTTCTCGGGCAATGTGGATGAGCAGTCGTTTGAGGTACAGTCTCTCGAACACCTTGGAGATGGCGGGCAAGAGGCTGATGGGGCGGTAGCTGGCAGGGGAACGAAGATCCTTCCCAGCCTTGGGTATGGCGACCACTTCAGCATGTTTCCAGACGGTGGGATATTGCCTGGTTCGGAGGATGTGGTTGAAGGTGGTCGTCAGGATGGGAATAGAAGCTGGGGGTAGCTGCTTGAGGAGGGCATTTGTCAGCTTATCAGGGCCACCAGCTTTCTTGGATTTGAGGTACCGCAATTGCAGTTCGACCTCCTCTTCATTGATAGGGGTGATTTCATCCTCGGGGTCCTGGACGGCAAGGAATCGTGGGAGGCGCGCCGTTACCAGGCGGATATGGTCGGGGTCAACGGGGTCATTGACCGGGGTGAAGTTGTGCGCGAAGACGTCAGCCAGAGCATTAGCCTTGGCGTCTGGTTCGGACACAAAGTCATTGCCGACCTGTAGTGGGGGGATCCGTTGACCTCGTCTCAGAAGGCTTTTTGTGAGCCGCCAAGCAGACGGGTCACTCAGGTCAATGGCAGAGATTTTGGTCTCCCATGCCTGATTGCGGTGGTCTTGCACCGCAGCCTTGATTTGGCGCTGTAGTCGATTAAGGAGGCGCTTGGTTGCCGGATTCCGAGTGAGCTGCCATTCTCGGGTGGTCCGGTTTTTCTCTGAGATGAGAGCAAGGATGTGGGGGGGGAGCGGACGCAGATGGTCTGGGGGCCGTGGTGGACGGTGAGGGGTCGCTGCTGTTGCAGCATCTAGGGCAATGGTGGTGAGGTGGATGAGTGTACGATCTGCGTCAGTGTGATCGGCAGCAGGGATTGTGGGTAGGGCTGCTTCGACCCGCCTCTGGTAGGACTGCCAGTCAATACCGCGGATGTTCAGGCCTTCGCTCGGCGCGGTCGGGGTTCCAACGAGATCGATGGAACAGATGACCGGCCGGTGGTCAGAGGCTAGAGCAGTGCGGGTGGCTGCAGTGATGAGGTGGGGTAGACCTTTCACCACTGCGATGTCAAGGACATCAGGGGGACGTCCTCCAGAGGGGTATATTGTGGGGTCGTGCGGGCCGATGGTGCGGGCATGATGCCGCTCAGCGACCTGGAGGAGTCGACGACCAGATGTGTTTGTTAATCTGCTGTTCCAGGCAGTGTGTTTGGCATTGAAGTCGCCGCCAACGAAGACATCGTTGCCAAGCGACAGCAATGTCCCATAGTCCGGTGTTTCAAGTAGGCCTCGTGGTGGTCTATAGAGAGCCACGAACGTGATGGGACCCCTCACCGTGTGAACAACAACGCCAGTGGCTTCCACAGTGTTGAGTGGGGGGAGGGGAATGGGGTGGTGGCGGAGGGAATTTCGTACGTACACCGCCGTGCCACCGTGGGCGGTGGGCCTGTCTGTCCTGTAGCAGGAATAGTTTGCTACACGGACAAAAACACCGGGTTTGAGGTGCGTCTCAGCGACAAGGCAAATGTCAACCCTCTCATCAAGGAGAAACTGACGAAACTCGCCCTGCTGTGGATGGAGACCGTTGGCATTCCAGATCATGGCTGTCAATCCGTGATGTCTAACAGCCATGACTGGTTGGAACGGGGGTGATGGTGGGGGGCAGGGATTGGGAGAGGGCAGAGGCGAGTTGGAGGGGGATGGTTTGAAGGAACGAGCTGAAAGCGGAGGAGATAGTTGAGGTGAAGGCCTCAACAACATTGTTGATGAGGTCACCAAATGGGGTGGGGATGGGGGAGGGGATGGGGAGAGGGAAGTGCTGAGATTGTATGGGGATGGGTGTGGGGGCAGCAGAGCTTAACGCCTGATGCCGTGAGGGGTGTGGAACAGCGGAGCATGACGCCCGCTGTGGGGAGAGGGGGGCAGTGCATGACGCCTGCTGGGAGTGGTGGAGAGGGAGTGTTGCGGGGGGAGGAGTGGTAGGGATGGAGAGGAGGGGGGGTGGGTAGGAGCCCGAAGGGGCAGGATGGGAGCGAGACGCGTGGATGGGGTACGTCCGCGACGCCGACCCGCCCAGGGCAGCAGCATAGCTAGTGCCCGGACGGGTCGCCGCCGAGGGCCCTGAAAATCGTTTGTGGGTCTGGAATGCCCGAAATGACTGGATTTTTGGGCAGCCCATGTAGCTGCCCGTATGATTCCCGCCACAGCGGGCGCAAGTGGGGGGGGCGTCTCGGGGTTTGGAGCACTCCCTGGAGGCATGACCACCGGCACACTTCACGCATCGCACTTCGCGGGTGCAGTCACTCGCGAAGTGCGCCAAGCCTTGGCAGCGAAAGCATACCAGGGTCATCCTCCTGGAGCGGGGTTTCTCCATCGTCACTTTGACGTGGTCGAGGAGGGTGAGGGTGGGGAGGAGGCGGTTCTCCGGCGTGTCTGGAGCGGAAACGAAGAAGAGTGGGGTGGGGCGGCGGGTGCGGGGGGAGATGATCCTGGAGATGACTGAGGTGGTGATGCCAAATGAATTTAGGGCCGACTTCAGGTCATCGCCAGAGTACTTCATAGGAAGCCCTCTGACGACGACCCTTAGGCGGCGGGACTTGGAGGGGTAGGAGAAGTATGGAATGTTGAGAGAGCGGAGTGTGTGAAGTACCTGGACCAGATCCTCTGGGGACTGGAGAGTAAGTCGATACTGGTCATTCTGATTTGGTTTGATGAGGTAGGGGGAGGTGGTGATGGTGTCTAGAATATCGACAAGTTCCTTCATGGGCCGACTGTAATCAAACACAATGGGCGGTGGGGGAGGGGGTGTGACTTTGGGGGGGGGAGGAGGGGGTGGAGGAGGGTCTGCAGCGCCATCAAGTGCTGCAAATTGATTTTGGATGGGCACATCTGAGGCTGGCTCTGCGGATTGTCGGCGAGGTGCCGGCTTGCGCGGTACTTGAAACCCTTCCGCGTCTAGTATGGCCTTTTTCTTTTTTGACTGCCCGCGTTCAGCAGGCTGTGTCGCCTCCGAATCGGAGGATGCGACTAACTGCCGCTTCCGACGCTCAGCGACCGGGCGCCGATGGTCGTCGTCGAACTCCATCACGCTCCCGCCACCGCCGTCGTCGGCCGCGGCAGTCATGTTCGGGTAGCGGAGGGCCTGAAGCTGTACAGGGTCAATCGGCTGGCCCCCCTCCTCGGCGGCTTCACAGAGGGGGATCAGGTGTTCCTGCAGGCCCTCCTGTATGTCTGCGTCAGACATCAGTAAGGACGCAAGGTCTTCGTCGGGTGCCGGAAGTGGTTGAGGGACGCATACAGCGTCCTGGATGTCCGGCATGTCGAGTGGCGGTCTGGTGGAGGGGGGTAGGGGGGAGCGGGATCTAGAACGCGGCGCACGCGGGCTTGTCCCACGTGAAGGGGGCCCTGATGCGCAGATTTCCCTAATCGCCCTAGGTGCAGTTTCATTGATGGCTGCATCAATGAAACTGCGACCGGGAGTGGCAGGGGAGGGGCAGATGACTGTGGATGTGATGGTCGTGGTGGTGATGGTTGTGGTGGTGATGGTGGAGGCGCAGATGGTGGCGGTCGGTGGCAGCGCAATAACGCCGCCGGCTGCGGCTGTCTTCGTCCTCTTCGTAGGCCCAATCGTCACCGTTGTCGAGTGCGGGGTCGTTGTAGGTGGGGGGCCGGATGGGGCCGCCGACGGAGCAAGCTCCGCCGGTCGGCGATCCGCCACACCCGTCGCATCAGAACGCACGTCTGTCTCTCGCGGCATCCTAACTCAGAATGGGCCCGCGCGGCCCCGCGCCGCGCTTATATGCCCTCGGTGCGCGTGGTGGGGGGAGGGCGGGCCAGAGTCTATATAGGGGGGCGGCGGCAGAGAGCTCGCACCGTAGCCGACTCGCTAGCGCCGGGTGAGGAGCTGGCGCTTGTGTTTTTTCGCTTGCTTGCTTTGAGGAGGAGGAGGAAGGAAGAAGAATGACAGGCCGCGGCAAGGGAGGAAAGGGGCTGGGCAAGGGTGGCGCCAAGCGGCACCGCAAGGTGTTGCGCGACAACATCCAGGGCATCACGAAGCCCGCCATCCGCCGCCTGGCTCGCAGGGGCGGCGTGAAGCGCATCTCTGGTCTGATCTACGAGGAGACCCGCGGAGTGCTGAAGGTGTTCCTGGAGAACGTGATCCGCGACGCGGTGACGTACACTGAGCACGCCAAGCGCAAGACTGTGACGGCCATGGACGTGGTGTACGCCCTGAAGAGGCAGGGGCGCACCCTGTACGGTTTCGGCGGTTAGGCAGGCAGGCAGCCAGCCAGCCGGTGTGCTGTGCTGCGTTGTGGCCTTCCCGCGGCCGTGCCGTGCCCGTGCTTGGTGGGAGAGACGAAAACGGCCCTTTTCAGGGCCACCACACTGTTCGGAGATTGAAAAGTGCGAAAGAGTCTGTGTTGTTTGTTTGTTTGTTGTTGTTGTTGTTGTTGTGGTGCTGTGCGTGCGTTAGTTTTTGAGTTTGACGCGATGGGCGCGGCTGAGTCCAGTGTGTGCGTGGTTTGTGTTGTTTGTTTGTTTTTGTTTTTTTTTTTTTTTTTGTGGCGTGGGCATAGGCGGGCGGGCCGGATCGATCGATCGGATCAGCTGTTTGGTTTTGTCTGTGCCTGTGTGTTTGGAGCGCGCGGCGGCCGGCGTGTCGTCGTCGGACCGTTTACGCGCTGTGTGTGCCACGCGCGCCCCTTTAATTAAAACATTATAATGCTAACAATGATCATCACACTATCGGTGTATTGATGTCGTTGTCGTTTGGAACGCGACTCTGTGCGTGCGCGGAGGGGTGCAGAAACAAACAAAAAAAAGACAAAAAGAGAGAAACCACAAAATGTGTGCGCGTTCGGCCGCACGGGCCGTGGACAAGATGGCGGACGTGCGCCGGCGCTGGCTGTGCAATGTATGTATGTATGTATGTATGTATGTATGTGGACGTGTTGTGTAAAGTGCGGCGAGCACGGACGACGGAAACTTTGCTTTGGACGTAGGTTTGTGTGGTGGCCCTGAAAAGGGCCGATTGTTGTGAGCCGAGCCGGCAAGGCAAAGGCGCGTTTGCGTGCAGGGAGCACGCAAGCGCAGCGCCGCGCTCTCTGTTTAGGCCTTCTTCTCGGTCTTCTTTGGCAGCAGGACGGCCTGGATGTTGGGCAGGACACCACCCTGTGCGATGGTGACGCCCGACAAGAGCTTGTTGAGCTCCTCGTCGTTGCGGATGGCGAGCTGCAGGTGGCGCGGGATGATGCGCGTCTTCTTGTTGTCGCGGGCCGCGTTTCCGGCCAGCTCGAGCACCTCAGCCGCGAGGTACTCCATGACGGCGGCGAGGTAGACGGGCGCCCCGGCGCCGACGCGCTCGGCGTAGTTTCCCTTGCGCAGGAGGCGGTGGATTCTGCCGACCGGGAACTGGAGCCCAGCCCTGCTTGAGCGGGACTTTGACTTGCCCTTGACTTTGCCTCCCTTTCCGCGTCCGGACATGGCGTTTGGCTAGTTGAAACACGTAACGTAACGGTGCGAGCCGCAGCGAGTCGAGCAGCGGAGTGCGTGGCGGCGGGACTATGCTATGCTATGCTGCTCCTTTGATGACTTCCTCACTGTGAGGAGGTTCGGGTGGAAGTTTGTGGCCTGTTGGCCTTTACTCCCCTGGGAATCTCTTCGAATCTTCGTACTGTACTTGTAGGTTTTTCTTGACTGGCAAGGAGTGCCGATGACCTATCTTCTGTGCTTGTCGGTATGACGGTTTTTCTTCTTCTTCTTGGCTGTTGCTGAGGGCTCTCCCTCGGTTGGGGTGCTGGGTACAGTGTGCCCTGCTTCTTCGTATTCTCCGCTGGCCAGAGCGAAGATAATGTAGCGCATTTGCCACTCGGTAAAGATAGGGTAGGAATTAATCAGGTTGTAATCCTCCCTAGAAAGGCCGACAAGGCCTTCTGGATACCCTATTGGTTGGTGTGGGGGTGGAGGTTTAGGACGGTTAGGTGGAAGGAAAGGGTAAGGGTTGTCGTGGTGGGGGTACGTGCCATCGCGAAGCGATGCAGCGATCTTCTGCGTAACAGCGCTTGCGCTGTACATGTCTGGAAGCGGGAGGAATGGGACTTCCTCCCACTCCCCTTCTTGCGCTGCTGCTTCGTGGTCCGTCTTGGGCTGTGTTGCCTCCCCTTCGGCAGGCACGTCGGTCTGCGTGGCCACCGTCGCGAACTTCTTCTCTCGTGGAGGAGTCGTCTGGGTGGCGGTGTCGACTGCTGTGGCGGAAGCTGGTGCGAGCCGCAGCGAGTCGAGCAGCGGAGTGCGTGGCGGCGGGACTGCTGCTGCTGCTGCTTACATCTAATACTTTCTCCTCTTTGGAGAAGTGTGAGGGGGAGTTTGTAGCCTTTCGGCTTTTACTCCCCTGTGTACTTGTGTGTATGATTATTTCTGTATTTTTTTTGGTGTCTATGAAATGTGATGTTTGTTCTGTGTGAGTCTGGTACTTGCCTGAGGTTTGGCGAGATAATTGTAGTGGTTTGGGTAGGAGCAGGATTTGGGAATGGATATTGGGATTTTTCTCTTCGACTTAGTCGTCGAAGATCGTCATAGGGCGCTTATGCTTATCGCGGGACATGTCATACCGACCTAGGGAGTGGATGAGTGCATTTCCGGATCTGGAAGAACCCTCATAGAAGGCCCTTGCCAGATCCTGGAAACGCTCTCTCAGGAGTGGGATTTCGGCTGCGGCGTGCAAGTCGTCCGTAGGGAATCCGAGAGGTAGGTGCAATGCCCTTCTGAGGGCGCGGTTCTGCAGCCTCTGGAGTTTGTCCAGGTGCTGCTTTGCCGCGTATCCCCAGACAGGGCACGCATACTCCATTACCGGCCGGATCAGGGCCTGGTATACATTTACTGCTACTGGGCAAGGAAGGGAGCTGGTTGTGTTCAGGATAGGGTATAGGATGGACATTCTGGCGCAGACCTTCCTGTGGACCTCGTCTATGTGGGGTTTCCACGTAAGTCGAGAGTCCAGGGTTACACCAAGGTACTTGGCGGTTCTGCGCCAGGGGAGTTGGGTTCCATTTAGGTGAAGGTGGAGGGGGGGACGTTGAGGAGGTACGCGCCTTCCGAGCCTGCGGGTAATCAGCATTGCCTGTGTCTTCTCCGAGTTGATGGTGATGTGCCAGCGACGGGCCCAGGTTTCTGTGTCATCTAAAACCCTTTGTAGCCTACGAATGACCAGGTCCTTGTTCGCGTTTCTCGTGTAGAAGGCTGTATCGTCAGCGTACTGCGCAGTATGCACCAGGGGGGCCGTTGGAGTGTCCGCAGTGTACAAACTGTACAATACGGGCCCCAGGACCGATCCCTGTGGCACCCCAGCACGAATACGCCTTCTGGTGGAGGTGGCAGTTTCTACTTTGACGGAGAAAGTCCTATTGGTGAGATAGCTCTTGATCAGCTGAACTATACTCCCAGGAAACCCTTGTGTGTACAACTTGTAGAGTAGCCCTCTATGCCATACTGAATCAAAGGCTTTGGCTACGTCTAGTAGCACTATCCCGCAGTAGCCTCTGTGGTTGAAGCCCTCCGTGGCTGCTTCAACCACTCTCATGACCTGTTGTGGGGCAGAGTGGTTCTGCCGGAATCCGAATTGGAAATCCGGCAGAATTTGCTCTCTGGTAATATGTTCTTGTATGGGTCTTAGCAGGAGGCGCTCATAGATCTTGCTGAGAGTTGGCAAGAGGCTAATCGGCCTGTAGTGCTGCGGGAATAGAGGGTCTTTACCTGGTTTGTGTATCGCGACCACTTCCGCATGTTTCCAGCAAGCTGGGAAAATACGGGAACGAGTAATCTCGTTGAGGACGTTCGCGAGGTGTGTGATCGCTGTGGGTGGGAGTTTTTTGACTAGCTGGTTTGTGACACTATCGTGCCCTGGCGCCTTTTTTGTAGGTAGGGACCTGATTACTCTTGCCACGTCCTCGGGGGCAAAAAGTATGGGTTCGTCCTCTGGGTCCTCCTCAGCATTGAGGAAGACAGCCAGTTGACGACTAACTACCTCTTCATGCTCTTCATCCTGGGGTTCTGCCGTTTGAAACTGCTTCTCGAAGGAGTCGGCGAGGGCGTTGGCCTTTCCAGCATGGCTGTAGACCAGTCCACGCTCGCCATGCAGTGGCGGCATCCTAGCGCGTCGTTTTGTAAACTGTTTGGTCGCTTGCCATAGTGTATGGTCGTCTACTTTGAGAGCTGTGAGGCGGTTTTGCCATTGCTGGTTTCTGTGCTCATTGAGCGCTACCTTTAGTTCTCTCTGTAGACGATTGAGCAGCCTCCTGGTGGCCTGGTTTCTGGTGATCTTCCACTCTTTTGCCACTCTGTTCTTGTGTCGAATTTGAGCTAGCAAGTGTTCCGGGAGCTGTATTTGCGGCGGAGGGCCATCCCTTTGTGGAGGGGTGGCTTCTTCCGCTGCCTGCAAGATGGTGCCTGTTAGGTCTTGTAGCGCTTGTTCTACTGTTTCCGCAGTAGGTGGCGGAGCGCGAGCGATATCAGAGGCGACAGTTTCTTGGTATCGCTCCCAGTCTGTACGTTTGTACGACGTCTGGTACCGTGGGAGTGCTACCCATTCTCCCACATCGACCTCCAGAATCACTGGGTTGTGGTCGGAGGACATTCTGTTGATTGTCCTTGCGGCCACAAACCCTGCGATCCTCCTAGTGAGAGCTATGTCTAACACGTCGGGCCTGGCTCCATTTTTTGGAAAATGTGTGGGCTCGACTGGACCCCATGTTTCGAAGTGGTGGGTGCGCGCTAGTTGTTGCAGTTTGGCGCCTGCTCTGGAGGTTACTCTAGAATTCCAGTCAGGATGTTTGGCATTGAAGTCTCCCCCTATTATGAGTTTGCCTTCAATTTGCCCTAGAGCAGCTATGTCTCCCTCATCTATCTGGTCATGTGGGGGTCGGTAGACTGCGACAATTGTTAGGGGTCCAGTGGCAGTGGTTACTTCCACCGCTACTGCTTCGATTTTGTTGGTAGCTGGTAAGAATACCTGGTGGTGGGGGATCCCTCTTTTTACATATATGGCCACTCCTCCGCCTTGGGTTGGCCTGTCTTTACGGTAGGTAACGTAGTTGGGAACTGTCGCTTTTATTCCCGGCTTTAGGTGGGTTTCCCCCATCATGCATATGTCGATGGAGAACTCCTTCATGAGTTCTCGGAACTCGACCTCTTGATTAACAATGCCGTCTGCGTTAAAGACGCACATTGTCAGGCCTTGAATATTCGGTCGTCTATTCATGTTGGGGTTTTGATACTACTGAGGAAGTCGCAGAGGGGAGCGACTGCTGGACTGTTGCCTGAAGGGCGACGAGGATCTGTGTGTTCTGCTTCTGGGCTTCCCTGAATTCCTTCATCATTTCCATGACGAGGTTCATGGTCTGCACCATTACGCCTAACAACTGATCCATGGGGGGGGAGTGTGTGTGGGGTTCCCTAGATCTTCCCCCGTCATGGTGGACCTGGTCGTTGTTGCTGTGTGTTTCCCGGTGTTGTTCTTGTGATAGCGTCTGGTGTTGTGGTGATTGGGCCACGCTTTCATGGTTCCTCGGAGGAGAAACCACTTCCGCATATGTCGCCCTCGGTGTGTCCGGCCTTGGTTTTCCCCAGGCCTTGTCTGTGTGTGTTGTAATGTTTCGGTTTCTTGTGTGTCTCGATGGGTTCATGGTGTTTTCTTTTCGTGTGTGGGGGGCGGCCTTTGCGCCCTTTGCCTGCTGTGTGTGTCTTTTATGGACCTCACAACCTTGGTAGCCCGCTGTGTGGTTTTTGCCACACAGCGCGCACCTTATTTGCGGGTCCGTGTGTTTTATGTTGCACGTTCGTGTGTCATGGGCCTCGGCGCATTTTCTGCACCTCACTGCCATTGAGCAGTGTGCCGCAATGTGGTTGAGGCCCTGACATCTGAAGCACTGCACCGTCTTGTTTTTGCGGCGCAGTGGTTCAGTGGTCACAGGGACCGCCAGGATCGTCTTAATGTCCCTTCTGTTCTGTGGGACGTCTGGCAGTGTGACCTGATACAGGGGCCATTTGCTGCCTATGTTTCCCATCTGTTGGACCGCCTTGACGATGTACCCCTGGGCAGTCAGGTCCGTTTTGATCGCCTGGGGGGCCACTCGTCTCGGTAGGTCTCTGATGACTATGTTTCTGTTTCGTGTTTTTGTTGTGGGGAAAGTGTAGTGAGGTATGTTTTTGCTGTTGAGAAGTGTTTTTGTTGTGTTGTAGTGCTCGAGTGTGAGTAATGTTATTTTTATTTTGTCACCACCAGCAGGTTTTGCTTTGAAATTGCCTCCCCCGATTGCTGCTTTTAGCATTTCGAAGAGTTCCTCGTAGTTCCGAGTGAACTCCGCGACGATCGGAGGGAGGTGGTGGGTGACCTGGTTTTGTGTTTGCGTTGTTTCTTGCGGTGTGTCTGGCTCATCAGCCACCGCCTGGAACCTGTTCGGGGTGGGTTCCAGTCCCCGGGCCGGCGGGAGCCTCGGCTGGCGAAACGTTTTCTTCGCCAGCACGAAACCATCCGTATCCTGCCCGGTTTCGTGGTTCCCTTCCAGTGCCGATGTTTCCTGGTCCCCTCCCAGGACGACGACAGGTGCTGTCGGGGGCGCTGACTCCTCAGAGGGTGTGGAAGTGGTTGGGGTGGTGGTGGTGGAGTGTTTTTTCCCCTTGGAGTGCTTCTCCTTCTTGTCCTTCCTTACACGCCGTTGCTTGGATGTGGTGGACTTGAGTGGGGGGGATTTGAGGAACTGGGATCGGGTAGGGGGTTGGGTGGCAGTTGCGGGTTTGGGGAGGATTTTAGCCGGCTGACTGGACTTCTGCTTGCCATTCAGGTTACGGATGTGATCAGCAAGGAGGCCACAGCTGTTGGCAAGCAGGAGAGGGCTGAGGAGAGGGGAGGGAGGGGCGGGATCGCAAATCCTGACGATGTATTTGTCTGTCTGCGTTTTGTGTGGTTTTGCCATGTCGGTAGCGGAAAGGGGGCTTGCTGCCAGGTTATTGTCAGTTGCAACTTTTGTTGGCACCGTTGGGTTTTCCGGTTGCAGAGCTGACCCTAATAGCACGATGGCAGACGCGGAATTCTGAACGGGGGCGGCGGAAAACCTCTCTGTGGTTCCGCGGCCCGCTTCCAGGTCCTGGCCTACTTTTTCCCTATTCTTGGGGGGGGCAGAGACTGACTCTGCGGCAGCCGAAGTGCTCGAGACGGCCGGCCGCGCGGCCCGCGGCAACAAGAAGGCGCGCCTCGTGTCATCGGCGGAAAGAGACCGCCGCGACCCCAAGGCGCCACCCAAGCTCGGCATATCACGACGACGAGGAGACACGACAACTCTGCCAGGCGACGCCATGCAAAATTTTATCCCTGTGCCGTCCGTGCTAAGACCTCGACGCAAGTGCCCGTCAATGTTTTAATAAAAACAAAGCCGGTGAACACTCCTGTTTGTACTCCCGTGCAAGCGGGGGCCTATGGCTGACAGTATGCGAGTGAGAGGAGCGATGCTCAACCCTCGACTGCTACTCAGCGAGTGTGGCGGCGGGACTCTCACATCTCTCTTTTAGTCCTCTACCGTTAGAGGGGGTGGTGGTGGAGGTTATTGTCTCCTTCGGACATTTCCTCCTCTTTTCTTGTGTGTTCTTTTTTGTTTCTGTGCTTTTGTTGGTTGCTGTTTTTTTGAGAGTTTTTAGTTGTTCCTGTTGTGCTACTGCAGGAGTAGCGACTTTGGTCTTTTATAACTGCCTCTATGGTGTTCGTATTGCCCAAGGGTGCTTATTAGTTCGTTGTCTGAGTTCCGCGCCGTGGCGTAGAACACTTCTGCCAGGGCACGGAATCGTGATATTAGTGGCTCTATGCCTGCGGCTTCATGCAGGTCTGCCGTGGGGAAGCGCGTGGGGACGTGTAAGGCCCGTCGTAACGCTCTATTTTGAGCCTTCTGTAAGCGATCTATCGTCGATCTGGCTGCGTAGCCCCATACAGGGCACGCATATTCCAGTATCGGTCGAATTAGACTTCGATAGATCGCTACTCCTGTTGCTGGGTCGAGGGAACTGGTGCTGTTTAAGACAGGATACAGAATCTGCATCCTGGCGTGAGCCTTTCTGCGAAGTTCCTCTATGTGGCACTTCCATGTCAGGCGTCTGTCAAGTGTGACACCGAGGTACTTCGCAGAATTTCTCCATGTCAAGTTCTGCCCCTGCAATCGCAGCAGTTGGTATGGTCTTCTTGGGGGTCGGCGTTTCCCATAGCGTCTGGTGAGCAGCATGGCTTGCGTCTTCTCTGAATTTATAGAGATGCGCCACTGCTTGGCCCAGTTTTCCGTCCTGTTTAGGGCGGTTTGCAGACGCCTTGTAACCAGGTTCCTGTTTGTCGAGCAGGAGAAGAATGCAGTGTCGTCTGCGTATTGTGCAGTGTGTACATGCTGAGTCGTAGGGATGTCAGCAGTGTAGACACTGTAGAGGACGGGTCCCAGGACGGAGCCCTGGGGCACGCCTGCACCGATTCTTCTCCTGGTCGACAGGGATCCATCGATCTTGACTGAGAAAGTCCTACCGGAGAGATAGTTTTTAACGATTTTGACGATCTTTCCGGGGAAGCCTAGGGTGTACATCTTGTGTAGTATTCCGGTGTGCCAGACTGAGTCAAAGGCTTTTGCTACGTCTAGCAAGACAAGCCCGCAGTAGCCCTTTCGGTTGAAGCTGTCCGTGGCTGCTTCAACCACCCTCATGATTTGCTGGGGGGCGGAGTGTCTTTGCCTAAATCCGAATTGGAATTTCGGCAGAATCTGCTCTCTTGTGATATAGTCCTGTATGGGGGTTAGTAGGAGGCGCTCGTAAAGTTTACTGAGGGTAGGCAGTAGACTAATTGGTCTATAATGTTGCGGGAACACCGGATCTTTTCCTGGTTTCGCGATCGCAATGACTTCTGCGTGCTTCCACTGCGCCGGGAATTTTTGTGATCGCGTCAGTTCATTAACTATATCGGTGAGGTGGGTGATTGCCAGAGGCGGGAGGAGTTTCAGCAATTCATTTGTAACCTGGTCGTGACCCGGCGTTTTCCTGGTGGGCAGGGACTTGATGCAGCGCGCCACATCTTCAGTACTGAAGAGTGGCGTGTAGTCATCTTCGTCGTCTGCTTCCAGGAACACGGCCAGTTCTCTGCGGACTGTTGCGACGTGTTCTCTGTCCTGTACTTCTGCTGGTCTGAACTGTTTTTCGAACACGTCTGCTAGTGCGTTAGCTTTGTCAGTGGGGCTGAACTGCAGTCCGCGTTCGCCATGCAGTGGTGGCATTTTCGCGCGTCTTTTCGTGTACTGTTTGGTGGCTTGCCATAAACTATTGTCTCCTAGTTTGAGAGCTGAGAGCCTTGCCGACCATTGTTGGTTGCGGTACTCATTGAGGTCTGCTTTCAGCTCTCTCTGTAGCCTGTTGAGTAGCCTCCGTGTATCCCTATTTCTGGTGAGCTTCCACTCTTTGGCGATCCTATTTTTGTGCCGTATTTGCGCAAGCAAGTGCGGGGGGAGTTGCCTGGAGCGGGGGGGCCCCGCAGGAGGCGGTGTGGCTCCCTCAGCAACTTGTAGGATCGCTCTTGTGAGGTCGTCTAGTGCCTGTTCTGCTGTCTCTGCAGTTGGAGGCGGGGTCTGGGCTAGTTCAGCTGCTACTGCGTTGCTGAATTGCTCCTTATTGATGCGCTTGTATGTCGCATGCCGTTGTGGGATAGAGAGCCATTCTCCCATATCGACCTCAAAAATCACCGGATTGTGGTCCGACGACATTCTGTTTACCGATGTCGCGGATACAAAGCCCACCAGATTCTTTGTGATGGCTATGTCGAGGACGTCCGGTCTTCCTCCGTTCTTTGGGAAGTGTGTCGGTTCCTCTGGGCCCCATATTTGTAACTGGTGTGTGCGCGCAAGTCGTTGCAGTTGTTGACCAGCTTGATTTCGGTGTCTCGAGTTCCAGTCCGCGTGCTTAGCATTTAGGTCCCCTGCTATCAGTAGTTTGCCTCTAATACGGCTTAGTGCAGCTATGTCGTCCTCTTCTAGTCTTTGGGAAGGGGGGCGATATACTGCAACGACTGTTAGGGGGCCAGTTACTGTGGCCACTTCGATTGCCGCCGTTTCTATTTCTGCTGTATTGGGGGGGTATATTTGGTGGTGTCTGATTCCTTTTTTGACATATACCGCGACCCCGCCTCCGTGAGTGGGTCGGTCGTTTCTGTAGCAAATGTAATTTGGTACGGAAACTCTTAGTCCTGGTTTGAGGAATGTTTCTCCCACTAGGCATATGTCAACTTTTTCTTCCTGTATGAATTCTCTAAACTCCATGGGTTGGCGAGTAAGGTTGTCTGCGTTAAACGCGCATATTTTGAGACCTTGTATATTAGGTCTCCTATCCATGGTGGGGGACAATTTTTCCTGCGGCTGTCGCTGCTACAGGCGACTGCTGCGCTGCCGATCTGAGGTCGGCGGGGAGCTGCGTCAGTGTTGCTAGTATGCCCACTAGCTGGGTCATCTGTGCCTGTAGCAGTCGGATGGACGACGCGAGTTGTTGGATTTCAACAGACTCGACTGCTTCTCGCGGACTGGTTTGTGGGTGGCATGGTGGACAGACTTCCCTAGGACTTCCGTCAGCTTGAGGAACCTGTTTACTGGTGTGTTGTGGTGGTGGTAGGTGGTTCGGCGGGTCAGGTGGGTCACCGGTAAGTGCACGAGAATATGCGGTGGATGCGAAGACCTGCGTTCTTACTGTGTCATTGTGTCTTCTCTGGGGAGGTGGAGGTGGTGGCCTGGGTGCTGGCGTGCTTTTGTGATTCGGGGTTTTATTGATGGTTTTGCCCCTCTGCCTGTCCCTTGCAGCTCTGTACTCAGGACATCCTAAGTAGCTGGCTGGATGCGCTCCTTTGCAATTAGCACACTTTTCTTTTCCCTCCCCCCTTGGCAGTTTGCACTGGTCGTATGTGTGTTCTTCAGTGCATCTGACGCACACAACTGGCATCGTGCAGTCTCGCGCGATGTGCCCTAAGGCCTGGCAGTTATAGCAGCGGCCTGGTCCCGATTTCTTTTTGAGCTTCTCGGGAGTGACCGGTAGCGCCAGTATCCTTTTGACCTCCCAGATCTTTCGATTTTGGGCAGAGTCTGGGAGGGTGACAGTATGAAGGGGCCAAGGCCGGTTCGGTCGCGTCAACACCACCGAACTAACCTCGAATCCCTCCTCCTGAAGGAACTGTTTGATGTCCGCAGTGTCGGTGGTATGTGGTACACCGCGGAACACCAGTCTAATCGGCCTTCTCGCTGCTAGTGGGAAGGTGTAGAAGTGGAATTTCCGCTCCTCGAGCACCTTCCTCACTGCCTTGTAGTCTTCGACGTTTTTAACAGTGACTTTAACTTTGTCACCGCCAGTTGTTTTGGCGGTGAATTTGCCTTCCCCTACCGCGTTCGTGATGACGTCGTACAGCGCCTTGTAGTTATTTTCAAACTGCACGACTATGGGCGGGATCCTGAGGGTTTTGTGTTGTTCGTTTCCCTCAGTGCCATCTGCTTCTGGCGACTCGTTTTGAGCAGATTCTCCCACCGCGTCGAATCTGTTGGCGGTGTGAATTGGGGCTGGTGTGTCTAAGACGGGGGATCGTCTGGCGGTTTTTCGTGCCAGCTTGAATCCCTCGTCGTCAGTTTCCTGCATGGCGATTTCTGCGCTGCTTCCGCATCGCTCGCTCCCCTCAGCAACGCTCCGAGGTTCCTCCGCTCCGGCATTCCCCCGCGGCGGCGAGCCCGCGCCGGCGGCATCAGTTTCCTTCCGCCGCCCGCGCGCACTCGCCTCCGCGCCTTCGTGCTTTTGCGCATTCACCTCGGCGCGCAGCCGCCCGGCCGCCTCAGGGGGCGCGCTAGCCGTCCCAGCGCAGGCGCTTTGTTCGGCTACTACCTGGCCCTGCTGACCGCCGCTGCACGTGGCCCGGTCGGCCTTTGTGTTGGCAGGCGCGGTCGGCTCAGGCGCGGCTGACCCGGCCGCGTCCGCCACCTCCGGCCGCCGCGCAGCGACGGTTTTACGCGAGGTGGTCTTTCGCTTTTTTACCGGTGACCCTGTTGTGACTTTCTTGCGCTTGGGTGACTTCTTTGCCTTCGCCTTAATTAGGCGGGCACTCGGCGGTGTCTTGTCACCCTTGGGCAATATCCGCGGTTCTTTCCAAGCTCTTTCGAGCTTCTTCTCGTATTTTCGTCTGTCCCTACCGGTAAGACCCGCGATTGCGTTGAGCAACAGCAATCGCGAGCTCGGGCTCATCCCGCCCTGGTTGCCCGTTAGGTCCGTCCTGTTGACCTCGTAGCAACCAGGGGAGTTTTCTTTCTCTGTAATCGTGAGTTTCACTGGGGTGTCCATGTCCAGACTCGAAGGGGTGGCTGCCAGGGGGGTGTCAGTGTCTGCTTTTGGTTGTCACCGTTAGGTATCAGGCAGAACAGTCCGACCCTAACAGTTCTGACACGCGCGGGTATCTGGCCGTTGACCAGGCCCTGACGTGCAATTTCCCTACACTTGGGGGGGAGCAGAGCTAGTCTCTGCGGCAGCAGGAGTACCTGTCGCAGCCGAAGTGCTCGAACCGGCCGAAAAAGCGAACCGCGGCAACAAGAAGACGCGCACCAAGACGCGCCAACCCACAGCTCGCAACCCGCAACGACAATTTGCTCAAAAGCTGCTGCCAATTCAGCCGCTCGCCCTGCAATCTTCTTGCAACTCCGCTCCCGATTTGAAAAAATCAGGAGCTCGGAAGCCTTAGTGCCGAACCGTCCAGCTACACCGCTAGGACAATCAGCGACTAAACCCGCAAGCGGATTCCTATGGCTGAGTAGCGACGAAGAGGGAGAGTACTAGCGCAGCCCCGCACACGCGTCCGCACTCTCCAGAAGCTACTCAGCGAATGGCGGCGGGACTAGGGTGGGGGTCCCTTTATGGGCTCGGGTGCGGCGGCCGGTTGCGCGCGTGCCCCATTGGTCGGCGGCCGCAACAGGGCGAGCTGGTAAAGGTGCGGTGTTGCGGTAGCGGCGGGTGCCAGATTCCGAGGTGGGACTGCGTAGCGGACGGACGTGCGTTTACCTGTGCTCCGCGCCGCTATTGTGCTCTCAGCCCTGGAATTTCCCACCGCGCGCTCTCGCAGCCTTTGTCTGGAGCTCGCCTCCCTGCTTGCTTCTCGTGTGCTTGGTCGTCGCCTTGCGTGCTCGCGCCATAGCGGCGTGTTTCGCCGGATCGGGAGGTTTATCGAGCCGCGCTGTTCTCTGGGTTTCCGGACGTGGTCGGGCGTGTGCTATCTGAAAAAGCAAATTGTCGTGTCGAGAAAAGCAAAAGTCGTGTTGCACACGCACGACCGGGGACGGAGTCTAGATTACTGGGGCGCTCGTTCGGACGAATGGCGTAGCTCGAAGAGAAGAAAAGAAGAACATCCTGCCTAGAGAAGGTGGCTATAAAACATCATCTTTCGAGAATTTCGGTGCCATAGGCGTTAGGGAAGTTGCAGTCCAGGGACCCGCCGAGTCACACAGTCAAACAGCCTGACTGTGAGGCCCGTGGTGGCATCCCGCGCCTGCCAGGTGTAGGGAAATTACTTTGGCACCGAAATTGTCGAAGTATAGGGAAGTACTAGTAAACCATTTCATATCGTGGCTACCTCTCCATGGAGCGCCCGCACGACTCTGACCATCAGGAGGCCAAAATGGACCCACCTGCAAACCTGTCAGTATCATCTTCTGCCCCACATCCCCCACTAATCTCACCAATTCATACACCCTCACTGAGCAGCAGTTCAGACTCAGATAAGCTCATAGTAGACACCGACTCTTCTGGCTCTGACTGCGACTCTAATTCCCCAGGACCTGGAATTGAACCAAATTCTCCCCTCCATCTCAGAAACGGCAAGAGAGTAACACTTAAGAGGCAAGAGGAACAACTGCCTACTACCAAAAACATCGCGGAGCCAGCCCAAAAAGTGGCGCAAGGCAATCAGAAAACCATCCCGCAAGAAAGGAGCAGGCGCGAGGCAGCAAATCAGGAGCCAACTACATCACAACAAGGAGAGTTGGACACTGCCCAGCCTGCACCGCAAAACAAAAACACACAAGCCACCCAAATACCAAAGGCATCACAAGCCAGGGGAAGAAAAATACCCCCCATTACAGTTTTCGAGACGAAGGGGTACACAACTTTTATCGGCCAGATACAAGGCAAGCTAAAAGGGGCCCTCAGCACAACATACAAGGGAGACAGTATTGTCTACCAGGCGACAAACTCAGATGACTTCTATTTCCTGAAGCAGGAATTCCGTAAAAGACAAATAGAATTCTATACGTATAATGATGACCCCAAACACACACTAAAGGTGGTCATAAAAAGATTAACCCCACATTGGACCCCAGACGAAGTGAAGCAGGCACTACTAGAAAGCGGCTTTCAGGTGCAGGGCGTGTACCAGGTGGCACAGCCACAAACAGAAATAGACGCAGAAGGTAGAACCATCTCTGCCCCACGCAGGAAGACCAGGAACTTCCAAGTAAACTTACTAAACACAGCTGAATCCAGAAAGATTTTCAAGCTGCAAAGACTGCTGCACATGACAATCGCAGTAGAGCTTTATAGAAAACCAGCAGGTCCAACCCAATGTTACATTTGCCAACGCTTCAGACACGGAGCTCAGCAATGCAACATGGCCCCAAGGTGTGTGAAGTGTGCTGGACCTCACCTGTCAAGCACCTGCACAAAATCAAGAGACACGCCAGCCACTTGCGCAAACTGTGGAGGGGCTCACCCTGCATCCTATGGGGGATGCCCGGTACGTATCAAGCTTGTCGAGGCCTGGGAAGCAAAACGCACGACCACAGCCAGAAATGCCCCACCCCCACCCCCCCCACCACCAATCTTGGAGGAAGCGCACTTCCCCACGCCACCAACACCCGCAAACGCGGGAAGAAACCCTAATAACCAAACCACTCCACCACCTCCTCTGCAAGAGTGCACAATAGAACCACCTGAAGAACACACCAATGATAACCGCACCTTAGCCCAGGTGGTAAAAACAAACCCCCAACCGGCAAAGGTGACCAAACCAAAAGCCCAACCACGACCCCAACGCCTACCACCAGCGCAAAGACGCCCAGCCACCCCACCAAACCAACCAGTTGCCACCCAGGTCTCACGGCCCTCCCCCAAAAGGACAAAAACCCCCCCTCTGCCCACAAACCCTGCCAACAATCCAGACTCACCAACTCACCCCACACCCATGCTATCACCAGCAGCAACATCCACAGAAATACCTCCCCTGCCACTACTGGCAACAACCACCACAACAAATCCACCACCACCAACAGCATCCCAGCAGCTCCTGCAAGCCCCCATCTCTTCCACAACACCCCACACAGAATCAGATATCAGAACTGTCGAGATTACAGCATCTCCAGCACAGCAGCAACCACCACATATCCAACAAAACCGAAATACCCAGGAGCATAGTCCAAACCAAAACCAGCCCTGGGACTTCGTCAAGAAGGTTATAAACCTCATCCAGAAATTACAAACCACCGACTTCTTCACGAAAGTGAAAAATGCAATAAGCCAAATCCTTGCAGCTCCAGACACCCTCACGAAGGTATCAATTTTTTTCACCACCATACTCCCACTGTTTTCCGATGGCGAATAGGAAACAACACATCACCATCGCCATCTGGAATGCAGACGGAGTGTTCCACGACCGACACGAACTGGAAATGTTTCTAGAAGATTATGGCATCGACGTAGCACTAGTCAATGAAACCCATCTAACCCCTGATGAACAATTTCGAGTCAAAAATTACATTCTAATCCGGACTGACCGTCCTAACAGACCAGGTGGCGGAACTGGTGTCCTCATAAAACACCGGATATGCCACCGACAAGTCACCATCCCGCCTCTAATCAACACAGAGGCAACTGCAATACAAATCATGTTAAACCAACACCCAACTGTCCTGGTGGCAACCTACCACCCCCCAAATGAACGCTTCCATCACAGTGACCTCGACAGCTTGCTAAATGTGAACAACAGGACCATAGTAGGGGGGGACCTGAATGCCAAGCACAGGGCATGGGGTTGCCGCACTGGAAATACAAGTGGGAACCAGCTGCTGAGATACCTGGATACCCACCCAGCAGTTCAAGTGGTAGCCCCAGACGAACCTACCCACTTCCCATACAACTCAAGACATCTGCCAGACAAGCTGGACATATTCTTACTAAAAAATATTGACTTGGGCACAAGCACAGAAGTCATAAACACTCTGAACTCTGACCATAACCCAGTCATCTTAAGATTCGAAAATGACCACATCATACCAACAGAAAGCATCCACACTACGTACCACACAAACTGGGTACGATATAAAGAACTAGTGGCACATCACATACCAGACCCAGCACCGGAATATGCATCTACAGAAGACATAGACAAAGCCGCAGCAGACTTTACCAACATAATCAAGAGCTGTGCCCAAGTCACAACAATCAAACTCACACAAAACAGGGGCAGGAACAACTTACCACAAGACCTAGCCCAATTAATAACAGACAAAAACCGGACCAGGAAGCGATGGCAAACATACCGTTACCCTCAAGATAGGAGGATAATGGACCAAATGGCCCGTGAAATCAAAACCAGATTGCATATGCTCCGGTGCAGCAGGTACCAACAGAGCTTGCAGGCAGCCGAATCAAACCCTGGACAATTCTGGCGAATCATAAAGGGTAGGCGGCAACCCCAGACAGCCACAAGACCACTGCATGGGCAACAGGGGCTGGTTTACACCCCTGCAGATAAGGCGGCCGCCATGTCAGACACCTACGAACTCCAGTTCCAAGAAAACGTAGTAGAGAACGACGAGGGAGAAGCAGAGAGGCTAGAGAGGAGAGTCGAGAGGCACCTCGCACGAAAACTCAATGAGAGGATTGACACCACCTTCGCAGACACAAATGAACGCGAAATAACAGCTTACATCAGGCGGATCGGCAATGCAAAAGCCCCTGGTCCCGACCTTATAAAACCCCCACTTCTTAAACACCTTCCACAACCTGCCATTTCCCATCTATCAAATATCCTCAACCACTGTCTCAAGCTACAATATTTCCCTTCAGCCTGGAAGGTTGCCAAGATCATCTCAATCCCCAAACCCAACAAAGACCATCTATTCCCACAAAACTATCGTCCTATCTCGCTATTAAATCACTTATCAAAACTTCTCGAAATCCTCATCCTAAACGCCCTACTTAAATTCCTAAACGATAACACTATCCTTACCCCGGAACAATTCGGTTTTCGTGCTGGTCATAGCACCACCCAGCAAGCCATCCGCCTGGTGGAGCACATCTGTGCCGAGAAACACCATGGAGACAGTACAGCAGCCATATTCCTCGACATAGAGAAGGCGTTTGACCGTGTCTGGCATGACGGCCTCCTCTACAAGCTGTCGAAGCTAAATTGCCCCAATCACCTGTTAAAAATGATTCACTCATTTTTGTCAGACAGGAGGTTTTTCGCTTCAGTTGATGGAGCGAAAAGTCCAATAACTAATATAGAAGCGGGTGTCCCACAGGGATCTGTGCTTGGCCCCCTCCTCTATCTTGTGTTCACGAATGATATCCCAAAAGAGCCGGGCGGGAACATAGCGCTCTACGCTGATGACACAGCGCTATACCACAGCGGGCGTAACATAAATCGTATAACGTGTAGCCTCCAGCGGCACCTCAACAAAGTCGATCACTGGTGTAACTTATGGAAAGTAAAAATAAATCCGGGCAAGTGCCAAGCCATAATTTTCACACACAAAATAACAAGACCCAACAGAAATCTGAACCATGATGGACAACAACTCCCATGGAGAAAAGTTATAAAATACCTGGGACTGAACATAGACAAAAACCTCACGTTCAAACAGCATATAACAGAGGCCAAAAACAAAGGTTCCGCCCGGCTCTACCAACTGTATCCCCTTCTTAAGGGCAGGGGCTTATCAACAGAAGCGAAGCTCCGAATATGGAAAACAATAATTCTGCCAGTTATTCTCTATGGATCGGAGGTGTGGAGCATGGCGGCAAACACACACCTGGCATCACTAGAAGTGATACAAAACAAGACGTTTAGAATAATCGCAGATGCCCCCTGGTTCTCCAGTAACGAGGAAATTAGAGGTATGCTAGGTCAACCGACATTTAACCATCTCATAAAAATGAAGTCAACGAAATTCTATGAAACATCTCATTCCTCACCTTTCCCCCTCATTAGATCCCTAGGACCAGACATTCTCCCTACTCACAGAACTCCCATCACTACCATTCACCGTCAGTTCAGATGACGAGCTACACTGACTTTCATCCACTCATATCATAACCATCATTAAACAAACACAGTTCATATACCCGGGGAACACCCCCAAACCATTACAGACAAAAGAAAAGCCAATCCTAACCTAAAGGTACCATCTCGAAAGTCAGGGCATCAATGGGATGCCGGTACTTCAATTAACAAAAGGGGGAGAAAACCCCAAACATATCAGGTCGGCGGGTGCCACTGTGTGGGGAGACGCTGACTAGAGCGGAGCGCTTGCTGCTTGCTGTTGTACGTTCGAGATGCCGCCCAAGACTAGCGGGAAGGCCGCCAAGAAGGCTGGCAAGGCGCAGAAGAACATTTCGAAGGGAGACAAGAAGAAGAAGCGCAAGAGGAAGGAGAGCTATGCCATCTACATCTACAAGGTGCTGAAGCAGGTGCACCCCGACACGGGCATCTCGTCGAAGGCGATGAGCATCATGAACAGCTTCGTGAACGACATTTTCGAGCGCATTGCGGCCGAGGCGTCTCGCCTGGCGCACTACAACAAGCGCTCGACCATCACGTCCCGCGAGATCCAGACGGCTGTGCGGCTCCTGCTGCCTGGCGAGCTGGCCAAGCACGCCGTGAGCGAGGGCACGAAGGCGGTGACCAAGTACACGAGCTCCAAGTGAGGGGGTTAAGGCTCTAGGGAGCTCCCTCCGTTGCGAGAGCGGCAAAACGGCCCTTTTCAGGGCCACCAAATTGCCTTTGCGGGAAGAGCGGAATTGTTGTTTGTGTGAGGCGGCGCATAGCTACCCGGTTTGGTTGGTTGCGAAGCAGCGGGTGGTGGTGGTGCTGCTGTGCCGTGGTCTCGAATGTGGTTATGCGTGCACGAGTCTTGGCGTGGTTGGTTGGTTGTTTGTTTGTCGACACACAGACAGGAGGTGTTGTCTGTGTCGCTGATTCCTTTCCCTTTCTTTGTCTCTGTCTGCCCGGTTAGTCACGTGACTGCAATTGAAACCCCTCGCGATTGTTGGATGTCACCGTTAGGGCCGTCTGCGGGTTTGTTTGTTGTCACATCATACATACATGATGGCGAGGGTGAAATGTTGTGTTGCCGTCTACTATTCCCTTTGCTGTACGGCGTGGAGGTGTGTTGGTGACGTTTTAAAATGGACGTGTCTTTACTAGTCATTAAGAAGACGCAAGAATTGTACGGGCGGGTGGGGTAGGCGACACGCACGGTGGTGTACCTATTTATTTGGCCCTTGATTTTGATAGCCGTTTCTGCAGTTGATTGAATGATTGATTGTTGTGCGCACGCCGGTGTCGTCATTCAAGGTGCACGTGTGTTCGGTTCAGTGACGGTAGACGACGACGGTCGTTGTTTGTTGTTGTGGGCGTACACGCGGTTGTCTGTGTCCCCCGGTGAAATGGCCGGTTTGTCGGTGATGTGATCCGATCCGGCGGCTCTGAGTAGCTGTCTATCGGCATCATGGCAACGTGTCGGTCTGAACACCCGTCTCACTGTGGCACCGTCGGCGCTGCGAACGGTGACGAAAGGCTGACTGTGATCGGTCGAATGTCATGTCTTGTCTGGGCAGAACGTGTGGAATGAGCAAAAAAAAAAAAAACTGTGGGGACGGAAACAATGGTGGGGAGGAGGGGAACGAAAATAAGAAAACGAAACGAAACGAAGAAAAAGAAGAAGGAGAAGCAATCACCGGAAAACGAAACGGGGGAAGAACGGAGAGGCGCTGTCTAGAGCAACGGAACGTTCCCGTGCATTGCAGCCGCACTGAAATGCGTTTACGGCGCGGCTGCAAGTGTCGGCCGTGGTGACGGCTGAATTGCATTGCCTTCCCGGATGCAACGTTCGCCCGATATGGCTCGGAGGAAGAATCTATGAGAGAGTGCCTTGCCCTTGCCGTTTCGTGTGCGGTGTAGCGAATGATGTGTGTGTGTGCGTGTGTAGTGGGGAATGGATGGTCGATAGCTGCCGTCACGGTCGAGATAACGCAGTCAAAGGTGTCGCGAAAAAAAGTGTGTTAGCCGTGGTTGGTTTGTGTGTTTGTTTTGTTTTGTTTTTAAAGAGAAGGGACGAGAGAAAGAAGGTAGGTGGAGAGTGCGTTGCGTGTTGCGAACTGCGTCCGTGAATACGGCAGTATTTGGTGGTGGGCGTGCCCTTGCATGTGGCCCGGAAGGCGTGTTCGTTTCGCGGTAGTGTGGACGGGTGAGGGGCACGCGTAACGCTGCGCTGCTGGCATATTCGGGAGATGGGAGGGGGCGAAAGGAGAAAGGAGGCGCGGAGGGCGCGTTGTGGGTGGTTCGCGCTGCGCTCGGCGGTTGTGCAACAAATGTGTTGCCGGGAGGGGGACCGTTGTTGTGGTGGTGCGGTTGTAGCCTCAGACGCGGCTGGCAGTGAACAACGTGAGACGACGGATGCGTGGCTGGGGCGGCGCATGTCGCCGGTGCCACGCCTTTAGAGCCGCGTGGTCGGGGTGTGCGCACCGCGTGTCGTGTTGCGAGACATCATATGTGCTGCTGCGCACCGGTGGCGTGGCGTGGGGGCGAGGAGAGCGAGCCGCGCCAGTACCGCGCGGTGTGCTTGTGTGCGCCGGAGAATGGCACACTGCGCCTGCCCGTTGAGGAGGCTGATGGCCGTGGTGTGGTGGAAATGGAGCGCGTCGGACGTGTACCAATGAGAAAGAGAAACAAAGCAAGCAACCACGAACGAAAGGTGGAGGGAGGCATTGTGTCACATGTGGCGGTGGGGAAAAACGAAAAAAAAAAAACAAAAAAAACAACAACAACAACAACAACAACAACAAAGACGTTAAGAAAGAGGAGAAACAAGAAAGACAACGAGTCGTGCGTTCGCGAGGGGGGTGGGTGTGCGCGCGTAACGCCGGTACGCGCAGTGCGGAGCCCAACGGCTGTGTCGTCGGCCGAACGGGTGCGGGAATAGAGGCCGCGTCGGCACGGAGAAGGAAGGAAGGAAGGAAGGAAGGACGCACGCGCGCTGCGGCGTTGGCGCGGTTTGCGGCTGGCGCCTTTGGTGGCAACGGCCAGGACAAGCAGCGGTGTATGGTGTTGTGCGGGGCGGACAGGGGCGGCGGTGGTGGACGGGGAGGAGGCGAGGCGAGGCGAGGCGAGGCGAGGCGGTGGCGTGTGTGGTACGGCGAAAACGGGACGGACGGCCGCCGGCGGATGTTGAGAGGCGCCGCCCGCGCACGCACGCAGACACACAGAAAGGAAGAACGAGAAAGGAACAAATGGAGGGGGCGAATGTGGAGGTGCGGGGAGGGGGAGGCGGTGGCGGTGGTTGTTTGTGGGCATGTGGTGGGAGAGAAGGGCGGGGGCGGAAGGACAGAGGCGCGAGGCGACAGCCTGCTTGTTGCTTGCCTTGCGTCTTTTTGTGTTTTTTATTTTGTTTTTATCCTGTGGTCGCCTTGGAGCCTGTCGGTCCCGTCCGTGTGTGGCCGCGCTGTGGGTGCGTGTATGTTTGTACGTTTCGTTTTTTTTGTCTCCTTCTGCAGCAGAGGCGGCCAGCAAATGCGTGCGGTTGGATGGATGGGCGGCCACGGCACGGCACCGCACCGCACCGCACCGGTGCCCAAGGAGGAGACGCTGGCGGCGGGCCACCCGCGGATGCGGCCGGCCGGGGCTGTGTGCGCCGCTGCAACAACAACGAGTAAACAAGACGAAGACGAAGCGGATGGCTGGTGAGTGCATTTGGGCGGTAGACAAGGCAGTGTGCGATGTGGCGTTGTGACGGGGGTGTTTTGCTCACGCGGCCTCGTTGTGTTGATGCGCAGGAAGACGAGATGCGGGCAGACGCCGTACAGAGAGACGAGCCCGGTCTGCAGCAGGATGTGTGGCGCGCCGAGTGCAGAGCAGCGCGCGCCGGCTGGGCTGGGTTCGGCTGGGCCCGCCCGGCGGCGGGCCGCGCTGTTGTCGCGGACGTGAGCGCCCCCTGGCGGGTGGTCGGAGGCGGCGCGGTGGACGTGTGGCTGGTTGGCAGTGCACATTGCGAGTGGCTGGCTGGCTGGCTGGCTGGCGGTCTGGCGGTCGGCGGCGGCGAGAAGAGAGAGGAGGGAGGTATGTGTTGCGGGCGCCTTTGCTGCGCTGCGTCGTTGCGTGCCTGGGCGTGCGCCTGTCGACTGTGTGTGACTGTGTTGGGCGTTGTGCCACGTACGTGTGCTCGGCCGAAGGCAGGCGTCGGAAAGAAGAGGGCGAAGGGCAGGAAAGTGGGTCGGTGTGCGTGCGTAGCCCGTGATGTGATGATGTCACGTCCCGTCACGTCACGTTTTTGCGAAGCGGCTGCCGAGAGGTGTGTGGTAGCGAGCGGGAATGTGCGTTTGGTGGTTGCGGCGTGACGTGAGGGTGGGAGAATATTGGGGCGGGCGGGCCGGCCGGGCCGGCCGGCCGTTGTTGGTGGTTCCTCCTGTGGTTGTTTGTGCAGCTTTGATGGCAACGTGGAAGGACGCCGGTTTCGTGCCTTGCGTGTGGTTGTCGACGGTGACTGGTTGGGGTGTGCGCCGATGCACGTGCCATGTCGTTATTATGTTTGGGTCGTGAGTGTTGTTTTTGGCTGTGTTGTTGTGTACGGGAAGGGGGGGGGGAGAGGAGGAGGCGGGTGGATAGTGCGTGCAGTAGTGTCGTTGCGACGGGCGCGTCGGGTGGAGCTGTGCGTAGTGGCGGAAAGGTGTAGGTTGCGGGAAGGGAGCCCGTGTCGTGTCGTGTCGTTGACGGGGTCGCGTGCGTGCGTGCGTGCGTGCGTGCGTGCGTTGTGAATCGAGTGCGGCGGGAAAGGAGCAGTGTGCCGCTGGCGTCGTGGCCGTTAGCAGAGGCTGTGCTTGTCCGTTTGTTACCTGTTGGACGCTTGGTGCGAGTTGTTTGCTTTGCTGTTGTCGTTGTCGCCCCCGTCTCGCGGGTTGTTTTTGTTTGTCGGCTGTGCTGTGTCGGCGAGCTGTTTTGCGGTGCGTGAATGTGTTGGTGCAAAAGTGGCGGCGTTATGGCTGCGACCCGCGACGAGCCGCGGGCGCGCCATTGATGATGTTCAAACACAGAGCGGCTGTGTGCAATGGGAGGCCTGCGTACGGGTAGCGGTGTTGTCGTACGTGCATCCGGCCCGGTGCGGAAAGCGCCGTTGCCGTTTGCCCCTTAGTTGCCAGCCATGTCGCGTGAGCGGCGGGTTGCCTCTGGTCGACGTGGTGCTCGGGTTTGTGGTTTTTGGTGCCCTTTGGCCGGTGGGTGGTGTTTAATTTTGTGTGTGTGTGTGTGTGTGTGTGTGTGTGTGTGTGTGGTATATCTGCCTCCTGCTCGGTCTTGCGGCGGTTTGGTCGACGTCGTCTGTAGTTTTTTTGCGGCTTGCCGACGACCGACCGACCGACCGACCGACCGACCGACACACCTTTGAAACCTACGTGTGGCGCCCGAAGGTGAACGTAACCTGACCGCGGGACCTCTCGGCGCCTTAACCTAACCTAACCTAACCTAACCTCTAACCTAAGATGTCCGGCCGTAAGGTAGGTGCGGCCACCTGACGCCTCACGTCCGAACGCTTAACCTAACTTTGACGCTTAACCTAACTTTAACCCTTAACCTAACCCACGTCCACCTAACCTAACCTAACCTAACCTAACCTAACCTAACCTAACCTAACCTAACCTAACCTAACCCAACCGAACCCAACCTCACCTTAGGGTGGTGTACACCGCGAATGTCTAAGGCATGTTATAGTCTTAGGTGGAGTCCACTATACGCAACAAGCGGCTACACGGGTGGCAGGGGTTGTGTGGCGTGGGCTGGGCGGTTCTGTTTAGGTTGGATGGCCCTTGGGCAAGTACGGAAAGGGCAACAGCCTCAACGGGCGCGGGGCAAGGTCAGGACATGCGGGGACCAAGCGGCAATCGGTATTGTAAATTGTCAACTGTCGAAGCTCTGCGTTGGTAAAGTACCGGAACGTCAAGCGCTGATAGAAAGCACCGAAGCTGCAATCGTTATAGGTACAGACGGTGCTTTAGAAAGGATAGCGTGCATGCAACCGGTGGTGGAGTGGTTCGTCGCTGTCAGTAGTAGTTTATCCTGTGTAGTGAAGTAGATAGAAGTGGTGGACGGTTCCTGTGAACTATTGTGGGTGGAGGGTACACTCAACAGCCGAGCTAGGTTAATAATTGGCTCCTTTTACCGACCTCGCGACGCAGCAGCATTAGTGGCCGAACAAGTGAGAGAAAATGTGGACATACATTTTCCTTTCCTCAGCGTGTTACAGTCTTAGGTGGAGATTTCAATGTGCCAGATGTTCAGGACGGGTGGTAGGGACAGAGCATCGAGTGACATTATATTATACTGAGTGCACTATCCGAACGAAAAATTACCGCGAGCAATTAAACAGAGAGAGAACCGACTCGTGGAGATAACATCGTGGACCTACCGATGACAAACAGACCCCGAACTTGTCGACTCTGTATGTGCAGAACAGGGACCCAGTGATCAAGAGGCCGTTGCAGCATCGCTTGAATATGGACGTTAATAGGAATATACAAAAAAAAAAAAAAAAAAAAAAAAAAGGGAGGAAGGTTTATCTGTTTAGCAAGAGTAATAGAAGGCAGATTTGAGACTACCAGACAGATGAAAACGCAAATGTCTGCTCCGACACTGACAATGTTGAGTGTTTATGGAGAAAGTGCAAGGCAATCGTAAAATGCGTCTTAGACAGGTACGTGCCGAGTAAAACTGTGAGGGATGGGAAAAACCCACCGCGGTACAACAACCAAAGTTTAGGAAACTATATAGCGAAAGCAAAGAGAGCTTCACTCAAAGTTGAAACGCAGCCAAAACCTCTCAGACAAACAGACGCTAAACGATGTCCAAAGTTAGCGTAAGGAGGGCTATGCGTGAAGCGTCCGGTGAATGCGAAAGTAAAATTCCATGTACCGACGTGGCAGGAAATCAAATCCTAGGACGTTGTGGTCGTACGTTGAATCAGTAGTAAGCGGCTCGAAACGGCATATCCAGACACTCCGGGGTGATGATGGCATTGAAACAGAGGATGACACGCGTAAAGCTGTGAAATACTAAACACCTGTTTCCAAAGCTGTTTCACGGAGGACGACCGCACTGCAGTTCCTTCTCGCACAAACGAAAAAATGGCCGACATCGAAATAAGTGTCCAAGGAGGAATAGAAAAGCAACTGGAATCACTGAACAGAGGAAAGTCCACTGGACCTGACGGGATACCAATTCGATTCTACACAGAGTACGCGACAGAACCTCCTAACAGCCGTGTACCGCAAGTCTCTAGAGGAACGGAGGGTTCCAAATGATTGGAAAAGAGCACAGGTAGTCCCGGGCTTGAAGAAGGGTCGTCGAGCAGATGCGCAAAACTATAGGCCCTATATGTGTGACGTCGATCGGTTGTAGAAGTTGAGAACATGTTTTATGCTCGAGTAGCATGTCGTTTTTTGGAAACCCAGTGTCTACTATGTAGGAATCAACATGGATTCCGGAAACAGCGATCGTGTGAGACCCAACTCGCTTTATTTGTTCATGGGACCCAGAAAATATTAGATACAGGCTCCCAGGTAGATGCCATTTTGGTTGACATTCGGAAGGAGGGCGTTCGATACAGTTCCGCACTGTCGCCCGATAAACAAAGTAAGAGTCTGCAGAATGTCGGACCAACTGTGTGGCTGGACCTGAAGAGATTGTAGCAAACAGAACACAGCATGTTGTTATCAATGGAGAGACGTCTAGAGACGTTAAAGTAACCTCTGGCGTGCCACAGGGGAGTGTCATGGGACCCATAGCTCTTCACACACAATGTATATAAATGACCTAGTAGATAGTGTCGGACGTTGCATGCGTCTTTTCGCGGATGATGCTGTAGTATACAGAGAAGTTGCAGCGAAAAATGCAGGACGATCTGCAGCGGATAGGCACGTGGTGCAGGGAGTGGCAACTGTCCCTTAACATAGACAAATGTAATGTATTGCGAATAATATGGACAGAAGGAGCCTTTATTGTATGATTGATTATATGATAGCGGGACAAACACCGGTCGCAGTTACGTCTGTAAAATATCTGGGAGTATGCGTGCGGAGTGATCATATAAATAAAAAAAAAAAACAAAAACAAAAAAAGTAATTGTTGGTAAGGCGGGTACCAGGTTGCGATTTATTGGGAGAATGCGTAGCAAATGTAGTCCATCAACAAAGGAGGAGGTGGCTTACAAAACACGCGTTCGTTCGACCTATACGTGAGTGTTGCCCATCAGTGTGGGATCCGTTACCAGGTCGCGTTGACGGAGGCGACGGAGACGATCCAACGTTTCGTCGCAGGGTCATTTGGTAACCGTGATAGCGTTACGGAGATGTTTAACAAACCCAAGCGGCAGACTCTGCAATAGAGGCGCTCTGCATCGCGGTGTAGCTTGCTCGCCAGGTTTCGAGATATTGCGTTTCTGGATGGGGTATCGAATATATTGCTTACCCCCTACGTATACCTCCCGAGGAGATCACGAATGGATGTGGTTAGAGAGATTCGAGCGCGCACGGAGGCGTTTTTTTTTTTTTTTTTTGCAGACTGTCAGTTCGTCCCGCGAACCATACGCGACTGGAACAGCAAAGGGAGGTAAATGACAGTGGCACGTGAAGTGCCCTCCGCCACACACACCGTTGGGTGGCTTGCGGAGTATATAAATGTTAGAGGCCGGCTGTCGTGTGTGCTTTTGAAGGCAGATTCGGTGCGTCTGTAGTTGCGGATGGCGGTTAGCCACCGTCGCTTAAAAGCGGCGAGGGGCGGCGGCGCCTCCCTCGGTTGGCCGGTGCCCATGTTGCGCAGGCGGCGCTCGTTTTTGTTTTGCGGCGGGCAATTTTGTGAGAAACGGGCGCGAATGTTGGCGGGCGAGGTGGCCCGACGGCCGCGGGCCGATCGGGAAACGGTGGGAGGGCGATGGGGCGGCGGAGGTGCGTTTGCACGGCCGTCATCGCCGCACGCCTCCGCTTGTGTGGCTGTGGCGGCGGCCGCGCTGGCCGGGCTGGCGCGGCGACGGTGCGCCAGTTTTGCCGAAGGTTTGGCCATTGTGGCGGGTCGTCGGCTGGGGCTGTGGGGGCGGCATTTGGGCGGGGGCGGCGATTCTCGGCGGGCCGAGCCAGGCTGTGGCGCGCGGTAGCTGCAGTTTGGCCGTGGTTTGCGGCGCTGCCGTGGCGACTGGTTGGCGACTGTGGTGTGGCCGTGTGTAGCCCCATCCTCGGTGGTTTGAATGGCGCGGGTGGTTGCGGCGCAGGTTTGGGGCTGGTCCGCACAGGCTGTCGGACGTTGGGCGGTAGCAAGCGCGGGAGGCGCGGCGCGGCGGCGCGCAGAGTGGCGGCCGCTCTCTCGGCCGTCCGCGCCCGCCCGCGACACTGGCTGGGCCTGGCGGCGCGGCGGCTATTCTCTGCCGTGCTTGCCGCCTTGCCGCTCTCTCGCTGTTCTGTTGTTGTGTGTACGCGCGTCGTCCGTCGAAATAATGGCAGATCAGGCGGCTACGAACGAGACTGCTGCGGCACCCGCCGCCACCGGCACGACGAAGAAGGCCAAGTCTGCGGCGTCTGCGAAGAAGCCGCGCGCCAAGCCTGCGCACCCGCGCACCTCTGAGATGGTGACGGCCGCCATCAAGAGTCTGAAGGAGCGCGGCGGCTCGTCGCTGCAGGCGATCAAGAAGTACATTGCCGCGCACTACAAGCTGGACGCGGAGAAGCTGGCGCCCTTTATCAAGAAGTACCTCAAGTCGGCCGTCGTGGCTGGCGAGCTGGTGCAGACGAAGGGGAAGGGCGCGTCCGGCTCTTTCAAGCTTGCCGGCGCCGGCGGCGGGGCGGCCGAGGGCGGCAAGGCTCGTGCCGGCGGTGCGAAGAAGAAGCGCGCCGCTCCGGCCAGCAAGGAGAAGAAGGGCGGCCGCGCGGCCGGCGCAAAGAAGGCTGGTGGCGTGAAGGCGGCGACCGGTCGGAAGGCGGGCGCCGCCAAGAAGGCGTCTGCGGCGTCGGCGGCTCCCGCGGGTGCGAAGAAGGCGGCTGCGGCCAAGCCGGCCAAGGCCAAGTCGCCGTCGAAGGCGAAGAAGGCCGCCAAGGTTCCGACGAAGAAGCCGAAGGCGCCGCGCCCGAAGAAGGCGACGACGCCGTCTAAGGCGAAGGCGTCGCCCAAGAAGAAGAAGTAAAGTAGTAAAGTTAAAGAAAGGCAAGGGAAAGGGGTTGGCGCTTGACGCCGTCGTCCCCCACCCCCCTCCCCCGCGTCGTCTTAGTGGCGCGCGATGGCACGGCTGCGGCTGTCGCGCGGCCCAAAACGGCCCTTCTCAGGGCCATCAAAGGACGTCGGGAAGGCGTTGATTGTCGTGCATGCGCCGGTGTGGTTGGTTGTGTGTGTGTGACCCTTGTGGGTACTGTTTGCGTGCCGTGGTGGTTGGATTGTGGTGCCGGTGGCGGTAGGCGGCGGCGCGCGGTAGCGGAGCGGTTGTGGCCGTTTGTTGGTCTTTTTTTTGTTTGTTGTTGTTTTTTTTTGCGGCGGCCGACGTTTGGTTGCTCGCGTATGTTTCTGGAGACTCTTGTTTGTTTGTTTGTTTGTGTGTGTGTGTGTGTGTGTGTGTGTGTGTGTGTGTGTGTGTGTGTTTGCTTGCTTTGCGGATGTCGTGTCTTTTGTGTGTGTGTTTGTCTCTCTCTCTTTGAAAGCGGCGGGGGGACGTGAGACGTGGCAGTGGCCGGCGGGAATTGGGAAGGCGCGGTGGCGTTGACGTTGTAGTGTAGTGTAGCGTAGCGTGCGCGCGCCTCGGAGACGACGGCGGCGGCCAGCCACCCGTGGTGTGTGGTGACGTCGTCCGGCTGTTGTGTGTGTATTGTGAAGGGATGGGACGACGTCGATTGTTGGCGAGAGCGGCTGTGGACGGGAGGGGAATTGGTTGTTGTTGTTTTGCGGGGCGGCAAGACCGACAAAAGTTTTGCTCGCGACGGAGAGATGTTAGTGGCCCTGAAAAGGGCCGTTTTTGTTGGGCGGGCGCGCGTGCGCGGCGCGGTTTCTAGGCGCGCTCGCCGCGGATGCGGCGCGCGAGCTGGATGTCCTTGGGCATGATGGTGACGCGCTTGGCGTGGATTGCGCACAGGTTGGTGTCTTCGAAGAGGCCGACGAGGTAGGCCTCGCTGGCCTCCTGCAGGGCCATGACTGCGGAGCTCTGGAAGCGCAGGTCGGTCTTGAAGTCCTGGGCGATCTCGCGCACTAGGCGCTGGAACGGCAGCTTGCGGATGAGCAGCTCTGTGCTCTTCTGGTAGCGCCTGATTTCCCGCAGGGCGACGGTGCCCGGCCTGTAGCGGTGGGGCTTCTTGACGCCGCCGGTGGCGGGCGCGCTCTTCCTCGCCGCCTTGGTGGCGAGCTGTTTGCGCGGCGCCTTTCCGCCGGTGGACTTGCGGGCCGTTTGCTTTGTGCGGGCCATAGCGGTTAGCGGTTAGCGGAAGAGCGGCGTGGAGGTGCGTGCGGTACACGAAGCGTCCGGTGCTGCCTTGACAACGGGCCCGCGCGGCAGCAGCAGCGGCACAATATAAGGAGGAAGATATCCTCGACTGGGAACGAAGTACTAGCGCACGAGGCGCTTCACCTTCTGGCATGACGGGTTGGCGAAAAAGTTCTTGGCGGTGTAGGGCTGCATGGCTTGTTGTGCATATATTTTTTTTTTTTTTTTTTATATAAAAGAAAGATTAAAGGATAGTAAGAGAGACAGTCAGAGAAATGGAAAACGAAACGGCCTAAGTGACTGGCCGGTGGGGCGTATCATGGGTCTCCGCTACGGCGCTGATGGCCTCGCACGGCGTACATTACTGGCACTGCCGTTGTTTACGTGCTATTTCTTCCATGGCTTCCATAGCTTCGCGGGTCATCTTCCTCCTACCAGACCGGTATTCTTCCCTCACAACTACGTCTAAAACGTATACTAATTCTTTCCATTGAGAAGGCGTGAAGATGGGGTGTGAATTGAGCAGGGCTAATTCTTTTTTCGTGAGCACCTCCATTAACGCGTCACGGTAGATAAACGTGCGCATAGGAATCGGTCGATGGGGAAGGGGAGGTAGAGGCTGGTCTGGCGGGGTGAAGGGGTATGGTTGGTCAGAATAAGGGTAGGACCCGTCCTTCAGTGCCGCGGCAATGTTCTTCAGCATGACCTGTACGTTGTGCACGTCGGGGAATGGTAGGCTAATCCTCCTCTTCTGCATCGGCTTCTCGGCGTGCGAGGAGACAGGAGGCGCCTGAGTGCCCTGGCTTGCGGCTGCCACCTGAGAGGGGGGCAGCCGAGACGGTACATCCTCCGTATCCATGGGCGCCACCTCCTGCATTGCTGCGGGAGGGGGAGCGGCGGATAGCGGCGGGGTCGCGGCGACCCCCTCCGGACGACGCACGGGGGGGGCGGCGGCGGGAACCGCCGACGTCTGCGTGGGGGGCTGCAACCTCGTGACGAGCGACTGCTCCACAGGGGAGGAGTCGGTCGTTGCCACAGCACGGTGGCTCGCAGTCGGCGTAATTGACTGGGACGTCCGTGGCGGCACATCGTCGGTGTCCATGGGCGCAACCACTTGCGTCGCGACAGGGGAAGGAGCGACGGATGTCTGCGTGGCCGCATCGACCCCAACCGTCCGTGGCACGGGCGGGGCGGCGGCGGGAACCGCCGACGTCTTCTTGATGGCTCGCAGCTCATCGCGCAGCCGCTGGAGCTGGCGATGCACGGCCGCGAGCTCCGCCTTCAGCGCGGCCCGTTCGGCCGCAAAGGCGGCTTGGAAGCCGGCCATAGCGTGGTCGGTGGCGGCTTCAAGACGGCGCGGCTCGCACCCCTCGCCGGAGCGGGAGGGCGGGGCGGCCGGCGTGGCGCTGGACGCCGCCGCAGGACGTGGTGCGGCGGACAGACGGCGTGACGCTCGAAGGTAGCCGCAGCTACGCGAATTGGCGGCGTGAGACCCGCCGCAGTTCGCGCATCTGCCGGCCACTCCACGAGGCTTCGTACAACAGCGGGTGTCGTGAGCCGCCGCGCACTTCAAGCACGCGACGGCATTCGTGCACTCCCGCGCGGTATGCCCCAGTTGCTGGCAATTGTAGCACTGGAGGCCCTTCCTGGTCCGCTGCGGTCGCCTGCGCTGTAGCTGACGTTGGCGGCGGCCGGAGAACCCCATCGCTTGGAGGAGAGCTTCTAGTGCGGCGGCAAACTGTTCCACAGCCATAGCGTGACGTGCGCGGTGACAGTAGCAAGTGTGTCGCAGCGAGTCGAGCAGCGGAATACTAACTCGGTATGGCCCGCGCGCAGACGCAGACGCAGACGCAGACGCTGCACAGGTGAGGGTGGACCCTCGGCTTGAGTAGGAAGTTCTAGCGCTGGAGCGCTTCGCCTTCCTCATGGCGGTGTGGTAAATGGAGTCTTGACGGTGAGAACGGCGTGGCGGTGTGCATGTTGCTTTTTTGTTTTTTTTTTTTTTTTTTTTTTTTTTTTTTTTTTTTTTTTTGGAGAGAAAGATGAAAGGATAGTAAGAGGGACAGTAAGAGAAACGGAAAACGAACGGCCGAAGTGACTGGCCGGTGGGGTTGATCACGGGGCTCCGCTACAGGGGCGACGGCCGCGCAGGTGGTCGTTACTGGAACCGTCGTCGTTGACGGGCTATGTCTTCCAAGGCTGCCAGAGTGTCGGCATCCATCTTCCTCCTACCAGACCGGTACTCTTCTTTCACCCAGAGGCTGACGATGTTCACTAAGTCGTCCCATTGAGAAGGCGTGAAGATGGGGTGTGAATTGAGCAAGGCGAGTTCTTTCCTTGTGATCGCTTCCATCAACATGTCACGGTCTCTGTACGTGCGAAGGTGGAGCGGTCGATGGGGAAGGGGAGGTATCGGCTGGTCCGGCGGGGTGAAGGGGTAAGGATGGTCGGAATAGGGGTAGGACCCAGACTTCAGTGCGGCGGCGGTGTTTTTCAGGATGACCTGGACGTTGCGCACGTCGGGGAATGGTAGGCTAATCCTCCTCTTCTTCATGGGCTTCTCGGCGTGCGAGGAGACAGGAGGCGCCTGAGTGCCCTGGCTTGCGGCTGCCACCTGAGAGGGGGGCAGCCGAGACGGTACATCCTCCGTGTCCATGGGCGCCACCTCCTGCATTGCTGCGGGAGGGGGAGCGGTGGATGGCGGCGGGGTCGCGGCGACCCCCTCCGGACGACGCACGGGGGGGGCGGCGGCGAGAACCGCCGACGTCTGCGTGGGGCGCTGCAGCCTCGTGACGAGCGACTGCTCCACAGGGGAGGAGTCGGACGGTGATGCAGCACGGTGGCTCGCAGACGGCGTAATTGACTGTGACGTCCGTGGCGGCACATCGTCGGTGTCCATGGGCGCAACCACTTGCGTCGCGACAGGGGACGAGGCGACGGGTGTCTGCGTGGCCGCATCGACCCCAACCGGCCGTGGCACGGGGGGGGCGGCGGCGGGAACCGCCGACGTCTTCTTGATGGCGCGCAGCTCATCGCCCAGCCGCTGGAGCTGGCGATGCACGGCCGCGAGCTCCGCCTTCAGCGCGGCCCGTTCGGCCGCAAAGGCGGCTTGGAAGCCGGCCATAGCGTGGTCGGTGGCGGCTTCAAGACGGCGCGGCTCGCACCCCTCGCCGGAGCGGGAGGGCGGGTCGGCCGGCGTGGCGCTGGACGCCGCCGCAGGACGTGGTGCGGCGGACAGACGGCGTGACGTTCGAAGGTAGCCGCAGCTACGCGAATTGGCGGCGTGGGACCCGCCGCAGTTCGCGCATCTGCCGGCCACTCCACGAGGCTTCGTACAACAGCGGGTGTCGTGAGCCGCCGCGCACTTCAAGCACGCGACGGCATTCGTGCACTCCCGCGCGGTATGCCCCAGTTGCTGGCAATTGTAGCACTGGAGGCCCTTCCTGGTCCGCTGCGGTCGCCTGCGCTGTAGCTGACGTTGGCGGCGGCCGGAGAACCCCATCGCTTGGAGGAGAGCTTCTAGTGCGGCGGCAAACTGTTCCACAGCCATAGCGTTACGTGCGCGGTGACAGTAGCAAGTGTGTCGCAGCGAGTCGAGCAGCGGAATACTAACTCGGTATGGCCCGCGCGGCCCCGCGCCGCGCTTATATGCCCTCGGTGCGCGTGGTGGGGGGAGGGCGGGCCAGAGTCTATATAGGGGGGCGGCGGCAGAGAGCTCGCACCGTAGCCGACTCGCTAGCGCCGGGTGAGGAGCTGGCGCTTGTGTTTTTTTCGCTTGCTTGCTTGAGGAGGAGGAAGGAAGAAGAATGACAGGCCGCGGCAAGGGAGGAAAGGGGCTGGGCAAGGGTGGCGCCAAGCGGCACCGCAAGGTGTTGCGCGACAACATCCAGGGCATCACGAAGCCCGCCATCCGCCGCCTGGCTCGCAGGGGCGGCGTGAAGCGCATCTCTGGTCTGATCTACGAGGAGACCCACGGAGTGCTGAAGGTGTTCCTGGAGAACGTGATCCGCGACGCGGTGACGTACACTGAGCACGCCAAGCGCAAGACTGTGACGGCCATGGACGTGGTGTACGCCCTGAAGAGGCAGGGGCGCACCCTGTACGGTTTCGGCGGTTAGGCAGGCAGGCGGCCAGCCGGTGTGCTGTGCTGCGTTGTGGCCTTCCCGCGGCCGTGCCGTGCCCGTGCTTGGTGGGAGAGACGAAAACGGCCCTTTTCAGGGCCACCACACTGTTCGGAGATTGAAAAGTGCGAAAGAGTCTGTGTTGCCTGTGCGTGTTGTTGTTTGTTGTTGTTGTGGTGGTGTGCGTGCGTTAGTTTTTGAGTTTGACGCGATGGGCGCGGCTGAGTCCAGTGTGTGCGTGGTTTGTTGTTTGTTTTTTTGTGGCGTGGGCATAGGCGGGCGGGCCGGATCGATCGATCGGATCAGCTGTTTGGTTTTGTCTGTGCCTGTGTGTTTGGAGCGCGCGGCGGCCGGCGTGTCGTCGTCGGACCGTTTACGCGCTGTGTGTGCCACGCGCGCCCCTTTAATTAAAACATTATAATGCTAACAATGATCATCACATTATCGGTGTATTGATGTCGGTGTCGGTGTCGTTTGGAACGCGACTCTGTGCGTGCGCGGAGGGGTGCAGAAACGAAAAAAAAAAAAAAAAAAAAAAAGAAAAGACAAAAAGGAGAGAAACCACAAAATGTGTGCGCGTTCGGCCACACGGGCTGTGGACAAGATGGCGGACGTGCGCCGGCGCTGGCTGTGCAATGTGTGTATGTGGACGTGTTGTGTTAAAGTGCGGCGAGCACGGACGACGGAAACTTTGCTTTGGACGTAGGTTTGTGTGGTGGCCCTGAAAAGGGCCGATTGTTGTGAGCCGAGCCGGCAAGGCAAAGGCGCGTTTGCGTGCAGGGAGCACGCAAGCGCAGCGCCGCGCTCTCTGTTTAGGCCTTCTTCTCGGTCTTCTTTGGCAGCAGGATGGCCTGGATGTTGGGCAGGACACCACCCTGTGCGATGGTGACGCCCGACAAGAGCTTGTTGAGCTCCTCGTCGTTGCGGATGGAGAGCTGCAGGTGGCGCGGGATGATGCGCGTCTTCTTGTTGTCGCGGGCCGCGTTTCCGGCCAGCTCGAGCACCTCAGCCGCGAGGTACTCCATGACGGCGGCGAGGTAGACGGGCGCCCCGGCGCCGACGCGCTCGGCGTAGTTTCCCTTGCGCAGGAGGCGGTGGATTCTGCCGACCGGGAACTGGAGCCCAGCCCTGCTTGAGCGGGACTTTGACTTGCCCTTGACTTTGCCTCCCTTTCCGCGTCCGGACATGGCGTTTGGCTAGTTGAAACACGTAACGTAACGGTGCGAGCCGCAGCGAGTCGAGCAGCGGAGTGCGTGGCGGCGGGACTACTACTGCTGCTCCTTTACTGACTTCCTCACTGTGAGGAGGTTCGGGTGGAAGTTTGTGGCCTGTTGGCCTTTACTCCCCTGGGAATCTTGTAGAGTCTTCTGTCTGTACTGGTGGTTGGTTCTGTACTGGCAAGGAGTGCCGATGACCTATTTCCTGTACTTGTCGGTGGGACGATTTTTCTTCTTCTTCTTGCTTGTTACTGAGGGCTCTCCCTCGGTCGGGATACTGTCCGTAGTGTATCCTGTTTTATAAAATTCTCCGTAGATCAGAGAGGAGATGATGTAGCGCATCTGCCACTCCGTGAAGATAGGGCAGGAATCAATCAGATTGAAATCCTCCCTAGAAAGACCAATAAGGCCTTCTGGAAACCCAAGTGGGTGATGTGGGGGTGGAGGTTTGGGATGGTTAGGTGGAACGAAAGGATAAGGGTTGTCGTGGTGGGGGTAAGTACCATCGCGAAGCGAGTCAGCGATCTTCTTCGTTACAGCGCTTGCGCTGTACATGTCCGGAAGCGGGAGGAATGGGACTTCTTCCCACTCTTCTTCTTGCGCTGCTGCTCCGGTGTCCTCCTTTGGCTGTGTCGCCTCCCCTTCGGCAGGCTCGTCTGTCTGCGTGGCCACCGTCGCGAAATCCTCCCGTGGAGGAGTCGCCTGGGTGGCGGTGTCGACAGTTGTGGCGGAAGCTGCTTTGGCTGAGCGAAGCTCCTGCGTCAGCTCAGCAATCTGACGCCGAGCCTCGCCCAGTTCCGCCAGCATGGCCGCCCTCTCTTCCGCCATGGCGGATTTGAAGGCGGACATGGCGTCTTGTACGGCGTCGTTCAGGCGCCTGGTGACGTCTTCTTCTGTGCAAGTGACCGCCTCTTCGTGTGTGGTGGTCACTTGCTTCTGCGTCTTCTTCTCCGGTCCGCGCCAGTTTCTTCTGTAGGCGCAGGAACGGGCGTTGGCCGCGTGTGCGCCACCGCAGTTGGCGCAGGTGCAGGGGACGTCCTTCTGCTTCTTGCAGTCACGTGTGTCGTGTGCTTGCGCACACTTCAAGCACGCGACTGCTCCGCTGCAGTGCTTAGCCACGTGGCCAAGCTTTTGGCAGCGAAAGCACTGCAATACAGTCTTCCTCTTCTTCTTGCCGGATGTTCCTGCTAACGTGAGCAGCAACTCCGCCAAGGCAGCAGCTTTGCGTCCACTTCCGCGTCCAGGCATCTCGAGTGGCAACAGCGACAATCAGCTTATGCGCAACTCTCCGCGGCGTGAGCGGGAATGGCGGCGGCGGGACTACTACTACTCTCTTTAAGTCCTCTACCGTTAGAGGGGGTGGTGGTGGAGGTTATTGTCGCCTTCGGACATTTCCTCCTCTTTTCATGTGTGTTGTTTTTGTTACTTTGCTTTTGTTTGTTTCTGTTTGTTGAGAGTTCTTATTTGTTCCGTTTGTGCTACTGCAGGAGTAGCGACTTGGGTCTTTTATAACTGTCCCTATGGTGGTCGTATTGCCCAAGGGTGTTTATTAGGTTGTTTTCTGACTTCCGCGCCGTGGCGTAGAACGCTTCTGCCAGGGCACGGAATCGTGTTGTGAGTGGCTCTATGTCTGCGGCTTCATGCAGGTCTGCCGTGGGGAAGCGCATGGGGACGTGTAAGGCCCGTCGTAACGCTCTATTTTGGACCTTCTGTAAGCGATCTATCGTCGATCTGGCTGCATAGCCCCATACAGGGCACGCATATTCCAGTATCGGTCGAATTAGACTTCGATAGATCGCTACTCCTGTTGCGGGGTCGAGGGAACTGGTGCTGTTCAAGACAGGGTACAGAATCTGCATCCTGGCGTGAGCCTTTCTGCGAAGTTCCTCTATGTGACACTTCCATGTCAGGCGTCTGTCAAGTGTGACGCCGAGGTACTTCGCAGAATTTCTCCATGGCAAGTTCTGCCCCTGCAATCGCAGCAGTTGGTATGGTCTTCTTGGGGGTCGGCGTTTCCCATATCGTCTGGTGAGCAGCATGGCTTGTGTCTTCTCAGAATTTATTGAGATGCGCCACTGCTTGGCCCAGTTTTCCGTCCTGTTTAGGGCGGTTTGCAGACGCCTTGTAGCCAGGTTCCTGTTTGTCGAGCAGGAGAAGAATGCAGTGTCGTCTGCGTATTGTGCAGTGTGTACATGCTGAGTCGTAGGGATGTCAGCAGTGTAGACATTGTAGAGGACGGGTCCCAGGACCGAGCCCTGGGGCACGCCTGCACTGATTCTTCTCCTGGTCGATAGGGATCCATCGATCTTGACTGAGAAAGTCCTACCGGAGAGATAGTTTTTAACGATTTTGACGATCTTTCCGGGGAAGCCTAGGGTGAACATCTTGTGTAGTATTCCGGTGTGCCAGACTGAGTCAAAGGCTTTTGCTACGTCTAACAAGACAAGCCCGCAGTAGCCCTTTCGGTTGAAGCTGTCCGTGGCTGCTTCAACCACCCTCATGATTTGCTGGGGGGCGGAGTGTCTTTGCCTAAATCCGAATTGGAATTTCGGCAGAATCTGCTCTCTTGTGATGTAGTCCTGTATGGGGGTTAGTAGGAGGCGCTCGTAAAGTTTACTGAGGGTGGGCATTAGACTTATTGGTCTATAATGTTGCGGGAACACCGGGTCTTTTCCTGGTTTCGCGATCGCAATGACTTCTGCGTGCTTCCATTGCGCCGGGAATTTTTGTGATCGCGTCAGTTCATTAACTATATCTGTGAGGTGGGTGATTGCCAGAGGCGGGAGGAGTTTCAGTAATTCATTTGTGACCTGGTCGTGACCCGGGGTTTTCCTGGTGGGCAGGGACTTGATGCAGCGCGCCACATCTTCAGTACTGAAGAGTGGCGTGTAGTCATCTTCGTCGTCTGCTTCCAGGAACACGGCCAGTTCTCTGCGGACTGTTGCGACGTGTTCTCTGTCCTGTACTTCTGCTGGTCTGAACTGTTTTTCGAACACGTCGGCTAGTGCGTTAGCTTTGTCAATGGGGCTGAACTGCAGTCCGCGTTCGCCATGCAGTGGTGGCATTTTCGCGCGTCTTTTCGTGTACTGTTTGGTGGCTTGCCATAAACTATTGTCTCCTAGTTTGAGAGCTGAGAGCCTTGCCGACCATTGTTGGTTGCGGTACTCATTGAGATCTGCTTTCAGCTCTCTCTGTAGCCTATTGAGCAGCCTCCGTGTATCCCTATTTCTGGTGAGCTTCCACTCTTTGGCGATCCTGTTTTTGTGCCGTATTTGCGCAAGCAAGTGCGGGGGGAGTTGCCTGGAGCGGGGGGGCCCCGCAGGAGGCGGTGTGGCTCCCTCAGCAGCTTGTAGGATCGCTCTTGTGAGGTCGTCTAGTGCCTGTTCTGCTGTCTCTGCAGTTGGAGGCGGGGTCTGGGCAAGTTCAGCTGCTACTGCGTTACTGAATTGCTCCTTATTGATGCGCTTGTATGTCGCATGCCGTTGTGGGATAGAGAGCCATTCTCCCATATCGACCTCAAAAATCACGGGATTGTGGTCCGACGACATTCTGTTTACCGATGTCGCGGATACAAAGCCTACCAGATTCTTTGTGATGGCTATGTCGAGGACGTCCGGTCTTCCTCCGTTCTTTGGGAAGTGTGTCGGTTCCTCTGGGCCCCATATTTGTAACTGGTGTGTGCGCGCAAGTCGTTGCAGTTGTTGACCAGCTTGATTTCTGTGTCTCGAGTTCCAGTCCGCGTGCTTGGCATTTAGGTCCCCTGCTATTAGTAGTTTGCCTCTAATACGGCTTAGTGCAGCTATGTCGTCCTCTTCTAGTCTTTGGGAAGGGGGGCGATACACTGCAACGACTGTTAGGGGGCCAGTTACTGTGGCCACTTCGATTGCCGCCGTTTCTATTCCTGGTGTATTGGGCGGGTATATTTGGTGGTGTCTGATTCCTTTTTTGACATATACCGCGACCCCGCCTCCGTGAGTGGGTCGGTCGTTTCTGTAACAAATGTAGTTTGGTACAGAAACTCTTAGTCCTGGTTTGAGGAATGTTTCTCCCACTAGGCATATGTCAACGTTTTCTTCCTGTACGAATTCTCTAAACTCCATGGGTTGGCGAGTGAGGTTGTCAGCGTTAAACGCGCATATTTTGAGACCTTGTATGTTAGGTCTCCTATCCATGGTGGGGGACAGTTTTTCCTAAGGTTGTCGCTGCTACAGGCGACTGCTGTGCTGCCGATCTGAGGTCGGCGGGGAGCTGCGTCAGTGTCGCAAGGATGCCCACTAGCTGTGTCATCTGTGCCTGTAGCAGTCGGATGGACGACGCGAGTTGTTGGATTGCAACAGACTCGACTGCTTCTCGCGGACTGGTTGGTGGTTGGTGTGGAGGACAGACTTCCCTAGGACTTTCGTCAGCTTGAGGAACCTGTTTACTGCTGTGTTGTTGTGGTGGTACGTGGTTCGGCGGGTCAGGTGGGTCACCGGCAAGTGCACGGGAATATGCGGTGGATGCGAAGACCTGCGTTCTTACTGTTTCATTTTGTCTTCTCTGGGGTGGTGGGGGGGGTGGCCTGGGTGCTGGTATGCTTTTGTTATTATTCGGGGTTTTACTGGTGTTTTTGCCCCTCTGCCTGTCCCTTACAGCTCTATACTCAGGACATCCTAAGTAGCTGGCCGGGTGTGCCCCTTTGCAGTTGGCGCACTTTTCCTTTCCCTCCCCCCTTGGTAGTTTGCACTGATCGTACGTGTGCTGTTCAGTGCACCTGACGCACACCACTGGCATCGTGCAGTCACGCGCGATGTGCCCAAGGGCCTGGCAGTTGTAGCAGCGCCCTGGGCCCGATTTCTTTTTCAACTTCTCTGGAGTGACTTTTAGAGCCAGTATCTTCTTGACCTCCCAGATCTTTCGATTTTGGGCAGAGTCTGGGAGGGTGACTGTATGGAGGGGCCAGGGTCGGTTCGGTCTCGTCAACACCACCGAGCTAACCTCAAAACCTTCCTCCAGCAGGAACGTTTTTATGTCCGCAGTGTCGGTGGTATGTGGGACACCGCGGAACACCAGTCTTATTGGCCTTCGCGCTGCTAGTGGGAAGGTGTAGAAATGGAATTTGCGTTCCTCAAGCACCTTCCTCACTGCCTTGTAGTCGTCAACGTTTTTCATTGTGATTTTAACTTTGTCACCGCCGGTTATTTTGGCGGTGAACTTACTCTCCCCTACCGTGTTTGTTATCACGTCGTACAGTGCCTTATAGTTGTTTTCCAACTGTACTACTAATGGTGGGATTCTGAGGGTTTTTGGTTGTTCGTTTCCCTCAGTGTCTGCTTGTTGCGACTCTTGCGCAGGTTCTCCCATCACATCAAACCTGTTGGCGGTGTGAATTGGGGCTGGTGTGACTAAGGCGGGGGATTGTCTGGCGGTTTTTCGTGCCAGCTGGAATCCTTCTTCATCTATTTCCCTCGTGGCGGTTCCTGCGCTGCTTCCGCATCGCTCGCTCCCTTCAGCGCACGCCCCGTCCACGCTCCGAGGTTCCTCTGCTCCAGCATTCTCTCGCGGCGGCGAGCCCGCGCCGACGGCATCGGTTTCCTTCCGCCGCCCGCGCGCACCCGCCTCCACGCCTTCTTGCTTTTGCGCATTCACCCCGGCGCGCAGCCGCTCGGGCGCCTCGGGTCGCGCGCTAGCCGTCGCAGCGCTGGCGCTTTGTTCGGTCGCAGCGCTTTGTTCGGCTGCTACCTGGCCCTGCTGGCCGCCGCTACACGTGGCCCGGTCGGCCTTTGTGTTGGCAGGCGCGGTCGGCTCAGGCGCGGCTGACCCGGCCGCGTCCGCCTCTTTCGGCCGCCGCGCAGCGACGGTTTTACGCGAAGTAGTCTTTCGTTTCTTTGCCGGTGACCCAGTGACTTTCTTGCTTCGTTTCGGTGACTTTTTTGCTTTCGCCTTAATTAGGCGGGCATTTGGTGGTGTTTTGTCACCCTTGGGCAATAGCCGCGGTTGTTGCCAAGCTCTTTCGAGCTTCTTCTCGTATTTCCTTCTATCTTTACCGGTGAGGCCCGCGATTGCGTTAATCAACAGCAATCGCGAGTTCGGGCTCATCCCGCCCTGGCTGCCCGTTAGGTCCGTCCTGTTGACCTCGTAGCAGCCAGGGGCGTTTTCTTTCTCCGTTACCGTGAGTTTGACAGGGGTGTCCATGTCCAGACGCGGGAGGATGGCTGCCAAGGAGTGTCGGTGTCTGCTTTTGGTTGGCACCGTTAGGTATCAGGCAGGACGATCCGACCCTAACAAATCTGACACGCGCGGGTATCTGGCCGTTGACCAGGCCCTGACGTGCAATTTCCCTACACTTGGGGGGGAGCAGAGCTAGTCTCTGCGGCAGCAGGAGTGCTCGTCGCAGCCGAGATGCTCGAACCGGCCGAAAAAGCGAACCGCGGCAGCAAGAAGACGCGCACCAAGACGCGCCAACCCACAGCTCGCAACCCACAACGACAATTTGCTCGCCAGCTGCCGATAATCCAGCCGCTCGCCCCGCAATCTTCTTGCAACTCCGCTCCCGATTTTAGAAAATCAGGAGCTCGGAAGCATTAGTGCCGAACCGTCCAGCTAGAGCGCTAGGACAATCAGCGACTAAACCCGCAAGCAGGTTCCTATGGCTGAGTAACAACGAAGACGGAGAGTACTAGCGCAGCCCCGCACACGCGTCCGCACTCTCCAGAAGCTACTCAGCGAATGGCGGCGGCGGGACTCTCTCTCTCGGTGCTATATGATAGACGGCCACATAAGGTCATCTGGTGAAGGAGGAGTGTGTTGTCTATGTGACATTTACTCCAAAATAACGGGGTGACTTCCTAACGGGTGATTTATGGTCCTAACGGTATAGCAAGTGCCTTATACACAAATTGCTGGGCGTGCCAGCAGGGGGATGATGAAATGACTGATGAGATGAAGGGGGGTTTCCGGACGGGTGTGGGAGTATTCGACCTGGTGGCGCGTTACACGCCTGTGGACTCCTGGTTGCTGGTTTTCGTCTGCTCCAGTGGCGGGGTAGACCTCTGTTGGTCCCACCCCTCTCCCGGAGTGTAAGTCCATCTGGTGCTCGCGTCGAAGGCGGGCTGGCTGCGCGCCAGGAGAAGAATGACCTCCTCCATGGCGGTTATCCTCTTCAGAAGGATTCCTGCAAGCCCCTCTTCGGATATTGGGCTGCAGGACAGCCGTTCTTCTGTGGTTGGCGGCCGCGATTGCGCAGCCGGCGTCGACGTGGCGGCGGGCGCCAGCGTAGCCGCAGTGTGCGACCTGCCGCGGCCGTCGCCGGCGGCCGACTGCTCTCGCTGCTGCGTGGGCCGCTGGGTGCGGCGGTGCGGCCCGCTACCCCCTCCACGGCCAGCGGCGGAGTGGTGGGGGGGCGGGGCAGCCGCCTGCGCGTCCACGCGGTCCATTTCTCGGGGGACTGCCGGTTCTGGGCCGGCTATCGTCTTCTTATTTCGGCGAGCTTTCCCACCTCGACGAGATCTCTTCCGTCGTTGCTGTGGCGGCTTTTGCAGCTGCTCCTGGAGCCACTGCACGAAGGCTTTGCAGCCCCTGAAGCTCGCTACGTGTTGGCCGCCACAGTTTCTGCATAGCGGCGGGTCTTCTTTGTCCCGCCGGCAATCGCGCGAGTCGTGCGCGCCAGCGCACTTGACGCACGCGGGATCATTGCCACAGTGTTTCGCGATGTGCCCGTATTGTTGGCACTGGAAACACTGCGGCCTCTGTTCCATATCCCGTTGTGTCGGTGCTATCCTCACACCGAAGTTCAGGATTTTCTCCAGAGTGAATATATCGTTGTTTCTGGAGTGCCAAGCTGGCCCAACAAAGAGGAAGACCGGGGGCCTTCCTCTGTTTGAGCGCTGGCGGAGCTCGACTGCGCCTAGGAAGCCCAGCTGTTCGACTTCGTCGGCGACCTCGTGTGTGGAGACGATCCAAGGCAGGCCTCGTATGGTAGCCTGGATGGTTCGCCCCCACTTTGCTGCTTTGGGGACGGGCTTCTCCGCGTGGTGGCCTTCGAGGAAGGCCCTCGCCGCGTCGTAGTCGTCCCAGGTGGCGAACGTCAGTGAGAAGGTGTTACCCTCACTGGTGCAGCTCGCCGTGAACTCACCCTTCAGTAGGCTGGCGAGTTCCTTGCGCAGCTCAGTCCACGTTTTCCCGCCTTTGTACTGGACGTGGAGTGGTGGAGCGCGTGTAGTTGTCTTGGCCCGCTGCTGTGTAGCAGCGGCTTCTTCTTCCCCAGTCTGCGTTGCGGCAGTCGAGCTCTTCTTGTTGCTCTGCTGCACTGCTGTCGCGCAAACTGGGGTGGGCTGCAGTCCATCTGCAGACGGCTGGACTTCCGTGGGATCTGCTAGGAGGCTGTGGAGATTGCCACCCGGGGCCCCCTCGTCAGTGCGGCGCTCGCTGCTGGTACGAGCGCTTTCCTCTTCAGGAAGGCGTGTTGTAGCTGCTCCCGTTGTATCTGTGCGCCACACCGTCATAGGCGTGGTTGCGGTGTACGAGGCGTTGGCATTGCTGGGGAGAATGCCTGTAGCTGCTCCCGTTGTATCTGTACGCCACACCATCTTAGGCATGATCGCGGTGTGCGAGGCGTTGGCATTTCTGGAGAGAGTGCCGGGGTCTCGTAGCGGCGTGGCAGGATGGTACTTCCCGAAGTGTTTTCCATCATACTTGCGGCGTTCCTGCTTCTCGTACTTCTCGAAGCGGCGTTCCTGCTTCTCGTACTTCTCGAAGTTAAAGTCCGACCTCGACCTCGGCATGGCCGACGACAATTTGCTTTCTGTGAGAGTGGCGCACTTTGCGCAACACACGTCCGTCTCGTACGGATCACAGCAGCCGTCTGGCGGCGGGACTAGGGTGGGGGTCCCTTTATGGGCTCGGGTGCGGCGGCCGGTTGCGCGCGCGCCCCATTGGTCGGCGGCCGCAACAGGGCGAGCTGGTAAAGGTGCGGTGTTGCGGTAGCGGCGGGTGCCACTGTGTGGGGAGACGCTGACTAGAGCGGAGCGCTTGCTGCTTGCTGTTGTACGTTCGAGATGCCGCCCAAGACTAGCGGGAAGGCCGCCAAGAAGGCTGGCAAGGCGCAGAAGAACATTTCGAAGGGAGACAAGAAGAAGAAGCGCAAGAGGAAGGAGAGCTATGCCATCTACATCTACAAGGTGCTGAAGCAGGTGCACCCCGACACGGGCATCTCGTCGAAGGCGATGAGCATCATGAACAGCTTCGTGAACGACATTTTCGAGCGCATTGCGGCCGAGGCGTCTCGCCTGGCGCACTACAACAAGCGCTCGACCATCACGTCCCGCGAGATCCAGACGGCTGTGCGGCTCCTGCTGCCTGGCGAGCTGGCCAAGCACGCCGTGAGCGAGGGCACGAAGGCGGTGACCAAGTACACGAGCTCCAAGTGAGGGGGTTAAGGCTCTAGGGAGCTCCCTCCGTTGCGAGAGCGGCAAAACGGCCCTTTTCAGGGCCACCAAATTGCCTTTGCAACAGGGCGAGCTGGTAAAGGTGCGGTGTTGCGGTAGCGGCGGGTGCCACTGTGTGGGGAGACGCTGACTAGAGCGGAGCGCTTGCTGCTTGCTGTTGTACGTTCGAGATGCCGCCCAAGACTAGCGGGAAGGCCGCCAAGAAGGCTGGCAAGGCGCAGAAGAACATTTCGAAGGGAGACAAGAAGAAGAAGCGCAAGAGGAAGGAGAGCTATGCCATCTACATCTACAAGGTGCTGAAGCAGGTGCACCCCGACACGGGCATCTCGTCGAAGGCGATGAGCATCATGAACAGCTTCGTGAACGACATTTTCGAGCGCATTGCGGCCGAGGCGTCTCGCCTGGCGCACTACAACAAGCGCTCGACCATCACGTCCCGCGAGATCCAGACGGCTGTGCGGCTCCTGCTGCCTGGCGAGCTGGCCAAGCACGCCGTGAGCGAGGGCACGAAGGCGGTGACCAAGTACACGAGCTCCAAGTGAGGGGGTTAAGGCTCTAGGGAGCTCCCTCCGTTGCGAGAGCGGCAAAACGGCCCTTTTCAGGGCCACCAAATTGCCTTTGCGGGAAGAGCGGAATTGTTGTTTGTGTGAGGCGGCGCATAGCTACCCGGTTTGGTTGGTTGCGAAGCAGCGGGTGGTGGTGGTGCTGCTGTGCCGTGGTCTCGAATGTGGTTATGCGTGCACGAGTCTTGGCGTGGTTGGTTGGTTGGTTGTTTGTTTGTCGACACACAGACAGGAGGTGTTGTCTGTGTCGCTGATTCCTTTCCCTTTCTTTGTCTCTGTCTGCCCGGTTAGTCACGTGACTGCAATTGAAACCCCTCGCGATTGTTGGATGTCACCGTTAGGGCCGTCTGCGGGTTTGTTTGTTGTCACATCATACATACATGATGGCGAGGGTGAAATGTTGTGTTGCCGTCTACTATTCCCTTTGCTGTACGGCGTGGAGGTGTGTTGGTGACGTTTTAAAATGGACGTGTCTTTACTAGTCATTAAGAAGACGCAAGAATTGTACGGGCGGGTGGGGTAGGCGACACGCACGGTGGTGTACCTATTTATTTGGCCCTTGATTTTGATAGCCGTTTCTGCAGTTGATTGAATGATTGATTGTTGTGCGCACGCCGGTGTCGTCATTCAAGGTGCACGTGTGTTCGGTTCAGTGACGGTAGACGACGACGGTCGTTGTTTGTTGTTGTGGGCGTACACGCGGTTGTCTGTGTCCCCCGGTGAAATGGCCGGTTTGTCGGTGATGTGATCCGATCCGGCGGCTCTGAGTAGCTGTCTATCGGCATCATGGCAACGTGTCGGTCTGAACACCCGTCTCACTGTGGCACCGTCGGCGCTGCGAACGGTGACGAAAGGCTGACTGTGATCGGTCGAATGTCATGTCTTGTCTGGGCAGAACGTGTGGAATGAGCAAAAAAAAAAAAAAACTGTGGGGACGGAAACAATGGTGGGGAGGAGGGGAACGAAAATAAGAAAACGAAACGAAACGAAGAAAAAGAAGAAGGAGAAGCAATCACCGGAAAACGAAACGGGGGAAGAACGGAGAGGCGCTGTCTAGAGCAACGGAACGTTCCCGTGCATTGCAGCCGCACTGAAATGCGTTTACGGCGCGGCTGCAAGTGTCGGCCGTGGTGACGGCTGAATTGCATTGCCTTCCCGGATGCAACGTTCGCCCGATATGGCTCGGAGGAAGAATCTATGAGAGAGTGCCTTGCCCTTGCCGTTTCGTGTGCGGTGTAGCGAATGATGTGTGTGTGTGCGTGTGTAGTGGGGAATGGATGGTCGATAGCTGCCGTCACGGTCGAGATAACGCAGTCAAAGGTGTCGCGAAAAAAAGTGTGTTAGCCGTGGTTGGTTTGTGTGTTTGTTTTGTTTTGTTTTTAAAGAGAAGGGACGAGAGAAAGAAGGTAGGTGGAGAGTGCGTTGCGTGTTGCGAACTGCGTCCGTGAATACGGCAGTATTTGGTGGTGGGCGTGCCCTTGCATGTGGCCCGGAAGGCGTGTTCGTTTCGCGGTAGTGTGGACGGGTGAGGGGCACGCGTAACGCTGCGCTGCTGGCATATTCGGGAGATGGGAGGGGGCGAAAGGAGAAAGGAGGCGCGGAGGGCGCGTTGTGGGTGGTTCGCGCTGCGCTCGGCGGTTGTGCAACAAATGTGTTGCCGGGAGGGGGACCGTTGTTGTGGTGGTGCGGTTGTAGCCTCAGACGCGGCTGGCAGTGAACAACGTGAGACGACGGATGCGTGGCTGGGGCGGCGCATGTCGCCGGTGCCACGCCTTTAGAGCCGCGTGGTCGGGGTGTGCGCACCGCGTGTCGTGTTGCGAGACATCATATGTGCTGCTGCGCACCGGTGGCGTGGCGTGGGGGCGAGGAGAGCGAGCCGCGCCAGTACCGCGCGGTGTGCTTGTGTGCGCCGGAGAATGGCACACTGCGCCTGCCCGTTGAGGAGGCTGATGGCCGTGGTGTGGTGGAAATGGAGCGCGTCGGACGTGTACCAATGAGAAAGAGAAACAAAGCAAGCAACCACGAACGAAAGGTGGAGGGAGGCATTGTGTCACATGTGGCGGTGGGGAAAAACGAAAAAAAAAAAAAAAACAAAAAAAAAACAACAACAACAACAACAACAACAACAACAACAAAGACGTTAAGAAAGAGGAGAAACAAGAAAGACAACGAGTCGTGCGTTCGCGAGGGGGGTGGGTGTGCGCGCGTAACGCCGGTACGCGCAGTGCGGAGCCCAACGGCTGTGTCGTCGGCCGAACGGGTGCGGGAATAGAGGCCGCGTCGGCACGGAGAAGGAAGGAAGGAAGGAAGGAAGGACGCACGCGCGCTGCGGCGTTGGCGCGGTTTGCGGCTGGCGCCTTTGGTGGCAACGGCCAGGACAAGCAGCGGTGTATGGTGTTGTGCGGGGCGGACAGGGGCGGCGGTGGTGGACGGGGAGGAGGCGAGGCGAGGCGAGGCGAGGCGAGGCGGTGGCGTGTGTGGTACGGCGAAAACGGGACGGACGGCCGCCGGCGGATGTTGAGAGGCGCCGCCCGCGCACGCACGCAGACACACAGAAAGGAAGAACGAGAAAGGAACAAATGGAGGGGGCGAATGTGGAGGTGCGGGGAGGGGGAGGCGGTGGCGGTGGTTGTTTGTGGGCATGTGGTGGGAGAGAAGGGCGGGGGCGGAAGGACAGAGGCGCGAGGCGACAGCCTGCTTGTTGCTTGCCTTGCGTCTTTTTGTGTTTTTTATTTTGTTTTTATCCTGTGGTCGCCTTGGAGCCTGTCGGTCCCGTCCGTGTGTGGCCGCGCTGTGGGTGCGTGTATGTTTGTACGTTTCGTTTTTTTTGTCTCCTTCTGCAGCAGAGGCGGCCAGCAAATGCGTGCGGTTGGATGGATGGGCGGCCACGGCACGGCACCGCACCGCACCGCACCGGTGCCCAAGGAGGAGACGCTGGCGGCGGGCCACCCGCGGATGCGGCCGGCCGGGGCTGTGTGCGCCGCTGCAACAACAACGAGTAAACAAGACGAAGACGAAGCGGATGGCTGGTGAGTGCATTTGGGCGGTAGACAAGGCAGTGTGCGATGTGGCGTTGTGACGGGGGTGTTTTGCTCACGCGGCCTCGTTGTGTTGATGCGCAGGAAGACGAGATGCGGGCAGACGCCGTACAGAGAGACGAGCCCGGTCTGCAGCAGGATGTGTGGCGCGCCGAGTGCAGAGCAGCGCGCGCCGGCTGGGCTGGGTTCGGCTGGGCCCGCCCGGCGGCGGGCCGCGCTGTTGTCGCGGACGTGAGCGCCCCCTGGCGGGTGGTCGGAGGCGGCGCGGTGGACGTGTGGCTGGTTGGCAGTGCACATTGCGAGTGGCTGGCTGGCTGGCTGGCTGGCGGTCTGGCGGTCGGCGGCGGCGAGAAGAGAGAGGAGGGAGGTATGTGTTGCGGGCGCCTTTGCTGCGCTGCGTCGTTGCGTGCCTGGGCGTGCGCCTGTCGACTGTGTGTGACTGTGTTGGGCGTTGTGCCACGTACGTGTGCTCGGCCGAAGGCAGGCGTCGGAAAGAAGAGGGCGAAGGGCAGGAAAGTGGGTCGGTGTGCGTGCGTAGCCCGTGATGTGATGATGTCACGTCACGTCACGTCACGTTTTTGCGAAGCGGCTGCCGAGAGGTGTGTGGTAGCGAGCGGGAATGTGCGTTTGGTGGTTGCGGCGTGACGTGAGGGTGGGAGAATATTGGGGCGGGCGGGCCGGCCGGGCCGGCCGGCCGTTGTTGGTGGTTCCTCCTGTGGTTGTTTGTGCAGCTTTGATGGCAACGTGGAAGGACGCCGGTTTCGTGCCTTGCGTGTGGTTGTCGACGGTGACTGGTTGGGGTGTGCGCCGATGCACGTGCCATGTCGTTATTATGTTTGGGTCGTGAGTGTTGTTTTTGGCTGTGTTGTTGTGTACGGGAAGGGGGGGGGGGGAGAGGAGGAGGCGGGTGGATAGTGCGCGCAGTAGTGTCGTTGCGACGGGCGCGTCGGGTGGAGCTGTGCGTAGTGGCGGAAAGGTGTAGGTTGCGGGAAGGGAGCCCGTGTCGTGTCGTGTCGTTGACGGGGTCGCGTGCGTGCGTGCGTGCGTGCGTGCGTGCGTTGTGAATCGAGTGCGGCGGGAAAGGAGCAGTGTGCCGCTGGCGTCGTGGCCGTTAGCAGAGGCTGTGCTTGTCCGTTTGTTACCTGTTGGACGCTTGGTGCGAGTTGTTTGCTTTGCTGTTGTCGTTGTCGCCCCCGTCTCGCGGGTTGTTTTTGTTTGTCGGCTGTGCTGTGTCGGCGAGCTGTTTTGCGGTGCGTGAATGTGTTGGTGCAAAAGTGGCGGCGTTATGGCTGCGACCCGCGACGAGCCGCGGGCGCGCCATTGATGATGTTCAAACACAGAGCGGCTGTGTGCAATGGGAGGCCTGCGTACGGGTAGCGGTGTTGTCGTACGTGCATCCGGCCCGGTGCGGAAAGCGCCGTTGCCGTTTGCCCCTTAGTTGCCAGCCATGTCGCGTGAGCGGCGGGTTGCCTCTGGTCGACGTGGTGCTCGGGTTTGTGGTTTTTGGTGCCCTTTGGCCGGTGGGTGGTGTTTAATTTTGTGTGTGTGTGTGTGTGTGTGTGTGTGTGTGTGTGGTATATCTGCCTCCTGCTCGGTCTTGCGGCGGTTTGGTCGACGTCGTCTGTAGTTTTTTTGCGGCTTGCCGACGACCGACCGACCGACCGACCGACCGACCGACACACCTTTGAAACCTACGTGTGGCGCCCGAAGGTGAACGTAACCTGACCGCGGGACCTCTCGGCGCCTTAACCTAACCTAACCTAACCTAACCTCTAACCTAAGATGTCCGGCCGTAAGGTAGGTGCGGCCACCTGACGCCTCACGTCCGAACGCTTAACCTAACTTTGACGCTTAACCTAACTTTAACCCTTAACCTAACCCACGTCCACCTAACCTAACCTAACCTAACCTAACCTAACCTAACCTAACCTAACCTAACCTAACCTAACCCAACCGAACCCAACCTCACCTTAGGGTGGTGTACACCGCGAATGTCTAAGGCATGTTATAGTCTTAGGTGGAGTCCACTATACGCAACAAGCGGCTACACGGGTGGCAGGGGTTGTGTGGCGTGGGCTGGGCGGTTCTGTTTAGGTTGGATGGCCCTTGGGCAAGTACGGAAAGGGCAACAGCCTCAACGGGCGCGGGGCAAGGTCAGGACATGCGGGGACCAAGCGGCAATCGGTATTGTAAATTGTCAACTGTCGAAGCTCTGCGTTGGTAAAGTACCGGAACGTCAAGCGCTGATAGAAAGCACCGAAGCTGCAATCGTTATAGGTACAGACGGTGCTTTAGAAAGGATAGCGTGCATGCAACCGGTGGTGGAGTGGTTCGTCGCTGTCAGTAGTAGTTTATCCTGTGTAGTGAAGTAGATAGAAGTGGTGGACGGTTCCTGTGAACTATTGTGGGTGGAGGGTACACTCAACAGCCGAGCTAGGTTAATAATTGGCTCCTTTTACCGACCTCGCGACGCAGCAGCATTAGTGGCCGAACAAGTGAGAGAAAATGTGGACATACATTTTCCTTTCCTCAGCGTGTTACAGTCTTAGGTGGAGATTTCAATGTGCCAGATGTTCAGGACGGGTGGTAGGGACAGAGCATCGAGTGACATTATATTATACTGAGTGCACTATCCGAACGAAAAATTACCGCGAGCAATTAAACAGAGAGAGAACCGACTCGTGGAGATAACATCGTGGACCTACCGATGACAAACAGACCCCGAACTTGTCGACTCTGTATGTGCAGAACAGGGACCCAGTGATCAAGAGGCCGTTGCAGCATCGCTTGAATATGGACGTTAATAGGAATATACAAAAAAAAAAAAAAAAAAAAAAAAAAAAGGGAGGAAGGTTTATCTGTTTAGCAAGAGTAATAGAAGGCAGATTTGAGACTACCAGACAGATGAAAACGCAAATGTCTGCTCCGACACTGACAATGTTGAGTGTTTATGGAGAAAGTGCAAGGCAATCGTAAAATGCGTCTTAGACAGGTACGTGCCGAGTAAAACTGTGAGGGATGGGAAAAACCCACCGCGGTACAACAACCAAAGTTTAGGAAACTATATAGCGAAAGCAAAGAGAGCTTCACTCAAAGTTGAAACGCAGCCAAAACCTCTCAGACAAACAGACGCTAAACGATGTCCAAAGTTAGCGTAAGGAGGGCTATGCGTGAAGCGTCCGGTGAATGCGAAAGTAAAATTCCATGTACCGACGTGGCAGGAAATCAAATCCTAGGACGTTGTGGTCGTACGTTGAATCAGTAGTAAGCGGCTCGAAACGGCATATCCAGACACTCCGGGGTGATGATGGCATTGAAACAGAGGATGACACGCGTAAAGCTGTGAAATACTAAACACCTGTTTCCAAAGCTGTTTCACGGAGGACGACCGCACTGCAGTTCCTTCTCGCACAAACGAAAAAATGGCCGACATCGAAATAAGTGTCCAAGGAGGAATAGAAAAGCAACTGGAATCACTGAACAGAGGAAAGTCCACTGGACCTGACGGGATACCAATTCGATTCTACACAGAGTACGCGACAGAACCTCCTAACAGCCGTGTACCGCAAGTCTCTAGAGGAACGGAGGGTTCCAAATGATTGGAAAAGAGCACAGGTAGTCCCGGGCTTGAAGAAGGGTCGTCGAGCAGATGCGCAAAACTATAGGCCCTATATGTGTGACGTCGATCGGTTGTAGAAGTTGAGAACATGTTTTATGCTCGAGTAGCATGTCGTTTTTTGGAAACCCAGTGTCTACTATGTAGGAATCAACATGGATTCCGGAAACAGCGATCGTGTGAGACCCAACTCGCTTTATTTGTTCATGGGACCCAGAAAATATTAGATACAGGCTCCCAGGTAGATGCCATTTTGGTTGACATTCGGAAGGAGGGCGTTCGATACAGTTCCGCACTGTCGCCCGATAAACAAAGTAAGAGTCTGCAGAATGTCGGACCAACTGTGTGGCTGGACCTGAAGAGATTGTAGCAAACAGAACACAGCATGTTGTTATCAATGGAGAGACGTCTAGAGACGTTAAAGTAACCTCTGGCGTGCCACAGGGGAGTGTCATGGGACCCATAGCTCTTCACACACAATGTATATAAATGACCTAGTAGATAGTGTCGGACGTTGCATGCGTCTTTTCGCGGATGATGCTGTAGTATACAGAGAAGTTGCAGCGAAAAATGCAGGACGATCTGCAGCGGATAGGCACGTGGTGCAGGGAGTGGCAACTGTCCCTTAACATAGACAAATGTAATGTATTGCGAATAATATGGACAGAAGGAGCCTTTATTGTATGATTGATTATATGATAGCGGGACAAACACCGGTCGCAGTTACGTCTGTAAAATATCTGGGAGTATGCGTGCGGAGTGATCATATAAATAAAAAAAAAAAACAAAAACAAAAAAAGTAATTGTTGGTAAGGCGGGTACCAGGTTGCGATTTATTGGGAGAATGCGTAGCAAATGTAGTCCATCAACAAAGGAGGAGGTGGCTTACAAAACACGCGTTCGTTCGACCTATACGTGAGTGTTGCCCATCAGTGTGGGATCCGTTACCAGGTCGCGTTGACGGAGGCGACGGAGACGATCCAACGTTTCGTCGCAGGGTCATTTGGTAACCGTGATAGCGTTACGGAGATGTTTAACAAACCCAAGCGGCAGACTCTGCAATAGAGGCGCTCTGCATCGCGGTGTAGCTTGCTCGCCAGGTTTCGAGATATTGCGTTTCTGGATGGGGTATCGAATATATTGCTTACCCCCTACGTATACCTCCCGAGGAGATCACGAATGGATGTGGTTAGAGAGATTCGAGCGCGCACGGAGGCGTTTTTTTTTTTTTTTTGCAGACTGTCAGTTCGTCCCGCGAACCATACGCGACTGGAACAGCAAAGGGAGGTAAATGACAGTGGCACGTGAAGTGCCCTCCGCCACACACACCGTTGGGTGGCTTGCGGAGTATATAAATGTTAGAGGCCGGCTGTCATGTGTGCTTTTGAAGGCAGATTCGGTGCGTCTGTAGTTGCGGATGGCGGTTAGCCACCGTCGCTTAAAAGCGGCGAGGGGCGGCGGCGCCTCCCTCGGTTGGCCGGTGCCCATGTTGCGCAGGCGGCGCTCGTTTTTGTTTTGCGGCGGGCAATTTTGTGAGAAACGGGCGCGAATGTTGGCGGGCGAGGTGGCCCGACGGCCGCGGGCCGATCGGGAAACGGTGGGAGGGCGATGGGGCGGCGGAGGTGCGTTTGCACGGCCGTCATCGCCGCACGCCTCCGCTTGTGTGGCTGTGGCGGCGGCCGCGCTGGCCGGGCTGGCGCGGCGACGGTGCGCCAGTTTTGCCGAAGGTTTGGCCATTGTGGCGGGTCGTCGGCTGGGGCTGTGGGGGCGGCATTTGGGCGGGGGCGGCGATTCTCGGCGGGCCGAGCCAGGCTGTGGCGCGCGGTAGCTGCAGTTTGGCCGTGGTTTGCGGCGCTGCCGTGGCGACTGGTTGGCGACTGTGGTGTGGCCGTGTGTAGCCCCATCCTCGGTGGTTTGAATGGCGCGGGTGGTTGCGGCGCAGGTTTGGGGCTGGTCCGCACAGGCTGTCGGACGTTGGGCGGTAGCAAGCGCGGGAGGCGCGGCGCGGCGGCGCGCAGAGTGGCGGCCGCTCTCTCGGCCGTCCGCGCCCGCCCGCGACACTGGCTGGGCCTGGCGGCGCGGCGGCTATTCTCTGCCGTGCTTGCCGCCTTGCCGCTCTCTCGCTGTTCTGTTGTTGTGTGTACGCGCGTCGTCCGTCGAAATAATGGCAGATCAGGCGGCTACGAACGAGACTGCTGCGGCACCCGCCGCCACCGGCACGACGAAGAAGGCCAAGTCTGCGGCGTCTGCGAAGAAGCCGCGCGCCAAGCCTGCGCACCCGCGCACCTCTGAGATGGTGACGGCCGCCATCAAGAGTCTGAAGGAGCGCGGCGGCTCGTCGCTGCAGGCGATCAAGAAGTACATTGCCGCGCACTACAAGCTGGACGCGGAGAAGCTGGCGCCCTTTATCAAGAAGTACCTCAAGTCGGCCGTCGTGGCTGGCGAGCTGGTGCAGACGAAGGGGAAGGGCGCGTCCGGCTCTTTCAAGCTTGCCGGCGCCGGCGGCGGGGCGGCCGAGGGCGGCAAGGCTCGTGCCGGCGGTGCGAAGAAGAAGCGCGCCGCTCCGGCCAGCAAGGAGAAGAAGGGCGGCCGCGCGGCCGGCGCAAAGAAGGCTGGTGGCGTGAAGGCGGCGACCGGTCGGAAGGCGGGCGCCGCCAAGAAGGCGTCTGCGGCGTCGGCGGCTCCCGCGGGTGCGAAGAAGGCGGCTGCGGCCAAGCCGGCCAAGGCCAAGTCGCCGTCGAAGGCGAAGAAGGCCGCCAAGGTTCCGACGAAGAAGCCGAAGGCGCCGCGCCCGAAGAAGGCGACGACGCCGTCTAAGGCGAAGGCGTCGCCCAAGAAGAAGAAGTAAAGTAGTAAAGTTAAAGAAAGGCAAGGGAAAGGGGTTGGCGCTTGACGCCGTCGTCCCCCACCCCCCTCCCCCGCGTCGTCTTAGTGGCGCGCGATGGCACGGCTGCGGCTGTCGCGCGGCCCAAAACGGCCCTTCTCAGGGCCATCAAAGGACGTCGGGAAGGCGTTGATTGTCGTGCATGCGCCGGTGTGGTTGGTTGTGTGTGTGTGACCCTTGTGGGTACTGTTTGCGTGCCGTGGTGGTTGGATTGTGGTGCCGGTGGCGGTAGGCGGCGGCGCGCGGTAGCGGAGCGGTTGTGGCCGTTTGTTGGTCTTTTTTTTGTTTGTTGTTGTTTTTTTTTGCGGCGGCCGACGTTTGGTTGCTCATGTATGTTTCTGGAGACTCTTGTTTGTTTGTTTGTGTGTTTGCTTGCTTTGCGGATGTCGTGTCTTTTGTGTGTGTGTGTGTTGTCTCTCTGTCTCTCTTTGAAAGCGGCGGGGGGGACGTGAGACGTGGAAGTGGCCGGCGGGAATTGGGAAGGCGCGGTGGCGTTGTAGCGTAGCGTAGCGTGCGCGCGCCTCGGAGACGGCGGCGGCCAGCCACCCGTGGTGTGTGGTGACGTCGTCCGGCTGTTGTGTGTGTATCGTGAGGGATGGGATGACGTCGATTGTTGGCGAGAGCGGCTGTGGACGGGAGGGGAATTGGTTGTTGTTGTTGTTTTGCGGGGCTGGAGAGAGGCTGGGCGGCAAGACCGACAAAAGTTTTGCTCGCGACGGAGAGATGTTAGTGGCCCTGAAAAGGGCCGTTTTTGTTGGGCGGGCGCGCGTGCGCGGCGCGGTTTCTAGGCGCGCTCGCCGCGGATGCGGCGCGCGAGCTGGATGTCCTTGGGCATGATGGTGACGCGCTTGGCGTGGATTGCGCACAGGTTGGTGTCTTCGAAGAGGCCGACGAGGTAGGCCTCGCTGGCCTCCTGCAGGGCCATGACTGCGGAGCTCTGGAAGCGCAGGTCGGTCTTGAAGTCCTGGGCGATCTCGCGCACTAGGCGCTGGAACGGCAGCTTGCGGATGAGCAGCTCTGTGCTCTTCTGGTAGCGCCTGATTTCCCGCAGGGCGACGGTGCCCGGCCTGTAGCGGTGGGGCTTCTTGACGCCGCCGGTGGCGGGCGCGCTCTTCCTCGCCGCCTTGGTGGCGAGCTGTTTGCGCGGCGCCTTTCCGCCGGTGGACTTGCGGGCCGTTTGCTTTGTGCGGGCCATAGCGGTTAGCGGCGTGGAGGTGCGTGCGGTACACGAAGCGTCCGGTGCTGCCTTGACAACGGGCCCGCGCGGCCCCGCGCCGCGCTTATATGCCCTCGGTGCGCGTGGTGGGGGGAGGGCGGGCCAGAGTCTATATAGGGGGGCGGCGGCAGAGAGCTCGCACCGCCTGAGCTGGCGAGGTGAGCGCATCGCTGGTGTTGCGCGCTTCGCTTACTCGGCCGTTGAGAGCTCGTGAAGAGGTTTTCTGTGCTGTGGGCGCTGCGGAGAGCAAATTGTCGTGCGTTGTTTTGACAACGCGTGCAAATTGTCGTGTTCCGCGCCTCGCAGTATGGGGAAGAAGCGTGCGCAAGGGAAACCTGCCGCTACGAAGGGTCCTTCGGTTGTGCAACTCACTGAGTCTGCCGACCGTGCAAGGAACTCTAGAGAAGACGAGTCGCGGCCTGTCCCCCCTTTGTATGTCAAGTGCAAAGGCGGGTGGACAGCGCTGTTCGACACCATGACGAGCTGCGCTCGGAACGAGGTGGTCTACGAGTCTGTCGATACAGACTCGCTGATCTGCGTTCGAGCCGCAAACGTGGCCGACCACAGGGCGATCAAGGTCGCAGTGGCCGACCACATCGTCGACGCGCCGCCGGCGCGAGAGAAGGCACCTTCCGTAGGAAGGGTGAAGACGACTAAGGCACTCCTCAGGGGGTTGCCTTGGTGCTGTGACGAGGCAGCGGTCCGGGAAGGGCTGCTGCGAGCCGGGTTTGGTAGTGCAGCCGCAAGGTTGCACAACCGAACCAACAAGAAGAGGGCGCCGCTCTATGCCGTGACCGTGCAAACGGTCGACGGCGGGAGTGACATCTTCGACTTGCGGAAGTTGCTGGGCTTCCCGGTTACGACGGAGGCTCTCCCGACCGCCATGGATCCTCAGCCCCAGTGCTTCAGGTGCCAGGGCGAGGGCCATGTAGCGAAGTATTGCCGCAACGCGGCGCGGTGCGTCAAGTGCTCAGGTGAGCACGACAGCCGCGCTTGCGACCGCGGCAGCAACGCTCTGCCGACTTGTGTCCGGTGTGGCGGCCCGCACGTCGCCAGTTGGCGCGGCTGTGCGGCTTTCTCAAGCCGCAGCCGTGCCGGGGGCGGCGAAGCGGCCGCGGCCGCACCGACGCAGCAGCAGAAGAGAAGACGACGTCGGAAACGACGTAGGGCGCAGAACAGCCCGGCGCAGCTGAGGGACGGCGCAGCAGCAGATCCACCTGCCAGGGGCAGGGACGGCCGCTCGGAAACGGGCAGCCAGGACGCAGCTCGCCTTCCTGCGAAGAGATGTGACCTCGAACTCGGCACCGCCGTGAAGGAGGCCACAGCAGCCCTCAAAGCCGTAATGGCGGCGGAGAGGGCTGCCTTCGCAGCCGCCGTGGCTGCAGAGAAGGAAGAGGCCTTGAGGCAACTGCGAGCAGTTTTCGCCCAAGGCCTCAGTGCAGTCGTACCCGCGAACACTCCTGCGACCTCGCAGAAGGAAGTTCGCGCCCCTATCCCTGCTTTTGTTCCAGCAGCACCGCAGGTGAGAGGCGCAGGGAAGACAACCGCCGCCCCAGAGGAGCCGGTGGCGACGCCGCCCGCTGCGGGATTCGACCCCTCAAGGGGCCGAGAAGAGAGGAAGGCAGCCGTCATCGCGCAAGCGCGAGCGAGCGGCTTGCATCTCTCCGACGCTGAAGCGGCGCAGATCACTGGAACAGCGGACCAGTTCACAGCTGCAGTGCAGAAGGGCTGCGCCGTGCAGTAGAGGAGGACGCTGTAGCCGATCGCCGTCGTTCTGCGCCAGCCTGATGAAGCTGCACCAAGTCACTGACGACAAGGCGCAGCAGAGGGCCTAACAGCAGCGCATGCGTTGCCGCGCCGAACTTTTTATGTTACAGGGAGGAAGCCATTGCGGCCGGCCCAGGAGAATACAAGCGAGCCCAGCCGCAGCACCGGCCTGACCCAGCTAACGACCACGCAGTACATAGGTAACGTTGCACGATACCTCACGCTAACCACCCCTCACCTTGCATGCTCTGTCGCAGCTAGCAAGCCGCTACTGCCCTTACCACCCGTCCTACTGTCGCAGAGGTTTTTTTCCCTTGGCGCTGGCCTTGGCACTTTTTTTCCTCTGCTCTTAAAACCGCTACCCTTCGATCGTTTTCGACCACTACTATCTCCTGATGGACCATGTTAATGAGTAGCCTTACCCAGACGCATGGATAACATCACAGCCTGCATCCTGTGACGCCTGATTCTAAACTAACATGCTTACGGAGGTGACAGTAAAACTTTTGTGTTGGTCACCACGTTGGTGCGGGCGTGGAGGGGCCCCATCCTTCTCTCTTAAAAAAAAAAATAGAGAGCTCGCACCGTAGCCGACTCGCTAGCGCCGGGTGAGGAGCTGGCGCTTGTGTTTTTTCGCTTGCTTGCTTTGAGGAGGAGGAAGGAAGAAGAATGACAGGCCGCGGCAAGGGAGGAAAGGGGCTGGGCAAGGGTGGCGCCAAGCGGCACCGCAAGGTGTTGCGCGACAACATCCAGGGCATCACGAAGCCCGCCATCCGCCGCCTGGCTCGCAGGGGCGGCGTGAAGCGCATCTCTGGTCTGATCTACGAGGAGACCCGCGGAGTGCTGAAGGTGTTCCTGGAGAACGTGATCCGCGACGCGGTGACGTACACTGAGCACGCCAAGCGCAAGACTGTGACGGCCATGGACGTGGTGTACGCCCTGAAGAGGCAGGGGCGCACCCTGTACGGTTTCGGCGGTTAGGCAGGCAGGCAGCCAGCCAGCCGGTGTGCTGTGCTGCGTTGTGGCCTTCCCGCGGCCGTGCCGTGCCCGTGCTTGGTGGGAGAGACGAAAACGGCCCTTTTCAGGGCCACCACACTGTTCGGAGATTGAAAAGTGCGAAAGAGTCTGTGTTGTTTGTTTGTTTGTTGTTGTTGTTGTTGTTGTGGTGCTGTGCGTGCGTTAGTTTTTGAGTTTGACGCGATGGGCGCGGCTGAGTCCAGTGTGTGCGTGGTTTGTGTTGTTTGTTTGTTTTTTTTTTTTTTTTTTTTTTTTTTTTTGTGGCGTGGGCATAGGCGGGCGGGCCGGATCGATCGATCGGATCAGCTGTTTGGTTTTGTCTGTGCCTGTGTGTTTGGAGCGCGCGGCGGCCGGCGTGTCGTCGTCGGACCGTTTACGCGCTGTGTGTGCCACGCGCGCCCCTTTAATTAAAACATTATAATGCTAACAATGATCATCACACTATCGGTGTATTGATGTCGTTGTCGTTTGGAACGCGACTCTGTGCGTGCGCGGAGGGGTGCAGAAACAAACAAAAAAAAGACAAAAAGAGAGAAACCACAAAATGTGTGCGCGTTCGGCCGCACGGGCCGTGGACAAGATGGCGGACGTGCGCCGGCGCTGGCTGTGCAATGTATGTATGTATGTATGTATGTATGTATGTGGACGTGTTGTGTAAAGTGCGGCGAGCACGGACGACGGAAACTTTGCTTTGGACGTAGGTTTGTGTGGTGGCCCTGAAAAGGGCCGATTGTTGTGAGCCGAGCCGGCAAGGCAAAGGCGCGTTTGCGTGCAGGGAGCACGCAAGCGCAGCGCCGCGCTCTCTGTTTAGGCCTTCTTCTCGGTCTTCTTTGGCAGCAGGACGGCCTGGATGTTGGGCAGGACACCACCCTGTGCGATGGTGACGCCCGACAAGAGCTTGTTGAGCTCCTCGTCGTTGCGGATGGCGAGCTGCAGGTGGCGCGGGATGATGCGCGTCTTCTTGTTGTCGCGGGCCGCGTTTCCGGCCAGCTCGAGCACCTCAGCCGCGAGGTACTCCATGACGGCGGCGAGGTAGACGGGCGCCCCGGCGCCGACGCGCTCGGCGTAGTTTCCCTTGCGCAGGAGGCGGTGGATTCTGCCGACCGGGAACTGGAGCCCAGCCCTGCTTGAGCGGGACTTTGACTTGCCCTTGACTTTGCCTCCCTTTCCGCGTCCGGACATGGCGTTTGGCTAGTTGAAACACGTAACGTAACGGTGCGAGCCGCAGCGAGTCGAGCAGCGGAGTGCGTGGCGGCGGGACTACTGCTGCTGCTGCTGCTGCTTACATCTAATACTTTCTCCTCTTTGGAGAAGTGTGAGGGGGAGTTTGTAGCCTTTCGGCTTTTACTCCCCTGTGTACTTGTGTGTATGATTATTTCTGTATTTTTTTGGTGTCTATGAAATGTGATGTTTGTTCTGTGTGAGTCTGGTACTTGCCTGAGGTTTGGCGAGATAATTGTAGTGGTTTGGGTAGGAGCAGGATTTGGGAATGGATATTGGGATTTTTCTCTTCGACTTAGTCGTCGAAGATCGTCATAGGGCGCTTATGCTTATCGCGGGACATGTCATACCGACCTAGGGAGTGGATGAGTGCATTTCCGGATCTGGAAGAACCCTCATAGAAGGCCCTTGCCAGATCCCGGAAACGCTCTCTCAGGAGTGGGATTTCGGCTGCGGCGTGCAAGTCGTCCGTAGGGAATCCGAGAGGTAGGTGCAATGCCCTTCTGAGGGCGCGGTTCTGCAGCCTCTGGAGTTTGTCCAGGTGCTGCTTTGCCGCGTATCCCCAGACAGGGCACGCATACTCCATTACCGGCCGGATCAGGGCCTGGTATACATTTACTGCTACTGGGCAAGGAAGGGAGCTGGTTGTGTTCAGGATAGGGTATAGGATGGACATTCTGGCGCAGACCTTCCTGTGGACCTCGTCTATGTGGGGTTTCCACGTAAGTCGAGAGTCCAGGGTTACACCAAGGTACTTGGCGGTTCTGCGCCAGGGGAGTTGGGTTCCATTTAGGTGAAGGTGGAGGGGGGGACGTTGAGGAGGTACGCGCCTTCCGAGCCTGCGGGTAATCAGCATTGCCTGTGTCTTCTCCGAGTTGATGGTGATGCGCCAGCGACGGGCCCAGGTTTCTGTGTCATCTAAAACCCTTTGTAGCCTACGAATGACCAGGTCCTTGTTCGCGTTTCTCGTGTAGAAGGCTGTATCGTCAGCGTACTGCGCAGTATGCACCAGGGGGGCCGTTGGAGTGTCCGCAGTGTACAAACTGTACAATACGGGCCCCAGGACCGATCCCTGTGGCACCCCAGCACGAATACGCCTTCTGGTGGAGGTGGCAGTTTCTACTTTGACGGAGAAAGTCCTATTGGTGAGATAGCTCTTGATCAGCTGAACTATACTCCCAGGAAACCCTTGTGTGTACAACTTGTAGAGTAGCCCTCTATGCCATACTGAATCAAAGGCTTTGGCTACGTCTAGTAGCACTATCCCGCAGTAGCCTCTGTGGTTGAAGCCCTCCGTGGCTGCTTCAACCACTCTCATGACCTGTTGTGGGGCAGAGTGGTTCTGCCGGAATCCGAATTGGAAATCCGGCAGAATTTGCTCTCTGGTAATATGTTCTTGTATGGGTCTTAGCAGGAGGCGCTCATAGATCTTGCTGAGAGTTGGCAAGAGGCTAATCGGCCTGTAGTGCTGCGGGAATAGAGGGTCTTTCCCTGGTTTGTGTATCGCGACCACTTCCGCATGTTTCCAGCAAGCTGGGAAAATACGGGAACGAGTAATCTCGTTGAGGACGTTCGCGAGGTGTGTGATCGCTGTGGGTGGGAGTTTTTTGACTAGCTGGTTTGTGACACTATCGTGCCCTGGCGCCTTTTTTGTAGGTAGGGACCTGATTACTCTTGCCACGTCCTCGGGGGCAAAAAGTATGGGTTCGTCCTCTGGGTCCTCCTCAGCATTGAGGAAGACAGCCAGTTGACGACTAACTACCTCTTCATGCTCTTCATCCTGGGGTTCTGCCGTTTGAAACTGCTTCTCGAAGGAGTCGGCGAGGGCGTTGGCCTTTCCAGCATGGCTGTAGACCAGTCCACGCTCGCCATGCAGTGGCGGCATCCTAGCGCGTCGTTTTGTAAACTGTTTGGTCGCTTGCCATAGTGTATGGTCGTCTACTTTGAGAGCTGTGAGGCGGTTTTGCCATTGCTGGTTTCTGTGCTCATTGAGCGCTACCTTTAGTTCTCTCTGTAGACGATTGAGCAGCCTCCTGGTGGCCTGGTTTCTGGTGATCTTCCACTCTTTTGCCACTCTGTTCTTGTGTCGAATTTGAGCTAGCAAGTGTTCCGGGAGCTGTATTTGCGGCGGAGGGCCATCCCTTTGTGGAGGGGTGGCTTCTTCCACTGCCTGCAAGATGGTGCCTGTTAGGTCTTGTAGCGCTTGTTCTACTGTTTCCGCAGTAGGTGGCGGAGCGCGAGCGATATCAGAGGCGACAGTTTCTTGGTATCGCTCCCAGTCTGTACGTTTGTACGACGTCTGGTACCGTGGGAGTGCTACCCATTCTCCCACATCGACCTCCAGAATCACTGGGTTGTGGTCGGAGGACATTCTGTTGATTGTCCTTGCGGCCACAAACCCTGCGATCCTCCTAGTGAGAGCTATGTCTAACACGTCGGGCCTGGCTCCATTTTTTGGAAAATGTGTGGGCTCGACTGGACCCCATGTTTCGAAGTGGTGGGTGCGCGCTAGTTGTTGCAGTTTGGCGCCTGCTCTGGAGGTTACTCTAGAATTCCAGTCAGGATGTTTGGCATTGAAGTCTCCCCCTATTATGAGTTTGCCTTCAATTTGCCCTAGAGCAGCTATGTCTCCCTCATCTATCTGGTCATGTGGGGGTCGGTAGACTGCGACAATTGTTAGGGGTCCAGTGGCAGTGGTTACTTCCACCGCTACTGCTTCGATTTTGTTGGTAGCTGGTAAGAATACCTGGTGGTGGGGGATCCCTCTTTTTACATATATGGCCACTCCTCCGCCTTGGGTTGGCCTGTCTTTACGGTAGGTAACGTAGTTGGGAACTGTCGCTTTTATTCCCGGCTTTAGGTGGGTTTCCCCCATCATGCATATGTCGATGGAGAACTCCTTCATGAGTTCTCGGAACTCGACCTCTTGATTAACAATGCCGTCTGCGTTAAAGACGCACATTGTCAGGCCTTGAATATTCGGTCGTCTATTCATGTTGGGGTTTTGATACTACTGAGGAAGTCGCAGAGGGGAGCGACTGCTGGACTGTTGCCTGAAGGGCGACGAGGATCTGTGTGTTCTGCTTCTGGGCTTCCCTGAATTCCTTCATCATTTCCATGACGAGGTTCATGGTCTGCACCATTACGCCTAACAACTGATCCATGGGGGGGGAGTGTGTGTGGGGTTCCCTAGATCTTCCCCCGTCATGGTGGACCTAGTCGTTGTTGCTGTGTGTTTCCCGGTGTTGTTCTTGTGATAGCGTCTGGTGTTGTGGTGATTGGGCCACGCTTTCATGGTTCCTCGGAGGAGAAACCACTTCCGCATATGTCGCCCTCGGTGTGTCCGGCCTTGGTTTTCCCCAGGCCTTGTCTGTGTGTGTTGTAATGTTTCGGTTTCTTGTGTGTCTCGATGGGTTCATGGTGTTTTCTTTTCGTGTGTGGGGGGCGGCCTTTGCGCCCTTTGCCTGCTGTGTGTGTCTTTTATGGACCTCACAACCTTGGTAGCCCGCTGTGTGGTTTTTGCCACACAGCGCGCACCTTATTTGCGGGTCCGTGTGTTTTATGTTGCACGTTCGTGTGTCATGGGCCTCGGCGCATTTTCTGCACCTCACTGCCATTGAGCAGTGTGCCGCAATGTGGTTGAGGCCCTGACATCTGAAGCACTGCACCGTCTTGTTTTTGCGGCGCAGTGGTTCAGTGGTCACAGGGACCGCCAGGATCGTCTTAATGTCCCTTCTGTTCTGTGGGACGTCTGGCAGTGTGACCTGATACAGGGGCCATTTGCTGCCTATGTTTCCCATCTGTTGGACCGCCTTGACGATGTACCCCTGGGCAGTCAGGTCCGTTTTGATCGCCTGGGGGGCCACTCGTCTCGGTAGGTCTCTGATGACTATGTTTCTGTTTCGTGTTTTTGTTGTGGGGAAAGTGTAGTGAGGTATGTTTTTGCTGTTGAGAAGTGTTTTTGTTGTGTTGTAGTGCTCGAGTGTGAGTAATGTTATTTTTATTTTGTCACCACCAGCAGGTTTTGCTTTGAAATTGCCTCCCCCGATTGCTGCTTTTAGCATTTCGAAGAGTTCCTCGTAGTTCCGAGTGAACTCCGCGACGATCGGAGGGAGGTGGCGGGTGACCTGGTTTTGTGTTTGCGTTGTTTCTTGCGGTGTGTCTGGCTCATCAGCCACCGCCTGGAACCTGTTCGGGGTGGGTTCCAGTCCCCGGGCCGGCGGGAGCCTCGGCTGGCGAAACGTTTTCTTCGCCAGCACGAAACCATCCGTATCCTGCCCGGTTTCGTGGTTCCCTTCCAGTGCCGATGTTTCCTGGTCCCCTCCCAGGACGACGACAGGTGCTGTCGGGGGCGCTGGCTCCTCAGAGGGTGTGGAAGTGGTTGGGGTGGTGGTGGTGGAGTGTTTTTTCCCCTTGGAGTGCTTCTCCTTCTTGTCCTTCCTTACACGCCGTTGCTTGGATGTGGTGGACTTGAGTGGGGGGGATTTGAGGAACTGGGATCGGGTAGGGGGTTGGGTGGCAGTTGCGGGTTTGGGGAGGATTTTAGCCGGCTGACTGGACTTCTGCTTGCCATTCAGGTTACGGATGTGATCAGCAAGGAGGCCACAGCTGTTGGCAAGCAGGAGAGGGCTGAGGAGAGGGGAGGGAGGGGCGGGATCGCAAATCCTGACGATGTATTTGTCTGTCTGCGTTTTGTGTGGTTTTGCCATGTCGGTAGCGGAAAGGGGGCTTGCTGCCAGGTTATTGTCAGTTGCAACTTTTGTTGGCACCGTTGGGTTTTCCGGTTGCAGAGCTGACCCTAATAGCACGATGGCAGACGCGGAATTCTGAACGGGGGCGGCGGAGAACCTCTCTGTGGTTCCGCGGCCCGCTTCCAGGTCCTGGCCTACTTTTTCCCTATTCTTGGGGGGGGCAGAGACTGACTCTGCGGCAGCCGAAGTGCTCGAGACGGCCGGCCGCGCGGCCCGCGGCAACAAGAAGGCGCGCCTCGTGTCATCGGCGGAAAGAGACCGCCGCGACCCCAAGGCGCCACCCAAGCTCGGCATATCACGACGACGAGGAGACACGACAACTCTGCCGGGCGACGCCATGCAAAATTTTATCCCTGTGCCGTCCGTGCTAAGACCTCGACGCAAGTGCCCGTCAATGTTTTAATAAAAACAAAGCCGGTGAACACTCCTGTTTGTACTCCCGTGCAAGCGGGGGCCTATGGCTGACAGTATGCGAGTGAGAGGAGCGATGCTCAACCCTCGACTGCTACTCAGCGAGTGGCGGCGGGACTACGCGCTCGCACCTTTTGTACCCTGACCTTCAGGGTGACTAGAGGTGAAGTTTTTGTCCTTGGACATTTACTTCGAATTGGGAATGTGTGATTTTTGTGTTGTGGCTTTACTTAAGCGGTATGTCTTGAGTGGTTATGTGCGTATTTGCTTCTTTAACTTGTACTGCCTGATCAATGGCGATTTTTGTGTGATGATGTTGGTGAGTTGATGGGGGAGAGAGAGGGTGATGTGATGGTGGGCGAGTGTGTGTTCAGTCAAAGAGTATTGACCTGGGTGTTCTGTGACGCTTGATGGTGGGGTCGTATTGGCCCAGTGACTTGATGAGGGGGTTTGTTGACCTGCTAGATGTTTCGTAGAACGCTTTAGCCAAGTCAACAAAACGTTGTTGTAGTCGAATTACGCCCGCAGCTGTGTGTAGGTCGTCAGTGGGGAATCGGGAGGGGAGGTGTAAGGCTCGTTTGAGGGCCCTATTTTGAACCTTTTGGAGTTTGAGTACGTGCGTCTTGGCCGCATAGCCCCATATTGGGCACGCGTATTCCATTATGGGGCGTATGAGGGTGCAGTAGACGCGTACTCCTAGGTCTGCTGTTAGCGCACTACCGTTATTAAGGATCGGGTATAGTACGCTCAAGCGAGCGCTGGCTCGGCGGCGCAGGTCTTCGATATGCGCATGCCATGTCAGCCTCTTATCTAGGGTCACCCCTAGATACTTTGCTGTGTTGCGCCAGGGCAGTTCTTGTCCGTTTAAACTTAGATTTAGGGGTGGTCGCCTGCGAGGTCCTCGCGGTCCTAATCGGCGCGTAATCATCATAGCCTGAGTTTTGCCGCTGTTGATTGTGATGCGCCACCTTTTAGACCATTCCTCTGTGGCGTTGAGAACTCTTTGGAGGCGTCTTGTGACCAGATCCCTGTTTGGGTTGCGGGTGAAAAATGCAGTATCATCTGCATATTGAGCAGTGTGCACCAGGGGTGAGGTGGGTGTGTCTGCCGTGTACAGGCTGTACAGGACAGGCCCTAGCACCGATCCCTGGGGCACCCCTGCACGTATGCGTCTTTTTGTCGATAGGGAGTTGTCAACCCTGACGGAAAATGTCCTATTCGAGAGATAGCTTTTGAGTAACTTTACTATCGTCCCGGGGAAGCCTTGTGTGTATAGTTTGTACAATAACCCATTGTGCCATACGGAATCGAAGGCTTTGGCTACATCGAGTAGCACTATCCCACAGTAGCTTCTGCGGTTGAAGGCCTCGGTGGCTGCTTCAACGACTCTCATGATCTGTTGGGGGGCGGAGTGTTTCTGCCTGAATCCGAACTGGAAATCAGGCAGGACTTGCTCTCTGGAGATGTGTTGCTCAATAGGTGTGACTAGGAGGCGCTCGTAGATTTTACTGAGAGTGGGCAGAAGACTAATCGGTCTGTAGTGCTGTGGGAATAATGGGTCCTTACCGGGTTTAGCTATCGCGACCACCTCCGCGTGTTTCCAGCACGCTGGAAACTCGCGGGATCGAGTAATCTCGTTGAAGACATTCGCGATGTGTGTGATTGCCAATGGCGGGAGGTTCTTAACTAACTGGTTTGTGAGCCGGTCGTGGCCTGGAGCCTTTTTGTTGGGCAGGGACCTAATGACTTTTGCCACGTCTTCTGGGGCGAAAAGCGGAGTGTGTTCATTCTCGTCGTCTTCAGCTGCAAGAAATACTGCAAGCTGCTGACGGACTGTGTTTTCGTGGTCCTCGTCCTGCGCCTCTGCTGGTTGAAACTGTTGCTCGAACGAGTCGGCGAGCGCGTTGGCCTTGTCGACAGGGCTGAAGACAAGGCTTCCACGCTCGCCGTGCAGAGGCGGCATACGCGCGCGTGTTCGCGTGAATTGCTTGGTAGCTTGCCATAGGCTGTTGTCGTCTACTTTGAGGGCTGATAGGCGGGCAGACCATTGCTGGTTGCGGTGCTCATTGAGTGCTACTTTCAGCTCTCTCTGTAGTCGGTTGAGCAGCCTCCTAGTTGCTGGATTTCTTGTTATTTTCCATTCTTTTGCGACCCTGTTTTTGTGCCTAATTTGCGCAAGCAGGTGCTCTGGGAGTTGTATTTGAGGAGGCGGGCCTTCCCGCTGGCGGGGTGTGGCCTCCTCAGCAGCCTGCAGGATCGTGTTGGTGAGGTCTTTAAGCGCCTGTTCTGCAGTGTCTGCAGTTGGAGGCGGGGCGCGAGCTATTTCAGAAGCGACATTTACCTGAAAGTGCTCCCAGTTCGTGTACTTATACGACACCTGGTGTTGTGGGAGAGCTACCCTTTCTCCCACGTCGACCTCGAATATAACTGGGTTGTGATCGGAGGACATTCTATTTATTGTTCTCGCAGTCACGAAGCCTGTTATTCTCCTTGTGAGAGCTATGTCGAGGACGTCTGGCCGGCCTCCGTTTTTAGGGAAGTGTGTCGGCTCTTCCGGGCCCCAGACGTCGAACTGGTGGTCTCGCGCGAGTCGTTGCAGTTGACGACCGGCTCTGGTCGTGAGTCTAGAATGCCAGTCTGCGTGTTTTGCATTGAGGTCTCCTCCTATTAGGAGCTTGCCTCTGATTTGTGCAAGTGCGGGAATGTCGTCCTCATCTATAGTTGGGGTCGGTTGGCGGTAAGCTGCAACGACTGTGAGGGGGCCTGTAACTGTGGCTATTTCCACAGCTACCGTTTCTAGCGAGCGGGTAGCTGGGGGGAATATCTGGTGGTGGGGGATCCCTCTCTTTACGTAAATGGCCACCCCGCCTCCTGCGGTTGGCCTATCACGTCTGTAACTGTTATAGTTTGGGACTGCCGCTTTTACTCCCGGTTTTAGGTGTGTTTCGGACACCATGCAAACGTCGATGTTAAGCTCCTTCATGAGCTCTCGGAACTCCATGACTTGGTTGAAGATGCCGTCTGCGTTAAAGACGCACATTTTCAGACCTTGGATATGGGGGCGTCTATCCATGTTTGGCTGTTGTTGTTGCTTGGGAAGTCGCTGAGGGATGCGACTGCTTAACTGCTGCTTGTAGGGCGGCGAGGATCTGTGCGTTTTGCTGCTGAATTTCCCGCATCATCTGCGCGAGAAGATTCAGAGTTTGGGACATGACTCCCAGCACAGGATCGTCTGTGGAGGGGGAGGGCGCAGCTTCGCTCAGACTTTGAGTGACAGGATGTCTGCCAGCGGTCTGATGGCCTGCGCCCTCTGCCCGCCGCAGACTGGTCTTTGGGGCAGGGATTTGGACTTCCCTAGGGCATTCTCCGTCGTTAGGGATCTGGTCAAGGAGAGGAGTGTCCTGGGTTGTTTCCGGGGAGCGTCGGCCGCAAGATTCCGGTCCCACCTCGGCCGGCAGAGGGGCGCTACTGCGCGCCTCAGTGTCGGCCGCGATGTTTGCGAACGTCGCGGCGGCCGTCACCTCCCGGGATTTGCCTCTGTAGGCCGGCCTGTCTCGTCTTGTGGTTTCAGGTCGGTTTGGGGGTTTAGCCTGGGGTTTGTTTGGTGGTACATTTGTGCTTCTGTAGCGTTGGGCATAGTTCTTATGAACCCTGCATCCCAGGTAGCTGGCGCTGTGCCCTTCGCCACATAGCGCACACTTTACTCTCGAGTCGTCCATTTTTATTTGACAGGTCCTGGAGTCATGTCCCTCCGCACACTTCCTGCATCGTACAGGCATGTCGCAGTGGGAGGCTACATGTCCCAGTCCCTGGCATCTAAAGCATTGCTGGGACCGATTTTTCTTTTTTAGAAGTTCAGTGGTTATGGGTATCTGCAGGACACTCCTCATAGGTTTTTTGTTTATCGGTGTGTCTGGCATTACGGCGAGGTATAGGGGCCACTTGTTGTTAGAACCAGGTGGTTTCATTTGTGTGACCGTCTTAACATCGAAATTTTGGCGGATCAGGTCTTCTTTTATTGCTGATGGCGATAGTTTGCGCGGTAGGTCGCGGATAACTATATTTAGATTCCTGATCCTTTCGGTCGGGAAGGTGTAGTGCGGGATTTTCTTATCTCTCAAGAGTTGTTTTACGGCCATGTATTCTTCCATGGAGTGGAGGGTGAGCTTAATTTTGTCTCCCCCTGCCCATTTGGCTTTGAATCTATCACCTACTGAACTCTTCACTAGGTCGTAGAGCTCTTTGTAGTCCCTATCGAATTCAGCGACGATTGGGGGGAGGTATGCTCGTTTCTGCGGGCCCACTGGTTGTTGGGGTGGCGCATCACTGGTCGTGGGTTCGTCGTCTATGGCGGAAAAACGGTTGGATGTTGGTGCCGCCTCCGTGACCGGCGGGGGGGTGGGTTGGCGGATAGTTTTTCTGGCGAGTTGAAAACCGTCGCCTTCGCCGCTAGTAGCGGTTTCCCCGATCTCGTCCCCCTGCTCCTGCCTGGATTCATCGATCACCAGAGGGCTATCAGAGTCGGAATCGTGTTCCTTTTGTTTGTTCTCAGCATCTGGAGGTTGGCTGGAATTTTTGATTCTCTTTAGGAGGTTTCTGCGCCTGCCTCGGTTCTTTTTCTGGGTCCTGGAAAGTTTGACTTTAGGAGACGGTTTGTGGGTGGATTTGAGGTTGGGAGAGGTCTTGCGGGTTGGTTTGGGTTGGGCCTTTGAGGAGGGTTTCGGAAGAATTTTTACTGGGAGACGGTTCCCTTTTTCACATCTGCGGGACGCAAGATAAGGGAGGAGGTTATTCTGTGCGTTTTCTAAGAGTAGTCTGTCAATGTCTGGGTTGGGGGAATTAGTGGCGCTGCTCATACTGACAATGAAAGACGTAGTGCTGGTTTGCTGTTTGACGGCGTTAGGCGCCCTATTGTCCTCGTTGGAAGCGGAAGTGGAAGCAAAGTCGAGGGCTGCCTTGGGTATGCCAGTCGCCGCCTTCGTTGCCGACACCGTTAGGTTTCCGGCGGCTGTACTTGGCCCTAACAAGCTGGCAGGCGCGGGACACTGGCCAGTGACCAGGCCCTGACCTGCAGAGTCCCTAACACTCGGGGGAGCAGAGCATGGCTCTGCGGCAGCAGAAGTACCCGAACCGCCCGGAAAAGCGGCCCGCGACATCGAGGAGACGACATCGACGCCGCCAGCAGCAGGCTGCTGGGGCCCCGAATCGACACCGCAGCTCGAAACCGCACACGACAATTCGCTCATCCTGCACTCTGACCGTGCTGCGCTTCGACGTGTGCACCCGTCAACGCTTTAATAAAAGCGAAGCCGAAGTCGCACCTGGTTTGTCACCCGTGCAAGCGGGGGCCTATGGCTGACAGTAAGCGAGTAAGAGGAGCAAGCTCAACCCTTGACTGCCACTCAGCGAGTGGCGGGACTAGGGTGGGGGTCCCTTTATGGGCTCGGGTGCGGCGGCCGGTTGCGCGCGCGCCCCATTGGTCGGCGGCCGCAACAGGGCGAGCTGGTAAAGGTGCGGTGTTGCGGTAGCGGCGGGTGCCACTGTGTGGGGAGACGCTGACTAGAGCGGAGCGCTTGCTGCTTGCTGTTGTACGTTCGAGATGCCGCCCAAGACTAGCGGGAAGGCCGCCAAGAAGGCTGGCAAGGCGCAGAAGAACATTTCGAAGGGAGACAAGAAGGGTTCTGTGGTGTCCTGAGTTGCGTCTGTGTCTGTCCGGTTGTCCTCCCCCGCGCCCGCCGCAGCCGGCAGGGGCCCACTGGGTAGCTGTCCCGTGCCGACGGCGACGCCCGCGTAGGTCGCGCCATCAGTAACTTCCCTGGGTTTTGCCCGATAGGCCGGCCTGTCCGGTCTTGTTCGGTTTTCAGGACGGCTAGCGGGCTTGGCTCGGGGTTTGTCCGGCGGTTTTTGAGCCGCCTTCGTGCCTCTGGCGCGTTGGACGTAGTTTTTGTGCACTCTGCAGCCCAGGTAGCTGGAGACATGGCCTTCGCCGCAGAGCGCACACTTGATACTTGGGTCGTCCTTTTTTATAGTACATGTTCTGGAGTCATGTCCCCCTGCGCATTTCCTGCATCGGGGGGGCATGTCACAGTGTGTGGCGATGTGCCCGAGTCCCTGGCACTTAAAACACTGGACTGATTTGTTTTTCTTCCGCAGCAGCTCAGTGGTTACTGGGACGGAGAGAACTTCTGTTATTTGTCTCCTGTTTTGCGGAGTGTCTGGTATGACTGCTACGTACAGGGGCCATTTATTATCAGATCCGGGTTGTTTCATCTGGGTGACCGATTTGACCTCGTAGTCTTGGCGCATCAGGTCGTTTTTGATGGCCTTGGGAGAGAGTTTACGAGGCAGGTCACGGATCACGATGTTAAGGTTGCGCGTTCTATCTGTCGGGAAGGTATAGTGTGGAATTCGTTTCTCCACTAGTACCTGCTTTACCTCTTTGTAATCGTCGAGGTTGTGGAGGACCAGCTTTATTTTATCGCCTCCCGCGGGTTTCGCCTTAAATGGTCTGTCCCCTAGTGTCGATTTCATTAGATCATACAATTCTTTGTAATCTCTGTCGAACTCGGCCACTATTGGGGGCAGTTGGACGCGTTTCTGCTTGCGCGCTTCCCCCTGTTGGTTTTGGGGCGCATCACCATCTGCGGGCTCGTCTGATATGCTGGAGAAACGGTTAGTCGTGGGGGCTATCTCCCTGGCTGGTGGGCGAGTGGGCTGACGGACGGTGTTTCTGGCTAGTTCGAAGCCGTCTTCGTCGGGACCGCGCTCTTGTTCCACGACGTCGTTTTCTTTCTGTGGGTCGTTTTCCTTCTGGGGCCCTGTCTCGTCGATCACGAGAGCGCCCTCTGAGTCAGAGTCACAGTTTGGTGACTCATCTTCAGCGGCCTTGGCGCTTTCGTGGATCTTGGCTCTGTGATTTCTACGCCTGCACCTGTTTTTCTTTTGGGTCCGCGACAGTTTGACACGGGGGGAGGGGGTGCGGGTGAATTTTACCTTACTGGACAGTTTACTGGTGGGCTTGGGTTGTGCCACTGATGTTGGTTTAGGGAGAATTTTAACCGGAATGTGGTTATTTCCGCGTTTGCGCTTGAGAAATGGGATTAGCGCGTCTTGCGCGTTTGCTAGTAGGAGTTGGTTAACGAATGAGGAGGGGGTGGTGATGGCACTGCACTTACTGACGACGTAGGTCGCTGTGCTCGATTTCTGTGATATGGCGTTAGGCGCCGTATTATCTACGCTGGATGGGGAGGCAAAGTCAAAGGCTGCCATGGGGGTGCCAGTCGCTGCCTTAGTTGCCGACACCGTTAGGTTTCCGGCAGACGACTCTGGCCCTAACAAACTAGCATGCGCGGGTAACTGGCCAGTGACCAGGCCCTGACATGCAGATTCCCTATCGCTAGGAGGAGCAGAGCATGGCTCTGCGGCAGCTGAAGTACTCGAACCGCCCGGAAAAGCGGCCCGCGACATCGAAGAGACGACACCGACGCCGCCAACAGCAAGCTGCTGGGGCCCCGAATCGTCACCGCAGCTCGAATCCGCACACGACAAGTTGCTCATTCTGCGCCTTGGCCGTGCTGCGCTTCGTCGTGTGCACCCGTCAACGCTTTAATAAAAGCGAAGCCGAAGTCGCACCTGGTTTTTCACCCGTACAAGCGGGGGCCTATGGCTTCGCGTAACAGACTCACGGAGACTAGCTCAACGCTCGACTGCCGCTCGGCGAATGGCGGGACTCTCACTTCTCTCTAATTTCTTCCTCCTGTTGGAAGTGTTGCGTAGAAGGTTGTTGTCCCTTGGGGACATTTCCTTCGCTTTGACTTGGTGTGTTGGTATATGCTGTTCTTTTGTTTTTCTGTTTTGGTGAGAGTTGTGTGATTCTGTTTCTTTACTCAGGAGAGTATTGATCTTGGTCTCTTGTATTTGTCATTTCTTTGGTCATATTGACCTAGTGTATTGATGAGCTGGTTTTGTGCGGTACCGGCTGTGGCATAAAACTGTTCTGCCAGGCGTCGGAACCGTGTTTGTAGCGATTCGATATCCGCAGCAGCATGTAGATCTGCTGTGGGGAATCGTGGAGGTACGTGAAGGGCCCTCCGGAGGGCTCTGTTTTGTATTTTTTGTAGGCGGCCTATTGTCGATCTGGCTGCATATCCCCATACGGGGCATGCGTATTCCAGTATCGGCCTAATAAGGCTTCTATAGACCGCTACTCCAGTGCTGGGGTCTAGTGAACTGCGTTCATTTAATACAGGGTAGAGGACTTGCATCCTGCCAAGGGCTTTCTTGCGGAGTTCCTCGATGTGGCACTTCCAAGTTAGGCGCTTGTCCAGTGTCACACCGAGGTATCTCGCCGTGTTTCTCCAGGGGAGATTTTGCCCTTGTAGCTGCAGCAGTTGGATGGGTCTTCTTAGGGGGCGGCGTTTTCCGAGGCGTCTTGTTATCATTAGTGCCTGGGTCTTTTCAGTATTCAATGAGATGCGCCATTTCTTGGCCCATGAGTCAGTCCTATTTAGTGCTGTTTGTAGTCGTCTTGTTGCCAGGTTCCTGTTCGTGGAGCAGGAGAAGAATGCGGTGTCGTCTGCATATTGCGCTGTTTGTACGTGCTGCGTGACAGGGATGTCGGCTGTGTAGAGGTTGTACAGGGTAGGACCCAGTACAGACCCTTGGGGCACTCCAGCGCGTATCCTTCTCCTGCTCGACTGTGATCTGTCGATCTTAACGGAGAATGTCCTACTGGTTAGATAGCTCTGTATAAGTTTTACTATCGTCCCTGGGAAGCCTTGTGTGTACATTTTGTGCAAGATTCCGGTGTGCCAGACTGAATCAAAAGCCTTGGCAACGTCTAATAAGACAATCCCGCAGTAGCCCTTTCGGTTGAAGCTTTCTGTAGCTGCTTCAACTACCCTCATTATTTGTTGGGGGGCTGAGTGTTGTTGCTGGAAACCGAATTGAAATTTTGGCATAATTTGCTCTCTTCTGATGTGATCTTGAATCGGCGTTAAGAGGAGGCGCTCGTACAGTTTGCTGAGGGTGGGCAGGAGACTAATTGGTCTGTAGTGCTGCGGGAACACCGGGTCTTTCCCTGGTTTTGCGATCGCGACTACTTCTGCGTGTTTCCACTGGGTCGGGAATTTTAGTGATCGCGTAATTTCATTGAAGATATCAGCTAAGTGGGTTATTGCCAGTGGCGGGATATGTTTTAGGAGTTCGTTGGTGAGCTGGTCGTGGCCTGGTGCCTTTTTTGTTGGCAGTGACTTGATGGCTCCTGCCACGTCTTCTGGGCTGAAGAGTGGCGTGTATTCATCTTCGTCTTCTGCTGCTAAAAAGGTGGCCAGTTGTCTGCGAACTGTTTCGACGTGTTCCCTGTCCTGTGCCTCTGCTGGCGTGAATTGTTTCTCGAACACGTCGGCTAGCGCGTTTGCTTTGTCTACGGCGCTGAACTGCAGTCCACGTTCGCCGTGCAGAGGCGGCATTTTTGCGCGTCTTTTCGTGAACTGTTTTGTGGCTTGCCATAGACTGTGGTCTTCTAAGTTGAGAGTTGATAGTCTTTCGGACCATTGCTGGTTGCGGTGCTCAGTGAGCGCAACTTTCAACTCTCTTTGTAGTCTGTTGAGCAGCCTCCTTGTGTTTCTGTTGCCTGTGAGTTTCCACTCTTTGGCGATCCTGTTTTTGTGCCTTATTTGTGCAAGCAGGTGCTGGGGAAGTTGCCTGGGGCGGGGGAGTCCCGCTGGCGCAGGCGTGGCTTCCTCAGCTGCCTGCAGGATCACTTTCGTGAGGTCTTCCAGCGTTTGCTCGACAGTGTCTGCTGTTGGAGGCGGGGCTTGGGTCAGTTCTGTAGCTATATTGGCGCGGAACTGTTCCCAATTTGTGTGTTTGTGTGAGGTTCTTAGCTGTGGGATAGAGAGCCATTCTCCCATATCGACCTCGAGAATGACAGGGTTGTGGTCCGACGACATTCTGTTCATGGAACTTGCGGACACAAAACCCATGATGTGTTTTGTGAGGGCAATGTCGAGGACGTCCGCCCTGCTCCCGTTTTTCGGGAAGTGGGTGGGTTCCTCTGGGCCCCACACTTGGAACTGATGCGTGCGCGCGAGTCGTTGCAGTTGTCGACCAGCTCTATTACTTACTCTTGAGTGCCAGTCTGCGTGTTTGGCGTTGAGGTCTCCTCCTATTAGGAGCTTGCCTCTTATTTGGCTTAATGCAGCTATGTCGTCCTCTTCAAGCGTTGGGGAAGGGGGGCGGTAGGCTGCAACGACTGTGAGGGGTCCTGTTACGGTGGCTATTTGTATTGCGACCGTTTCTATCTGTTGGGTTGTTGGTGGGTACACCCGGTGGTGTTCTATGCCTCGTTTGACGTATACTGCGACCCCGCCTCCTGCAGTGGGCCGATCGCGTCTGTAACAATTGTAATTTGGTACAGATGCCCTTACCCCTGGTTTAAGGTGTGTTTCGGCTACTAGGCATACGTCAATGTTTTCCTCTTTTATGAATTCTCTAAATTCGAGGGCTTGGTTGAATAGACCGTCTGCGTTGAAGACGCAGATTTTGAGACCTTGTATATTAGGTCGTCTATCCATGGTGGGGAATGGGGTTTCCTGTGGTAGTCGCTGTGATCTGCGACTGCTCGGCTGCCGAAGCGAGTTCGGCTGGAAGGCGCGTGATGCTGGCAAGAACGTTGACCAAGTGGGTCATCTGTTCTTGCAGCATTTTGATCGACGAGGCGAGTCCCTGAATAGTTGCGTCCTCGGTTGATTGATGCAGACTGGGCTTTGGGGGGCGCTGAAGGGCTTCCCTAGGCAGTTCTCCGTTTCCAGGAACCTGGTTTGGGTCGGGTGGTTTGTTGGGATCGCCTACTGTTGCTGAGTATGTACGCGATGCGTACACTCTTGTTGTTGGCTGTCTAAATTGTCGGTAGGGGGGCGGTTGTTGGGGTGCCGTTTTATTTGCCGGTCTTTGAGAGCGGTCACCGTAGGTATGTTTTCCCCTGTGGCGATCCCTGGCGTGCCGATATGCAGGGCACCCTAGGTAGCTGGCAGGGTGTGCTCCTCTACAGTTGCAGCACGATTCCTTGCCTTCCCCCCTGGGCACCCTGCATTCGTCGTATGTGTGGGCATCTCCGCATCTGACGCATCTCATTGGCATGCCACAGTCCCTTGCTAGGTGTCCTATTTCCTGGCAGTTGAAGCATCTACCTGGCCCGCGCCCCATTGGTCGGCGGCCGCAACAGGGCGAGCTGGTAAAGGTGCGGTGTTGCGGTAGCGGCGGGTGCCACTGTGTGGGGAGACGCTGACTAGAGCGGAGCGCTTGCTGCTTGCTGTTGTACGTTCGAGATGCCGCCCAAGACTAGCGGGAAGGCCGCCAAGAAGGCTGGCAAGGCGCAGAAGAACATTTCGAAGGGAGACAAGAAGAAGAAGCGCAAGAGGAAGGAGAGCTATGCCATCTACATCTACAAGGTGCTGAAGCAGGTGCACCCCGACACGGGCATCTCGTCGAAGGCGATGAGCATCATGAACAGCTTCGTGAACGACATTTTCGAGCGCATTGCGGCCGAGGCGTCTCGCCTGGCGCACTACAACAAGCGCTCGACCATCACGTCCCGCGAGATCCAGACGGCTGTGCGGCTCCTGCTGCCTGGCGAGCTGGCCAAGCACGCCGTGAGCGAGGGCACGAAGGCGGTGACCAAGTACACGAGCTCCAAGTGAGGGGGTTAAGGCTCTAGGGAGCTCCCTCCGTTGCGAGAGCGGCAAAACGGCCCTTTTCAGGGCCACCAAATTGCCTTTGCGGGAAGAGCGGAATTGTTGTTTGTGTGAGGCGGCGCATAGCTACCCGGTTTGGTTGGTTGCGAAGCAGCGGGTGGTGGTGGTGCTGCTGTGCCGTGGTCTCGAATGTGGTTATGCGTGCACGAGTCTTGGCGTGGTTGGTTGGTTGTTTGTTTGTCGACACACAGACAGGAGGTGTTGTCTGTGTCGCTGATTCCTTTCCCTTTCTTTGTCTCTGTCTGCCCGGTTAGTCACGTGACTGCAATTGAAACCCCTCGCGATTGTTGGATGTCACCGTTAGGGCCGTCTGCGGGTTTGTTTGTTGTCACATCATACATACATGATGGCGAGGGTGAAATGTTGTGTTGCCGTCTACTATTCCCTTTGCTGTACGGCGTGGAGGTGTGTTGGTGACGTTTTAAAATGGACGTGTCTTTACTAGTCATTAAGAAGACGCAAGAATTGTACGGGCGGGTGGGGTAGGCGACACGCACGGTGGTGTACATATTTATTTGGCCCTTGATTTTGATAGCCGTTTCTGCAGTTGATTGAATGATTGATTGTTGTGCGCACGCACGCACGCACGCACGCACGCACGCCCGCCGGTGTCGTCATTCAAGGTGCACGTGTGTTCGGTTCAGTGACGGTAGACGACGACGGTCGTTGTTTGTTGTTATGGGCGTACACGCGGTTGTCTGTGTGTCCCCCGGTGAAATGGCCGGTTTGTCGGTGATGTGATCCGATCCGGCGGCTCTGAGTAGCTGTCTATCGGCATCATGGCAACGTGTCGGTCTGAACACCCGTCTCACTGTGGCACCGTCGGCGCTGCGAACGGTGACGAAAGGCTGACTGTGATCGGTCGAATGTCATGTCTTGTCTGGGCAGAACGTGTGGAATGAGCCAAAAAAAACAACAAAAAAAAAAACTGTGGGGACGGAAACAATGGTGGAGGAGGGGAACGAAAATAATGAAACGAAACGAAGAAAAAGAAGAAGGAGAAGCAATCACCGGAAAACGAAACAGGGGAAAAACGGAGAGGCGCTGTCTAGAGCAACGGAACGTTCCCGTGCATTGCAGCCGCACGGAAATGCGTTTACGGCGCGGCTGCAAGTGTCGGCCGTGGTGACGGCTGAATTGCATTGCCTTCCCGGATGCAACGTTCGCCCGATATGGCTCGGAGGAAGAATCTATGAGAGAGTGCCTTGCCCTTGCCGTTTCGTGTGCGGTGTAGCGAATGATGTGTGTGTGTGTGTGTGTGTGTGTGTGTGTGTGTGTGTGTGTGTGGTGGGGAATGGATGGTCGATAGCTGCCGTCACGGTCAAGATAACGCAGTCAAAGGTGTCGCGAAAAAGTGTGTTAGCCGTGGTCGGTTTGTGTGTTTGTTTTGATTTTAAAGAGAAGGGACGAGAGAAAGAAGGTAGGTGGAGAGTGCGTTGCGTGTTGCGAACGGCGCCCTTGCATGTGGCCCGGAAGGCGTGTTCGTTTCGCGGTAGTGTGGACGGGTGAGGGGCACGCGTAACGCTGCGCTGCTGGCATATTCGGGAGATGGGAGGGGGCGAAAGGAGAAAGGAGACGCGGAGGGCGCGTGTGGGTGGTTCGCGCTGCGCTCGGCGGTTGTGTTTGTTTGTGCAACAAATGTGTTGCCGGGAGGGGGACCGTTGTTGTGGTGGTGCGGTTGTGTAGCCTCAGACGCGGCTGGCAGTGAACAACGTGAGACGACGGATGCGTGGCTGGGGCGGCGCATGTCGCCGGTGCCATGCCTCTTTAGAGCCGCGTGGTCGGGGTGTGCGCACCGCGCGTGTCGTGTTGCGTGACATCATATGTGCTGCTGCGCACCGGTGGCGTGGCGTGGTGGCGCGGGGGCGAGGAGAGCGAGCCGCGCCAGTACCGCGCGGTGTGCCTGTGCGCCGGAGAATGGCACACTGCGCCTGCCCGTTGAGGAGGCTGATGGCCGTGGCGTGGTGGAAATGGAGCGCGTCGGACGTTGTACCAATGAGAAAGAGAAACAAAGCAAGCAACCACGAACGAAAGGTGGAGGGAGGCATTGTGTCACATGTGGCGGTGGGGAAAAACGAAAAAAAAAAAAACAAACCAACAAACAAAGACGTTAAGAAAGAGGAGAAACAACAAAGACAACGAGTCGTGCGTTCGCGAGGGGGTGGGTGGGTGGGTGGGTGTGCGTGCGTAACGCCGGTACGCGCAGTGCGGAGCCCAACGGCTGTGTCGTCGGCCGAATGGGTGCGGGAATAGAGGCCGCGTCGGCACGGAGAAGGAAGCGCAAGAAGGAAGGACGCACGCGCGCTGCGGCGTTGGCGCGGTTTTGCGGCTGGCGCCTTTGGTGGCAACGGCCAGGACAAGCAGCGGTGTATGGTGTTGTGCGGGGCGGACAGGGGCGGCGGTGGTGGACGGGGAGGAGGCGAGGCGGTGGCGTGTGTGGTACGGCGAAAACGGGACGGACGGCCGGCGGATGTTGAGAGGCGCCGCCCGCAGACACACGGAAAGGAAGAACGAGAAAGGAACAAATGGAGGGGGCGAATGTGGAGGTGCGGGTAGGGGGAGGCGGTGGTGTTTGTGGGCATGTGGTGGGAGAGAAGGGCGGGGGCGGAAGGACAGAGGCGCGAGGCGACAGCCTGCTTGTTGCTTGCTTGCGTCTTTTTGTGTATTTATTTTGTTTTTATCCTTTGGTCGCCTTGGAGCCTGTCGGTCCCGTCCGTGTGTGGCCACGCTGTGGGTGCGTGTATGTTTGTACGTTTCGTTTTTTGTCTTCTTCTGCAGCAGAGGCGGCCAGCAAATGCGTGAGGTTGGATGGATGGGCGGCCACGGCACGGCACGGCACGGCACCGCACCGCACCTGTGCCCAAGGAGGAGACGCTGGCGGCGGGCCACCCTCGGATGCGGCCGGCCGGGGCTGTGTGCGCCGCTGCAACAACAACGAGTAAACAAGACGAAGACGAAGACGAAGCGGATGGCTGGTGAGTGCATTTAGGCGGTAGACTAGGCAGTGCGTGATGTGGCGTTGTGACGGGGGTTTGTTGTGTTGATGCGCAGGAAGACGAGATGCGGGCAGACGCGTACAGAGAGACGAGCCCGGTCTGCAGCAGGATGTGTGGCGCGCCGAGTGCAGAGCAGCGCGCGCCGGCTGGGCTGGGTTCGGCTGGGCCCGCCCGGCGGCGGGCCGCGCTGTTGTCGCGGACGTGAGCGCCCCCTGGCGGGTGGTCGGAGGCGGCGCGGTGGACGTGTGGCTGGTTGGCAGTGCACATTGCGAGTGGCTGGCTGGCTGGCTGGCTGGCGGTCGGCGGCGAGAAGAGAGAGGAGGTATGTGTTGCGGGCGCCTTTGCTGGCGCTGCGTCGTTGCGTGCCTGGGCGTGCGCCTGTCGACTGTGTGTGACCTGTGTTGGGCGTTGTGCCACGTACGTGTGCTCGGCCGAAGGCAGGCGTCGGAAAGAAGAGGGCGAAGGGCAGGAAAGTGGGTCGGTGTGCGTGCGTAGCCCGTGATGTGATGATGTCACGTCACGACACGTCACGTTTTTGCGAAGCGGCTGCCGAGAGGTGTGTGGTAGCGAGCGGGAATGTGCGTTTGGTGGTTGCGGCGTGACGTGAGGGTGGGAGAATATTGGGGCGGGCGGGCCGGCCGGGCCGGCCGGCCGTTGTTGGTGGTTCCTCCTGTGGTTGTTTGTGCAGCTTTGATGGCAACGTGGAAGGACGCCGGTTTCGTGCCTTGCGTGTGGTTGTCGACGGTGACTGGTTGGGGTGTGCGCCGATGCACGTGCCATGTCGTTATTATGTTTGGGTCGTGAGTGTTGTTTTTGGCTGTGTTGTTGTGTACGGGAAGGGGGGGGGAGAGGAGGAGGCGGGTGGATAGTGCGTGCAGTAGTGTCGTTGCGACGGGCGCGTCGGGTGGAGCTGTGCGTAGTGGCGGAAAGGTGTAGGTTTGCGGGGAAGGGAGCCCGTCGTGTGTCGTGTTCTGTCGTGTCGTTGACGGGGTCGCGTGCGTGCGTTGTGAATCGAGTGTGGCGGGAAAGGAGCAGTGTGCCGCTGGCGTCGTGGCCGTTAGCAGAGGCTGTGCTTGTCCGTTTGTTACCTGTTGGACGCTTGGTGCGAGTTGTTTGCTGTTGTCGTTGTCGTTGCCGCCCCCGTGTCGCGGGTTGTTTGTTTCTGTTTGTCGGCTGTGCTGTGTCGGCGAGCTGTTTTGCGGTGCGTGAATGTGTTGGTGCAAAAGTGGCGGCGTTATGGCTGCGACCGCGACGAGCCGCGGGCGCGCCATTGATGATGTTCAAACACAGAGCGGCTGTGTGCAATGGGAGGCCTGCGTACGGGTAGCGGTGTTGTCGTACGTGCATCCGGCCCGGTGCGGAAAGCGCCGTTGCCGTTTGCCCCTTAGTTGCCAGCCGCCAGCCATGTCGCGTGAGCGGCGGGTTGCCTCTGGTCGACGTGGTGCTCGGGTTTGTGGTTTTTGGTGCCCTTTGGCCGGTGGGTGGTGTTCAATTTTGTGTGTGTGTGTGTGTGTGTGTGTGTGTGTGTGTATATATATATATATCTGCCTCCTGCTCGGTCTTGCGGCGGTTTGGTCGACGTCGTCTGTAGTTTTTGCGGCTTGCCGACGACCGACCGACCGACACACCTTTGAAACCTACGTGTGGCGCCCGAAGGTGAACGTAACCTGACCGCGGACCTCTCGGCGCCTTAACCTAACCTAACCTAACCTAACCTCTAACCTAAGATGTCCGGCCGTAAGGTAGGTGCGGCCAGCTGACGCCTCACGTCCGAACGCTTAACCTAACTTTGACGCTTAACCTAACTTTAACCCTTAACCTAACCCACGTCCACCTAACCTAACCTCACCTCACCTTAGGGTGGTGTACACCGCGAATGTCTAAGGCATGTTATAGTCTTAGGTGGAGTCCACTATACGCAACAAGCGGCTACACGGGTAGCAGGGGTTGTGTGGCGTGGGCTGGGCGGTTCTGTTTAGGTTGGATGGCCCTTGGGCAAGTACGGAAAGGGCAACAGCCTCAACGGGCGCGGGGGCAAGGTCAGGACATGCGGGGACCAAGCGGCAATCGGTATTGCAACTGTCAACTGTCGAAGCTCTGCGTTGGTAAAGTACCGGAACGTCAAGCGCTGATAGAAAGCACCGAAGCTGCAATCGTTATAGGTACAGACGGTGCTTTAGAAAGGATAGCGTGCATGCAACCGGTGGTGGAGTGGTTCGTCGCTGTTAGTAGTAGTTTATCCTGTGTAGTGAAGTAGAAGTGGTGGACGGTTCCTGTGAACTATTGTGGGTGGAGGGTACACTCAACAGCCGAGCTAGGTTTACCGACCTCGCGACTCAGCAGCATTAGTGGCCGAACAAGTGAGAGAAAATGTGGACATACATTTTCCTTTCCTCAGCGTGTTACAGTCTTAGGTGGAGATTTCAATGTGCCAGATGTTCAGGACGGGTGGTAGGGACAGAGCATCGAGTGACATTATACTGAGTGCACTATCCGAACGAAAATTACCGCGAGCAATTAAACAGAGTGAGAACCGACTCGTGGAGATAACATCTGTGGACCTACCGATGACAAACAGACCCCGAACTTGTCGACTCTGTAAGTGCAGAACAGGGACCCAGTGATCAAGAGGCCGTTGCAGCATCGCTGAATATGGACGTTAATAGGAATATACAAAAAAAAAAACAAAAAAAAAAAAAAAGGGAGGAAGGTTTATCTGTTTAGCAAGAGTAATAGAAGGCAGATTTGAGACTACCAGACAGATGAAAACGCTAATGTCTGCTCCGACACTGACAATGTTGAGTGTTTATGGAGAAAGTGCAAGGCAATCGTAACATGCGTCTTAGACAGGTACGTGCCGAGTAAAACTGTGAGGGATGGGAAAAACCCACCGCGGTACAACAACCAAAGTTTAGGAAAGTATAGCGAAAGCAAAGAGAGCTTCACTCAAAGTTGAAACGCAGCCAAAACCTCTCAGACAAACAGACGCTAAACGATGTCCAAAGTTAGCGTAAGGAGGGCTATGCGTGAAGCGTCCGGTGAATGCGAAAGTAAAATTCCATGTACCGACGTGACAGGAAATCAAATCCTAGGACGTTGTGGTCGTACGTTGAATCAGTAAGTAAGCGGCTCGAAACGGCATATCCAGACACTCCGGGATGATGATGGCATTGAAACAGAGGATGACACGCGTAAAGCTGTGAAATACTAAACACCTGTTTCCAAAGCTGTTTCACGGAGGACGACCGCACTGCAGTTCCTTCTCGCACAAACGAAAAAATGGCCGACATCGAAATAAGTGTCCAAGGAGGAATAGAAAAGCAACAGAGGAAAGTCCACTGGACCTGACGGGATACGAATTCGATTCGACACAGAGTACGCGACAGAACCTCCTAACAGCCGTGTACCGCAAGTCTCTAGAGGAACGGAGGGTTCCAAATGATTGGAAAAGAGCACAGGTAGTCCCGGGCTTGAAGAAGGGTCGTCGAGCAGATGCGCAAAACTATAGGCCCTATATCTGTGACGTCGATCGGTTGTAGAATTTGAGAACATGTTTTATGCTCGAGTAGCATGTCGTTGTTTGGAAACGCAGTGTCTACTATGTAGGAATCAACATGGATTCCGGAAACAGCGATCGTGTGAGACCCAACTCGCTTTATTTGTTCATGGGACCCAGAAAATATTAGATACAGGCTCCCAGGTGGATGCCATTTTGGTTGACATCCGGGAGGAGGGCGTTCGATACAGTTCCGCACTGTCACCTGATAAACAAAGTAAGAGTCTGCAGAATGTCGGACCAACTGTGTGGCTGGACTGAAGAGATTGTAGCAAACAGAACACAGCATGTTGTTATCAATGGAGAGACGTCGACAGACGTTAAAGTAACCTCTGGCGTGCCACAGGGGAGTGTTATGGGACCCATTGCTCTTCACACACAATGTATATAAATGACCTAGTAGACAGTGTCGGACGTTGCATGCGTCTTTTCGCGGATGATGCTGTAGTATACAGAGAAGTTGCAGCGAAAAATGCAGGACGATCTGCAGCGGATAGGCACGTGGTGCAGGGAGTGGCAACTGTCCCGTAACATAGACAAATGTAATGTATTGCGAATAATATAGAAAGAAGGACTCTTTATTGTATGATTGATTATATATGATAGCGGGACAAACACTGGTAGCAGTTACGTCTGTAAAATATCTGGGAGTATGCGTGCGGAGTGATTGGGAGTGGGATGATCATCATAAAAAACAAAACAAAAAAGTAATTGTTGGTGAGGCGGGTACCAGGTTGCGATTCATTGGGAGAATGCGTAGCAAATGTAGTCCATCAACAAAGGAGGAGGTGGCTTACAAAACACCCGTTCGTTCGACCTATACGTGAGTGTTGCCCATCAGTGTGGGATCCGTACCAGGTCGCGTTGACGGAGGCGACGGAGACGATCCAACGTTTCGTCGCAGGGTCATTTGGTAACCGTGATAGCGTTACGGAGATGTTTTAACAAACCCAAGCGGCAGACTCTGCAATAGAGGCGCTCTGCATCGCGGTGTAGCTTGCTCGCCAGGTTTCGAGATATTGCGTTTCTGGATGGGGTATCGGATATATTGCGTATACCTCCCGAGGAGATCACGAATGGATGTGGTTAGAGAGATTCGAGCGCGCACGGAGGCGTTTTTTTTTGCAGACTGTCAGTTCGTCCCGCGAACCATACGCGACTGGGACAGCAAAGGGAGGTAAATGACAGTGGCACGTGAAGTGCCCTCCGCCACACACCGTTGGGTGGCTTGCGGAGTCTAAATGTTAGAGGTCGGCTGTCGGTGTGTGCTTTTGAAGGCAGATTCGGTGCGTCTGTAGTTGCGGATGGCGGTTAGCCACCCTCGCTTAAAGCGGCGAGGGGCGGCGGCGCCTCCCTCGGTTGGCCGGTGCCCATGTTGCGCAGGCGGCGCTCGTTTTTGTTTTGCGGCGGGCAATTTTGTGAGAAACGGGCGCGAATGTTGGCGGGCGAGGTGGCCCGACGGCCGCGGGCCGATCGGGAAACGGTGGGAGGGCGATGGGGCGGCGGAGGTGCGTTTGCACGGCCGTCATCGCCGCACGCCTCCGCTTGTGTGGCTGTGGCGGCGGCCGCGCTGGCCGGGCTGGCGCGGCGACGGTGCGCCAGTTTTGCCGAAGGTTTGGCCATTGTGGCGGGTCGTCGGCTGGGGCTGTGGGGGCGGCATTTGGGCGGGGGCGGCGATTCTCGGCGGGCCGAGCCAGGCTGTGGCGCGCGGTAGCTGCAGTTTGGCCGTGGTTTGCGGCGCTGCCGTGGCGACTGGTTGGCGACTGTGGTGTGGCCGTGTGTAGCCCCATCCTCGGTGGTTTGAATGGCGCGGGTGGTTGCGGCGCAGGTTTGGGGCTGGTCCGCACAGGCTGTCGGACGTTGGGCGGTAGCAAGCGCGGGAGGCGCGGCGCGGCGGCGCGCAGAGTGGCGGCCGCTCTCTCGGCCGTCCGCGCCCACCCGCGACACTGGCTGGGCCTGGCGGCGCGGCGGCTATTCTCTGCCGTGCTTGCCGCCTTGCCGCTCTCTCGCTGTTCTGTTGTTGTGTGTACGCGCGTCGTCCGTCGAAATAATGGCAGATCAGGCGGCTACGAACGAGACTGCTGCGGCACCCGCCGCCACCGGCACGACGAAGAAGGCCAAGTCTGCGGCGTCTGCGAAGAAGCCGCGCGCCAAGCCTGCGCACCCGCGCACCTCTGAGATGGTGACGGCCGCCATCAAGAGTCTGAAGGAGCGCGGCGGCTCGTCGCTGCAGGCGATCAAGAAGTACATTGCCGCGCACTACAAGCTGGACGCGGAGAAGCTGGCGCCCTTTATCAAGAAGTACCTCAAGTCGGCCGTCGTGGCTGGCGAGCTGGTGCAGACGAAGGGGAAGGGCGCGTCCGGCTCTTTCAAGCTTGCCGGCGCCGGCGGCGGGGCGGCCGAGGGCGGCAAGGCTCGTGCCGGCGGTGCGAAGAAGAAGCGCGCCGCTCCGGCCAGCAAGGAGAAGAAGGGCGGCCGCGCGGCCGGCGCAAAGAAGGCTGGTGGCGTGAAGGCGGCGACCGGTCGGAAGGCGGGCGCCGCCAAGAAGGCGTCTGCGGCGTCGGCGGCTCCCGCGGGTGCGAAGAAGGCGGCTGCGGCCAAGCCGGCCAAGGCCAAGTCGCCGTCGAAGGCGAAGAAGGCCGCCAAGGTTCCGACGAAGAAGCCGAAGGCGCCGCGCCCGAAGAAGGCGACGACGCCGTCTAAGGCGAAGGCGTCGCCCAAGAAGAAGAAGTAAAGTAGTAAAGTTAAAGAAAGGCAAGGGAAAGGGGTTGGCGCTTGACGCCGTCGTTCCCCACCCCCCTCCCCCGCGTCGTCTTAGTGGCGCGCGATGGCACGGCTGCGGCTGTCGCGCGGCCCAAAACGGCCCTTCTCAGGGCCATCAAAGGACGTCGGGAAGGCGTTGATTGTCGTGCATGCGCCGGTGTGGTTGGTTTTGTGTGTGACCCTTGTGGGTACTGTTTGCGTGCCGTGGTGGTTGGATTGTGGTGCCGGTGGCGGTAGGCGGCGGCGCGCGGTAGCGGAGCGGTTGTGGCCGTTTGTTGGTCTTTTTTTTGTTTGTTGTTGTTTTTTTTTGCGGCGGCCGACGTTTGGTTGCTCGCGTATGTTTCTGGAGACTCTTGTTTGTTTGTTTGTTTGTGTGTGTGTGTGTGTGTGTGTGTGTGTGTGTGTGTGTGTTTGCTTGCTTTGCGGATGTCGTGTCTTTTGTGTGTGTGTTTGTCTCTCTCTCTTTGAAAGCGGCGGGGGGACGTGAGACGTGGCAGTGGCCGGCGGGAATTGGGAAGGCGCGGTGGCGTTGACGTTGTAGTGTAGTGTAGCGTAGCGTGCGCGCGCCTCGGAGACGACGGCGGCGGCCAGCCACCCGTGGTGTGTGGTGACGTCGTCCGGCTGTTGTGTGTGTATTGTGAAGGGATGGGACGACGTCGATTGTTGGCGAGAGCGGCTGTGGACGGGAGGGGAATTGGTTGTTGTTGTTTTGCGGGGCGGCAAGACCGACAAAAGTTTTGCTCGCGACGGAGAGATGTTAGTGGCCCTGAAAAGGGCCGTTTTTGTTGGGCGGGCGCGCGTGCGCGGCGCGGTTTCTAGGCGCGCTCGCCGCGGATGCGGCGCGCGAGCTGGATGTCCTTGGGCATGATGGTGACGCGCTTGGCGTGGATTGCGCACAGGTTGGTGTCTTCGAAGAGGCCGACGAGGTAGGCCTCGCTGGCCTCCTGCAGGGCCATGACTGCGGAGCTCTGGAAGCGCAGGTCGGTCTTGAAGTCCTGGGCGATCTCGCGCACTAGGCGCTGGAACGGCAGCTTGCGGATGAGCAGCTCTGTGCTCTTCTGGTAGCGCCTGATTTCCCGCAGGGCGACGGTGCCCGGCCTGTAGCGGTGGGGCTTCTTGACGCCGCCGGTGGCGGGCGCGCTCTTCCTCGCCGCCTTGGTGGCGAGCTGTTTGCGCGGCGCCTTTCCGCCGGTGGACTTGCGGGCCGTTTGCTTTGTGCGGGCCATAGCGGTTAGCGGTTAGCGGAAGAGCGGCGTGGAGGTGCGTGCGGTACACGAAGCGTCCGGTGCTGCCTTGACAACGGGCCCGCGCGGCCGAGGTCCGAGGCACAAGACTGAGGGATGTACCCTCTGCAGTTGGCGAAGTACTAGCGTAGCGAAGACGCTTCTCCTTCTTATTTGAAGCTTGATGTTGAATGACGTGGCGGTTGGAATTTGTGCTTGACTTTTGTGCAATATTTTTTTTTTTTTTTTTTTTTTTTTTTTTTTTTTTTTGTACAGGTGAAAGGATAGTTAGAGAGATAGTGGAAGAATCTGGAAAACGAATGGCCCCATTGACTGGCCGATTTTTTTTTTTTTTTTTTTTTTTTTTTTTTTTTTAATAGAAGATAGGACAGTAAAAGGGATAGTAGAAGAGGGTGGAAGACGAAAGGCCCATTGGCTGGCCGAGAATCATGATGACGTAAAAGTAGTGATAGAATAAAGGATAGGAGGAGGAATAGCGTGAGTTGATAGAAAACGAAAGGCCATTTTCCTGGCCTCTTCCTTTTGGTGGCATCTCGTGATGGCGGCGGCAGACAGTCTTGAGGTGGGGTGAGAAGAAAGAGAAAGCAGTGTGAGAGTGACAGGAAGAGGTGAAAGAGGAAAGCATGGCATGATTAGGCCAGTGGTGGGGAGGGTGTGGGGCTGATTAGGGTGGCAGTCTATACGGGGTGGTACATGACTATGGGAGATGAATCAATGACATGAGGAATGGTAGTCTACCTGAAGTGTGGTGACTGATGAGTGCAGGTCATGGGGGGCGAAACAGAAGGTCAGGCCATCGAGTGGTGGCTAGACGATGGACGCGGGTGCCCAAGGAAAGGATTAAGGGATTGGGAGAGTGACGGGTTTTTTGGTAAAAGGAATTGGCTGCGGAGAGGATTCGGGTACGAAGGAGCGGCACCTCGGCCAGGATGTGGAGCTCTTGGGTTGGGAAGTCGAAAGGAAGGTGGAGGGCACGCCGGAGAGCCCGGTTCTGGACGGTTTGGAGTCGGCGGAGGTGGGTGGGGGCAGCATTGCCCCACACCACCACCGCGTATTCAAGGATGGGGCGGACAAGGGAGGTGTACAATCGAACAGCAAGGTGGGACGGGAGTGAGGAGGTTGGGTTGATGAGAGGGTAAAGCAGGCATAGCCGCCCTATTGCTTTACGACGCACGTCATCGATGTGGGGGCGCCAGGTGAGGCGCTGGTCCAGGGTAACACCCAGGTACTTAGCAGTACGAGTCCAGGGGACTGGTGTACCAAGGACCATCACCTGAGGGAGCCGAATGGGAATGTGGCGTCGGCAGATGATAAGGGCTTGGGTTTTGGAGGGATTAAATGCCAGACGCCAAGTCCTAGCCCAATCGGTTAGGGAATCTGTAGCCCCCTGGAGCCGCTGTTGCAGAACTGCCGCACTCCGAGAACGAGAGAAGAGTGCAGTATCATCTGCGTAGAGAGCTAAATGTACTCTCGGCGCAGAGGGCAGATCAGCTGTGAAAAGGGAGTAGAGTAGCGGTCCAAGAACACTGCCTTGCGGTACTCCTGCCCTGATGCGTCGTCGTGTGGATTTCCCGTCAGGGATCCTGACATGGAAGGTGCGACCTTCCAGATATGTGGCTATTAGCCGTACATGGGACACCGGGAAGCCGAGGGAAAATAACTTGTAGAGCAGCCCTTCGTGCCAGACCGAGTCAAACGCTCTGGACACGTCGAGGAGTACGGCCCCGAAGTACTCCCTACGTTCTATGGCGTCCAGTGCCTCTTCTACCAGGCGCAGGAGTTGGTGAGTGGTTGCATGTCCCTGCCTGAAGCCAAACTGCTCATCAGGGAGGACTCGTTCTCGGGCAATGTGGATGAGCAGTCGTTTGAGGTACAGTCTCTCGAACACCTTGGAGATGGCGGGCAAGAGGCTGATGGGGCGGTAGCTGGCAGGGGAACGAAGATCCTTCCCAGCCTTGGGTATGGCGACCACTTCAGCATGTTTCCAGACAGTGGGATATTGCCTGGTTCGGAGGATGTGGTTGAAGGTGGTCGTCAGGATGGGAATAGAAGCTGGGGGTAGCTGCTTGAGGAGGGCATTTGTCAGCTTATCAGGGCCACCAGCTTTCTTGGATTTGAGGTACCGCAATTGCAGTTCGACCTCCTCTTCATTGATAGGGGTGATTTCATCCTCGGGGTCCTGGACGGCAAGGAATCGTGGGAGGCGCGCCGTTACCAGGCGGATATGGTCGGGGTCAACGGGGTCATTGACCGGGGTGAAGTTGTGCGCGAAGACGTCAGCCAGAGCATTAGCCTTGGCGTCTGGTTCGGACACAAAGTCATTGCCGACCTGTAGTGGGGGGATCCGTTGCCCTCGTCTCAGAAGGCTTTTTGTGAGCCGCCAAGCAGACGGGTCACTCAGGTCAATGGCAGAGATTTTGGTCTCCCATGCCTGATTGCGGTGGTCTTGCACCGCAGCCTTGATTTGGCGCTGTAGTCGATTTATGAGGCGCTTGGTTGCCGGATTCCGAGTGAGCTGCCATTCTCGGGTGGTCCGGTTTTTCTCTGAGATGAGAGCAAGGATGTGGGGGGGGAGCGGACGCAGATGGTCTGGGGGCCGTTGTGGACGGTGAGGGGTCGCTGCTGTTGCAGCATCTAGGGCAATGGTGGTGAGGTGGATGAGTGTACGATCTGCGTCAGTTTGATCGGCAGCAGGGATTGTGGGTAGGGCTGCTTCGACCCGCCTCTGGTAGGACTGCCAGTCAATACCGCGGATGTTCAGGCCTTCGCTCGGCGCGGTCGTGGTTCCAACGAGATCGATGGAACAGATGACCGGCCGGTGGTCAGAGGCTAGAGCAGTGCGGGTGGCTGCAGTGATGAGGTGGGGTAGACCTTTCACCACTGCGATGTCAAGGACATCAGGGGGACGTCCTCCAGAGGGGTATATTGTGGGGTCGTGCGGGCCGATGGTGCGGGCATGATGCCGCTCAGCGACCTGGAGGAGTCGACGACCAGATGTGTTTGTTAATCTGCTGTTCCAGGCAGTGTGTTTGGCATTGAAGTCGCCGCCAACGAAGACATCGTTGCCAAGCGACAGCAATGTCCCATAGTCCGGTGTTTCAAGTAGGCCTCGTGGTGGTCTATAGAGAGCCACGAACGTGATGGGACCCCTCACCGTGTGAACAACAACGCCAGTGGCTTCCACAGTGTTGAGTGGGGGGAGGGGAATGGGGTGGTGGCGGAGGGAATTTCGTACGTACACCGCCGTGCCACCGTGGGCGGTGGGCCTGTCTGTCCTGTAGCAGGAATAGTTTGCTACACGGACAAAAACACCGGGTTTGAGGTGCGTCTCAGCGACAAGGCAAATGTCAACCCTCTCATCAAGGAGAAACTGACGAAACTCGCCCTGCTGTGGATGGAGACCGTTGGCATTCCAGATCATGGCTGTCAATCCGTGATGTCTAACAGCCATGACTGGTTGGAACGGGGGTGATGGTGGGGGGCAGGGATTGGGAGAGGGCAGAGGCGAGTTGGAGGGGGATGGTTTGAAGGAACGAGCTGAAAGCGGAGGAGATAGTTGAGGTGAACGCCTCAACAACATTGTTGATGAGGTCACCAAATGGGGTGGGGATGGGGGAGGGGATGGGGAGAGGGAAGTGCTGAGATTGTATGGGGATGGGTGTGGGGGCAGCAGAGCTTAACGCCTGATGCCGTGAGGGGTGTGGAACAGCGGAGCATGACGCCCGCTGTGGGGAGGGCCCGCGCGGCCCCGCGCCGCGCTTATATGCCCTCGGTGCGCGTGGTGGGGGGAGGGCGGGCCAGAGTCTATATAGGGGGGCGGCGGCAGAGAGCTCGCACCGTAGCCGACTCGCTAGCGCCGGGTGAGGAGCTGGCGCTTGTGTTTTTTCGCTTGCTTGCTTGAGGAGGAGGAAGGAAGAAGAATGACAGGCCGCGGCAAGGGAGGAAAGGGGCTGGGCAAGGGTGGCGCCAAGCGGCACCGCAAGGTGTTGCGCGACAACATCCAGGGCATCACGAAGCCCGCCATCCGCCGCCTGGCTCGCAGGGGCGGCGTGAAGCGCATCTCTGGTCTGATCTACGAGGAGACCCGCAGAGTGCTGAAGGTGTTCCTGGAGAACGTGATCCGCGACGCGGTGACGTACACTGAGCACGCCAAGCGCAAGACTGTGACGGCCATGGACGTGGTGTACGCCCTGAAGAGGCAGGGGCGCACCCTGTACGGTTTCGGCGGTTAGGCAGGCAGGCGGCCAGCCGGTGTGCTGTGCTGCGTTGTGGCCTTCCCGCGGCCGTGCCGTGCCCGTGCTTGGTGGGAGAGACGAAAACGGCCCTTTTCAGGGCCACCACACTGTTCGGAGATTGAAAAGTGCGAAAGAGTCTGTGTTGCCTGTGCGTGTTGTTGTTTGTTGTTGTTGTGGTGGTGTGCGTGCGTTAGTTTTTGAGTTTGACGCGATGGGCGCGGCTGAGTCCAGTGTGTGCGTGGTTTGTTGTTTGTTTTTTTGTGGCGTGGGCATAGGCGGGCGGGCCGGATCGATCGATCGGATCAGCTGTTTGGTTTTGTCTGTGCCTGTGTGTTTGGAGCGCGCGGCGGCCGGCGTGTCGTCGTCGGACCGTTTACGCGCTGTGTGTGCCACGCGCGCCCCTTTAATTAAAACATTATAATGCTAACAATGATCATCACATTATCGGTGTATTGATGTCGGTGTCGGTGTCGTTTGGAACGCGACTCTGTGCGTGCGCGGAGGGGTGCAGAAACGAAAAAAAAAAAAAAAAAAAAAAAAGAAAAGACAAAAAGGAGAGAAACCACAAAATGTGTGCGCGTTCGGCCACACGGGCTGTGGACAAGATGGCGGACGTGCGCCGGCGCTGGCTGTGCAATGTGTGTATGTGGACGTGTTGTGTTAAAGTGCGGCGAGCACGGACGACGGAAACTTTGCTTTGGACGTAGGTTTGTGTGGTGGCCCTGAAAAGGGCCGATTGTTGTGAGCCGAGCCGGCAAGGCAAAGGCGCGTTTGCGTGCAGGGAGCACGCAAGCGGAGCGCCGCGCTCTCTGTTTAGGCCTTCTTCTCGGTCTTCTTTGGCAGCAGGACGGCCTGGATGTTGGGCAGGACACCACCCTGTGCGATGGTGACGCCCGACAAGAGCTTGTTGAGCTCCTCGTCGTTGCGGATGGCGAGCTGCAGGTGGCGCGGGATGATGCGCGTCTTCTTGTTGTCGCGGGCCGCGTTTCCGGCCAGCTCGAGCACCTCAGCCGCGAGGTACTCCATGACGGCGGCGAGGTAGACGGGCGCCCCGGCGCCGACGCGCTCGGCGTAGTTTCCCTTGCGCAGGAGGCGGTGGATTCTGCCGACCGGGAACTGGAGCCCAGCCCTGCTTGAGCGGGACTTTGACTTGCCCTTGACTTTGCCTCCCTTTCCGCGTCCGGACATGGCGTTTGGCTAGTTGAAACACGTAACGTAACGGTGCGAGCCGCAGCGAGTCGAGCAGCGGAGTGCGTGGCGGCGGGACTGCTGCTGCTCACTCTAATTTCTTCCTCTGTCTTCAGAGGTTGTGTTCTGAGAAGGTTTTTGTCCCATTCGGACATTTCCTTCAATTTTCTGGGGGGTTTGTTGGATGTGCTTGTCTTTTTGTTTGTTCTTTTCTTTAGAGTGCTTGTGGATTCTTTTCTGTCACTTTATTAGTAACGGTCATTTTTTTTTTTTAATATTTTTTTTTCTCTTTTAGTTATGCGAGGAGTATTGCATTTGGTCTTTTATACCGGTCTGGTACGTTGTTGTACCGACCAAGTGAGTTTATGAGATCGTTTGGCGATCTTTCCGCGTTGGCGTAGAACTGCTCCGCCAGGGTTCGGAATCTCGTGTTTAATTTTTCGATGTCTGCCGCTATGTGGAGGTCTTCCGTCGGGAATCGCGGCGGTGTGTGTAGCGCTCTTCTGAGCGCTCTGTTCTGAATCTTTTGTAGCCGTTCTACCGTCGATCTAGCAGCGTAACCCCATACAGGGCACGCATACTCCAGTATCGGTCTAATTAGACTTCGATAGACGGCTACTCCTGTGCTTGGGTCAAGGGAACTTGTACTGTTTAGTATTGGGTAGAGGATCTGCATCCTGCCTAGGGCCTTTTTGCGAACCTCCTCGATGTGGCACTTCCAAGTCAGGCGCTTGTCTAGTGTCACACCGAGGTACCTCGCAGTGTTTCTCCAGGGGAGGTTTTGGCCCTGCAGGTGCAGCATTTGGTAGGGTCTTCTGGGGGGGCGAAGTTTACCGAGACGTCTAGTCATTAGCATGGCTTGGGTCTTCTCAGAGTTTAGTGAGATTCGCCATTGTTTGGCCCATTCGTCTGTCTTATTTAGGGCGGTTTGGAGACGTCTCGTGACCAGGTTCCTGTTTGTTGAGCAGGAGAAGAATGCGGTGTCGTCAGCATACTGTGCTGTTTGTACGTGTTGGGTGGTTGGTATATCCGCAGTGTAGAGACTGTACAGGGTTGGACCAAGAACCGAACCCTGTGGTACCCCTGCATGTATTCTTCTCCTGCTTGACAGTGATGTTTCTACCTTTACAGAGAATGTCCTACTGGAGAGATAGCTTTTTATAAGTTTCACAATCTTTCCGGGGAAGCCCTGGGTGTACATTTTATGGAGAAGCCCGGTGTGCCAGACTGAATCAAAGGCTTTTGCCACGTCTAGTAGGACGATCCCGCAATAGCCTTTGCGGTTGAAGCTTTCTGTGGCTGCTTCTACTACCCTCATTATTTGTTGGGGGGCCGAATGTTGTGGGCGGAACCCAAACTGGAATTTGGGCAGGATTTGCTCTCTTCTGATGTGATCCTGTATCGGTACTAGGAGGAGACGCTCGTATAGTTTACTGAGGGTAGGCAGTAGACTAATTGGTCTGTAGTGTTGCGGGAACACCGGGTCTTTTCCAGGTTTTGCGATCGAGACTACTTCAGCGTGTTTCCACTGTGTCGGGAATTTTAGCGATCGCGTAATTTCGTTTAGGATATCTGCTAAGTATGTTATTGCCATGGGCGGGATATGTTTTAATAGTTCGTTGGTGAGCTGGTCGTGGCCTGGTGCCTTTCTTGTTGGCAGCGATTTGATGACACTAGCCACATCTTCAGAACTGAAGTGCGGCGTGTATTCATCGTCGTCGTCTGCCTCTAAAAAGGTGGCCAGTTGTCTGCGGACGATTGCGACGTGTTCTCTGTCCTGTACCTCTGCTGGCGTAAATTGTTTTTCGAACACGTCTGCTAGTGCATTTGCTTTGTCTTCGGTGCTGAATTGCAGTCCACGTTCACCATGCAGAGGGGGCATTTTTGCGCGTCTTCTCGTGAACTGCTTCGTGGCTTGCCACAAGCTGTGGTCATCTAGTTTGAGAGTTGATAGTCGTTCTGACCATTGCTGGTTGCGATACTCAGTGAGTGCAACTTTCAACTCTCGTTGTAGTCTGTTGAGCAGCCTCCTCGTGTTTTTGTTCCTAGTAAGTTTCCATTCTTTGGCGATCCTGTTTTTGTGTCTGATTTGGGCAAGCAGGTGCTGAGGGAGCTGCCTGGAGCGGGGGGCTCCCGCTGGCGCAGGTGTTGCTTCCTCAGCTGCTTGCAGGATCGCTTTAGTGAAGTCTTCCAGCGCTTGTTCAGCAGTCTCTGCTGTTGGAGGCGGGGCTTGGGCAAGTTCAGCAGCTATTCCGTTGCTGAACTGTTCCCAGTTTGTTCGTTTGTAAGTTGTGGTGCGCTGTGGGAGCGAGAGCCATTCTCCCATGTCGACCTCTAGGATAACTGGATTGTGGTCCGAAGACATCCTGTTTATCGAACTGGCAGACACAAAACCCGTAACGTGTTTCGTGAGTGCGATGTCGAGGACGTCCGCCCTGTTTCCGTTGTTTGGGAAGTGGGTGGGCTCCACGGGGCCCCATACCTGGAACTGGTGGATGCGCGCGAGTCGTTGCAGTTGTCGACCAGCTCTGTTGCTTACTCGTGAGTGCCAGTCTGCGTGCTTGGCATTGAGGTCTCCTCCTATTAGGAGCTTGCCTCTTATTCTCCCTAGTGCAGCTATGTCCTCTTCTTCTAACGTTTGGGAAGGGGGGCGGTAGGCTGCAACGACTGTGAGGGGCCCTGTTACAGTGGCAATTTCTATTGCGACTGTTTCAATTTGGCGAGTTGCTGGTGGGTACACTTGGTGGTGTCTAATACCTCGTTTGACATATACTGCAACCCCGCCTCCTGCGGTAGGCCGATCGCGTCTGTAGCAGTTGTAGTTAGCTACAGATGCTCTTACACCTGGCTTCAGGTGTGTTTCGGCCACTAAGCATATGTCAATGTCTTCCTCTTTTATGAATTCCCTGAATTCGAGGGCTTGCTGGAATAGACCGTTTGCGTTGAAGACGCACATTTTTAGACCTTGTATGTTAGGTCGTCTATCCATGTCGAGGGTTGGGGTTTCCTGATGTCATCGCCGATGAGGGCGCCTGCTTTGCTGCCGATGAGTGTTCGGCGGGGTGTTGAGTCATTGTGGCCAAAATGTTTGCCAGTTGATTCACCTGAGCCTGAAGGGCCTTTACTGTTGCTGCCAGTTGTTCCACCGAGACGTTCTGTGTCGTGTCACGCAGACTGGGCTCTAGTGAGTAGGGGGGGGCTTCCCTAGGCGATTCTCCGTTGACAGGAACCTGGTTGTGTGGAGGAGGGCGAGGTGGGGCACTGACCGTTGACGAGTATGTCCGTGATTGAAATACCCTTGACGCTGTGGGTCTTGGATATCGGCTTGGTGGTGGTGGAGGTGGTGGAGGTGCGGCGCGAAGCTTAGCCCCTGTTGTCTGTGGGTGCTTTCCCCTTAGGCGGTCCCTAGCTTTACGGAATTCCGGGCACCCCAGGTAGCTGGCAGGATGCGCGCCAGCACAATTGCAGCACTTCTCCTTGCCCTCCCCCTGCGGTACCGGGCATTCCTCGTACTTGTGCTTTTCGCCGCACCTAACACACCTCATTGGCATGTCACAGTCCCTAGCCATGTGCCCCACTTTTTGGCAATTAAAACATCGCCCTGGGCCCGATCTTTTTTTCAGCTTCTCTGGAGTGACTGTTACCCTCATTATCATTGTCACCTCCCATATCTTCCTATTTTGGGCAGAGTCGGGTAAGGTGACTGTGTGCAGTGGCCACGGTCTTCTCGGGTTTGTCTTGACGACCGAGCTCACTTCGAAACCCTCCCTTTCCAGGTAACTTTTTATGTCCCCAGTGTCTGTCTTGTGTGGCATGCCCCGGAATACTATTTTTATAGGTTTTTTGGCAGCTATGGGGAAGGTATAGAAGTGGGTTTCCTTCTCTTTTAACATGGCCTTCACCGCTTTGTAGTCGTCAACTGTCTTTAGTGTGATCTTGAGTTGGTCCTCCCCGGTTGTTTTTGCGGTGAATTTGTTTTCTCCGAGTGTTGCATTGATGTTGTCATACAACTCGGAGTACGACTTCTCGTAGTGGATTATAAGAGGAGGGATCCGAAATCGTCTCTCCTCCGTGTCTCCGTCTGTGTCGGCTGGCTGCATGGTGTTGTCCTGTGTGTGGGGGTGGTCTTCTATGGGGGAGAACCTGTTACTTGTTGTTACCGGGGAGGCTGTGTGCAGCACAGGGGAGCGGCCGGCGGTTCTTTTGGGCCGCCGGAATCCGTCATCGTCGTGTGGTGTGGCAGCTTCGGCGTCAGCCACGTCCGCGCACTGCTGCCCGCCCGCCGCTGCATTCTCATGCCGCGGCGTGCCCGCAGCAGCGCGCCGCACGGCGGCCGCCGGTTCTGGCGTGGTACCTGCGTCGCGGCTTTCTTCCCGCGACGGGCCGGGTGACGCGGCCGGGCCATTGTGCTCGCCTCGCACCTCGGCGCATTGTTCCTGAGCGGGGCCGCCCGCTCCGTTACCTGGGCACGTGGCGGCCTTTGTCCGCTCGGGCGCGTCCTGCGCTGGCTCGGTCGGCTGTGCCTCGCTCGGGCTTGCCGGTCTTTCCGCGCGCTGAGTTTTCCTCGTCTTTGACGATGTTTTCCTCAGCGGCGACTTTCGCTTTTTCGCGGGGGTCTTTTTCTTGTTGGATTTGGGACTCGCTTTTAGAGGGCGTGGACGAGGTGGTGTCGTCTCGCTCTCAGGACGTGGTTTCAGTGCCCTCTCGAGACGACGCTCGCACTTTTTTCTGTCCTTCCCCGTTAATCCCGCTATAGCGTTCGCGAGTAGAAGTCGGGATTTGGGGCTTATTTCACCTTGGCTGTTCGTCTGGTCAGTCCTGTGGACCTCGTAACTGCCAGGGGAATTTTCTTGCCTCGTGATCGTTAGTAAGACCGGTGGTAGTGCCATGTCCGAAACGGTGAGAGAGGCTGCCAAGGGAGTGTCGGTCGCTGCCTTGGTTGGCACCGTTAGGTCTCAAGCAGGCGAGTCCGACCCTAATCGGCCTATCACGCGCGGGTAACTGGCCAGCGACCAGGCCCTGGCGTGCAGATTTCCCTACGCTAGGGGGGGCAGAGCTAGCCTCTGCGGCAGCAAGAGTCCTTGCGACGACTGAGGTGCTCGACGTAGTCGGAAAAGCGGCCAACGGCAGCAAGAGGACGCGCACCAACGCGCGCCAACCCACAGACCGCAACCCGCAACGACGATTGTGCTCACAAGCAACTGTCAAATCAGCCGCCTGCGCCGTAATCTTCTCGCAACTCCGCTCCAAATTTGAAAAAATCTGGAGCTCGGAAGCCTTAGTGCCGAACCGTCCAGCTAAAGCGCTAGGACAATCAGCGACTAAACCCGCAAGCAGGTTCCTATGGCTGAGTAGCAACGAAGAGGGAAAGTGCTAGCGCAGCCCTGCACACGCGTCCGCACTATCCAGAAGCTACTCAGCGAATGGCGGCGGGACTACTACTACTTTCACTAATATTTGGCCTCATGTTTGAGAGCCGGTTTTTGTGGAGGGTATTGTCTGTAGACATTTCCTCCTGCCTAGAGTGGAATTTGTTTCTAGTGTTGGCCTATTTTAGGTATGTCCTATGTGTGCAGTGAACACGATTTTTGTATATCCTGTGGGGCAGATTGCCGGTTTTCTTGTATTTTTTTTTTACTTTTTTTTTAAATTATTTTTTTTTGTTTTTAGGGTGTTTTTGTGTGTTTTTTTATAATTTTTTTTTAACATTTATTTTTATGTAAATTTTTTTTATGTTTATACGTATATATATGTTTTTTTTAATGGGGTTTCCATGTTTTTAATTATCGTTCAGTGTAAGTATTTTTGGTCTCTTACACCTAAACTGTTGTGGGTCGTATTGCCCTAGTCCGCTGATGAGCTCATTTTGTGAGCGGTGGGCCTGCCTGTAGAAGGCTATGGAGAGTTCTTTGAAGCGCTCTCTTAGTGGTTTTATGCCCGTTATCTCATGGAGGTCGTTTGTGGGAAAACGAGTGTCCACGTGTATGGCTCTTTTAAGTGCCCTATTTTGTATGGTTTGGAGCCTCTTTAGGTGGTATTTTGCTGCGTAGCCCCACACTGGGCACGCATATTCTAATATGGGCCTGACCAGGCTGCAGTAGACCCTGATTCCTAGCTCGCCAGAAAGGCCGCTACTGGCGTTTAGGATTGGGTATAGAACGTGTAGCCTGGTGCTTGCTTTTTTTCTCAGGTTTGCTATATGTGTCTGCCAGGTGAGTCGTTTATCTAGCGTAACCCCGAGGTATTGTGCCGAGTTCCTCCATGGTAGATTCCTGCCTTGGAATGTCAGCACAGGTGGGGGTCTGTATCTGGGAGGTCTTTTCCCTAGCTTTTTAGTGAACATTATCGCTTGGGTCTTGTCTGCATTGAGCGTGATCCGCCACTTTTTGGCCCACGTTTCTGTCTTGTTTAATATGCACTGGAGGCGCGCGGTGGCGACATTGCGATTCCCACTGAGAGAGAGGAAGGCGGTGTCGTCCGCGAACTGTGCATTTTTAACATGTTGGGCTGTGGGGGTGTCTGCTGTGTAGCAGTTGTACAGGGTGGGCCCTAATACCGATCCCTGTGGTACTCCCGCCCGTATGTCCCTTTTGGAGGAACATTTGTTGTCGATTTTGACTACAAAAGTTCGTCCTGTGAGGTAGCTTCTTATTAGTTTGACCAAAGCCCCAGGGAAACCTTGGGTATATAGCTTGTACAGTATACCTATGTGCCAGACCGTATCGAAGGCTTTCGCTACATCTAGCATGACCATTCCACAGTAGCCTTTGTAGCTGTGTGCTAGGGTAGCGGCCTCTACTACCCTCATCAGCTGTTGTGTTGCAGAGTGGTTTCTTTGGAAGCCAAACTGCTCTTTCGGTATTATCTGTTCCCTAGTGAGGTGCTGCTGAATAGGGAACAACAGAAGGCGTTCATATAGCTTGCTCAGGGTAGGGAGAAGACTAATTGGCCTATAGTTTTGCGGGAAAAGGGGGTCCTTACCAGGTTTCGCGATCGCGATTACTTCCGCGTGTTTCCACGCTTTTGGAAATCTGCGCGATCGCGTGATCTCGTTAAAGATGTCTGTTAGGAGCTCGATTGCAACAGGCGGTAGGTTCTTTAGTACTTCATTTGTGAGCACGTCGTGGCCAGGCGCTTTTTTTGTGGGTAATGCTTTTATGGCGCCTACTACGTCTTCTACTGAGAAGGGTGGCAGTGCGTCATCTTCGTCGTCTTCTGCTGCGAGGAAGACCCTGAGTTGTCTTCTGACGACGGCTTCGTGGGCCCTATCCTGTGCCTCTGCCGGTTGGAATTGTCTTTCAAAGACGTCTGCGAGTGCGTTTGCCTTGTCAGCAGCGCTAAACGCGAGGCCGCGCTCTCCGTGCAGAGGCGGCATTTTTGCGCGTCTTTTAGTAAATTGTTTGGTTGCCTGCCACAAGCTGTTGTCCTCCACCTTAAGGGCGGACAGACGAGCAGACCATTCGTTATTCCTGTGCTCATCGAGCGCTGCTCTCAGCTCTCGTTGCAATCTATTTAGTAGTCTCCTAGTACCTGGATTTCGGGTCATTTTCCACTCTCTCGCGATCCTATTTTTGTGTCGTATTTGCGCAAGCAGGTGCGGGGGGAGTTGCCTACTTTTGGGTGCACTATCGGGGGGCCTCGGGGTGGCCGCTTCCGCTGCTTGCAGGATCGTTCGAGTCAGGTGTTTGAGGGCCTGTTCTGTGTTGTCCCCGTTCGGAGGCGGGGTGTGGGCGATGTCTTCCGTTAGTCCGTCTCGGAACTGTTCCCAGTTCGTTCGTTTGAACGATGGGTGTCCGTTCTGGATCGGAAGCCATTCGCCCACGTCTATTTCGAAGAGTACGGGGTTGTGGTCGGATGACATTTTGTTCAGCGAACTCGCGGCCACAAAGCCCGTAATCCTTTTCGTTATAGCGATGTCTATAACGTCTGGACGTGCTCCGTTTCGAGGGAAGTGTGTGGGTTCTTCGGGAGCCCACACATTTAGGTGGTGGGTGCGCGCAAGTCTCTGTAACTGGCGGCCAGCTCTGTTGGTTCGCCTGGAGTTCCAGTCAGAGTGTTTCGCATTGAGGTCTCCCCCAATTAGGAGCTTGCCTCGTAGCTGGGTTAGTGCCGCTATGTCGGGTTCGTGGAGGATGACACTTGGTTGCTTATAGACTGCCACTAGCGTGAGGGGGCCGGTGGCAGTTTGGATTTCTATGGCTACCGCCTCTATTGACTGTGTGTCAGGGGGAATTAACTGATGGTGGGGGATGCCTCGTTTTACGTAGATTGCAACCCCGCCTCCGTGTGTTTGCCTATCCTTGCGGTAGCTTGCGTAGTTTGGTGCCGAAGCTTTCACCCCCGGTTTGAGGTGAGTCTCCGACATCAAACACACGTCTATGTCCTCGTCTTTCAGGAATTGCTTAAATTCCTGTACCTGTTTGTGAATACCTTCTGCGTTGAAGACGCAGATGGTTAGCCCTTGGATATGTAGGCGTCTATCCATGGTGGGGGGTATTGGGGGTTTCGGTAATCTTCGCAGCTAATTGCGAGGACATTTTTGCCATTGTGGCTGATATTTCGGCGAACTGCGCTGTTAGCTGCTGCATCATGGAGAGTGTCGTCGTGACTGCCCCCATGAGCTGGTTCATAGAACTGGCTAGCAGCGCAATGTCGCCTTGGTTTGCGGGAGTTTGGCTACTGCATGTCTGCTGGCCACTGGCGGCGGTGTAGCAAAATTGCCCTTCGTTCAGTGGTCCGCTTTTCATGCCTTCTGCAACCCGTGGCTGGCTGGCGGGCGCAGGTCCTTCCGGGTTCGTGGTTTGGTGCCTGTCGACGGTGAGAGGGCCAGTCGGATCGGTACTGGCTTGTTCTGGGGTGTAGTTGGTTGGGCTCAATACGCGAGAATATTGGCGCCCGTCAACTACACTTGTGTGGCGGCGGGTTGGAGCGACAGTCTCGCGCAACATCCGCGCTTTCCTATTCTGTTCGGTTGGCTGGGATTGGCCCCTCCAACCGTTTCTCCTGCCCTTCCTACCTTTCTGTGGCTGTTGCTGCGCCGTGTGAGCCTGCTGTTTTTCAATTGCTCTTAGGATGGTGGGGCAGCCGCCATAGCTGGCTGGGTGAGAGCCCTTACAGTTATAGCAGACTGGTTCTCCTCCATTCTCTTTTTTTGGGCAATCCCTGGATTGGTGGTTTCCTGCACAGCGCACGCAATGTGGGGGCATTGTACAGTCCCTAGCTACGTGGTTCACTCCCTGGCAGTTGTAGCATTGCCTATACTTGTTTTTCTGTCGTAACTTCTCGACAGTTACGTCAAGTGACATAATTTTTGATACTTGGAATACCTTCCTATTCTGTGGAGTGTCTCTTAGTATCACCAGTTTAAGGGGCCAGTTTTTCCTTACGTGTGTGACCGTTGTCACGTCAAAACCCTGTCCTACAAGCTCATCCTTGACCTCCTCATGGGACATCTTTCTCAGGGTACCTCTGATTACTGCCTTAATAGGCTTTTCATCCACTAGCCTAAAGGTGTAGTAAGGGATGTTTTGTTTTTGCAAGACGTCCCTTACCTTCTTGTAGTCCTCAGATGTTTTGACAAAGATTTTTACTTTGTCGCCGCCTCCCGATTTTGTGCTAAATTCTCCGTTTCCGAGAGAGCTTTTTAGCAAATCTTCGAGGGCCTTATAGGACTCTGGGCATTCCGCTATTATCGGCGGTATTTTGAGTTTTTTAGCTCCCGCTTTGACCGGTGGTCGTACTGGGGGGGCTGCCTGTGGGTCAATTGGTTCGAACCGATTTCTGCTCTCTATCGGAGTGGGCAGATGCTCCTGGAGTGAGGAGCGGCGAACTGTCCTTCTGGCCTGTTCGAAGGGCGGTTCGTCGCTCGGAATGTCACCTGGGAGGGTTATGCCGCTCTCTCTGACTGTTTCGTCCACCATCGGCATGTCTAAGGGGGCAGTTTCCTGCGCCCCTCTTTTTGCCGGTGGGGAGACTGCCAATGAGTCTTCCGATTTGCTCTTGCGCAACGTCTTCGGACTGTCGGCGTCCCTAACGCTGCGATTCCTCTTAAGGGAGGTCTTTTCCCTATCCAGGGACTGCAGTCTGGGTGTGGGGGAACCTTTGGGGAGGATGTTCCTCTCCCTGCGTTGTGGAGGTTTGCTCCTGGCTTTCTTCTCTGGGGGAAGTTGAGCAGGGGGCGGCAAGGCTTTGGTGGGGAGGGAAAGTCCTTGTGCTGACGTTGGTGAGATAACCGAACGTGTGGGTGTATGTGGTGGTGGTGGAGCAGAGTTCTGCTTGGTGTCACCGTCTGCAGTGTGAATGATTGTTATTAGAGAGCCTCCCGCTTGGGGAACGACTCTCGCTCCTACTATCGTGGAGGGATCCATGTCAGGACGCAAAAATGGGAGACAAGCCGCCAAGGGGGTGTCGGGTGTTGCCTTCGTTGTCACCGTTATACGTATCCAGCAACAACACCGACCCTATCAGCCTACCAAGCGCGGGTGACTGGCCAGTGACCAGGCCCTGACTTGGGAATTGCCCTACGCCTCGGAGGAGCAGGTGGAGTACCCGCGGCAGCAACAGACGCTCGAAATAGCCGGAAAACCGGCCCACGACAACAAGAAGGCACGCACCAGGCCGCGCCAACGAACAGCAAGCAAAACACAACGACAATTTGCCAACAAGCTCCTGCCCCAGCCGCTGGTGCCAAAGCAGTTCGACGTGAGTGATCGTCTGGGCTTTAATAAAAGCGCAGCCGAAAACACTCCTGTTTTTTCTCCCGTGCAAGCGGGGGCCTATGGCTGACAGTGCGCGAGTAAGAGGAGCAAGCTCAACCCTTGACTGCCACTCAGCGAGTTTTTTTTTTTTTTTTTTTTTTTTTTTTTTTTTTTTTTAAATTTTCATTCCACCACCGGAAGGGTGGGGTGGGCTCATATAGGGCTTACTGCCCGTTTGGAGCCTTAGTTTATCTTACGTTATTCTGTGGTGACACAATTTATTTATTGTAATTTGGGGGAGGTATCTAAAATTTATCTTTTGTTGTTTACTTTTCTTCGTTTATTTTTGTTCTTATTTGTTTTCTTTCTTTGTTTGTTTGTTTTGGGGAGAATACACAACTCCGGCATTTGCCTTACGGCTGAGGGAAACCCCTGAAAACCTCAGCTGGAGTCAGGTGAAAGTCCTTAGAGTCTTCTATTATGTCTTTTATTTATATATTTTATTCTGTTGTTAGATGTTGAGGCAGATCTTTGTTTTCTGTTATTGCTTTTATGTCTTCATGTTTGTCTGGGTATTCTTGTTCAGTTGCTATTGCTATAATGTGAGGCGGGTAAGGGTATTTATATGCCGGTGCATTTAAATGGTATGGTATTGTCGTGATTAACGTCTTGATGTCTTCACTAGTTGTTAATCTGTCATTTCCATATGTTGCCATTTGTTTTTTAATTCTGTCTTTTATTGAGTCTATTTCGAGTGTATTGTGAAGTGTTGCTGTTGGTTCGTATTGTATTTGCGCTAGTTTCCTTAATTGTCTTCTGTCTGTAGCCTTTATCCTGTTGCACTGTGTGGTTGTGCCGCCCCACACTACTGCTCCGTACTCCATTATTGGCCTTACGTACATTTTGTATAAGTGCAAGACTGTTCTTGTGCTTGCTCCTCCGTTCCTGTGTTTGAGTAATTGTATTCTGTTTGCTTTGGCGTTGGCTATGCTTATTTTCTTGGTTGTATTTTTCTCCCAGTTTAGTATCCTGTCGAAGTCCAGTCCTAGGTATTTGGCGGTTGGACTTGGCTTTATCGTTTGTCCCCATAGCGATATTTTCACATCGTCTGGGTTTTGGGGTCTGTGTCTGGTCAGGTGTCTGTGTTTTATTACCAGTACTTGCGTTTTTGTAGGATTAGGGCGGATCCTCCATGTTGCTAGCCATTTTTCTAGTATTTTGACATATCTGTTTGTTTTTATCGTTATCATCTCGGTGGTTGCTGCTTGGCACCAGAACGCCGTATCGTCGGCATACAGGGCTATTTGTTCGTTGATTCCGGTCGGTTTTGGAATGTCGGCTGTATAGAGATTGTAAAGTAGAGGTGAGATAATAGCCCCTTGTGGTACACCTGCTTTGGGTTTTAGTGTGTCAGAGTAAGTGTTTCCGACTTTTACTACGATCTGTCGTTCTGTAATCATGTTGTTTATTAGTTGCACTATTTCTTTCGGTATGTTATGTTGTAATAGTTTCTTTAATAGCCCTGCATGCCATACTTTATCAAAAGCCCGTTCTATGTCGAGCATCAGTACTGTTGAGACCATGCCCGTGTTTATTGCTTCGACACTGTTACTAACTAATCTTAATATTGGGTCAATTGTACTTCTATTTTTACGAAAGCCCGCTTGTTCTTCTGGTAATATGCCTGTTTTGTCCACGTATTTCTGGATTCTCTGCGTAAGGATTGCCTCGAATGTTTTTCCGATCACCGGCAGTAACGTTATCGGTCTATATGATTTTGGGTCGTGTTTCGGTTTTTGTGGTTTCGGTAGCATACGTATTTGTCCTTGTTTCCACTGTTGCGGTGTCTTTTTGAGCCTTATTATGGCATTAAAGAGTTTCTGTAGTGGCGGTATTATTGTTTGCGGTGGTATCATTCTGAGGTGTAGTCTGGTGATGCCGTCGGCGCCGGGGGCAGTGACTTTGCCACCTGCTATGGCCTGTTTTACTTCCTGTGTGGTTATGTCTACTAGTAGTGCTGTCTGATCTTCGTCGTAGGTCGTGTAGGTTGTTTGTTCCAGCTCTGTTTTTGTTTCTAATTCCGTTTTTATTTCGTGTTCTTCGTCGAATTTGTCGTCTTGGGGATGTGCGTATACGTTTTTTAGCGCTCCTAGGAAGGCGTCTGCTTTCTTCTTATTGCACGTCGTGATTTCGTCGTTTATTATCAGTGGTGCTTCGTGTGCCTCTTTCTGGATCGTCAGTCGTTTGAATTTCTTCCAGAAGTCGGCTGGGTTTTTCGGGTCTAGGTTCCGTATTTTTGTGTCCAGTTTTCTTGCCCTAAACTGTTTGAGTTGGTGTTTTACTTGGTCGTTTAGCCTATTCCATTGGTTTTTAATAGTAGGGTCTTTAGTGCGTCTGTATTGCGCGTATACCTGTCGTTTTTGTTTGATTAGTGTTAGGATGTGTGTTGGTATTGCTTCTTTTCCTTCGATTATTTTTCTTATTGGTGCACTTGTCTCCACTGCGTCTTCTATCACCTTAGTTATGTGTGCGTTTAGATTTTCTACTTTTTCGTAGTTGTCTATCTCTTCGGCAGTTATGTTTAGGTTCTGGTTGATGTGTTCTAGGTATTTTTTCCTGTCTATATTTCTTCTGTCTTTGTACGTTTTTATTTCCGGTTTCGTCTTTTCTGGTGCTATTAATGTTGTGTTTATGTGGATTGGTATGTGGTCGCTTCCGATCCCTTCCCCTATCTCTATGTCACTTACGCATTTTGATATGTTGGCGGATATTATTACATGGTCTGGTGTGGAGTAGCCGGCGTGGTTTATGAAGGTTGGTTCTTCATTAGGTAGTCTCAGTATTTGTCGGTTTTCTTCTAGTAATTCCTCTAGCAGTGTCCCGTTTCTATTTGTCCTATGGTCGCCGAAATTTGTGGATCTGGCATTTAGGTCTCCTAGAATTATACATGGTCCTAGGCTGCTGATGTACTGTATCAGGTTTTTCGGTATCTCTTCTGTGGGGGGGACGTATAGCACTGCCAAGAATAGTTTTTTCTTGTTTTTGCCTGCTATTTGTATGATGATTGCCTGTTGGTTTTCGTGTTCATCTGGCAGTGGTATTTGTATTGCTGCGAGTTTCCTGTGGTGTAGTAAGGCTACTCCTCCGTGTCCCCACCCCCTGTTTCCAGCCTCGTTTACCGCGTCTTTTCGATAGCACACGTAGTCCAGTATGTTGATGGGGGCGTGCCCTGCCCTTGTTTCTGAGATACCGTAAATCTGTATACCTTCTTTCAATATCTGCCGTTCTATGAGTGGTTTCTTTGTGTTAATTCCGTTCGCGTTAACGAACGCAATTTTTGTTCTCATATTGTTTAGACCTGCGAATGTGTTTGATTTTGATTTTGTGTGTTTATATCGGTGTTTCTACCGTTTGTGCTCTTTAGTGGTGATATACTAAAGTGTATCTTATTCCATGAGTGGCGGCGGGACTAGGGTGGGGGTCCCTTTATGGGCTCGGGTGCGGCGGCCGGTTGCGCGCGCGCCCCATTGGTCGGCGGCCGCAACAGGGCGAGCTGGTAAAGGTGCGGTGTTGCGGTAGCGGCGGGTGCCACTGTGTGGGGAGACGCTGACTAGAGCGGAGCGCTTGCTGCTTGCTGTACGTTCGAGATGCCGCCCAAGACTAGCGGGAAGGCCGCCAAGAAGGCTGGCAAGGCGCAGAAGAACATTTCGAAGGGCGACAAGAAGAAGAAGCGCAAGAGGAAGGAGAGCTATGCCATCTACATCTACAAGGTGCTGAAGCAGGTGCACCCCGACACGGGCATCTCGTCGAAGGCGATGAGCATCATGAACAGCTTCGTGAACGACATTTTCGAGCGCATTGCGGCCGAGGCGTCTCGCCTGGCGCACTACAACAAGCGCTCGACCATCACGTCCCGCGAGATCCAGACGGCTGTGCGGCTCTTGCTGCCTGGCGAGCTGGCCAAGCACGCCGTGAGCGAGGGCACGAAGGCGGTGACCAAGTACACGAGCTCCAAGTGAGGGGGTTAAGGCTCTAGGGAGCTCCCCTCCGTTGCGAGAGCGGCAAAAACGGCCCTTTTCAGGGCCACCAAATTGCCTTTGCGGGAAGAGCGGAATTGTTGTCTGTGTGAGGCGGCGCATAGCTACCCGGTTTGGTTGGTTGGTTGCGAAGCAGCTGGTGGTGGTGTGCCGTGGTCTCGAATGTGGTTATGCGTGCTCGCGAGTCTTGGCGTGGTTGGTTGGTTGTTTGTCGACACATAGACGGGAGGTGTTGTCTGTGTCGCTGATTCCTTTCCTTCTTTCTTTGTCTCTGTCTGCCCGGTTAGTCACGTGACTGCAATTGAAACCCCTCGCGATTGTTGGATGTCACCGTTAGGGCCGTCTGCGGGTTTGTTTGTTGTCACATCATACATACATGATGGCGAGGGTGAAATGTTGTGTTGCCGTCTACTATTCCCTTTGCTGTACGGCGTGGAGGTGTGTTGGTGACGTTTTAAAATGGACGTGTCTTTACTAGTCATTAAGAAGACGCAAGAATTGTACGGGCGGGTGGGGTAGGCGACACGCACGGTGGTGTACATATTTATTTGGCCCTTGATTTTGATAGCCGTTTCTGCAGTTGATTGAATGATTGATTGTTGTGCGCGCGCACGCACGCACGCCCGCCGGTGTCGTCATTCAAGGTGCACGTGTGTTCGGTTCAGTGGCGGTAGACGACGACGGTCGTTGTTTGTTGTTATGGGCGTACACGCGGTTGTCTGTGTGTCCCCCGGTGAAATGGCCGGTTTGTCGGTGATGTGATCCGATCCGGCGGCTCTGAGTAGCTGTCTATCGGCATCATGGCAACGTGTCGGTCTGAACACCCGTCTCACTGTGGCACCGTCGGCGCTGCGAACGGTGACGAAAGGCTGACTGTGATCGGTCGAATGTCATGTCTTGTCTGGGCAGAACGTGTGGAATGAGCCAAAAAACAAACAAAACAAAAAAAAAAAACTGTGGGGACGGAAACAATGGTGGAGGAGGGGAACGAAAATAATGAAACGAAACGAAGAAAAAGAAGAAGGAGAAGCAATCACCGGAAAACGAAACAGGGGAAAAACGGAGAGGCGCTGTCTAGAGCAACGGAACGTTCCCGTGCATTGCAGCCGCACGGAAATGCGTTTACGGCGCGGCTGCAAGTGTCGGCCGTGGTGACGGCTGAATTGCATTGCCTTCCCGGATGCAACGTTCGCCCGATATGGCTCGGAGGAAGAATCTATGAGAGAGTGCCTTGCCCTTGCCGTTTCGTGTGCGGTGTAGCGAATGATGTGTGTGTGTGTGTGTGTGTGTGTGTGTGCGTGTGTGTGTGTGTGTGTGTGTGGTGGGGAATGGATGGTCGATAGCTGCCGTCACGGTCAAGATAACGCAGTCAAAGGTGTCGCGAAAAAGTGTGTTAGCCGTGGTCGGTTTGTGTGTTTGTTTTGATTTTAAAGAGAAGGGACGAGAGAAAGAAGGTAGGTGGAGAGTGCGTTGCGTGTTGCGAACGGCGCCCTTGCATGTGGCCCGGAAGGCGTGTTCGTTTCGCGGTAGTGTGGACGGGTGAGGGGCACGCGTAACGCTGCGCTGCTGGCATATTCGGGAGATGGGAGGGGGCGAAAGGAGAAAGGAGACGCGGAGGGCGCGTGTGGGTGGTTCGCGCTGCGCTCGGCGGTTGTGTTTGTTTGTGCAACAAATGTGTTGCCGGGAGGGGGACCGTTGTTGTGGTGGTGCGGTTGTGTAGCCTCAGACGCGGCTGGCAGTGAACAACGTGAGACGACGGATGCGTGGCTGGGGCGGCGCATGTCGCCGGTGCCATGCCTCTTTAGAGCCGCGTGGTCGGGGTGTGCGCACCGCGCGTGTCGTGTTGCGTGACATCATATGTGCTGCTGCGCACCGGTGGCGTGGCGTGGTGGCGCGGGGGCGAGGAGAGCGAGCCGCGCCAGTACCGCGCGGTGTGCCTGTGCGCCGGAGAATGGCACACTGCGCCTGCCCGTTGAGGAGGCTGATGGCCGTGGCGTGGTGGAAATGGAGCGCGTCGGACGTTGTACCAATGAGAAAGAGAAACAAAGCAAGCAACCACGAACGAAAGGTGGAGGGAGGCATTGTGTCACATGTGGCGGTGGGGAAAAACGAAAAAAAAAAAAAAACAAACCAACAAACAAAGACGTTAAGAAAGAGGAGAAACAACAAAGACAACGAGTCGTGCGTTCGCGAGGGGGTGGGTGGGTGGGTGGGTGTGCGTGCGTAACGCCGGTACGCGCAGTGCGGAGCCCAACGGCTGTGTCGTCGGCCGAATGGGTGCGGGAATAGAGGCCGCGTCGGCACGGAGAAGGAAGCGCAAGAAGGAAGGACGCACGCGCGCTGCGGCGTTGGCGCGGTTTTGCGGCTGGCGCCTTTGGTGGCAACGGCCAGGACAAGCAGCGGTGTATGGTGTTGTGCGGGGCGGACAGGGGCGGCGGTGGTGGACGGGGAGGAGGCGAGGCGGTGGCGTGTGTGGTACGGCGAAAACGGGACGGACGGCCGGCGGATGTTGAGAGGCGCCGCCCGCAGACACACGGAAAGGAAGAACGAGAAAGGAACAAATGGAGGGGGCGAATGTGGAGGTGCGGGTAGGGAGAGGCGGTGGTGTTTGTGGGCATGTGGTGGGAGAGAAGGGCGGGGGCGGAAGGACAGAGGCGCGAGGCGACAGCCTGCTTGTTGCTTGCTTGCGTCTTTTTGTGTATTTATTTTGTTTTTATCCTTTGGTCGCCTTGGAGCCTGTCGGTCCCGTCCGTGTGTGGCCACGCTGTGGGTGCGTGTATGTTTGTACGTTTCGTTTTTTGTCTTCTTCTGCAGCAGAGGCGGCCAGCAAATGCGTGAGGTTGGATGGATGGGCGGCCACGGCACGGCACGGCACGGCACCGCACCGCACCTGTGCCCAAGGAGGAGACGCTGGCGGCGGGCCACCCTCGGATGCGGCCGGCCGGGGCTGTGTGCGCCGCTGCAACAACAACGAGTAAACAAGACGAAGACGAAGACGAAGCGGATGGCTGGTGAGTGCATTTAGGCGGTAGACTAGGCAGTGCGTGATGTGGCGTTGTGACGGGGGTTTGTTGTGTTGATGCGCAGGAAGACGAGATGCGGGCAGACGCGTACAGAGAGACGAGCCCGGTCTGCAGCAGGATGTGTGGCGCGCCGAGTGCAGAGCAGCGCGCGCCGGCTGGGCTGGGTTCGGCTGGGCCCGCCCGGCGGCGGGCCGCGCTGTTGTCGCGGACGTGAGCGCCCCCTGGCGGGTGGTCGGAGGCGGCGCGGTGGACGTGTGGCTGGTTGGCAGTGCACATTGCGAGTGGCTGGCTGGCTGGCTGGCTGGCGGTCGGCGGCGAGAAGAGAGAGGAGGTATGTGTTGCGGGCGCCTTTGCTGGCGCTGCGTCGTTGCGTGCCTGGGCGTGCGCCTGTCGACTGTGTGTGACCTGTGTTGGGCGTTGTGCCACGTACGTGTGCTCGGCCGAAGGCAGGCGTCGGAAAGAAGAGGGCGAAGGGCAGGAAAGTGGGTCGGTGTGCGTGCGTAGCCCGTGATGTGATGATGTCACGTCACGTCATGTCATGTCATGTCATGTCATGTTTTTGCGAAGCGGCTGCCGAGAGGTGTGTGGTAGCGAGCGGGAATGTGCGTTTGGTGGTTGCGGCGTGAGGTGAGGGTGGGAGAATATTGGGGCGGGCGGGCCGGCCGTTGTTGGTGGTTCCTCCTGTGGTTGTTTGTGCAGCTTTGATGGCAACGTGGAAGCACGCCGGTTTCGTGCCTTGCGTGTGGTTGTCGACGGTGACTGGTTGCGGTGTGCGCCGATGCACGTGCCATGTCGTTATTATGTTTGGGTCGTGAGTGTTGTTTTTGGCTGTGTTGTGTTGTGTACGGGAAGAGGGGGGGGGGGGGAGAGAGGAGGAGGCGGGTGGATAGTGCGTGCAGTAGTGTCGTTGCGACGGGCGCGTCGGGTGGAGCTGTGCGTAGTGGCGGAAAGGTGTAGGTTTGCGGGGAAGGGAGCCCGTCGTGTGTCGTGTCGTGTCGTGTCGTGTCGTTGACGGGGTCGCGTGCGTGCGTTGTGAATCGAGTGTGGCGGGAAAGGAGCAGTGTGCCGCTGGCGTCGTGGCCGTTAGCAGAGGCTGTGCTTGTCCGTTTGTTACCTGTTGGACGCTTGGTGCGAGTTGTTTGCTGTTGTCGTTGTCGTTGCCGCCCCCGTGTCGCGGGTTGTTTGTTTCTGTTTGTCGGCTGTGCTGTGTCGGCGAGCTGTTTTGCGGTGCGTGAATGTGTTGGTGCAAAAGTGGCGGCGTTATGGCTGCGACCGCGACGAGCCGCGGGCGCGCCATTGATGATGTTCAAACACAGAGCGGCTGTGTGCAATGGGAGGCCTGCGTACGGGTAGCGGTGTTGTCGTACGTGCATCCGGCCCGGTGCGGAAAGCGCCGTTGCCGTTTGCCCCTTAGTTGCCAGCCGCCAGCCATGTCGCGTGAGCGGCGGGTTGCCTCTGGTCGACGTGGTGCTCGGGTTTGTGGTTTTTGGTGCCCTTTGGCCGGTGGGTGGTGTTCAATTTTGTGTGTGTGTGTGTGTGTGTGTGTGTGTGTGTGTGTATATATATATATCTGCCTCCTGCTCGGTCTTGCGGCGGTTTGGTCGACGTCGTCTGTAGTTTTTGCGGCTTGCCGACGACCGACCGACCGACACACCTTTGAAACCTACGTGTGGCGCCCGAAGGTGAACGTAACCTGACCGCGGACCTCTCGGCGCCTTAACCTAACCTAACCTAACCTAACCTCTAACCTAAGATGTCCGGCCGTAAGGTAGGTGCGGCCAGCTGACGCCTCACGTCCGAACGCTTAACCTAACTTTGACGCTTAACCTAACTTTAACCCTTAACCTAACCCACGTCCACCTAACCTAACCTCACCTCACCTTAGGGTGGTGTACACCGCGAATGTCTAAGGCATGTTATAGTCTTAGGTGGAGTCCACTATACGCAACAAGCGGCTACACGGGTAGCAGGGGTTGTGTGGCGTGGGCTGGGCGGTTCTGTTTAGGTTGGATGGCCCTTGGGCAAGTACGGAAAGGGCAACAGCCTCAACGGGCGCGGGGGCAAGGTCAGGACATGCGGGGACCAAGCGGCAATCGGTATTGCAACTGTCAACTGTCGAAGCTCTGCGTTGGTAAAGTACCGGAACGTCAAGCGCTGATAGAAAGCACCGAAGCTGCAATCGTTATAGGTACAGACGGTGCTTTAGAAAGGATAGCGTGCATGCAACCGGTGGTGGAGTGGTTCGTCGCTGTTAGTAGTAGTTTATCCTGTGTAGTGAAGTAGAAGTGGTGGACGGTTCCTGTGAACTATTGTGGGTGGAGGGTACACTCAACAGCCGAGCTAGGTTTACCGACCTCGCGACTCAGCAGCATTAGTGGCCGAACAAGTGAGAGAAAATGTGGACATACATTTTCCTTTCCTCAGCGTGTTACAGTCTTAGGTGGAGATTTCAATGTGCCAGATGTTCAGGACGGGTGGTAGGGACAGAGCATCGAGTGACATTATACTGAGTGCACTATCCGAACGAAAATTACCGCGAGCAATTAAACAGAGTGAGAACCGACTCGTGGAGATAACATCTGTGGACCTACCGATGACAAACAGACCCCGAACTTGTCGACTCTGTATGTGCAGAACAGGGACCCAGTGATCAAGAGGCCGTTGCAGCATCGCTGAATATGGACGTTAATAGGAATATACAAAAAAAAAAAACAAAAAAAAAAAAAAAAAAAAGGGAGGAAGGTTTATCTGTTTAGCAAGAGTAATAGAAGGCAGATTTGAGACTACCAGACAGATGAAAACGCTAATGTCTGCTCCGACACTGACAATGTTGAGTGTTTATGGAGAAAGTGCAAGGCAATCGTAACATGCGTCTTAGACAGGTACGTGCCGAGTAAAACTGTGAGGGATGGGAAAAACCCACCGCGGTACAACAACCAAAGTTTAGGAAAGTATAGCGAAAGCAAAGAGAGCTTCACTCAAAGTTGAAACGCAGCCAAAACCTCTCAGACAAACAGACGCTAAACGATGTCCAAAGTTAGCGTAAGGAGGGCTATGCGTGAAGCGTCCGGTGAATGCGAAAGTAAAATTCCATGTACCGACGTGACAGGAAATCAAATCCTAGGACGTTGTGGTCGTACGTTGAATCAGTAAGTAAGCGGCTCGAAACGGCATATCCAGACACTCCGGGATGATGATGGCATTGAAACAGAGGATGACACGCGTAAAGCTGTGAAATACTAAACACCTGTTTCCAAAGCTGTTTCACGGAGGACGACCGCACTGCAGTTCCTTCTCGCACAAACGAAAAAATGGCCGACATCGAAATAAGTGTCCAAGGAGGAATAGAAAAGCAACAGAGGAAAGTCCACTGGACCTGACGGGATACGAATTCGATTCGACACAGAGTACGCGACAGAACCTCCTAACAGCCGTGTACCGCAAGTCTCTAGAGGAACGGAGGGTTCCAAATGATTGGAAAAGAGCACAGGTAGTCCCGGGCTTGAAGAAGGGTCGTCGAGCAGATGCGCAAAACTATAGGCCCTATATCTGTGACGTCGATCGGTTGTAGAATTTGAGAACATGTTTTATGCTCGAGTAGCATGTCGTTGTTTGGAAACGCAGTGTCTACTATGTAGGAATCAACATGGATTCCGGAAACAGCGATCGTGTGAGACCCAACTCGCTTTATTTGTTCATGGGACCCAGAAAATATTAGATACAGGCTCCCAGGTGGATGCCATTTTGGTTGACATCCGGGAGGAGGGCGTTCGATACAGTTCCGCACTGTCGCCTGATAAACAAAGTAAGAGTCTGCAGAATGTCGGACCAACTGTGTGGCTGGACTGAAGAGATTGTAGCAAACAGAACACAGCATGTTGTTATCAATGGAGAGACGTCGACAGACGTTAAAGTAACCTCTGGCGTGCCACAGGGGAGTGTTATGGGACCCATTGCTCTTCACACACAATGTATATAAATGACCTAGTAGACAGTGTCGGACGTTGCATGCGTCTTTTCGCGGATGATGCTGTAGTATACAGAGAAGTTGCAGCGAAAAATGCAGGACGATCTGCAGCGGATAGGCACGTGGTGCAGGGAGTGGCAACTGTCCCGTAACATAGACAAATGTAATGTATTGCGAATAATATAGAAAGAAGGACCCTTTATTGTATGATTGATTATATATGATAGCGGGACAAACACTGGTAGCAGTTACGTCTGTAAAATATCTGGGAGTATGCGTGCGGAGTGATTGGGAGTGGGATGATCATCATAAAAAACAAAACAAAAAAGTAATTGTTGGTGAGGCGGGTACCAGGTTGCGATTCATTGGGAGAATGCGTAGCAAATGTAGTCCATCAACAAAGGAGGAGGTGGCTTACAAAACACCCGTTCGTTCGACCTATACGTGAGTGTTGCCCATCAGTGTGGGATCCGTACCAGGTCGCGTTGACGGAGGCGACGGAGACGATCCAACGTTTCGTCGCAGGGTCATTTGGTAACCGTGACAGCGTTACGGAGATGTTTTAACAAACCCAAGCGGCAGACTCTGCAATAGAGGCGCTCTGCATCGCGGTGTAGCTTGCTCGCCAGGTTTCGAGATATTGCGTTTCTGGATGGGGTATCGGATATATTGCGTATACCTCCCGAGGAGATCACGAATGGATGTGGTTAGAGAGATTCGAGCGCGCACGTAGGCGTTTTCTTTTGCAGACTGTCAGTTCGTCCCGCGAACCATACGCGACTGGGACAGCAAAGGGAGGTAAATGACAGTGGCACGTGAAGTGCCCTCCGCCACACACCGTTGGGTGGCTTGCGGAGTCTAAATGTTAGAGGTCGGCTGTCGGTGTGTGCTTTTGAAGGCAGATTCGGTGCGTCTGTAGTTGCGGATGGCGGTTAGCCACCCTCGCTTAAAGCGGCGAGGGGCGGCGGCGCCTCCCTCGGTTGGCCGGTGCCCATGTTGCGCAGGCGGCGCTCGTTTTTGTTTTGCGGCGGGCAATTTTGTGAGAAACGGGCGCGAATGTTGGCGGGCGAGGTGGCCCGACGGCCGCGGGCCGATCGGGAAACGGTGGGAGGGCGATGGGGCGGCGGAGGTGCGTTTGCACGGCCGTCATCGCCGCACGCCTCCGCTTGTGTGGCTGTGGCGGCGGCCGCGCTGGCCGGGCTGGCGCGGCGACGGTGCGCCAGTTTTGCCGAAGGTTTGGCCATTGTGGCGGGTCGTCGGCTGGGGCTGTGGGGGCGGCATTTGGGCGGGGGCGGCGATTCTCGGCGGGCCGAGCCAGGCTGTGGCGCGCGGTAGCTGCAGTTTGGCCGTGGTTTGCGGCGCTGCCGTGGCGACTGGTTGGCGACTGTGGTGTGGCCGTGTGTAGCCCCATCCTCGGTGGTTTGAATGGCGCGGGTGGTTGCGGCGCAGGTTTGGGGCTGGTCCGCACAGGCTGTCGGACGTTGGGCGGTAGCAAGCGCGGGAGGCGCGGCGCGGCGGCGCGCAGAGTGGCGGCCGCTCTCTCGGCCGTCCGCGCCCGCCCGCGACACTGGCTGGGCCTGGCGGCGCGGCAGCTATTCTCTGCCGTGCTTGCCGCCTTGCCGCTCTCTCGCTGTTCTGTTGTTGTGTGTACGCGCGTCGTCCGTCGAAATAATGGCAGATCAGGCGGCTACGAACGAGACTGCTGCGGCACCCGCCGCCACCGGCACGACGAAGAAGGCCAAGTCTGCGGCGTCTGCGAAGAAGCCGCGCGCCAAGCCTGCGCACCCGCGCACCTCTGAGATGGTGACGGCCGCCATCAAGAGTCTGAAGGAGCGCGGCGGCTCGTCGCTGCAGGCGATCAAGAAGTACATTGCCGCGCACTACAAGCTGGACGCGGAGAAGCTGGCGCCCTTTATCAAGAAGTACCTCAAGTCGGCCGTCGTGGCTGGCGAGCTGGTGCAGACGAAGGGGAAGGGCGCGTCCGGCTCTTTCAAGCTTGCCGGCGCCGGCGGCGGGGCGGCCGAGGGCGGCAAGGCTCGTGCCGGCGGTGCGAAGAAGAAGCGCGCCGCTCCGGCCAGCAAGGAGAAGAAGGGCGGCCGCGCGGCCGGCGCAAAGAAGGCTGGTGGCGTGAAGGCGGCGACCGGTCGGAAGGCGGGCGCCGCCAAGAAGGCGTCTGCGGCGTCGGCGGCTCCCGCGGGTGCGAAGAAGGCGGCTGCGGCCAAGCCGGCCAAGGCCAAGTCGCCGTCGAAGGCGAAGAAGGCCGCCAAGGTTCCGACGAAGAAGCCGAAGGCGCCGCGCCCGAAGAAGGCGACGACGCCGTCTAAGGCGAAGGCGTCGCCCAAGAAGAAGAAGTAAAGTAGTAAAGTTAAAGAAAGGCAAGGGAAAGGGGTTGGCGCTTGACGCCGTCGTTCCCCACCCCCCTCCCCCGCGTCGTCTTAGTGGCGCGCGATGGCACGGCTGCGGCTGTCGCGCGGCCCAAAACGGCCCTTCTCAGGGCCATCAAAGGACGTCGGGAAGGCGTTGATTGTCGTGCATGCGCCGGTGTGGTTGGTTTTGTGTGTGACCCTTGTGGGTACTGTTTGCGTGCCGTGGTGGTTGGATTGTGGTGCCGGTGGCGGTAGGCGGCGGCGCGCGGTAGCGGAGCGGTTGTGGCCGTTTGTTGGTCTTTTTTTTGTTTGTTGTTGTTTTTTTTTGCGGCGGCCGACGTTTGGTTGCTCGCGTATGTTTCTGGAGACTCTTGTTTGTTTGTTTGTTTGTGTGTGTGTGTGTGTGTGTGTGTGTGTGTGTGTGTGTGTGTGTGTTTGCTTGCTTTGCGGATGTCGTGTCTTTTGTGTGTGTGTTTGTCTCTCTCTCTTTGAAAGCGGCGGGGGGACGTGAGACGTGGCAGTGGCCGGCGGGAATTGGGAAGGCGCGGTGGCGTTGACGTTGTAGTGTAGTGTAGCGTAGCGTGCGCGCGCCTCGGAGACGACGGCGGCGGCCAGCCACCCGTGGTGTGTGGTGACGTCGTCCGGCTGTTGTGTGTGTATTGTGAAGGGATGGGACGACGTCGATTGTTGGCGAGAGCGGCTGTGGACGGGAGGGGAATTGGTTGTTGTTGTTTTGCGGGGCGGCAAGACCGACAAAAGTTTTGCTCGCGACGGAGAGATGTTAGTGGCCCTGAAAAGGGCCGTTTTTGTTGGGCGGGCGCGCGTGCGCGGCGCGGTTTCTAGGCGCGCTCGCCGCGGATGCGGCGCGCGAGCTGGATGTCCTTGGGCATGATGGTGACGCGCTTGGCGTGGATTGCGCACAGGTTGGTGTCTTCGAAGAGGCCGACGAGGTAGGCCTCGCTGGCCTCCTGCAGGGCCATGACTGCGGAGCTCTGGAAGCGCAGGTCGGTCTTGAAGTCCTGGGCGATCTCGCGCACTAGGCGCTGGAACGGCAGCTTGCGGATGAGCAGCTCTGTGCTCTTCTGGTAGCGCCTGATTTCCCGCAGGGCGACGGTGCCCGGCCTGTAGCGGTGGGGCTTCTTGACGCCGCCGGTGGCGGGCGCGCTCTTCCTCGCCGCCTTGGTGGCGAGCTGTTTGCGCGGCGCCTTTCCGCCGGTGGACTTGCGGGCCGTTTGCTTTGTGCGGGCCATAGCGGTTAGCGGTTAGCGGAAGAGCGGCGTGGAGGTGCGTGCGGTACACGAAGCGTCCGGTGTTGCCTTGACAACGGGCCCGCGCACTGCACTGCACTGCACTTTACTAGCGAGCAATCCTATGCTCGTGAAGATGCAGGGTGAGCATCTAGGTGCTATTCCTGCTGATACTGACTTGCTGGTACGGGAGGGTACTGGCTTAATTCGGGCTGGCCTGTCGGATGCGTAGCATCCATTGGTTGTCGGAATCTTAGCTTGTCCAAGTAATCTCGATTACGTAGACAGTACTGGATCATTTCCTCCTTGGTGAGGTTCTCTCCTAGCTTTCCGAGCTCCTGGAGTTCCAGGTAAGCTGGGTGTTGTTCTGCTTCCGGACGAACTTCCCCGCCCGCCGCGCCCCGGGCTGAGACCACAAAGATGTGTTCCCAGTCCATGGGCGTGAAGACAGGGTGCTGGTTGATGGTGTTCAGGTCCTTCCTCGATACCAGTCGTCTGAGGGCCTTGTTGCTCCTGACTGGTCCGTAGGGCTGGTGAGGAAGGGCCGGCTTCGTCCTTTCTGGTGGAGTGAATGGATAGGGGTTATCCAGGTGCGGGTATGTCCCGTCACGAAGAGACGCGGCGACCTTCTGCAGCACTGGCTGAACGCTGTGCTCCGTGGGGAGCGGAAGGCATTCAGCCTCCTCTGCAGCAAGTGGGGGTGTCTCGGTGTGCGCCTCCTCGTCGTGTGCCCGCGGCTCGACCTCCACGTCAGGAGGGAGAGCAGGCTGCTCCACTTCCATGGGTGCCTCTACGACGCCCGTCTCGTCAACTGGCGGCGCAGGTGGCTCCGTCTGGGTGGAGGCGTCGACCCCCGCTGGCCGACTCGCAGTGGAGCTGGCTGTGAGGGTGGACGACTTCTTTAGGACCCGCAGCTCCTCACGCAGCTGTTGCAGCTGGCGGTGAACAGCCACGAGTTCCTCCCTCATGGCGGCCCTCTCGGCCGCAAGGGCGGTGTGGAAGACGGCCAGTGCGTCGTCCGTGGAGGCTTCGTGACGGCACGGTCCACCACCCCCGCGGGAACGGGGGGGCGGGACGTCCGTCTCGACGCCAGGTACCACTGCTGGGCGTGGGGCGGCCATCTTGTTTCTGTAGCCCCGCACGTAGGCGCAGCTGCGCGTGTTTGCGGCGTGGGCACCGCCGCAATTCACGCACTTGGCAGCCGCGTCGCGAGGCTTGGTGCAGTCGCGTGTGTCGTGTGCCTCGGCACACTTCAAACACGCTGGAGTGCCCCTGCACACTTTGGCGATGTGCCCCATCTTCTGGCACTTGAAGCATTGCTGCTCCGTGCGCTGCTTCTTCTTGTGGCGGCGACTGCGACCGCGGTCCTTCCCGATCGCATCGACCAGGAGTTCGATCGCGGCCGCAATCTTGCTGCCCTTTCTGCGTCCAGCCATGTTCGCCTGCGTGTGGAGGTGCGTGCGCGCCGGCTTCTTCTGCTGCCACGTGTACAGCGTGCCCGTGCGCTCCGTCCGCAGTCTCCAGCGTCCGCCGAGCGAGTGACGGGGGGGACGGGCCCGCGCGCGCTTGCACCTTCTTCGTATGGGGAAGGTTCTTCTCTCCTCCCCGTCTTCTTGCAGTATGAGCTGTGGAGCTATTCCTGCGGACAGATCTGAGATACAGGTATATGGTGTACATACATACTAGAGTGGCTTCTTTGATTTTAACACTATTTAGGTGCTTTGCTATTATCTTCTATGCTTTGCAGCGGTTAAATTTTTTTTTTTTTTTTTTTTTTTTTTTTTTTTTTTTCCATTCACTCACATTCATCCTCACCACTTAAGGTGATCTCTGGTCTCATTCATTCTGTCATTCATACTTTTACTCGCCCCCTGTTGGTGGCGACACTATGTTAGGGAGAATATTTACAATATTTACATTCTTATGTGGTGGGTTATTTACAATAATCGGGATGGGGATAACAGGATGGGTGTTGTCTTCTCTTGGTTCATCCCAGCAGCAGGTCCGGCCATCTGGTGTGGATGTTGCGATGTTCTCGGTGTCCGAGGGCGGAGATGAGCGGGTTGTCTGCTGCTGCTGTCCTCTCGTAGAATGTGTGTGCCGCTTGTCGGAACCTCTCGCGTAGGCGGGGGACCCCGGTGAGTTCGTGGAGCTCTTCAGTTGGGAAATCCCATGGCAGGTGCAGGGCTCTCTTCAACGCCCTGTTCTGTACGCGCTGCAGACTGCCGATGTGTTGCTCTGCTGCGTTGCCCCACACTACTGCGGCGTACTCTAGGAGTGGCCGCACTAGTGCGAGGTAAAGTTTGATGCCCAGCTCCTGCGGCAGTGAGGAGGTGGGGTTGAGTATTGGGTACAGCATCCGGAGTCGGCCCATTGCCTTGTCTTTGATGTTCTGGACGTGGTCCTTCCACGTAAGGCGTCTGTCCAGTGTGACTCCTAGGTACAGTGCTGTTCTGCTCCAAGGGACTGCTGTACCGCGGACTTCTATCGGCTGCAAGTTCATTGGGAACTTTCTTCTGCAGATTGGTATTGCCTGAGTCTTTGTTCCATTGAACGCCAGGCGCCACTTCTTCGCCCAGTCGCAGAGGTTGTCGGTGGCTCGTTGGAGTCTGTGCCTGAGAACTCTGGTGCTTCTGCTGCGTGCATAGAGCGCGGTGTCGTCCGCATAGAGAGCTGTGTGGACGTTGGGTGTCTCTGGGATGTCGCTGGTGTAGATTGTGTATAGTACTGGGCCTAGTACACTCCCTTGCGGTACTCCAGCTAAGATGTTTCTTCTGGACGATTCTCCGTTTTGGACTCTTACATGGAACGTTCTTCCTTCTAGGTATGACTTTAGTAGCGTCACATGGGACACTGGGACTCCTCTGTCTAGCAGTTTGAACAGCAGGCCTTCATGCCATACCGAGTCAAACGCTCTGGAGACATCTAGGAATACTGCGCCGAAGAATTCCCTTCGTTCCATCGCTTCCATTGCTTCTTCTGTCACTCTGAGGAGCTGCTGTGTAGTCGAGTGTCCTGCTCGGAAGCCGAACTGCGTGTTGGGTAGTATCTGGTCTTCATTTACATGCCTTAGTAGTCTGACCAGATATAGGCGCTCGAATACTTTCGAGATCGCCGGTAGTAGACTTATGGGCCTGTAGCTTGCTGGTTGAGTGGCGTCTTTTCCCGGTTTGGGTATCGGTACAACTATAGCATGTTTCCATGATCTGGGGAACTTCTTTGTCCGCAGTATGGTGTTGAAGGATTTTGTTAATACTGCAGCTGCTTCGTCTGGCATCTCTTTTAGCATCTTGTTCGTGAGCAGGTCTATACCTCCTGCTTTTCTTCCGTTTAGGTATCTGAGCTGTATTTTTACTTCCTCTGTTGTGATTTCCTGTATTCGGTCATCTTCTTCCTGGGCTTCCAGGAATCTGGGGAGACGGTTGTTCACCAGTTCGATGTGTTCCGGGTCACTGGGGTCTTCAATCGATGTGAAGTTTTGTGCGAACACATCTGCGAGTGCGTCCGCTTTGCTGTTGGGTTCACACACCTTGTCGTTCGCCACTGTGAGTGGTGGTATTCTCTGGTAGTGGCTCAGGAGGTTTTTCGTGGTTTTCCAGGCCGTCCCATCTTCGATTCGGAGAGCTGATATCCTGGCTGCCCATTTTTGTATCCTGTGGGCTTCCACTGCGGCTTTTATTTCCCTCTGCAACCTGTTGACATGCCTCTTGGTTGCTGGGTTCCTCGTTCTGATCCACTCTCGGAAGAGCCTGTTCTTGTCGGCTATTGATGCTCTTATTTGCGGCGGGAGGTGGTGTGGTGTAGAGTCTTGTTCTTCTTCTCTTCTTACTGGTGTGGCGGCTACTGCTGCGTCTATGGCTTTTTCCGTCACGTATCGTATCGTTTCTTCTGCTCCGACTTCTTCTGGGTCAGGTGGGGCGGCGAGATCTTCAGCTAGCAGCTCTTTGTAGTTCTGCCATCTGGTGCCTTTTAGGTCGAGTCCGTCTTTTTGCGGGGCGAGTCCTTCCGGCGCGATGTCGTAGATGACTGGTATGTGGTCTGAGGCTAGTACATCTCGGGTGCTGGCATGGATGGCCAGGGGAAGTCCTTTTACCAGAGCTACATCTAGTATGTCTGGGTTGTAGTTTTGACGCCTCGGGTAGTGTGTCGGGCTGTTGGGCCCGATTATGGTTGCGTAAGCGAAGCGCGCAACACCAGCGATGCGCTCACCTCGCCAGCTCAGGCCGCTCTGGTGGGGCCCGCGCGCAGACGCAGACGCAGACGCTGCACAGGTGAGGGTGGACCCTCGGCTTGAGTCGGAAGTTCTAGCGCGTGAGCGCTTCGCCTTCCTCATGGCGGTGTGGTGAGTGTAGTCTTGGTGGTAGAGAGTGGCTTGGCGGTGTGCATGTTGCTTTTTTTTTTTTTTTTTTTTTTTTTTTTTAACCCAAAGAAGACAGGAGAGTGAGAGAGAGACAGTAGAAGTGGAGGAAAACGAAAGGCCTCATGTGACTGGCCCGGTGTGGTTTTTTTTTTTTTTTTTTTTGAAAGAGAAAAGGACAGTAGAAGGGACAGTAAGAGAAGTAAGAAGACGAAAGGCTCAATTGACAAGCCGGTCGTTCACGAGAGTGAAGAGAAGAAGCAGAAGAAAGAAAGAGAGCGGAAGAGTGGAAAAACTAAAACCATCAGTGCCGGTCGTCGACTCGGACGGCGAGGCAGACACGGGGAGAGGAGGGGTAGGAGAGCGGGGACGGGAAGGGAAAGGGGGGACCAGGGATCAGTGGGCGAGGAGGTCAGGCCAGCGGGTGGTGGCCAGGCGATGGAGGCGGGTGCCAAGGGAAAGGATGAGAGGATTAGCGGATTGGCGGGATTGGTGATAAAAGGAAATGGCAGAGGAACAGACACGGTCGTGAAGGAGGGGGATATCAGCCAGCAAATGGAGTTCCCGGGTGGGGAAACGGTACGGGAGGCGGAGGGCAAGCCGGAGGGCACGGTTCTGCACTGTCTGGAGACGGTGGAGATGTGTAGGGGCGGCATTGCCCCACACAACGGAAGCATATTCCAGGATGGGGCGGATCAGGGACGTGTAGAGGAGGACGCCCAAATGCTGGGGAAGGGAGGAAGATGGATTTAGGAAAGGATAGAGCTGACCGAGGCGTCCTAAGGCATTGCGCCGGATGTCCTCAATGTGGGGACGCCAGGTGACGGCCCTGTCCAAGGTGACCCCCAGATATTTGGCAGTCGCCGCCCACGGGGCAGGGGTGCCAAGGACAGTGACGGGGGGATAGTTGATGGGCCACCGGCGCCGACACATGATGAGAGCCTGTGTTTTGGCAGGGTTAAATGCCAGGCGCCATTTTTTGGCATAGTCCATGAGTGTGTCGATGGCGGATTGAAGATGCTGTCGGAGGAGGGCCTTGCTCCGGGAGCGAGCGTAAACAGCCGTGTCGTCAGCGTACAGGGCGAGATGAACCCGCGGAGTGGTGGGCGTGTCGGCCGTGAAAAGGCTGTACAGGACAGGCCCGAGCACACTCCCCTGCGGAACACCTGCTCTGATGCGCCGCCTGGTGGAGGTACCTCCCGGGATGCGAACATGGAAAGTGCGGCCTTCTAGGTAGGTGGCGATGAGACGGACATGGGAGGTGGAGAAGCCATGCTGAAAGAGCGTAAACAGCAGACCCTCATGCCAGACTGAGTCGAAGGCCCGGGAGACGTCGAGGAAGATAGCCCCAAAGTACTCCCGACGCTCGATGGCGTCCAGTGCCTCCTCAACGAGGCGGAGGAGCTGGTGCGTGGTGGCATGGCCACGGCGGAAGCCAAATTGAACGTCGGGGAGGACGCGCTCCCGGGCGACATGTATGAGAACGCGCTTGAGGTACAGCCGCTCAAACAGCTTGGAGAGGGCGGGAAGGAGGCTGATGGGACGATAGCTGGAAGGGGAGCGAGGGTCTTTACCAGGTTTAGGGATGGCAATCACCTCCGCATGTTTCCAAGCGGAAGGGAATTGCCCGGTGGAGAGGATGGAATTGAAGGTGGAGGTAAGAATGGGGACGGAGGGTGGGGGAAGCTGTTTGAGAAGCTGGTTGGTCAAGGTGTCAGGGCCGCCAGCTTTCCGCGGATGGAGGTACCGAAGCTCCCGGGCGACCTCCTCATCCGTGACGGGGGTGATGACGTCGGCAGGGACATGGGCGCCGAGGAACCGGTGGACGTGAGCCGTGACCATGCGGACATGGGCGGGGTCTATGGGGTCATCGACCGGCGTGAAGCTGTGCGCGAAAACGTCAGCCAAGGCGTTGGCCTTAGCATCAGGATCACACACAGCCGCAGCACCAACCAGGAGGGGGGGAAGACGGGGACGCTTCCGGAGGAACTGGGAGACCAGGCGCCAGGCAGAAGCTTCCTGGAGATTGAAAGTGGAGAGCTTTGCCTCCCAGGTGGCATTGCGATGGGCGTCAATGGCGGCCCGTATCTCGCGTTGCATGCGATTCACGTGCCGCTTGGTGGCAGGGTCACGGGTGCGTTGCCAGTCACGGATGGCCCGGTTCTTAGTCGTGATGAGGGCACGAATGGCCGGGGGCAGAGGACGCAAGTGGGAAGGAGGTTGAGGGGGACGGGGAGGGGTGGCAGCAACAGCAGCAGCCACGGCAGCATCCGTAAAGTGCGCGAGGGTGAGGTCAGCCCCCACCCTGGCGGCGTCGGGGATAGTGGGGAGAGCCGCCTCGACGCGACGCCGATAGGACGCCCAGTCGATGCCCCGCAAGTCCAAGGAGGTACGGGGTGGCTCCAAGGACCCGACAAGGTCGACGGTGTAGATGACAGGGACGTGGTCAGAGGCTAGGGCGGCACGAGTGGAGGCGTCGATAGGAAAGGGGAGACCTTTAATGAGGGCGATGTCGAGGACATCCGGAGGGCCACGATGGGGGAAGATGGTGGGGTCGAATGGGCTGATGACGCGGGCACCATGTGCCTCGACCACGCGAAGGAGGCGACGGCCATGGGTGTTCGTGAGGCGGCTGTGCCAGGCAGTATGCTTGGCGTTGCAGTCGCCCCCAACAAAGAGGTCGCCGCCTAAAGAGAGGACTGTGGCGAAGTCAGGGGCATGGAGGAGGCCACGGGGCCGACGGTAGAGGGCCACAAATGTGATAGGGCCTCGCACAGTTTGCACAACGACGCCGGTGGCCTCAAGGGTGGCAAGGGCAGGGAGAGCAAACGGGTGGTGGCGGAGGGATGCGCGGACATACACGGCGGTTCCGCCAAAGGCGGTGAGCCGATCGGTCCGGTAGCAGCAAAAATTGGGGACCCGGACACTGACCCCTGGCTTAAGGTGGGACTCGGTGAGGAGGCAGATATCTACCCCCTCATCAAGTAGAAACTGCCGGAATTCCCCTTGCTGGCGGTGGATGCCATTGGCATTCCAGACGAGGACGGTGAGGCCATGGAGTCTAACAGCCATGACGGGGGGTGGGGAGGGTGGCGGTGATGGGGGAAAGGGAGTGGGAAAGGGCGGCTGCAATTTGTTGGGGGATGGAATGTAGGAGGGCGTCAAGGGCCCCAGTGATCGCAGAGGTCAAAGCCTCCACGACACTGGAGATAAGGTCGCCAAAGACCGGGGGGACTGGGGAGGAGGGAAGAGGGTGGGGGGAAGGATGGGCACGGGGAAGGAGGGGAGGGGGCTGGGACGGAGCCGGGGTGAACGGGGCTGGCTGGGGGTAGGGGGAGGGCGGGAGGTTGCCAGGAGGGGGAATGGGGGTGGCGAGGAGGGGGGTGGGGAGGGGGGGGAAGGATGCAGGAGATGGGGGGGGGGCGGGACGGTGGGAGGGAAGAAGGGCCGGGCGGACGGGACCAGGCAGGCGGACCTGTAGAGCCAGCCACACGGCGGTCCACTAGGGAAGGTGCCGCGGGGCGTCGCTGATGGGCGCGAAACGCTTTAATTTTAGGACAGCCCTGGTAGTTGCCGGTGTGGGCGCCACCACAGCGAGCACAGGTGGGGGGGACTTCCCGAGGTTTGGAGCAGGTGGAGGACTCATGGCCACCGGCGCACTTAACACAGCGCACCGCACGAGTGCAATCACTCGCATAGTGCGCCAGGCCCTGGCACCGGTAACAGATGAGTATGAGGCGCCGGGAACGGGGCTTCTCGATGGTGACGGGACAGTGGGCGATGGCAGGGAGAGTCAGGAGGACTCTATTTTCCGGCGTGTCGTCGGCAGAAACAAAGTAAAGGGGGGTGGGGAGTTTGGTGCGGGGAGAGACGACACGGGAGATGACAGCAGGGGTGACGTTGAGGGCGAGCAACGCCTCCCGGAGGTCGTCGTCGGCGTATTTAAAGGGGAGGCCGCGGACAACAACCCGGAGCCGCCTCGACCTCTGGGGGGAGGTGGAGCAGCCGATTTTCTCTTTTTCAAAAAGATGAAGTACCTTCATGAGGTCGCCGGGGGATTGTAGATAAAGGCTGTATAGGTCGCGGCCCGTCGACCTGATACGGTAATCGGATTCAGTGACTTGGTCCAGGAGTTTAAGGAGATTGGGGTAAGGTTCTGCATATTCCAACAGAATGGGAGGGGGCGGTGGAGGTTTGGGGTGGGAGGGCTGGGAGGGGGGGGGAGGAGTGTCTGCGTCGCCGTCAGAAATCGGCGCGAACTGGTTGTGCACCGGGACTGTTGACGGCACGGTAAGGTGGCGGCGAGGCGCCGTCTTGCGGGGGACGGTGAATCCCTCCGTGTCAGATGCTGCCTTCTGCTTCTTTAACCGCGCAGCGGCGGTGGGGGTGGCTTCAGAGTCGGAGGAGGCCGCAGCAGGCTTCCTCTTGCGAGACTCCTGCTCGACCTGCATGTTGTCGTCTGCATTGTCGGCGGCAGCGGCGTGAGGGTAGAGAAACCGCCGAGCTCCCAAAGCGGGGTCAAACGGGTACTCCCCCTCCTCAGCAGCGTCACGGAGAGCGGCGAGGTGTTCCTCCAGGCCCTCCGCGATGTCGCTGTCATCCATGTGGCCGTCGAGCGAGTCGAAGTCCGAATGCTCGGACACGTTGACTGCGTCGGAAATGTCCGGCATGTCAAGGGCGGACGAGGGAGGAAGGGAAGGTGAAGCCTGCCTTAGCCTCGGCGCGCGCGGGCTGGTCCCACGTGAAGGGGGCCCTGACGCGCCATGTGCCCTATCTAACCGCCTAAGGGCGGCGGCATCGATTCCTGAATCGATGCCACATCGCCCAGAAGAATCAGCAGAGGAGGGAGGCGGCAGCGGCAAGCCGCCGGCGCAAGAGGCAGCACTCTCAGGCGTAGGTGCAGCGTCCAAGGAACAAGCCATCTCAGAAGCCGGTGAAGTAGGCCGGGTTGTCGTTGGTGGGGGGCCGGATGGGGCCGCTGACGGAGCGAGCTCCGCCAGGCGGCGAGCCGCCACACCCTCAGCTTCAGAACACACAACGGTCGCAAGTGACATCGCAGCTCGGAATGGGGCCCGCGCGGCCCCGCGCCGCGCTTATATGCCCTCGGTGCGCGTGGTGGGGGGAGGGCGGGCCAGAGTCTATATAGGGGGGCGGCGGCAGAGATCTCGCACCTTGGGGCGGTATTCCTAGACGTCTCACGCGCCTTCGACTCCGTGTGGCATGACGGCCTCGTCTACAAGTTGTTTGTACTCGGGGTACCGACGTCGCACGGAGTGCTTCTCAGGTCCTACCTATCTGGCAGGACCTTCCACGTCCGGGCAGAACAGGGAAGGTCCACCAACAGACCCATACGTGCCGGCGTACCGCAGGGGTCGGTACTCGGCCCCATACTTTACTCGCTCTTCACCGCCGACGCTCCGCGTGTGGACGGAGTAGAGTTGGCCCTCTATGCGGACGACACTGCTCTGTTCACCCGGAGCATGAACGCGCATACCATGGGGCGTCGCCTCCAGCAAGGATGTGAAGCGCTTGGTGCTTGGGCCACCATGTGGCGCCTTAAATTTAACGCTGGCAAGAGCCAGGCGGTGGCGTTCACGAAGCGCAGAGTGCCGCCAAACCTAGAAGTCCTACACATCGCGGGAGGCCCCATCCCGTGGTCAAAAACAGCGACCTACCTCGGAGTGAGACTAGACCAGCGGCTCACCTGGGCCCCTCACATACAGTGGATCAGAAACAAGGCGATAGGGCGGCTTCGCGCACTCTATCCCTTGTTAAACCCGGAGTCCACATTGCCCTCACGTCACGGCATCACGCTGTATCTGACACTGGTACGCCCAGTGTTAGAGTACGCGGCCGTGGTGTGGGGCAATGCCGCCGACTCCTCCATACGAACGCTACAACGCGTACAAAACAAGGCGCTGAAGCTTGCGCTGGGCCTTCCCAAGTTCTACCCCACCACCTTTCTCCATGAAGACACGGGTATCCTGACGTTGCGGGACCGATTCCGAGTCCTAGCACGTCAGTTTTACCAAAAAGCGGGCCAATCCCGCAATCGGCTCATTCAGGGCTTGGGCCAGCAGCAACACCACCGACCAACTACCCGTTGGCCGGACCTGTTGCGGGAATAACCCTTCCCCCAACAACACCAGGACCCACGAGATGAACACCGAGAGGACCCCAACAACGGTTAGGAAGTCTTTTCTAAAACATCTATTCCAGGTTCTGCAGGAACAGCACACAAGTGCTTACCCTGCTCACACACGTGCCTCAGGTAGGCACGCCAGTAACGGAGTCGGAGTCGGAGAGCTCGCACCGTAGCCGACTCGCTAGCGCCGGGTGAGGAGCTGGCGCTTGTGTTTTTTCGCTTGCTTGCTTTGAGGAGGAGGAAGGAAGAATGACAGGCCGCGGCAAGGGAGGAAAGGGGCTGGGCAAGGGTGGCGCCAAGCGGCACCGCAAGGTGTTGCGCGACAACATCCAGGGCATCACGAAGCCCGCCATCCGCCGCCTGGCTCGCAGGGGCGGCGTGAAGCGCATCTCTGGTCTGATCTACGAGGAGACCCGCGGAGTGCTGAAGGTGTTCCTGGAGAACGTGATCCGCGACACGGTGACGTACACTGAGCACGCCAAGCGCAAGACTGTGACGGCCATGGACGTGGTGTACGCCCTGAAGAGGCAGGGGCGCACCCTGTACGGTTTCGGCGGTTAGGCAGGCAGCCGGTGTGCTGTGGCCTTCCCGCGGCCGTGCCGTTGCCCGTGCTTGGTGGGAGAGACGAAAAACGGCCCTTTTCAGGGCCACCACACTGTTCGGAAATTGAAAAGTGCGAAAGGGTCTGTGTTGCCTGCCTGCCTCTGTGTTTGTTGTTGTTGTTGTTGTTGTGCGCCTCTGTTGCTTTGCGTGCGTGCGTTCCGTTTGGAGATTCGACGTGACGTGTGTGTGATGATGGATGCGGGAGGGCGCGGCTGAGTCCGGTGTGTGCGTGGTTTGTTTGTGGCGCGGGCCGGACCATCGATCGGATCAGCTGTTTGGTTTGGTTTGTCCTGTGCCTGTGTGTTTGGAGAGCGCGCGCGGCGGCCCGCGTGTCGTCCGTCGTCGGGCCGTTACGCGCTGTGTGTGTCGCGCGCGCTCTTTTAATTATGAACATATTAACAATGATCACATCACATTATTGGTGTATTGATGTCGTTGTCGTTGTTTGGAACGCGACTGTGCGTGCGTGGAGGGGTGCAGAAAAAAATGTGTGTGTGTTCGGCCACACGGGCTGTGGACAAGATGGCGGACGTGCGCCGGCGCCGGCTGCGAATGAATGACTGTGGACGTTGTTGTAAAGTGCGGCGAGGACGACGGAAACTTTGCTTTGGACGTAGGTTTGTGTGGTGGCCCTGAAAAGGGCCGATTGTTGTGAGGCGAGCCGGCAAGGCAAAGGCGCGTTTGCGTTTGCGTGCAGGGAGCACGCAAGCGCAGCGCCGCGGTCCCTGTTTAGGCCTTCTTCTCGGTCTTCTTTGGCAGCAGGACGGCCTGGATGTTGGGCAGGACACCACCCTGTGCGATGGTGACGCCCGACAAGAGCTTGTTGAGCTCCTCGTCGTTGCGGATGGCGAGCTGCAGGTGGCGCGGGATGATGCGCGTCTTCTTGTTGTCGCGGGCCGCGTTTCCGGCCAGCTCGAGCACCTCAGCCGCGAGGTACTCCATGACGGCGGCGAGGTAGACGGGCGCCCCGGCGCCGACGCGCTCGGCGTAGTTTCCCTTGCGCAGGAGGCGGTGGATTCTGCCGACCGGGAACTGGAGCCCAGCCCTGCTTGAGCGGGACTTTGACTTGCCCTTGACTTTGCCTCCCTTTCCGCGTCCGGACATGGCGTTTGGCTAGTGGCGTAAGCGTGAAACACGTAACCGTAACGGTGCGAGCCGCAGCGAGTCGAGCAGCGGAGTGCGTGCGTGTTTTTTTTTTTTTTTTTTTTTTTTTTTTTTTTTTTTATGTTTCATTCCAATCCCTTATGGGGAGAGGCGGGCGCACTGATGGCCTAATGCCATTTTGACGCCTTAGCTTATCTTATTTTGATACTGTTTGGACTCTCTTTATTTCAGCATTGGGTGGATTTCTTAAATACTATTCTTACATACTATTCCTATCTCCTATCCGTATTCTATCTGATATCTAATTCTGTTGTATTCTACTGTCTGTCTGGCAGTTTTTTTTTTTTTTTTTTTTTTTTTTTTTTTTTTTTTTTTTGCTTATCTTGTCTAGTTTGGAGGAGTATTCACAGCCCTGGCATTCGCCTTACTGCTGAGGGAAACCTCCTTAAAAAACCTCAGCAAGGGTTGGGTATTTACTTTGTGCTTCTTTCCATTGTTTGTATTGTCTGTGATGGTTTGCTTCATACATTCTCTTCTGTTTGGAGCAGGTGTTGTAGTATTCGCTGGTCCTTGTATAGGTTCGCTATTTCGTCGTTTTGAGGTTCTACTGTGTCTATTGCTGATATTATCGTATGTGTTGGTATTGGGTATCGGTATGCTGGGAAGTTTGCGGTGTGGTACTCCTTTTTTAGTTCTTCTGTTGTGAGGGTGTTGCTTTTTAGTCTATTTAGTCCTATCCTATAACTTAGTTCTATTAGTCTATGCGATAATGGCTCTATCCTAGATTGGTCGTATACTATTGATTCACCTGTGCAACATGGTACGTTTAGCGCAATTCGTAGTATACGCCTTTCGGTGGCACACACTCTCTGGGTTTGTTGGTTGTGTGCCATCCAGACTGGGGCAGCGTATTCTAGTACAGGTCGGATGAATGCCTTATATGTGTGCAGCATTGTCTCCGTGGTAGCTCCATGTCCCCTACCCCTGATAATCTTTATCAGCCCCATTCTACGCCGCGCTTTTGCTAGTATTTCCGTGATGTGATTTCTCCAAGATAGAGTCCTGTCTAGTGTGATGCCTAGGTATTTGCCTGTGTCTTGTGGTGTAATGTTTTGTCCCCATAGTTGCACTGTAATGTCTTTTCGGCTTTGGCTTCTGTCCATTGTCCTATTCCTGTGCTGGAATACTATAAGCTGGCTCTTGAGGGCATTTGGTCTTATTTTCCACTTTGCTAGCCACGGCTCTAGCTTTTGAATGTATTGCGCTGTCATTTCGGAGAGTCCTGCCGCTGTCATAGAGTGACACCAGTAAGCCGTGTCATCGGCATAGAGTGCTAGCCCTTCGTTCCACCTGGTGGGTTGTGGGATGTCATGTGTGTAAAGGGAGTACAGCAATGGTGAAAGTATGGCTCCTTGCGGCACCCCTGCCTCTGGATAGAAGGTGTTTGATGGCTTGCCGTTAACGTATACTCTAGTCGGTCTTTCGTCGAGTATATTTTTGAGTAATGAGATTAGATTTTGTGGTAGTCCCATTTTCAGAAGCTTATAGTAAAGGCCAGCATGCCACACCTTATCGAAGGCCCTTTCTATGTCTAACATCAGTGTCGACGCGATGTCGCATAGGTTAAGTCCTTCTGTGACTTTGTTGCAGAGCCGTAGAATGGGATCGATGGTTGAGTGTTCTTTTCGGAAGCCTGCTTGGATTTTGGGGATGAGTTCGTTTTTGGTGCAGTAGTCCTGGATTCGGTTTGTGATTACTGTTTCGAAACATTTTCCCATCACTGGGAGTAGTGTTATCGGCCTGTAAGATAGTGGGTTATTGGGTGGTTTTCCGGGTTTGTGTAGCATTTTCACTTTTGCAGTCTTCCACTTTTTCAGGATGGTATGTAGCTTGATTGCTCCGTTGAATAAGCTTTTCATTGCTGTTATTAACTTATCCTGTGGGGCTAGCCTTAGTTGTCGTCTGGTGATTCCGTCGTGTCCTGGCGCGTTGTTCTTGCCGCTTCCGATGGCTTCTGTGATTTCTTTGTAGCTGATTTCTTCCATGAGTCTTGCTTCTTCCATATTGTGTACCGTGGGGGTGGACATTATGGTTGGTAGCTCCACGTTCACTATATTTTCGTGTTCTAGGTCGAATCTTTCATCCTCTGGGAGTTTGTGGACGTTCTCTAGCACATTTTTGAAAACTTCTGCTTTATCCTCGTCTTGTGTTATGATGGTGTTGTTGTCTATAATAGGTGGTTCGGTTGAGTGTGAGTGGCCACAAATTCGTTTGAAAGTTTTCCAGAATAGTCCTGCCTGTCTGTGATCTAGTCTTCTGCAGGTTTGTGTCCATCTTTGGTTTCTGTATTCGGCGAGTTGTTGTCTGACGAGGGTGTTGAGTCTGTTCCATTCTGTTTTGTGTTGATCGTACTGTGTTTTTTTGAAAAGTTTGTAGACTTTTCGCTTCAGCTTGATGTTTTCGAGTATGTGAGAGGGGATTTGTTGGTATCCTGGGCGTATTCTTTTTTCAGGTGCTGCTTCTTCTGTTGCTTGTTTTATTGCAGAGGTCAGTTTATCGTTGTATTCTTCGAGTTCTTCTATTGTGTTGATGTTGGTGGGAGCTGGTAGGTTGTTGGTGAGTATTTCCCTGTACTTTTGTTCGTTTATCTTGTTTAGGTCATGAATCGTCTTGATTTCCTTTCGTTTTGGAGTGGTTTTAAACAGGTCCAGGCTGAAGATGAGCGGAAGGTGGTCACTGCCGATACCGTCGCCGATCCACATATCGCTGCAGTGTATGCGTAGGTTGGCGCTGCAGAGTATGTGGTCTGGTATGGAGCTTCCTAGGTGGTTGATGAAAGTTGGCAGTTTATTCTCGAGTCGTATTATGTTTGGGTCATCGAGCAGATTGTCGAGGTCTCTTCCGTTAATGTTTGTCGCATGGTCCCCGAACGTTGTTGATCTAGCGTTTAAGTCTCCTATAATTATGAACGGTCCGAGGTTTATTATGTATTGTATGAAGTCCAACGGTATTCTGTTTCTTGGCGGGACGTAGAGTGTGACTATGTTGATGGTGTTAAACAATTTAGTTTGGAGTCTGATAATTACTGCTTGGACATCGTTGAAGGCGGCGGGTACGTCGACGCGAATGGCTGGGATCTGTTGGTCATGGAATATGGCTACCCCTCCGTGGTGGGATCTGCTGTTAGGATCTGTTGATGTGTCTTCTCTGTGGCAGATATAGTCTCTTATTTGTGGGGGAAGCTGGTTTGCTCTTGTTTCCGCGATCCCGAGGATTGATATATCCTCTTGGGTTGTTAGGTGTTCCAGCATCGGTTGTTTGGCTCGGAAACCGTTCGCGTTGACGAACCCTATTTTGAGCTGTCTCTTCCTGTTTATACTGGCGAAGGTGACTGCTCTTGTTGTGGGCCCCATACTCTGCTTCCGTTTTGTTTGTTCGTGTCGAGTGATTTTGTTTTTATCAGGAAGTGTAGGTAGTTTCCTGTTTGGTTCACCTCGAATTGCCTGTTGAAGTACTGTTTTGATACTTTCTGCAGTTCGTTTGTGATTTTGTTCTTCTTTTCGGGGAACACGTTTATTAGTGCTACAGTAATGGCTCTGAGGAGGTCGTCGGTTTTGACATATGTGTCTTCTGGTTTCTCTGCTTGTTTCGCTGGCTCGTCAACGCATTTTACTGTGGCTGTTGTGTTCTCGCTGGTGGGTGCCGGTGGTCTTTTGGGGCATTTTGGATCGTATGCTGCGTGTTGCTCGCCGCAGTTGGCGCATCGCGGCTTGTCTTGCGAGGTGCATCTGCTGGAGAAGTGTGGTTCACTGCATTTGCTGCAGATTGGTGTTTTGGCGTTGCAATTTGCCGTTGTATGGGAGTAGCTGGAACATTTTCCGCAGAAGGCAGGTTGTGGAGCCGGTAGCCTAGACGGTTCTACTGGGTACGTCCGGTGGAACATGCGGATGTTTTCGCTTAGGAGACGGTCTATGGTTGCCTGGTCGTGCGATATTACTCGCATCATTTTTAGTTCTTTGTTCGTGTCCCTGCTTCTTACTCGGCATACGAATTTTATGTCGAACTTTTGCTTTTCGAGTTCTTTGGTTATTTCTTCGGGCGTTATGTCATAGTCGACGTGTTGAATTACCACGCTGAACGTTGGTGCATATGTTTTGTGTATTTCTGGCTGGTTGCTTTTGAAAGGTAGCGGTTCGATTTCCATGTTTGGTCTGCTGTTTCGTAGGTTCCTTTCTAGGATTTTCGCAATTGCTGGATTCGTGCTGTGGAGAATAGCTGTGCCATTGTTTCTTACTGACATGTTTATAATGTTAGTAGGCTCCTGGATCCCCTCTATGGCTATTGACAGCGATTTTTGGGATTCGCTTTTGTTAAGATTTTTTATTAGGAGCGAGAAACGGTGGTTTGCTGGCGTCGCCTGTTTAGGCTGTGTTTCCAGATTTGCTGTATTTTTTGTTTGTCCTGTTTGTGTGGTATCCTTGTTTGTCGCTGAGTTTTTTCTTGATCGTCTGTTGGTGACCTGCTGCCAATTTTCGTCTGCGTCCTGGTCCATACTTTCGTTGGAGGGGTGTATTTCCGGTGATTCCGCTGGTGTTTGTATAGTTGTCCCGTCTGCTGTTTGTTCATTGGTTGGTTCGTCAGCTTGGGTTTTGTTTGGGGGGCTGTTTTTTGCTGGATTGTCATCTTTAGCTGTTTGTTTGTCGGTATTGCCGCTCGTCTGGGGTATGGGTGTTACCCCGTCTTCGGGTGCGGATGGTGTCAGCTTTTGTTTTGCTTTTGCTTCGGCGGTTGTTGTGGTGCCAGCTTTTTCAGCTTTTTTGGCCCGTGTTTTCGTGCTGGGTTGTGTTTTTCTAGCCTTTTTCCGCTCAGTCGTCTGTGGGCCTTCGTCGTCAGTTGATGTGGCAGGCAGGTTGTCAGTGACATTCACGACAGTGCGTATTTGGCTCGGTGGCAGCAACGTTTCGGTGTTTGTTGGGCGTATTTGTCTCGGCGGCGGCATCAGTTCGGATCCGTCATTTGGCATAATGATGATCTCAGAGTGGTGTGTTGTACTCAGTGTAGAGTGGTTTGACATGTTCTGTTTCTGTAGTATCGTAGTGAGTTGTGTATGTATCTGTGTGTCGTTTGGATCGGAGTGTTCCTAACGTGTTTTCTTGGGGTATAAGCTGGTAACTGTGCCCTGCTGTTTAAGCCTTTGCGCTGTAGGCGCGGGCTGGTCTGTCCGCGGACAGGGCCCTGACCTACGACAATCCCTAACTAACAGGTGTCCCTACGTTTCGGCTTTCCGAAACATCTCGCCTATCAACTATCAGTGGGGAAATAACACGACAATTTTTGGTGCTTTTTTGGAAGGTGGCCAGTCAAGCGTGCATTTACACTTTCGTGTGGAGCATACTTGGTGGTTCTTTGCTTCCGACTCGTCGAAGTATTACGTGGCGGCGCAGTCCGTTTCGCGGCGGAGTTGCGCACTGGCCGCGTGGCGGCGCTGAGGTCGCACTGGCTAGCGGTGGCGTAGCCAGCTGCAGTCAGAGCTCGCCCAGCGCTGGTGGTGAGCGGATCGGAGGCGGGGGCTGTGCCGGTCTGCGGCGTAGTCCAAGTACGGCTACTACTACTACTACTCTCTTTAAGTCCTCTACCGTTAGAGGGGGTGGTGGTGGAGGTTATTGTCGCCTTCGGACATTTCCTCCTCTTTTCATGTGTGTTGTTTTTGTTACTTTGCTTTTGTTTGTTTCTGTTTGTTGAGAGTTCTTATTTGTTCCGTTTGTGCTACTGCAGGAGTAGCGACTTGGGTCTTGCATATCTGCCCCTATGGTGTTCATATTGCCCAAGGGTGTTTATTAAGTCGTTTTCTGACTTCCGCGCCGTGGCGTAGAACGCTTCTGCCAGGGCACGGAATCGTGTTGGGAGTGGCACTATGTCTGCGGCTTCATGCAGGTCTGCCGTGGGGAAGCGCATGGGGACGTGTAAGGCCCGTCGTAGCGCTCTATTTTGGACCTTCTGTAAGCGATCTATCGTCGATCTGGCTGCATAGCCCCATACAGGGCACGCATATTCCAGTATCGGTCGAATTAGACTTCGATAGATCGCTACTCCTGTTGCGGGGTCGAGGGAACTGGTGCTGTTCAAGACAGGGTACAGAATCTGCATCCTGGCGTGAGCCTTTCTGCGAAGTTCCTCTATGTGACACTTCCATGTCAGGCGTCTGTCAAGTGTGACGCCGAGGTACTTCGCAGAATTTCTCCATGGCAAGTTCTGCCCCTGCAATCGCAGCAGTTGGTATGGTCTTCTTGGGGGTCGGCGTTTCCCATATCGTCTGGTGAGCAGCATGGCTTGTGTCTTCTCAGAATTTATTGAGATGCGCCACTGCTTGGCCCAGTTTTCCGTCCTGTTTAGGGCGGTTTGCAGACGCCTTGTAGCCAGGTTCCTGTTTGTCGAGCAGGAGAAGAATGCAGTGTCGTCTGCGTATTGTGCAGTGTGTACATGCTGAGTCGTAGGGATGTCAGCAGTGTAGACATTGTAGAGGACGGGTCCCAGGACCGAGCCCTGGGGCACGCCTGCACTGATTCTTCTCCTGGTCGATTGGGATCCATCGATCTTGACTGAGAAAGTCCTACCGGAGAGATAGTTTTTAACGATTTTGACGATCTTTCCGGGGAAGCCTAGGGTGTACATCTTGTGTAGTATTCCGGTGTGCCAGACTGAGTCAAAGGCTTTTGCTACGTCTAACAAGACAAGCCCGCAGTAGCCCTTTCGGTTGAAGCTGTCCGTGGCTGCTTCAACCAGCCTCATGATTTGCTGGGGGGCGGAGTGTCTTTGCCTAAATCCGAATTGGAATTTCGGCAGAATCTGCTCTCTTGTGATATAGTCCTGTATGGGGGTTAGTAGGAGGCGCTCGTAAAGTTTACTGAGGGTGGGCAGTAGACTAATTGGTCTATAATGTTGCGGGAACACCGGGTCTTTTCCTGGTTTCGCGATCGCAATGACTTCTGCGTGCTTCCATTGCGCCGGGAATTTTTGTGATCGCGTCAGTTCATTAACTATATCTGTGAGGTGGGTGATTGCCAGAGGCGGGAGGAGTTTCAGTAATTCATTTGTGACCTGGTCGTGACCCGGGGTTTTCCTGGTGGGCAGGGACTTGATGCAGCGCGCCACATCTTCAGTACTGAAGAGTGGCGTGTAGTCATCTTCGTCGTCTGCTTCCAGGAACACGGCCAGTTCTCTGCGGACTGTTGCGACGTGTTCTCTGTCCTGTACTTCTGCTGGTCTGAACTGTTTTTCGAACACGTCGGCTAGTGCGTTAGCTTTGTCAATGGGGCTGAACTGCAGTCCGCGTTCGCCATGCAGTGGTGGCATTTTCGCGCGTCTTTTCGTGTACTGTTTGGTGGCTTGCCATAAACTATTGTCTCCTAGTTTGAGAGCTGAGAGCCTTGCCGACCATTGTTGGTTGCGGTACTCATTGAGATCTGCTTTCAGCTCTCTCTGTAGCCTATTGAGCAGCCTCCGTGTATCCCTATTTCTGGTGAGCTCCGGCGCTGCTGCTGCTGCTGCTCCTTTGATGACTTCCTCACTGTGAGGAGGTTCGGGTGGAAGTTTGTGGCCTGTTGGCCTTTACTCCCCTGGGAATCTCTTCGAATCTTCGTACTGTACTTGTAGGTTTTTCTTGACTGGCAAGGAGTGCCGATGACCTATCTTCTGTGCTTGTCGGTATGACGGTTTTTCTTCTTCTTCTTGGCTGTTGCTGAGGGCTCTCCCTCGGTTGGGGTGCTGGGTACAGTGTGCCCTGCTTCTTCGTATTCTCCGCTGGCCAGAGCGAAGATAATGTAGCGCATTTGCCACTCGGTAAAGATAGGGTAGGAATTAATCAGGTTGTAATCCTCCCTAGAAAGGCCGACAAGGCCTTCTGGGTACCCTATTGGTTGGTGTGGGGGTGGAGGTTTAGGACGGTTAGGTGGAAGGAAAGGGTAAGGGTTGTCGTGGTGGGGGTACGTGCCATCGCGAAGCGATGCAGCGATCTTCTGCGTAACAGCGCTTGCGCTGTACATGTCTGGAAGCGGGAGGAATGGGACTTCCTCCCACTCCCCTTCTTGCGCTGCTGCTTCGTGGTCCGTCTTGGGCTGTGTTGCCTCCCCTTCGGCAGGCACGTCGGTCTGCTCCGGCGCTGCTGCTGCTTACATCTAATACTTTCTCCTCTTTGGAGAAGTGTGAGGGGGAGTTTGTAGCCTTTCGGCTTTTACTCCCCTGTGTACTTGTGTGTATGATTATTTCTGTATTTTTTTGGTGTCTATGAAATGTGATGTTTGTTCTGTGTGAGTCTGGTACTTGCCTGAGGTTTGGCGAGATAATTGTAGTGGTTTGGGTAGGAGCAGGATTTGGGAATGGATATTGGGATTTTTCTCTTCGACTTAGTCGTCGAAGATCGTCATAGGGCGCTTATGCTTATCGCGGGACATGTCATACCGACCTAGGGAGTGGATGAGTGCATTTCCGGATCTGGAAGAACCCTCATAGAAGGCCCTTGCCAGATCCTGGAAACGCTCTCTCAGGAGTGGGATTTCGGCTGCGGCGTGCAAGTCGTCTGTAGGGAATCCGAGAGGTAGGTGCAATGCCCTTCTGAGGGCGCGGTTCTGCAGCCTCTGGAGTTTGTCCAGGTGCTGCTTTGCCGCGTATCCCCAGACAGGGCACGCATACTCCATTACCGGCCGGATCAGGGCCTGGTATACATTTACTGCTACTGGGCAAGGAAGGGAGCTGGTTGTGTTCAGGATAGGGTATAGGATGGACATTCTGGCGCAGACCTTCCTGTGGACCTCGTCTATGTGGGGTTTCCACGTAAGTCGAGAGTCCAGGGTTACACCAAGGTACTTGGCGGTTCTGCGCCAGGGGAGTTGGGTTCCATTTAGGTGAAGGTGGAGGGGGGGACGTTGAGGAGGTACGCGCCTTCCGAGCCTGCGGGTAATCAGCATTGCCTGTGTCTTCTCCGAGTTGATGGTGATGCGCCAGCGACGGGCCCAGGTTTCTGTGTCATCTAAAACCCTTTGTAGCCTACGAATGACCAGGTCCTTGTTCGCGTTTCTCGTGTAGAAGGCTGTATCGTCAGCGTACTGCGCAGTATGCACCAGGGGGGCCGTTGGAGTGTCCGCAGTGTACAAACTGTACAATACGGGCCCCAGGACCGATCCCTGTGGCACCCCCGCACGAATACGCCTTCTGGTGGAGGTGGCAGTTTCTACTTTGACGGAGAAAGTCCTATTGGTGAGATAGCTCTTGATCAGCTGAACTATACTCCCAGGAAACCCTTGTGTGTACAACTTGTAGAGTAGCCCTCTATGCCATACTGAATCAAAGGCTTTGGCTACGTCTAGTAGCACTATCCCGCAGTAGCCTCTGTGGTTGAAGCCCTCCGTGGCTGCTTCAACCACTCTCATGACCTGTTGTGGGGCAGAGTGGTTCTGCCGGAATCCGAATTGGAAATCCGGCAGAATTTGCTCTCTGGTAATATGTTCTTGTATGGGTCTTAGCAGGAGGCGCTCATAGATCTTGCTGAGAGTTGGCAAGAGGCTAATCGGCCTGTAGTGCTGCGGGAATAGAGGGTCTTTCCCTGGTTTGTGTATCGCGACCACTTCCGCATGTTTCCAGCAAGCTGGGAAAATACGGGAACGAGTAATCTCGTTGAGGACGTTCGCGAGGTGTGTGATCGCTGTGGGTGGGAGTTTTTTGACTAGCTGGTTTGTGACACTATCGTGCCCTGGCGCCTTTTTTGTAGGTAGGGACCTGATTACTCTTGCCACGTCCTCGGGGGCAAAAAGTGTGGGTTCGTCCTCTGGGTCCTCCTCAGCATTGAGGAAGACAGCCAGTTGACGACTAACTACCTCTTCATGCTCTTCATCCTGGGGTTCTGCCGTTTGAAACTGCTTCTCGAAGGAGTCGGCGAGGGCGTTGGCCTTTCCAGCATGGCTGTAGACCAGTCCACGCTCGCCATGCAGTGGCGGCATCCTAGCGCGTCGTTTTGTAAACTGTTTGGTCGCTTGCCATAGTGTATGGTCGTCTACTTTGAGAGCTGTGAGGCGGTTTTGCCATTGCTGGTTTCTGTGCTCATTGAGCGCTACCTTTAGTTCTCTCTGTAGACGATTGAGCAGCCTCCTGGTGGCCTGGTTTCTGGTGATCTTCCACTCTTTTGCCACTCTGTTCTTGTGTCGAATTTGAGCTAGCAAGTGTTCCGGGAGCTGTATTTGCGGCGGAGGGCCATCCCTTTGTGGAGGGGTGGCTTCTTCCGCTGCCTGCAAGATGGTGCCTGTTAGGTCTTGTAGCGCTTGTTCTACTGTTTCCGCAGTAGGTGGCGGAGCGCGAGCGATATCAGAGGCGACAGTTTCTTGGTATCGCTCCCAGTCTGTACGTTTGTACGACGTCTGGTACCGTGGGAGTGCTACCCATTCTCCCACATCGACCTCCAGAATCACTGGGTTGTGGTCGGAGGACATTCTGTTGATTGTCCTTGCGGCCACAAACCCTGCGATCCTCCTAGTGAGAGCTATGTCTAACACGTCGGGCCTGGCTCCATTTTTTGGAAAATGTGTGGGCTCGACTGGACCCCATGTTTCGAAGTGGTGGGTGCGCGCTAGTTGTTGCAGTTTGGCGCCTGCTCTGGAGGTTACTCTAGAATTCCAGTCAGGATGTTTGGCATTGAAGTCTCCCCCTATTATGAGTTTGCCTTCAATTTGCCCTAGAGCAGCTATGTCTCCCTCATCTATCTGGTCATGTGGGGGTCGGTAGACTGCGACAATTGTTAGGGGTCCAGTGGCAGTGGTTACTTCCACCGCTACTGCTTCGATTTTGTTGGTAGCTGGTAAGAATACCTGGTGGTGGGGGATCCCTCTTTTTACATATATGGCCACTCCTCCGCCTTGGGTTGGCCTGTCTTTACGGTAGGTAACGTAGTTGGGAACTGTCGCTTTTATTCCCGGCTTTAGGTGGGTTTCCCCCATCATGCATATGTCGATGGAGAACTCCTTCATGAGTTCTCGGAACTCGACCTCTTGATTAACAATGCCGTCTGCGTTAAAGACGCACGTTGTCAGGCCTTGAATATTCGGTCGTCTATTCATGTTGGGGTTTTGATACTACTGAGGAAGTCGCAGAGGGGAGCGACTGCTGGACTGTTGCCTGAAGGGCGACGAGGATCTGTGTGTTCTGCTTCTGGGCTTCCCTGAATTCCTTCATCATTTCCATGACGAGGTTCATGGTCTGCACCATTACGCCTAACAACTGATCCATGGGGGGGGAGTGTGTGTGGGGTTCCCTAGATCTTCCCCCGTCATGGTGGACCTGGTCGTTGTTGCTGTGTGTTTCCCGGTGTTGTTCTTGTGATAGCGTCTGGTGTTGTGGTGATTGGGCCACGCTTTCATGGTTCCTCGGAGGAGAAACCACTTCCGCATATGTCGCCCTCGGTGTGTCCGGCCTTGGTTTTCCCCAGGCCTTGTCTGTGTGTGTTGTAATGTTTCGGTTTCTTGTGTGTCTCGATGGGTTCATGGTGTTTTCTTTTCGTGTGTGGGGGGCGGCCTTTGCGCCCTTTGCCTGCTGTGTGTGTCTTTTATGGACCTCACAACCTTGGTAGCCCGCTGTGTGGTTTTTGCCACACAGCGCGCACCTTATTTGCGGGTCCGTGTGTTTTATGTTGCACGTTCGTGTGTCATGGGCCTCGGCGCATTTTCTGCACCTCACTGCCATTGAGCAGTGTGCCGCAATGTGGTTGAGGCCCTGACATCTGAAGCACTGCACCGTCTTGTTTTTGCGGCGCAGTGGTTCAGTGGTCACAGGGACCGCCAGGATCGTCTTAATGTCCCTTCTGTTCTGTGGGACGTCTGGCAGTGTGACCTGATACAGGGGCCATTTGCTGCCTATGTTTCCCATCTGTTGGACCGCCTTGACGATGTACCCCTGGGCAGTCAGGTCCGTTTTGATCGCCTGGGGGGCCACTCGTCTCGGTAGGTCTCTGATGACTATGTTTCTGTTTCGTGTTTTTGTTGTGGGGAAAGTGTAGTGAGGTATGTTTTTGCTGTTGAGAAGTGTTTTTGTTGTGTTGTAGTGCTCGAGTGTGAGTAATGTTATTTTTATTTTGTCACCACCAGCAGGTTTTGCTTTGAAATTGCCTCCCCCGATTGCTGCTTTTAGCATTTCGAAGAGTTCCTCGTAGTTCCGAGTGAACTCCGCGACGATCGGAGGGAGGTGGTGGGTGACCTGGTTTTGTGTTTGCGTTGTTTCTTGCGGTGTGTCTGGCTCATCAGCCACCGCCTGGAACCTGTTCGGGGTGGGTTCCAGTCCCCGGGCCGGCGGGAGCCTCGGCTGGCGAAACGTTTTCTTCGCCAGCACGAAACCATCCGTATCCTGCCCGGTTTCGTGGTTCCCTTCCAGTGCCGATGTTTCCTGGTCCCCTCCCAGGACGACGACAGGTGCTGTCGGGGGCGCTGGCTCCTCAGAGGGTGTGGAAGTGGTTGGGGTGGTGGTGGTGGAGTGTTTTTTCCCCTTGGAGTGCTTCTCCTTCTTGTCCTTCCTTACACGCCGTTGCTTGGATGTGGTGAACTTGAGTGGGGGGGATTTGAGGAACTGGGATCGGGTAGGGGGTTGGGTGGCAGTTGCGGGTTTGGGGAGGATTTTAGCCGGCTGACTGGACTTCTGCTTGCCATTCAGGTTACGGATGTGATCAGCAAGGAGGCCACAGCTGTTGGCAAGCAGGAGAGGGCTGAGGAGAGGGGAGGGAGGGGCGGGATCGCAAATCCTGACGATGTATTTGTCTGTCTGCGTTTTGTGTGGTTTTGCCATGTCGGTAGCGGAAAGGGGGCTTGCTGCCAGGTTATTGTCAGTTGCAACTTTTGTTGGCACCGTTGGGTTTTCCGGTTGCAGAGCTGACCCTAATAGCACGATGGCAGACGCGGAATTCTGAACGGGGGCGGCGGAAAACCTCTCTGTGGTTCCGCGGCCCGCTTCCAGGTCCTGGCCTACTTTTTCCCTATTCTTGGGGGGGGCAGAGACTGACTCTGCGGCAGCCGAAGTGCTCGAGACGGCCGGCCGCGCGGCCCGCGGCAACAAGAAGGCGCGCCTCGTGTCATCGGCGGAAAGAGACCGCCGCGACCCCAAGGCGCCACCCAAGCTCGGCATATCACGACGACGAGGAGACACGACAACTCTGCCAGGCGACGCCATGCAAAATTTTATCCCTGTGCCGTCCGTGCTAAGACCTCGACGCAAGTGCCCGTCAATGTTTTAATAAAAACAAAGCCGGTGAACACTCCTGTTTGTACTCCCGTGCAAGCGGGGGCCTATGGCTGACAGTATGCGAGTGAGAGGAGCGATGCTCAACCCTCGACTGCTACTCAGCGAGTGCTGCTCCGGCGGGGTGGGGGTCCCTTTATGGGCTCGGGTGCGGCGGCCGGTTGCGCGCGCGCCCCATTGGTCGGCGGCCGCAACAGGGCGAGCTGGTAAAGGTGCGGTGTTGCGGTAGCGGCGGGTGCCACTGTGTGGGGAGACGCTGACTAGAGCGGAGCGCTTGCTGCCTGTTGTTGTACGTTCGAGATGCCGCCCAAGACTAGCGGGAAGGCCGCCAAGAAGGCCGGCAAGGCGCAGAAGAACATTTCGAAGGGCGACAAGAAGAAGAAGCGCAAGAGGAAGGAGAGCTATGCCATCTACATCTACAAGGTGCTGAAGCAGGTGCACCCCGACACGGGCATCTCGTCGAAGGCGATGAGCATCATGAACAGCTTCGTGAACGACATTTTCGAGCGCATTGCGGCCGAGGCGTCTCGCCTGGCGCACTACAACAAGCGCTCGACCATCACGTCCCGCGAGATCCAGACGGCTGTGCGGCTCTTGCTGCCTGGCGAGCTGGCCAAGCACGCCGTGAGCGAGGGCACGAAGGCGGTGACCAAGTACACGAGCTCCAAGTAAGGAGGGGAGGTTGTTACTTCGGCTCTTGGAAGGAAGGAAGCTCCCTCCGTTGCGAGAGCGGCAAATCGGCCCTTTTCAGGGCCACCAAATTGCCTTTGCGGGAAGAGCGGAATTGTTTGTTTGTGTGTGTGTGTGTGTGTGTGTGTGTGTGTGTGTGTGTGTGTGTGTGAGAGGGGCGGCATAGCTACCCGGTTTGGTTGGTTGCGAGGCAGCTGGTGGTGCTGCTGTGCCGTGGTGGTGTGGTCTCGAATGTGGTTGTGGTTACTGGGGTACGGCCGCGAGGGTTTGGTTGCCGCCGGTGTGACGTGGAATGCGTGCACGAGTCCTGGCGTGGTTGTTTGTCGTCACATAGATAGATAGGTAGATAGATAGATAGGAGGTGTTGGTGCTGTCTGTGGCGCTGATTCATTTCTTTGTCTCCGTCTGCCCGGTTAGTCACGTGACTGCAATTGAAAGTCCTCGCGATTGATTGATTGATTGATTGTTGGCTGTCACCGTTACGGCCGTCTGCGGGTGTCTGTTGTCACATCATACATGATGGCGAGGGTGAAATGTTGTGTTGCCGTCGACTATTCCCTTTGCTGTACGGCGCGTTGGTGTGTTGGTGACGTTTTAAATGGACGTGTCGTACTCTCATCCATTACGAAGTCGCCAAGAAAAATGTACGGGCGGGTGGGGTAGGCGACACGCACGGTGGTGTACCTATTTGGCCCTTGATTTGATGATAGCCGTTTCTTGCAGTTTGACTGATGATTGATTGGACTGTTGTGCGCACGCACGTCATTCAAGGTGCACGTGTGTTCGGTTGAGTACAGTAAGCGTGAGGCTATGGGCGTACACGCGTTTCGTTGGTCTGTGTCCCCCGGTGTGAAATGGCAGGTGTGTCGGTGATGTGATCCGATCCGGCGGCTCTGAGTAACTGTCAATATCGGCGCGATACACCGGCGTCATGGCAACGTGTCGGTGTGAACACCAGTCGCACTGTGGCACCGTCGGCGCCGCGAACGGTGACGAAAGGCTGACCTTTGATCGGTCGAGTGTCGTGTCTGGGCAGAACGTGTGGAATGAGCAAAACTGTTGGGGACGGAAACAATGGTGGAGGAGGGGAACGGAAAGTAATAAAACAAACAAACAAAATGGAGAAGCAATCACCGGAAAACGAAGCAGGGAAAAACGGAGAGGCGCTGTCTATAGCAGCGGAACGTTCCCGTGCATTGCAGCCGCACTGAAAGGCGTTTACGGCGCGGCTGCAAGTGTCGGCCGTGGTGACGGCTGAATTGCATTGCCTTCCCGGATGAAAAAGCGTTCGCCGACATGGCTCGGAGGAGGAATCTATGAGAATGCCTTGCCCTTGCCTGCCGTTTCGTGTGCCCTCCTGTTGTGTACGCTGTTGTTGTCCGGTGTAGCGAAGGGTGTGTATGTAGGGGTGTGTGTGTGTGTGTGTGTGTTGAGTGGGGAATTGGAAGGTCGATAGCTGCCGTCACGGCAGTCAAAGGTGTCGCGAAAAAGTGTGTTAGCCGTGGTTGGTTGGTTTGTGTGTTTTAAAGAGAAGGGACGAGAGAGAGAGAGAGAGAGAGAGAGAGAGAGAGAGTGAAAGTAGGTGGAGAGAGAGTGCGTTGCGTGTTGCCTAACTGCGTCCGCGAATATGGCAGTAGTTGGTGGTGGGCGTGCCCTTGCATGTGGCCCGGAAGGCGTGTCCGTTTCGCGGTAGTGGCACCGCTGCTGGCATATTCGGGAGATAGGAGGGGCGCGAAAGGAGAAAGGAGACGCGGAGGCTTTAAAGACGGGGAGGGCGCGTGTGGGTGGCTCGCGCTGCGCTCGGCGGTTGTGTTTGTGCAACAAATGTGTTGCCGGGAGGGGACCGTTGTTGTGGTGCGGTTGTAGCCGCAGACGCGGCCGGCAGTGAACGTGAGACGACGGGTGCGGGCCGGGGCGGCGCATGTCGCCGGTGCCATGCCTTTTAAGAGCCGCGCGGTCGGGGGTGTGCGCACCGTGTGTCGTGTTGCGAGACAGCAGCATTTGTGCTGCGTGGCGTGGCGTGGGGGCGAGGAGAGCGAGCCGCGCGGTGTGCTTGGGCGCCGGAGAATGGCACACTGCGCCTGCCCGTTGAGGAGGCCGATGGCCGTGGTGTGGTGGAAATGGAGCGCGTCGGACGTGCACCAATGGGAAAGAGAAACAAAGCGGCGACAACGAACGAAAGGGGGAGGGAGGCCATTGTGTCACATGCGGCGGTGGGAGGAAAAAGAAAAAACAAAAAAAAAAAAAACAAGAAACAAAGACGTAAGAAAGAGGAGAAACAACAAGGACAATGAGTCGTGCGTTCGCGAGGGGGGTGCGCGTGTCACTCCGGTACGCGCAGTGCGGGAATAGAGGCAGCGTCGGCACGGAGAAGGAAGGAAGGAAGGAAGGAAGGAAGGAAGGACGCACGCGCGCTGCGGCGTTTGGCGCGGTTTGCGGCTGGCGCCTTTGGTGGCAACGGCCAGGACAAGCAGCGGTGTATGGTGGTGTGTGGGGCGGACAGGGGCGGCGGCGGTGGTGGCCTGGGAGGAGGCGAGGCGAGGCGAGGCGGCGCCGACGGTGGCGTGTGGTACGGCGAAAACGGGACGGACGGACGGCGGATGTTGGAGAGGCGCCGCGCACGCAGACACATGGAAGGAAGGAACGAACGCAAGGGAACAAATGGAGGGGGCGAATGTGGAGATGCGGGCAGGCGGTGGTGTTTGTGGGCATGTGGTGGGGAGAAGGGCGGGGGCGGGAGGACAGAGGCGAGGCGACTGCTTGCTTGCTCGCCCGCTCGCTCGCGTGTCTTTTGTTTTTGTGTTTGTTTTTCCATCGTTTGGTCGCCTTGGAGCCTGTCGGTCCCGTCCGTGTGTGGCCACGCTTCGGGTGCGTGTATGTTTGTACGTTTCGTTTGTTCGTCTTCTGCAGCAGAGGCGGTGCGCGGCAGTGGGAACGCCCGCCTGGCGGCTGGGACGGCCAGCAAATGCGGTTGGATGGGCGGCCACAGCACCGCACCTGTGCCCAAGGAGGCGACGCTGGCGGCGGGGCCCCCTCGGATGCGGCCGGCTGGGGCTGTGTGCGCTGCCGCCGCCGCCGCCGCCGCCGCCGCTGCCGCTGGTGCAGCAGCAACGACGACGAACAACGAGTAAGCAAGAAGAGGACGAAGCGGATGGCTGGTGGGTGAGTGCATTTAGGCGGTCGACAAGGCAGTGCGTGATGTGGCGTTGTGACGGGGGTTTGCTCACGTGGCCTCGTTGTGTTGATGCGCAGGAAGATGAGATGCGGGCAGACGCAGACGCGTACAGAGAGACGAGCCCGGTCTGCAGCAGGATGTGTGGCGCGGCGCGCCGAGTGCAGAGCAGCGCGCGCCGCCTGGGCCGGGCTGGGCCCGCCCGGCGGCGGGCCGCGCTGTTGTCGCGGACGTGAGCGCCCCCTGGCGGGTGGTCGGAGGCGGCGCGGTGGACGTGTGTCCGGTTGGCCAGTGCACATTGCGAGTGGCTGGCTGGCGGTCGGCGGCGAGACGGGAGAGGAGGTATGTGTCGCGGGCGCCTTTGCTGCGCTGCGTCGTTGCGTGCCTGGGCGTGCGCCTGTCGACTGTGTGTGACTGTGTTGGGCGTTGTGCCACGTGCGTGTGTGCTCGGCCGAAGGCGTCGGAAGAAAAAGAGAGAGAGAGAGAGAGAGAGAGAGAGAGAGAGAGAGACGGGCGGGCGGGCGGCAAAGTGGGTCGGTGTGCGTGGGTCGCCCGTGATGCGATGATGTCGCGTCATGTCATGTCATGTCATGTCATGTCATGTCTTGTCTTTGCGAAACGGCTGCCGAGAGGTGTGTGGTGGCGAGCGGGAATGTGCGTGTTTGGTGGTTGCCGGCCGGCCGGCTGTTGTTGGTGGTTCCTCCTGTGGTTGTTTGTGCTGCTTTGATGGCAACGTGGAAGGACGCCGGTTTCCGTGCCTTGCGTGTGGTTGTGTCGACGGTGACTGGTTGGGGGTGTGCGCCGATGCACGTGCCATGTTGTTATGTTTGGGTCGTGAGTGTGTTTTTTGGCTGTGTTGTTGTGTACGGGAAGGGGGGGGAGAGGCGGCGGCGGGTGATAGTGCGTGCAGTAGTGCCGTTGCGACGGGCGTCGGGTGGAGCCGTGCGTAGTGGCGGAAAGGTGTAGGTTGCGGGAAGCGAGCCCGTCGCGTGTCGTTGTCGTCGTCGTCGTCGTCGTCGTCGTCGTCGTCGACGGGGTCGCGTGCGCTGTGAATCGAGAGTGGCGGGAAAGGAGCAGCGTGCCGCTGTGTCGTGGTCGTTAGCAGAGGCCTGTGCTTGTCCGTTTGTTGTCTGTCGGACGCTTGGTGCGAGTTGTTTGTTTTGTTGCCGCCGCCGCGGTTGTTTTTGTTTGTCGGCTGTGCTGTGTCGGTGGGTCGGCGAGCTGTTTTGCGGTGCGTGAATGTGTTGGTGCAAAAGTGGCGGCGGCGTCATGGCTGCGACCGCGACGAGCCGCGGGCGCGCCATTGATGATGTTGAACACAGAGCGGCTGTGTGCAATGGGAGGCCTTGTTGTGTACGGGTAGCGGTGTTGTCGTACGTGCATCCGGCCCGGTGCGGAAAGCGCCGTTGCGGTTGCGGGGTTGCCTCTGGTCGCGACGTGTGGTGCTCGGCTTTGTGGGTTTTGTGGTGCCCGTTTGGCCGGTGGGTGGTGTTTTTTGTTTTTGTTTTTGTTTTTTTTTTGGTTCTGTGTGTGGTCGGTCTCTTTGGCGCTCGGTATATATCTGCCTCCTGCTCGGTCTTGCGGCGGTTTTGTCGACGTCGTCTGTAGTTTTTTGCGGCTTGCCGACGACCGACCGACCGACCGAACTACTACCTACCTGTGACAGCTACGTGTGGCGCCCGAAGGTGAACGTAACGTGACCTCGGCGCCCTTAGCCTAACCTAAGATGTCCGGCCGTAAGGTAGGTGCGGCCACCTGACGCCTCACGTCCGAACGCTTAACCTAACTTTGACGCCTAACCTAACTTTAACCCTTAACCTAACCCACGTCCAACCAACGTAACCTAACCTAACCCAAGCGACGCCAACCCTAACCTAAGGTGTTGTACACTGCGAATGTCGAAGGCATGTTATAGTCTTAGGTGGAGAGCACTGCACGCAACAAGCGGCTACACGGGTAGCAGGGGTTGTGTGGCGTGGGCTGGGCGGTTTGTTAGGTTAGATGGCCTTGGGCAAGTACAGAAAGGGGGCAACAGCAGCCTCAACGGGTGCGGGGACCAAGCAGCAATCGGTATTGTTTGTTAATTGTCAACTGTCGAAGCTGCGTTGGTACAGTACCGGAACCGCAAGCGCTGACAGAGAAAGCACCGAAGCTCTGCAATCGTTATAAGGTACAGAAAGCTGGCTGACGCCAGGGATAAATTCTGCCGAAATTGTCACAAAGGTACGGACGGTGTTTTAGAAAGGCTCGATTGCATGCGCAACCGGTGGTGGTGTGTTCGTCGCTGTTTAGTAGTAGTTTTGATCCTGTAGTGAAGTAGAAGTGGATGGTTCCTGTGAAATATTGTGGGTGGAGGTTACACTCAACAACCGAGCTAGGTTTAATAATAATTGGCTCCTTTGACCGACCTCCCGACGCAGCAGCATTAGTGGCAGAACAACGGAGAGACGGATTTGGAAACACATTTCACATACATTTTCCTCAGCATGTTAGGGTCTTAGGTGGAGATTTCAATTTACCCGATATAGACTGGGACACTCAGATGATGTTCAGGACGGGTGGTAGGGGGACAGAGAGCATCGAGTGACATTATACTGAGTGCACTGTCCGAAAAGTACCTCGAGCAAAATGAACAGAGAACCGACTCGTGGAGATAACATCGTGGACCTACTGATGACAAACAGACCCGAACGTGTTTCGACTCTGTATGTGCAGAACAGGGACGCAGTGATCATAAGGCCGTTGCAGGGAGGACGGTGTATCTGTTTGGCTAGCAAGAGTAATAGAAGGCAGATTTCCAGACGACCTGACAGATGAAAACGCAAATGCCTGTTCCGACACTGACAATGTTGAGTGTTCATGGAGAAAGTGCAAGGCAATGGTAAAAATGCGTTTTTAGACAGGTACGTGCCGAGTGTAGAACTGTGAGGGATGGGAAAAAAAAAAACCCACCGTGGTATACTACTACTACAACAACAACGTTAGGAAACTATATTGCGAAAGCAAAGAGAGCTTCACCCAAAGTTTAAAAACGCAGCCAAATCCTCCGAGACAAACGGAAGCTAAACGATGTCAAAGTGAGCGTAAGGAGGGCTATGCGTGAAGCGTTCAGTGAATTCGAGAGTAGAACAAACCCTATGTACCGACGTTGACAGAAAATGCTAGGACGTTGCGGTCTTGCGTTGAATCGGTAAGTGGCTCGAAACAGCATATGCAGACACTCCGGCATGGTGATGGCATTGAAACAGAGGATGACACGCGTAAAGCTGTGAAATACCTAAACACCTGTTTCCAAAGCTGTTTCACAGAGGACGGACCGCACTGCAGTTCCGTCTCTAAATGCTCGCACGAACGAGAAACTGGCTGACATCGAAGTAAGTGTCCAAGGAGGAATGGGAAAGTCCGCCGGACCCGACGGGATTACCAATTCGCGATTCCTACACAGGGTACGCGAAACAACCTGCCCCCCTTCTAACAGCCGTGTACCGCAAGTCTCTGGAGAGGAAGGGAGGGTTCCAAATGATTGGAAAAGAGCACAGGTAGTCCCAGTCGTCGAGCAGATGCGCAAAACCATAGACCCATATCTCTGACGTCGATGTGTTGTAGAACATGTTGTTTGCTCGAGTATCATGTCGTTTGTGGAAACTCCAGAGTCTACTATGTAGGAATCAACATGGATTCCGGAAACAGCGATCGTGTGTGAGACCCGGCTCGCTTTATTTGCCCATGAGACCCAGAAAGCTCCCAGGTGGATGCCATTGTCCTTGACGTCCGGAAGGCGTTCGATACAGCTCCGCACCGTCGCCTGATCAACGACGTAAGAGTCTACAGAATATCAGACCAACTGTGTGGCTGGATTGAAGAGATGTTAGCAGACGGAACACAGCATGTTGTTATCAATGGAGAGACAGACGTCTACAGACGTTAAAGTAAACCCCTGGCGTGCCACGGGGGAGTGTTATGGGACCATTGCTTTTTCACAATTCACATCATATAAATGACCTAGTAGATAGTGGCGGACGTTCCATGCGTCGTTTCGCGGACGATGCAGAGAGGTTGCAGGACGATCGGCAGCGGATAGGCACCCGGTGCAGGGGGAGTGGCAACTGTCCCCTTAACATAGACAAATGTAATGTATTGCGAATATACAGAAAGAAGGATCCTTTATTGTGTGATTGATTATATGATAGCGGGGACAAACACTGGTAGCTGTGACGTCTGTAAAATATGTATCTGGGAGTATGCGTGCGGAATGATTTGGAAGTGGAATGATGATCAGATAAAAGTAATTGTTGGTAAGGCGGGTACCAGGTTGAGATGCATTGGGAGAATGCTTAGCAAAAAAAAAAAATGTAGTCCATCAACAAAGGAGGTGGCTTACAGAAACACGCGTTCGACCGACCCATACGTGAGTGTTGCCCACCAGTGTGGGACCCGTAACAGGTCGGGTTGACGGAGGAAGATAGAGAAAGATCCAACGTTTTTCGTCACAGGGGTATGTGGTAACCGTGATAGCGTTACGGAGATGGTTAAGTGGCAGACTCTGCAAGGGAGGCGCCCTGCATCGCGGTGTAGCTTGCTCGCCAGGTTTTTCTCGAGAGGGTGCGTTTCCGGATGAGGTATCGAACATATTGCTTCCCCGTACGTATATACCTCCCGAGGAGATCCCGAATGTAACAGTAGAGAGATTCGAGCGCGCACGGAGGCTTTCAGACAGTCGTTCTTCCCGCGTAACATACGCGACTGGAACGGCAAAGGGTGGTAATGACAGTGGCACGTAAAGTGCCCTCCGCCACACACCGTTGGGTGGCTTGCGGCGTACAAATGTAGGAGGTCGGCTGTCGTGTGTGCTTGAAGGCAGATGCGGTGTGTCTGTCGTTGCGGACGGCGGTCAGCCCCCCTCGCGTAAGCGGCGAGGGGCGGCGGCGCTCGGTTGGCCGGTGCCGATGTTGCGCAGGCGGCGCCCGTTTTCTTTGCGGCGGGCAATTTTGTGAGAAACGGGCGCGAATGTTGGCGGGCGAGGTGGCCCGACGGCTGCGGGCCGATCGGGAAACGGTGGGAGGGCGATGGGGCGGCGGAGGTGCGTTTGCACGGCCGGCATCGCCGCACGCCTCCGCTTGTGTGGCTGTGGCGGCGGCCGCGCTGGCCGGGCTGGCGCGGCGACGGTGTGGCAGTTTTGCCGAAGGTTTGGCCATTGTGGCGGGTCGTCGGCTGGGGCTGTGGGGGCGGCATGTGGGCGGGGGCGGCGATTCTCGGCGGGCCGAGCCAGGCTGTAGCGCGCGGTAGCTGCAGTTTGGCCGTGGTTTGCGGCGCTGCCGTGGCGACTGGTTGGCGACTGTGGTGTGGCCGTGTGTAGCCCCATCCTCGGTGGTTTGAACGGCGCGGGTGGTTGCGGCGCAGGTTTGGGGCTGGTCCGCACAGGCTGTCGGACGTTGGGCGGTAGCAAGCGCGGGAGGCGCGGCGCGGCGGCGCGCAGAGTGGCGGCCGCTCTCTCGGCCGTCCGCGCCCGCCCGCGACACTGGCTGGGCCTGGCGGCGCGGCAGCTATTCTCTGCCGTGCTTGCCGCCTTGCCGCTCTCTCGCTGTTCTGTTGTTGTGTGTACGCGCGTCGTCCGTCGAAATAATGGCAGATCAGGCGGCTACGAACGAGACTGCTGCGGCACCCGCCGCCACCGGCACGACGAAGAAGGCCAAGTCTGCGGCGTCTGCGAAGAAGCCGCGCGCCAAGCCTGCGCACCCGCGCACCTCTGAGATGGTGACGGCCGCCATCAAGAGTCTGAAGGAGCGCGGCGGCTCGTCGCTGCAGGCGATCAAGAAGTACATTGCCGCGCACTACAAGCTGGACGCGGAGAAGCTGGCGCCCTTTATCAAGAAGTACCTCAAGTCGGCCGTCGTGGCTGGCGAGCTGGTGCAGACGAAGGGGAAGGGCGCGTCCGGCTCTTTCAAGCTTGCCGGCGCCGGCGGCGGGGCGGCCGAGGGCGGCAAGGCCCGTGCCGGCGGTGGGAAGAAGAAGCGCGCCGCTCCGGCCAGCAAGGAGAAGAAGGGCGCCCGTGCGGCCGGCGCAAAGAAGGCTGGTGGCGTGAAGGCGGCGACCGGTCGGAAGGCGGGCGCCGCCAAGAAGGCGTCTGCGGCGTCGGCGGCTCCCGCGGGTGCGAAGAAGGCGGCTGCGGCCAAGCCGGCCAAGGCCAAGTCGCCGTCGAAGGCGAAGAAGGCCGCCAAGGTTCCGACGAAGAAGCCGAAGGCGCCGCGCCCGAAGAAGGCGACGACGCCGTCTAAGGCGAAGGCGTCGCCCAAGAAGAAGAAGTGAAGTAAAGTAAAGAAAGGAAAGGAAAGGGGAAGGAAGGGCTGGCGCTTGACCCCGTCGTCCCCCACCCCCCTCCCCCGCGTCGTCTAGTGGCGCGCGATGGCACGGCTGCGCGCGGCCCAAAACGGCCCTTCTCAGGGCCATCAGAGGACGTCGGGAAGGCGTTGATTGTCGTGCCTGGCGCGGCGCGTTGTGTTGTGTTGTGTTGTTTGGGTGGCCGTGCGTGCATGCGCCGGTGTGTGTGTGTGTGGTTGGTTGATGTTTGTGTGGCGTTTCTGTATGACCCTTGTGGGTACTGTTTGCGTGCCGTGGTGGTTGGATTGTGGGGCCGGTGGCGGTAGGCGGCGGCGCGCGGTAGCGGAGCGGTTGTGGCCGTTTTGTTTTGTGTTTTGTATTTTGTGCGGCGGCCGACGGTTGGTTTCTCATGTTTCTGGAGACTCTGCTTGCTTGCTTTGCGGATGGCGCGTCTTGTTTTTGTGTGTGTGTGTGTCCTCTGTCTCTGAAAGGGAGACGTTGAGACGTGGAAGTGGCCGGCGGGAATTGGGAAGGCGCGGTGGCGCCTCGGAGACGGCGGCGGCCAGCCACCCGTGGTGACGTCGTCCGGCTGTTTGTTTGTTTGTGTGTGTGTGTGTGTGTACTGAAGGGGGTGGGGCGTTGATGACGTCGAATGTGATTGTTGGCGAGAGCGGCTGTGGACGGGAGGGTGGGAATTGTGGTGGTTTTTTTTTTTTTTTTTGTTTTAACGGGGCTAGAGAGAGAGGCTGGGCGGCAAGACCGACAAAAGTTTTGCTCGCGACGGAGAGATGTTAGTGGCCCTGAAAAGGGCCGTTTTTGTGTTGCGCGCGTGCGGTGCCGTGCCGCGGCTAAGCGGTTTAGGCGCGCTCGCCGCGGATGCGGCGCGCGAGCTGGATGTCCTTGGGCATGATGGTGACGCGCTTGGCGTGGATTGCGCACAGGTTGGTGTCTTCGAAGAGGCCGACGAGGTAGGCCTCGCTGGCCTCCTGCAGGGCCATGACTGCGGAGCTCTGGAAGCGCAGGTCGGTCTTGAAGTCCTGGGCGATCTCGCGCACTAGGCGCTGGAACGGCAGCTTGCGGATGAGCAGCTCTGTGCTCTTCTGGTAGCGCCTGATTTCTCGCAGGGCGACGGTGCCCGGCCTGTAGCGGTGGGGCTTCTTGACGCCGCCGGTGGCGGGCGCGCTCTTCCTCGCCGCCTTGGTGGCGAGCTGTTTGCGCGGCGCCTTTCCGCCGGTGGACTTGCGGGCCGTTTGCTTTGTGCGGGCCATAGCGGTGCGGTAGCGGTTAGCGGTGCGTGCGGTAGCGAAGCGTCCGGTGCTGCCTTGACAACGGGCCCGCGCGGGCCCGTGCTGCGCTTATATGCCCTCGGTGCGCGTGGTGGGGGGAGGGCGGGCCAGAGTCTATATAGGGGGGCGGCGCGCGCTCACGGCCTAGGGCCATACGAGCACACCATTTTCCCAGGCCGTAGACAGTCAGACGTGCTCGATATCGCCCTCATCAAGGGAATAGAGCAACATGTAACAGCCAGTACTCGATGTGCCCTGTCGTCAGACCATGTGCCCGTGGTCTACGACATAGACATAGTAGGCACAGCAGTACCACCGCGTCGCCGAAACTACAGGCGCATGGACCTAGACAGGTACCAAGAGGGCGTTACCAACCTTCTAGTAGACGCACCAAACGTGGACGAAGTGGGCGCCGAAGCTGCCCTGCGGTTACTAAACCGCCAGCTAATACAAGCAGCCGAAGCAGCTACCCCACCACCTCCACCACAACAGCCAGATCACTCCCGCCGCCTCCCACCTCAAATACGTGAAGCGATCAGGGAGAAAAACCGAGTGTTCAGGGAATGGCAACTGACACGTCAACCAGCCACTAAAAACCGCCTCAATCGCATGCAGCGAGAGATCAAGGCTGCAATTGAGGCATACAGAAACCAATCCTGGGCCGACCTAGTGGAAACACTAACACCAGAGGACGGCAGCGCCTGGCGCACGGTCAAGTCCTTCCTGCGCCGACGACAACGGGTCCCCCCGCTACATGTCGGACAGGACATCATCTGTAGCCCCGACGCAAAAGCAAGCAGCCTGGCTGACCACTTCGAGGCGTCTTTCACGCCTGTCGAAGACCTCCTCGATTTGGAACACATCCGCAGAGTAGAGGAGCAACTGCCTATCTTCCTGACATCGCGAGAGGAGGGTGATGAAATAGAGCCAGTCACGGAAGAGGAAGTCGCGGCGGAACTACAGACGCTCAACACCAGGAAAGCAGGAGGCAGCGACGGAGTAGACAACCTGCTACTCAAGAACCTACCTGCAGCGGCTCACCAGCCACTAGCAGCGTTATTTAACTGGGTCCTTCGTACAGGGAACTACCCTTCTGAGTGGAAACACGCAGAAGTGGTAGCCTTCCCCAAAGCAAACAAGGACCCACGACATGCCTCCAATTACAGACCGATCAGTCTACTCCCTTCACTTTCGAAGGTGTTCGAGCGTCTGTACGCCAAACGGCTCCTCCAACACCTCACGGAGGAAGGTGTCATCCCAGATGAACAATTTGGTTTCCGCAGCGGCCACTCCACAACACACCAGCTCCTGAGACTGGTCGAGGAAGCCATGCGGGCACTGGAGACGAGGGAGTACCTAGGGGCGGTATTCCTAGACGTCACCAGAGCTTTCGACTCCGTGTGGCATGACGGCCTCGTGTACAAGCTCTTTGTACACGGGGTACCGACGTCACACGGAGTACTGATCAAATCATACCTGGACGCAAGAACCTTCCACGTCAGGCTAGACGACGGAAAATCGACAAGACGGCAAATCAGAGCAGGAGTACCGCAGGGATCTGTTTTAGGCACCCTACTGTACACAGCCTACACTGCAGACGCCCCGCGGACAGCGCGAGTAAAGATGGCGCTATACGCCGACGATACCGCGCTGTTCGTGCGGAGTATGAATGCAGCGGAGACCAGGAGACAACTTCAACTAGGCTGTGACGTCCTGGGCGCATGGTCGACAAAATGGCGGCTGAAGTACAATGCCGCAAAGAGCCAGGCAGTGATCTTCACGAGAAGAGCACTGCCACCCGATCTCCAACCGGTCAGCATCATGGGAGGCCCCATCCCATGGAGCAAGACCGGAAAATACCTCGGGGTCACTCTTGACCAAAGGCTCACATGGCGACCACACGTCCAGGAAGTCCGGGACAGAGCTATAGGACGACTACGAGTCCTGTACCCTCTGTTAAACCCCACATCAACCCTTCCCCCACACCATGGCATCACACTCTACCTGGTACTCATACGACCAGTGCTGGAGTACGCGGCAGTGGTGTGGGGAAATGCAGCAGATGTACACATCGGTGCACTACAGAGGGTGCAGAATCGAGCCCTGAAGCTCGCTCTGCGCCTCCCTAGGCGGTACTCCACAGCTCAATTACACGAGCAAACAGGCATCCCGCTCCTCAGAAATAGGTTCCAACAGTCAGCCAGGCTGTTCTATGCGAAGGCCGAAACCTCGCATAACCGGCTCGTAAAGGACCTGGGCCAACAAATACACCACAGGCCAACTACACGTTGGCCTGATCTGTTACGGGAGTAACACATAGGAACACACTCAGGACGCCAAGAGCGTCCAGCACGGACAGACCATATAGACAGGCATAAAAATCCCCAACCCAAAGTACTAGCAGGAGTAGCACCAAGTGCTTAGCCTGCATCCTCAACGAACCAGGGCAGGTTCGTTAGGTAAAGAGCGAGCGAGCTCACGGCAGTCTCGCGCTGGCAGCGGCAGCGTTCGCACGCTTAGCTACTAGTGCAGAGGCGCTGAGAGCGTGTCTCTTTCGAGACGCAAGCAAATTGTCGTGTTGTCGTAGGGAGTAGGGTGTTAGGGCGACAGTAGAATAGGGCAGGACTCAGGAATAGCCTGAGTTGGTTAGAGTTAGGGACTTCTCACGGCCAGGGCCCCTGCTGCGGCGGGACCAGCCCGCGTCGTGTAGGCCTAAAAAATGGAAGGGAATAAGCCAGATTCCGCGATCAGGGCCCCCTCCCCTCCCCATCAACTTGCCACCGCGTCGGCCGCGCCGACGCACACCACGAGAGCAACGATGCAGCCGAAGAAAGAAGACGATGCCCCACGCCAGGACGCGCAAATGAACAAGTTCGTCATGGACGAACTACTTGCAGACGAACAGCAACAAATTCGAGACATCCTGCGAAGAGCGCAAGCGAGAAGAGAGGCAGCAGCAAGAGACAGCAGGAATCGGAGACGCGGAAGCGACTCCGAAGAAAATGACGGGCGCACTCGCTCCGAGTCCGACATTTCCGACATCTCGGATGCCGACTCCGACAACTCCCAGATGAGCTGCGACGCCGCGGAAGACGGGATGTCCACCCGGGAAGCAGAAGAAGACCTCACTGGATTCCAAGTGGTCAGGAACAGGAGACGAAAACAGAAATCTCAGGAACAAAATCCGGAGGAGGAGAGGAAACGAGTGAAGACCGACACTACGGAATACGCCGTACCGACAAAAAACGCATTTACTGAATTGGAACAACCAGATGAAGAACCAGCCATCCCAACAACGAGCACCTCGGCAACGGTACCGACAGCAGGGGCGAAGCCGCCACCCCTTGTGGTGTACCAAACCACGGACTATCTTCGCCTTAATGCGGACATCAAGAAAAACATAGATGGGGAACTACGGGCGATATACAGAGGGGATCACATAAGATACCACTTTGCCTCCATGGAAGATTACAAGAAAGCCTACGCCTTCCTGGAGAAGAACCAGATGCAGTATTTCACGCATCAACTTCCAGAAGACCGATGCCTGAAAGTAGTGTTCAAGGGAATACCGGAAACGGTACCACCGCAGACAATAGTAAATGTCCTCCTCGATAGAGGATACACAATCAAGGACATCCACCAGTATCGACAGAGAAACGAAAAGACGAAGAAACTAGAGCCGATGCCCGTTTACGTCATCTCGCTCCCAAAAGAGAAGAGGTCGGATAAAATCTATGGAGAAAAATACATACTTGACACACGCGTGAGAATAGAGAATTACCAACCCCGAGATGGACCCCCGCAGTGCAAGAGATGCCAGCGGCTCGGCCACACAGCGAAATACTGCAGGCTAAATCCAAGATGCGTAAAGTGCGCTGGCCCCCATCTGACCGCAGCCTGCACACTGAGCCAGTCAGAGGCGTGCACCTGTGTCCTCTGTGGTAACAAGGGCCATCCAGCCAACTTCAGAGGCTGTCCGGAGTACCAGCGAGCCCTGAAGCCATTCAGACCCGCAATTAATCTCCGAAGGACAAGCACAAGCCAGCCAACACCAACTACGACGCCACCGGCACCAACCAACACAGCCGAGAACTTCCCACCTCTTCGTCAGAGGCGAACAATATCAAATGCCAGCGCATGGGGCCGCCAAGCGCCACAGCCAACGGAGCCACAACGGGAAGCACCCTCGACAGGAACCATTGGGGATGCCTTCAAACAAATTACAGATTTGGTGAAGACATTCATCAAACCAAATCTCATAACAAAGATCAAGCAGATTGCAACAGACATAAAGAACGCGCAGGATCCGCTCTCGAAGATACTGGCACTTGCGCAAGGGATAACGTCTCTCTTCGAGTAGGATGGCCCTCAACCGCCCATCACGAGACATTACAGCGGCAATCTGGAACGCCAATGGCATCAAGGATAAGAAGAATGAGATTGAACAATTCGTCATGGAGCACAACATCGATGTCCTAATGGTCAACGAAACGCACCTGCGCGGGAACGAGGCGTTTAAACTCAGAAATATGCACGCATACCGCAACGACAGGCTATTAAGAAGAGGAGGAGGCACAGCGGTCTTCGTGCGGCGGTCGCTGATCCACCACAAGGAAGACATACTACACTACAACCACCTGGAAGCAACGGCGGTCACTGTCAGAACTTATGCGGGAAACATAACATTTGTGGCAACATACTTGCCGCCACGAGCAGCCCTCGACAGGCAAGACATAGCGGCCCTCACCAGTTTTTCCCCAGCAACGCTGATAGGCGGCGACCTGAACGCAAAGAACCGTCAGTGGAACTCACGGAGAAACAATCGGAACGGAAACCGACTCCTGGAGATAGCGGAAGAACTAAACATCGATATCCACGGACCGGAAGAGCCCACCTACGTCCCAGTATTCACTCGGAACCACCCTGACGTCCTGGACATCGTGCTAACAAAGGACATAACGGCGGACGTCGAGCTGACCGCAAAAAACGATCTCTCCTCCGACCACCTGCCAGTCCTCATACGGCTACGACGCATCTCGCTATCGGACCAGCCATGGACGACGAGAGACATCGACTGGGACGCCTTCCGCCGAGCATTAAACAACACGGTCCGCCCCACGCTATCGCTTAACACGAAGGAGGAAGTGGCCACAGCGGTGGACTACCTGACAGAAAAGATCCAGGCAGCGGCCCGAAGAGCCACCACATCGACCGTCATCCAAACGCCGCACACAACGGAGCTCCCACCACTACTCCAAGAACTACGACACCAGAAAAACCGGTACCGCCGACGCTGGCAAGAGTTCAGGAACCCTCGGGATAGACAGACCATGAACCGGCTCCAACGAGAACTTCGCGCCCGCCTAACGGACTGGAGGAGGGAACAATGGGAGGACAAGATGGACCAATTCCAACTACAGCAAAAAGAGGAGTGGAAGCTGGTGAAGGCAATACGTCGCCCTAAAGAACCAAAACGCGCCATCCGCAACAACAGAGGACTGACCTTCGAACCACTAGAGATGGCAGAAACATTCGCAGAGGCTTACGAACAGCAAAATACCCTCCACAATTACGAACTCGATGAAGAAGAAGCTCGCGCCGAAACCGCAACAACGGAATTCA